>NC_135880.1:205146215-205853177 GCF_964194155.1 Cetorhinus maximus | reverse complement strand
TTCCAGAGCTTGGGGCAGCACTTCCCCAACTATTTTCCAATACAACCTCATTTTAACACTTGAAAATTAACGCAACACCAGAAACCAACAGAAACAAAACAGCAATAAAGCAACATGGTAACATTCAGTGCATAATTATTAAAGATCAACATATAATACATTATATAAATATGAAAGTCTATATTTTTACAGTACTTCGTACAAATTATTTCATGTACTCAGCAGGCCTAATGAGATGCATGGACATGCATGTTACAACATAGTTTCTCAAAATCACATTGTACAGGCTCAGTGTATGTGCTCCCTGGGTTTGGCTCGAGAGAGGAAGCTCCACCTTTTATTCTCAGATATCTCACATTTCTAAGGCTATTGAGCTCCAATAAAACTCAGGAAGCTTGACACCATCCAGGACAAAGCAGCCTGATTGATTGGCACCCCATCCACAAACATTCACTCTCTCTACCACCAATGCACAGTAGCAGCAGTGTGTACCATCTACAAGATGCACTGCAGGAACTCACCAATGGTCCTTCGACAGCATGTTCCAAACCCACGACCACTACCATTTAAAAGCACAAGGGCAGCAGACACATGGGAACACCGCCACCTGGTTGTTCCCCCCAAGCCACTCACCATCCTAACTTGGAAATATATCTGTTCCTTCACTGTCGCTGGATCAAAATCCTGGAACTCCCTCCCTAATAGCACTGTGGGTGTACCTACAGCACATGGGCTGCAGCAGTTCAAGGCGGCAGCTCATCACCACCTTCTCAGGGGTAATTAGGGATGGGCAATAAATTCTAGCCTAGCCAGCGATGCCAACATCCTATGAATGCAGAGCAGTGAATGTGAGGCCGCACTGCAGAGAGAGTGAAGCCGGCTGAAGGACTGCCGTGATCTGCACAATCAAAAAAGCACGAACCATTGCAGCGAGCATTGAAAGGAGGAAAATTGTGATTGTAAGATCAGTGAGCACACAGTGGTTAGGCGAGGTTGTGATTGAAGGGCCAGTGAGCAAGTGAGGGAGGCGAAGATGCGATTGGTGGATCAGCGGGCATAGGTGGATGGTTGGGAAGGTGAAGCCTTGATTGGATGTTTGGGGTGAAACTGCAGGGCTGGTAATGAGCCACTGCAGAAAGTTCCAAGGCTCCAGAGAGACAGCGGCTCATAATGCAAATTCCCGGTGTATTGACCTGTCCTGTTTCCTGTCACTATGAAAGAAGAGTTGTTCCAGTATCTGCAATGATATCTAAAGTCCTCTATTGTACCACACTGTATGGGATTAATGTAATTTTATTTCACACAACCCCATTCGCCGTTTCCGTGACCCCCAACTGGGGTCGCAACCCACAGCTTGGGAACCACTGGCTTAGGGACTAGGCATCTGAAAGCACAGCCACCAATAGCTGGGCATTGAAAATTGGAGATGCACAAGAGGCCAGGCTTGGAAAAATGCAGACATCTCAGAGGGTTATAAAAATGGAGGAGGTTACAGAGAGCGTTAATGAAGTAAGAGAAAGTTTCAACATGAAAAATTGGCTGCCTCTTAGACAAGCAAATGCAATGAATATCAGTAGCTCGTAGCACGCTAAGTTTACACATTTTAAATACTTGTTTAAAATTCCTTCCAAACGTAAGCTAGTTGAAGTTGAAATATCTGTTAAACAAAATTTGTTTTAGGTTTCCTAGATTCCTGACATAATGCCATATGCCAATGACGTTTGTGTTAAAACATCAATATATGTTCACTGAGGCCACTAGAATGGACAGGACATTGAATGATGGTGCACTCTGCCGTGAAGGGCGAATGTAAAGTTTCATTGTTCTATTACTCCTCTGACTTCATTTTTGGACACACATCACTTTATGTAAACTTTCGATTCCACATTTCAACTTTTCTAACTTCAGTACAAATGTGGGTTGGATTGAAGAGGTGACTAAAAAAAGATATGCAAATCGGTACTGACTTTATTGGATTGGAACTTGTTTAAAGTCAGCGTTTCTTTTGAGAAATGATTTACCTTTGTCCATTTATATATAAAAATTGGAAAACTAGCAACAGCCCCACCTACACCATTCAGCTAATCACTGACTGCCAACAAGTCATATCACAGTACTCCAGTTTAGGAAAGTGAATGAATGTAAAAAGGTTGGAACAGGAATAAGACATTTAGGCCTCACTGCCATCATGTCACATCACTAACGCATGCAGGTGGGTGTAAAACTAGGACTGACAACTGCAGGCTCCACTTTCAGTTTGCAACCAGTCAGAATAAGTGCTAATGTAACATCTTGAAGGACCCTAGTTTTTTTCTCTCAGTCACACACCTCCATGTGGCCCATTTCTGGCAGCAATGCAGGGCAGTGCAGCCTCTGTGTCTGTTGGCAGTGACGTTTAGGAAAAAAAGATTAGATCACTCTACGTTGCATGCTGTTGGCCTCAGCAGCTGGTCCATTCATGAGGAAGTTGTCTAATGTCCATGATCTTAACACATGAAGTACGGAGTGACTTCCTTCTGTTTGTCTCTATAAGGGTGAAGGCTTTCTGCCCTAAAGGCTATTCAAACACTTTTACATTAATTCATATTGTTAAACAACCAGCTAACAAAAGAGGGTTCTGCTCAAAAAAAAATCAACCTGTCTTTTCTCGCTGCAGATGCTAACTGATGAGTGCATTTCCAGAATTTTCTATTTTTCTTTCTGCCTTCCAGCAATTGCAGTTTTTTTCATTTTTACTTGACTAATGAAATCCACACTCATATTATAGACTGAACTGGAACAGCAGCAGAATTTGATCCAGTATTCACAGAGGTGAAAGCTCAATGTTACACAACAACAAGAACTTGTATTCACATAGCGCCTCTCAAATGTCCCAGGGCACTTAATGCAACAAATGGTAATCTTCCTGTTCCTATATCAGCATAAAGAATCTGATATTCACGATTTTTGCTCTGAAAATCTTAACAATCATTAAATACAACTGCTTCTTAACGAATAGAAGCTATACAAACATATAAGAGTTAAAGGATTAGGAGGTTATACTGGCAGTGTTAGATGAAGAAAGGTGGGAGGTGGTGGTGGCATAGAGGTATTGTTGCTGGACTAGTAGTCCAGCGGCCTAGAGTAATGCTTTGGAGACCAGGGTTCAAAACTCATCAAAGGCAGATGGTGAAATTTTTGCATTCAATAAAAATCTGAAATTAAAAATTGAATGATAACCATGAAACCATTGTTGTAAAAACCTATCCAGTTCACTAATCCCTCTTAGGAAAGGAAATCTGTAGTTCTCTCTTGGTCTGGCCTACATGTGACTCCAGATCCACAGCAATGTGGCTGATTCTTAAATGGGCTAGCAAGCCACTCAGCTGTATCAATCCGCTAAAAAGCCTAAAAGGAATGGAACCAGATCGAGAACCAAGCATTGACCTAGGCACCAGAAGCGACAACAGAAAACTCACGTCGACCATGCAAAGTCCCTCTTAATAACATCTGGGGGCTAGTGCCAAAACTGGGAGTTTTCTCACAGATTAGTCAAGCAACAGCGTGACATTTTCTGTCAGGTATGTTTCCGTGAGTATGACTATGTCCCAAACATCACCATCCCCGGGTATGCCCCGTCCCATCGGCAGGACAGACCAACCTAAGGTGGGCACAGTGGTATACAGTCGGGAGGGAGTTGCCCTGGGAATGTTCAACCTCGACTCCAGACCCCATGAAGTCTCATGGCATCAGGTCAAACATGGGCAAAGAGCCCTCCTGCTGATTACCACGTGCCACAACCCCCCCCCACCCCACTCAGCTCATGAATCAATGCTCCTCCATGTTGAATGCCACTTGGAAGAAGCACTGAGGGTGGCAAGATGTACCCTGGGTGGGGGACTTCAATGTCCGTCACCAAGAGGGGTTCGGTAGCACCATTACTGACCGAGCTGGCCGAGTCCTAAAGGGCATAGCTGCTAGACTGGGTCTGCGGCAAGTAGTGAGGGAATCAACAAGAGAGAAAAACATACTTGATCTCATCCTCACCAACCTGTGCGCTGCAGATGCATCAGTTCATGGTGGTATGGATAGGAGTGACCACCTTGTGGAGACGAAGTCCCATCTTCACATTGAAGATGCCCTCCATCGTGTTGTGTGGCACTACCACCATGCTAAATGGGATAGATTTCGAACAGATCTAGCAATCAAGACTGGGCAACCATGAGGGGCTGTGAGCCATCAACAGCAGCAGGACAATCTGTAACCTCATGGCCTGGCATATCCCCCACTCTACTATTACCACCAATCCAGGGATCAACCCTGGTCCAATGAAGAGTGCAGGAGGGCAAGCCAGGAGCAGCATCAGGTGCACCCAAAAATGGAGGTGTCAACCTGGTGAAGCTACAACACAGGACTACTTGCTTGCCAAGCAGCATAAGCAACAAGTGATAGACAAAGCTAAGCGATTCCACAACTAATGGATCAGATCTAAGCTCCGCAGTCCTCCCACACCCAGTCGTGAAAGGTGGTGAACAATTAAACACATTGGAGGAGGAGACTCCACAAATATCTCCATCCTCAATGATGGGGCAGCCCAGCATATCAGTGCAAAAGATAAGGCTGAAGCATTTGCTACAACCTTCAGCCAGAAGTGCCAAGTGGATGATCCATCTCGGCCTCCTCCAGAGGTCCCCAAACATCACTGATGCCAGTCTTCAGCCAATCCAATTCACTCCATGTGATATCAAGAAACGGCTGAAGGCAATTGATACTGCTAAGGCGATGGGCCCTGACAACACTCTAGCAGTAGCACTGAAGACTTGTGCTCCAGAACATGCCGCACACTTAGCCAAGCTGTTCCAGTACAGTTACAACACTGGCATCTACAAGGCAATGTGGAATAATTGTCCAGCTATGACCTGTACATAAAAAAACAGGACAAATCCAAGCCAGCCAATTACTGCCCCATCAGTCTACCCTTGATCATCAGTAAAGTAATGGAAGGGGCCATCAACAGTGTTATCACGTGGCACTTGCTTAGCAATAACCGGCTCACTGACGCTCAGTTTGGGTTCTGCCAGGGCCACTGCTCCAGACCTCATTTCAGCCTTGGTTCAAACATGGACTAAAGAGCTGAACTCCAGAGGTGAGGTGAGAATGACTGTCCTTGACATCAAGGCAGCATTTGACCGAATGTAGCATCAAGGAGCCCTGGCAAAACTGGAGTCAATGGGAATCAGGGGAAAACTCACCACTGGCTGGAGTCATACCTAGCACAAAGGAAAATGGTTGTGGTTGTTGGGGGTCAAACATTTCAGTTCCAGGGCATCACTTCAGGAGTTCCTCTGGGTAGTGTCCTAGGCACAACAATCTTCACCTGCTTCATCAATGATCTTCCTTCCATCATAAGGTCAGAAGTGGGGATGTTCGCTGATGATTGCACAATGTTCAGCACCATTTGCGACTCCTCAGACACTGAAGCAGTCCATGTCCAAATGCGACAAGACCTGGACAATATCCAGTCTTGGGCTGACAAGTGGCAAGTAACATTTGCGCCACACAAATGCCGGGCAATGGCTATCTCCAACAAGAGAGAATCCAAACATTGCCCCTTGACTATCATTGAATCCCCCACTATCAACATCCTGGGGGTTACCATTGACCAGAAACTGAACTGGACTGGCCATATAAAAGCTGGGCTGCAATGCAGGTCAGAGGCTAGGAATAGTGTGATGAGTAACTCACCTCCTGACTCCCAAAAGCCTGTCCACCATCCACAAGGCACAAGTCAGGAGTGTGATGGAATACTCTCCACTTGCCTGGATGTGTACAGCTCCAGCAACACTCAAGAAGCTTGACACCATCCAGGACAAAGCAGCCCACTTGATTGGCGCCCCATCTGCAAACATTCACTCCCTCCACCACTGATACACAATGACACCAGTGTGTACCATCTACAAGATGCACTGCAGGAACTCACCAAGACTCTTTAGGCAGCAACTTCCAAACCCACGACTGCTACCATCTAGAATGACAAGGGCAGCACACACATGGGAAGTTCCCCTCCAATGTATGCACCATCTTGACTTGGAAATATATTTCCGCTCCTTCACTGTCGCTGTGTCAAAATCGTGGAACTCCCTCCCTATCAGCACTGCTGGTGTACCTACACCACATGGACTGCAGTGGTTCAAGAAGGCAGCTCACCACCACCTTCTTAAGGCATTTAGGGATGGGCAATAAATGCTGGCCTAACCAGCGAAGCACACATTTCTTGAATTAATTAAGAAAAAGGAAACCTGTGTGGAGCGTAAACACTGATGTAGATGCTATGCATTCAACATAATTCTATGTAATCTTACATTTACCTGTTAATTACAATCCCAGATCTAAGCCTGGGATCAGATTAATACATTAACTCTGGTCATTCTATTGCCAAATTTAATCGATGGAGAGAGCAACTTGTTTATTTGTCCATCAGCATATGCAAAGCAATTCAATTTGAGTAAAATAAAATAAAAAATTGATTGTGTTTATCTTATATTTTATATTTGACTCATATTGAAATGTAGTAAAAAAGGTTGTCAGATGGACTTATGGTATCTGCAAGATGCAGAGATCCTGTGGGATGTCATGTGGCAATACACTGATACTCCCATTTTCCCAAAGCAATGAGACCCCATCTCAGTTATGCTGCAAAGGGAATGGTGGAGTAGAGTTTAGACTGCAAACAGTTCCGACATCAGAGCAGGGAAATATGACAGGCCAGTCAACCTAAGCTGTCAAGAGCATCTATGTCACAGGCCTGACAACAAACAAGTCACTTTTCCTATTCTGTTTCAGGGAAACCGTGCAGCTGTTAAGCATAATGTTAAGTTGATGTAATGATGTCTTTGTTAGTGTTCAGCTGTATTGAGGTGGTGAAGCAACACGGAACATTATTGTGTCACTACAGCAAGGAAGGGAACACTGAAGGGATGTATTCTGGTCACATTAGTGATAGAGCTGGCATAGTACCAGCTAAAGCACCACTACTTATTTGGGTAGGCATGAATCAAAGTCTTTGAAAATTCTGGTTTGAATGCTTAAATTATTTCCCATGTTAATCAAGTTTATGTTAATCAGTGCAGTGTCCAAAGAGAAATCCATTGCAATCCTTTGTGAGTGAGCAACTCTCCTGAGAACCTTTTGCCTTGAGCAACAATTTGTCATGAAGTAAATAAAAAGGCATTGAATCAGGAAAGTCTATTTGTCCCATCAAGTCTGCTTCTTCCATGGGCAAGCGGTCTAACCATGAAACATACCATCCCCATTTAATTGCTTGAGTCAATGTTCTACAGAAATAGATTGCTTGATCCACTGAGCCTGCTCTAGCATCTTGTTAGCCACTGGCAGCTCTATCTTTTTAATTCTTACTTTCCTTTTTTTTTCATAATCTTACTTCCCAAATAAATATGTATCTCCTTTAAATCCCCTGAACTGGTTTTACATGTGACCTTCTGGAGCTGTGTGTTTCACATTCTCACCTGCCTTTGTATGGAAATATGTAACTAGCTTAAAACTTGAATTCTAAGAAATATGTTCCCTTTCTCTGGATTCCTCAGTGAAGAAAAGAGTTGTGCCCTGTCTACTCTACTGTAAATTCCCTTTGCTATTTAATAAAATCACCCTTAACCTCCTCATCTCCAGGGAATTATACTTATTATAATTATACTAATTTCATTATATTAATACATTATATGAAATAATTATCAATAAATTTAATTATGAATCCATTACATTAATTACCAATTCCCTCATCATAGCTGTCTCTGCCTTCCAGTTTTCAGTCTACTGCATCTTCTCTGGATGTGTATCCTTCTAAAGATGGGACAATCAAGAAAGAATACCATGGGGCTTAAATACACTGGAGGTTATCAGCCACTGTTATACATCCTGCCTGACTTTCCTTTCCATTCAATGAGTAGGGTATATAACAGCAGCCATTTTACCTCCCCCTGACCTTGCTGAATTTGAATTTTAACCCCATAATCCAGAAGGGAAGCAGCCAGAGCTCTGAATAAACACAGCTGCACTTCCCTACTCTTATATTCTGTATCACTTGTGATGAAGAGTAAACCTGACTCCTCAAACATAAGCACAAATTCCCCTCTCTGTTATTTTAGTGTAAACATTAATTTGTTTAAAATAAATGGATTAGAGCTCAAGGGCAGGTCTTCCTGAAGTTGGGAAATCTTTTCAAAAATGTAACTTGCCTGCAAAAAGGTTATGTTAATATAAACTGGTACCTGATACACCCATACCCTGTATAATAAAGGGAGTTACAAAGAACCTTGTTGTGTGTTTAACTTTAAAAAACCACAGCGTAAAGGTCAATCATATGCCAGCTGAACAAACTATAATGTAACATGATGCAATTTAGCCATTTCATTGAACATTAACACAATTGGAATAATAATTGACCATAATGTAAACCATCTGCAAAAAGGAATGCTCACCACTTTCTGATTGGGTTCAGAGTCTTGCAAAAGCCATTCAATGTCCAGACTCTTTGATACTAAATGACCAAAGCGATGCTGACATGGTAGAACAACATCCTGCTCCTCAACCTTCTTCACTACAGACTGGGCAATTGCAGTCCACAAGCGAGCATAGCCTAAATCCCAAACAGAAAGGAACAATGTTAGGTACAGTATTAGAAAGCATTAAATCAGACTAGTCCACAGATGCAATACTTCCAAGCCTATGATACTTGCACTGCCATGGGCTCACTCAGTCTAGTTGACCTCCCTAAGAATGTGAAGTTTCCAAAAGGACAAAACTTTGTGAACCTTCTCCCTATTCTCCATGGTTACACCAAGGTTTAAATAAGGAAATAGGTCATTTGGCCGGACTAGTCCATGTCAGCATTTACTTTCCATTAGAAGTTCAAATTATGTATACCTATTCTGTTCCCAGTTCTTTTCGATTCATCCACCCATCCAATTTGTTATAGAATATAAAAGTCACATAGTAATACTGCCAGTAACTTTATAATTATGCCCACCTCTTTACATTCCTCAAGTAACATTTTAGCAACATTCCTAGAACTACAGTAATCATTAAATTATTTGCGCATTTATGATGTGCATATACTTCTTAGAACATTCACTCCCTGGTAGCCATATCACTCTAAGATTACAACTATGCTATTGTGGTGAAATTCCCATCTTTACTAATTGTAGAGAAACAGCTTTTATTTATATAGCATCTTTCCCACCATCTGGATGTCCCATAGCCAATGATTACTTTTTAAGTGCAGTCGCCATTATTACATAGGTGAATATGACAGCCCAAGTTGCACATTGCAGAGTCCTATAAATCACTGTGAGACAAATGATCTGTTAATTAATTAATCTGTTTTGGTGGTGTTGGTTAGAGGTAAATATTGGCCACAACAGACTACTTTGCTCTTTTTCATGAATTGCTCCATGGGAGCTTTTCTGACCAGTTGAACATGGAGGTGTGGCCTCAGTTTAATGTCTCCAACAAAGCAGCACTCTCTCAGTGCCGCATAGGCTTTTGTGCTCAAACCTGGATTGGGGATTCAACGCGCAACCTTCTGATTCAAGGACAAGAGTGGTACCACTGAAACAAATTGATATATAAACCTAAATTCGATACCAACTTTATTTGCTAGAATTAGTGAATGCCAGGAGCTTGATTGCAAAAATGTAGCACCTGGCTGCTTTTTAAACCTCTGCATTTCTATTTGAATCTCTGGGCTGGATTTAAATGGAGGTGACGGGGTCTCAGCCGATGATGGGAGCCTTGTGTCGCTTTCTTGGAAAGGCCCGCTGAATTAAGTGCCTCCCAGGCATTCAATGGTTCAGTGGTGGGCCTTGCCCCGGGATCAAGGACCCTGGGGGCAGAAGCCCTGGGCTGGCAGCTCTTCTGTACTCGCAGGCACTACACCCAACCCTCGGGTCGAGGAGGGACCCAGGCACAGGTGAATGATGGCAGGATTGGGGCCGCGAGTTGAGCGTTATGGGGAGGTTGGGCGAGGGGGGTTAACAACAAAGGCAGGGGTGCGGATTTAAGCGGGTCCCCCAATTAGGCATTGAGTGCCTTTGAATGAGGAACTCCTCCTGGAGCCCACAAGCAAACCCACAATGTGCCCCCGTGCCCCCTCCCCCCAGCTAGGTTAATACCAGTGACAGTAGGATGAGGCATTTAAATGAGCATTAACTGGTCACTTAAGGGCAATTGCTGGCATTGACGGAAGGCCGTCCACAGACCTCTCATCATGGATTCAATTGGGGTGGAGGGTCCCTACCTGCTACCCTTCCACAACCAAACTCACTATGGCAGGGGGAGGATGAAGTGTGTGTGTGTGGGTTGGGTGGGTGGGGGGGGGGTGGACACAAGATTCCACCCACTACCTCTCTTAGACATTTTGACCAGGATTTTGAGGGTATTGTGGGCTGTCCACTAATGAAATATAGTCACCACTTCCTCCATAACAGCTACATAATTGATAGTCTTATGGTAAGTGCATTATTTAATAGAAGTATCAGTGTTCAGATATTTTAATACTTGATGTGGTGAATGTCTCTGGAGTAAGAGCAGTAAGAAACATTAGGGGTAATATTGACTTTGGGCGATAGGGTGGTTATCGATTCCTGTGCCCATCTCATATCTCTCCCAAATTTTAGTTGTATTGAAGTCAAAGGAAACAAAAATTTGGAGAGATTTGTAAAGGGCGGTTAAATTCTCATTGCCCAAAGTCAAAAACCACTTGCATCCAATCTAGTTCAAAATTTGGCATGGATGGAAAGGTTAAATATTTCTCTACACCTTCTCCTTCAAGCCCTTCCCTATTGAGGGCATGAATATCAATTAACCTCAATGCAGTGACAAACATTTTCTCCCATTTATTGCGGTATAGAAATTTAATGAATAAAATGAATTAGAAGCAGCTCATGGGTCAACATGGATAAAACACCATCATCGGTTTGGACACAATTGCTTCAGCTGGCAGAAGCCGAATTAATCCTTTTTCAAACTGAGTGATAGCATCAATCAGTGGAAAATTCACAATAAACTTTTATTGTCAAAATATTTCCATTCTTCCTGTAGTAATTATAGTTTTGATAAACATAGGACTGTAGCTTTAAGAATAATCCTGTGTTGTAAGATCACATGATATGTGTAAACTTATGAGTTAGCAGCGCAGGGAACCTCTAGGATGGAGTTCTTCTTTAGTTATAGAGTTTGAATCACACGTGTAGCTGCTGCTGGCTTGTAAATAAAGTTCAATGTTTCCACCAAGAAAAGTTGACGGAAAATCAACTGTATAACACTTCCCCATGTTTGACCCTCCCTCTCTTAATAAAGAGACAACAAGAAATCTCATTGAGCAAAGGAAAAATAGGGAGGTTCTGAAAATGTGGGCTAATCAAAATGGTTACTAGATGGTGCTACTAAATTTGGAAAACCATCATCTCAGGAATGTAGTCAATTGAAACAAGGAGAGAGTTCTCAATTTCAATCTGGATTGGAATTGACAGATTAATGGAAAAAAGCCAGAGGTCAATGGAACTCTTTCAGTGACTTAAAGAAGTCAAAGCAAAAAATGAATGTTCCTGCTAATGGAACAAAGTTTTTAGAGAATACAGATGTGAGGAATTTTGATGTATGGTTTTGCTTTTGCCACAGCACAACTTTTTTTTAAAACTGACTGCCTGTTATAAAAAAATTCCAAAGCATGGACAACTACAGAAAATGAATGGAGTGCAGTAACTTAACCAGATCTTTCACTGCATGAAACATTATCTAGAACACAATCAATCAATCAGTTGGTTGGGCCATGCCCAATTGTATAGATGCTGAACAGTGTGAAGCCCATGGAGGAGGTTAAAATGAATGATTATGGTTCTCCCAAGTGAAAATGCCACTGGCAAGTAGCAATCGCCCCTTCTCCAATTCTTATAAGGAAATGGAAATAAATACGGAATATGCTCCAATAGAAGTAAAAACAATTCCTTACTACAGCAGAAGTGTGGGTGCTGTTGACATTGCTAAATGACATACAGTGGATTTGAATTGCCCACTCTGATTTCATTTCATGTTCCCATATACATCCTCACTCACAGGGTTCATTGATCAAGATATAACTTGTAACTATATATCTCACTGCTTAAAGTTTGTCATCTATGAAGTATATATTGGTCGTGCGGGCCTTTGCAAAACAATTGCAGCTCCGATGCATATTATTGAAGGATGCAGTTAAACACAACTCGATAAGAAAGACTTTTTCAGCTCTGTGAATGATAACTAAAGGAGCACTTGTATTGAGATATTAATAATGGTAGTTTATCAGAAATGAATAAGATTAAAGCTGGGATTGAGATCTGTATCGAAAGATTGCATCACCAATAAACCTGGATTGGACTGTGTTGGTGAGAACAAAATGTATGCGGTTGCTCAGAACAGGTATTCCACTACAAGAGCTGGTGAAATATCTGAAGAAGGACGTAAATGAAATACTGAACAAACTGCCCGCACCACACAGATGTTGAATTGTCAAATTTGAAGTTCTTTCAGGAGGTCACTTTGGCTCTTCATGCCTTGCCAATGTTAGCTCCACACTCCCCCAGTCCCATTTTCCTGCTCTTTCTCTGTGTCATGTCATATTTTACTTTGAGTGTTTATCTAACACCCTCTTAAATATTATGACTAAATCAGCTTCATTGGCAACTTCCGCTAATTTGTTTTATAATCTATAAACCTTTTTGCATGAAAAATTTCTTCTAATCTCTTGTTTTACGCTTCTTTTAATCTTAATTTTCTTTCTGTTCTTTGCTACAGATTCACTAATAGGTGCAAAAAAAAAATATTTTGGTGTTCAACACCACCCCACTTTAACCTTCTCTACTCTGGTGAATCAGCTCTAGTCTGTGTGATCTTTCCTCATACCTATATCCTCTTATCCTTGTTACAAACCTAGTAAATTGATGTTATGCCTTTTCCATGGTTCAAATATCCTTTCTGTTATGGGTGTGTCACCATTTCTATTTATCATCACCACATTGCTTTTGAATTCAATGTCCCTTTATATAAGACATATAGAAAGTTGTACAGGAATGGAATCAAATGCAGGCCAAAAACAATATTGTGGATGCTTGTAGCAGTCATGTGAGGAGGTAGTGAGGGTATGGGGATGGAATTGTCTTACAATACAACTGAGAGATTATCTACAAAATTATTACAGAATGCTACACAATATTATTGCACGGTGTATTATTCTATTATTATATATATCACTATTACATGTCATTATTATATGTATCATGCCATGATATGCATTCACATATTAGTCTGCATATAATATTCATTCCTCTTCCTTCACTTTTCTGCAGTAGTTGTATTTCATTGCAGAACATATTGATATAGTTGTTGTAAAGCACTTTTGGCACTAATGCCATGCCAGAAGTTTTCTGTGCTGCAGCCAAAAGTGCAGTAGATGGTTTGGCCCAACCTCATCCAGACCAATTTAAGCAAGATGACCTGTATACCTATTGCTGATTTGAAGCCAGTAATTTCATTTACTTTCTGTCTGACTACCTTTCTATTCTCTGCTGATTGAAAGGAACTGTCTGTCATGTCTCATCAGTCCCTTTTAATCAGTAGAACACACATTGGTTTAGGTCAATCAAGCTATGTGCACATTTCCAAGTATGCATGGATTGAGTTCTGCAATACTTCCTCCCATCTCAGTTCAACATTACAGACTGTATAATAGAGGACTTACTGTGCACAGGTATCTCACCTGTTTAGAACTTAACATCCTCCTGACATCCAAAAATGTTCTCATATTGCTTCATTACAGAGGTCTGCAATAACCAAATGGGAAAAACCAGTTACAGTGGACTAGCCATATAAATACTGTGGCTATAGGAGCAGGTCAGAGGCTAGGAATCCTGCAACGAGTAACTCACCTCCTGACTCCACAAAGCCTGTACTCCATCGACAAGGCACAAGTCAGGAACGTGTTGGAATGCTCCCCACTTGCCTGGATGAGTGCAGCTCCTACAACACTGAAGAAGCTGGATAGTGTCCAGGACAAAGCAGTCTGCCTGATTGGCACCACATCCATAAACATTCACTCCCTTCACCACCGACACACAGTAGCAGCAGTGCGTACCATCTACAAGATGCACTGCAGGAATTCACCAAGGCTCCCTAGACAGCACCTTCCAAACCCACGACCACTACCACCTAGAAGGACAAAGGCAGCAGATAGACAGGAACACCACCACCTGCAAGTTCTCCTCTAAGTCACTCACTGTCCTGACTTGGAAATATATTGCCGTTCCTTCACTGTCACTGGGTCAAAATCCTGGAACTCCCTTCCCAGCAGTACTGTGGGTGTACCTACACCACATGGACTGCAGTGGTTCAAGAAGGCAGCTCACCACTACCTTCTCAAAGGCAACTAGGGATGGGCAATAAATGCTGGCCCAGCCAGTGAAGCCCACATCCTGTGAATGAATTTAAAAAAAGTATGATTTAAAAGATTTCCATCAGAAAGTAATAGTGCCTGTTGCAGGATCTGGAAGAACTGGGAAATGAACTCTTTGTGCACTTGTCTCCTTCCCTGTAGCTGCAATTCTGCTTTTGGTGCAGCTATTC
The DNA here is from genome assembly GCF_964194155.1 of Cetorhinus maximus. Taxonomy (NCBI): domain Eukaryota; kingdom Metazoa; phylum Chordata; class Chondrichthyes; order Lamniformes; family Cetorhinidae; genus Cetorhinus; species Cetorhinus maximus. The sequence goes on along the minus strand of NC_135880.1, from coordinate 205,838,525 downwards.
AGCATTGTTTTCCTGGTTTGCCATAAATTTAGGTGCGTCTCATTCAGATCAATGACGAAATCTTTATCCAATTAATATTATTTTGCAACATGTATTAGATTTGAATATTTTGCACACCTTCTCTAAAACATATTGTTAGGCTTTTGTTTAGCATTGTATCCTCTCTAACCATAGATCAGTCTACACAACTAAAGCATACCGTAGCACCAAAAGATCTGCTTAACTCCCTGGTTTGCACTATATTCACCCAGACTTAAAGATTCCAACTCCATATCCACTCCATCACAAAGGCTTCCACCTCCATAAAATTGCCTGCCTCCTCATCTGCTTCTGTCCATCTGCTGATGAAATCTTCATCCATACCTTTGCCATCTCCGGACTCATCTGGCCTCTCAATATACTCTGCAAACTTCAGCTCACCCCAAACTCTGCTGCCTGTATCTTAAGCTGTATCAGCTCCTGCTCGTTCCTCATTCCTATCCATGCTGACCCAAATTGGCTCCTTGTCCCACAACGCCACAGGTTTAAAATTCTCATTCTCCTGTTTAAATTCCTTCACTGCCTCATTCCTCCCTATCACTGTAACCTCCTCCAACCCTACAACTTCCCCAAAACTTCTGACACTGGCCTCTTGTATATCACCCCTTCCATTGGTTCCATCATAGGTTGCCGGTCATTCAGCTACCTACCCCATGTTCTAGAATTCCCTCCCTAAACCTTCACATCTTCTCTCTCTCGACCCTCTTATAAGGGTGAGACTTCATCAGAATATACTCATCTCCTTGACCAGACTTTGGTCACCCATTCAATATCTTCTTCCTTGGTTCAGCATCCATTTATTTCTGATCACCCCCACCATGAAGTGCATTGGTTTGTTTTTCTATATTAAAGGTCATATGCAAATGCTGACTTTTCCTGTTGTAAACAATGTAAACATAGGCATATAGTCAAATAATTCTTTAGCATAAATAGAGGCATTGAGTACAAAAGCAGGACATGTACACAAATTACACCTGTTTCAGCTAAACAAAATAAGTAACAGCCATTTGCTGATTCATTCCCCAGGACAATGTCTTGACTAATCAGAATCAAGCTGCCTGGTTTAAATTTCAAACAATGCTTGGCAATTAACTGTCAGTCATCATCCGCCGGTGCATTCTCCAAGGCAACATCTGTACCAATCAGAGTCCACTTGCCAACCAATCAGCACTCTCTTTTCACATAGTATAAATATGTTGTTGCCCCTGAGATTGGTATTTTTTCGTGGACCATCCTGATGAGTCCAAGACGAAAGCTTCAACCAAAAATGTCTCTTTTTTTTCAGCAATACTAAAGCAGGGAAGTTATTCTGAGCCTCTACAAAGCTCTGGTTAGGCCACAACTAGAGTACTGTATCCAGTTCTGATCACCACGATTTAGGAAAGATATAAGGGTCTTTGAGAGGGTGCAGAGAAGACTTACCAGAATGGTTCCAGGGATGAAGGATTTTAGCTACAAAGTTAGGGCCTTGGGGCTGGGGCTGTTCTCGTTGGAGTAGAGGAGGTTGAGGGGTTAGAGGTGTACAAGATTATGACAGTTTTAGATCAGATGAACAAAGAAAACTTGTTCCATTTCCTATTCCCATTGATCTTACAAGGACTATGGAACATGGATTTAAGGTATGAGATGCAGGGGGGACGAGAGGATTGAGCTGGAACTTATTGTCTGCAATGGTGTTGGGAGCAGTGACGATCACAGATTTCAAAAGGAAATTGGATGGACACTTGAGGATAATAAACTTATAGGATTACAGGGATAGAGTTGGGGAATGGGACTGATTGAATTGCTCTATGGAGAGCTGGCATGGACTCTATGGGCTGAATGGCCTCCTTCTGTGCTGTAATCACTCTGACTCTGTGACACTTACCTGCCAATTATACCACTTTCTAGCTAAAAATAATGAAGTCAGGAACTTTAGCACCTAGCTATTAAAAATTCCAGAACTAGTTAATATTTCTAGATTTGTCAACAAATGTCAGTAAAAATATGCAGGCACAAGATTAGTTGACAAGATACTGGCTGTATTTAAAGGAGCAGGAATAATAGTTTATCTTACTATGTCAGCTGAACTATTTAGTCAACAAAAAAAACATTAACAACTTCTTGTACACTGTGATATACTTTGCAATAATTTATTTTAAAAAAACCAAATACCAGCATGTCATTCCTCAGCTTCAATTAGCGACATTGTTTATCTGATTATTTATGATGGACTACACGTTAAAGTGGCAAAAACGTCAACTAAATGATAAATTAAATGGCCATTCTCCCAGATTTGGGGTTTAAAATTGTTATTTTTAGCTTCATGTTGTATTAATGTTTGCAAATTCCAGAGATCTATACACATTCTGACATATACTAGGCTATGACTAATAACTATACTGCACAGTGTACAGATTTAGATCAAAATTTATCAATACCATATTCAGCAATAATACTGTGGAAGCATGGACATAATTTAGGACAATAAGTGTGTTGAGCTTTATCAGAATATACTTTTCAGCTTCGTGAGTACGTTATGACACACTGAGACAACAATATCATCACTAAAACAATTTTGAGTATTGTTGACAAAAAGAGACAGATCCAAGCTTTTCGTCTTGCACTCACAAGGACACTCGCAAGAATACCAATATAAGGGAAGACAACAATTGACCGACATTCGCTGACTCATTCCTCAGGGCAATGCCTTGACCAATCAGGGTAAAGCTGCCTGGTTTAAATTTCAAACAATGCTTGGCAGTTAACTGTCAGTCACCATCAGTGGTGCATTCTCCATGGCAATCCCATTTGCCAACCAATCAGCACTCTCTTCACATACAGTATAAACTGTTGTCTTCCTCTTATATTGGTATTCTTGCGAGTGTCCTGAGTGCAAGACGAAAAGCTTAGACATGTCTCTTTTTTCAGTAATACTCAAATTCTGTACTACCAAACAACTATTTAAAACAATTTTGATGAATTACAGCTGAATTTTGTAATTCTGTTCCAATTTTGATTAAAGTTGCAGTAAATTCAATGAAATGTAAGATTAGAATGCTTCAGTCATAACATTTGGAATTCTATCCAATAGACTAAAAGCTACAACAATGCCAATAGTACCAATCTAGAAGGGCACCAAGCGGGACACATTTTAAACTTGGCTGAAGGTAATTGAAAAGATTGGGAAAATACATGACTGGATGTAAACTGCAAGTTTATCAAATTATTTTGGTATCATTAACTGTGTTTATGACAATCAGCTGAAAACTGAGCCTGAATGACTAAGTATTACTCAGTGCCAGACATTTGTCTTTTTACCTAATAGGTACTTTTCAGTCGATTTAACATTTTAAACCATATTTTCACATATTTCATATTGTGTGGTGGGCAGACCAAGTGAGACAACTTACTATATTTTATGAGGTGCCCTTGATGATTGAGGTTTTAATTTTGTGGGAGTCACATTTCATCCAGGTGTTCTGATCCCAATGTTGCTATGAAACAGGTCCTATGAAGTGTAGAAAACTCGCCGAGGGTAGTGCTGCAAAAGTACTCCTCCATCTACACAGAAAGTTTCTTTCTTCTTGACTCTTCTTACCACTTGGGAAAATGTTGCCTTTCTCCTGGTCTCTTTCCCACAGCGCCAGAAAGAAGATCATGGAGGATTTTGGCACTAATGTCCCCAGAATGTCGAGTGTGGGTTCCAAATTGTTAGACCTCCCGATTTGGAAATTCTCCAACATACATGCAATTCTGTCACATCAAGTCAAGCCAGCTGGTCTCAGGTTTCAGTCACGGCTTCTCTAGTTGTTTAAGAGATGCTGTGAAAGAGTTGTCCGGTTCGACTTAACTTACAAATGTTCTTGCCAGCTGAAACACAGTGCATATGAAATCATGGCTAGCATCACACATGTTATTTTCTCAGGAGTGTGGGCATCGCTGGCAAGTTCAGTATTCATTACCCATCCCTGATTGCCTTTGAAAAGTGATTTGCCTCCTTAAACTGCTGCAGTACATGTGGTGTAGGTACACTCTCAGTGATGTTAGGGAGGGAGTTCCAGGTTTTCGACCCAGCAACAATAAGGGAACAGTGATACATTTCCAAGTCAAGATGGTGAGTGTCTTGGAGCGGAACTTTCAGGTGGTTGTGTTCCCCTGTATCTGCTGCCCTTGTATTTCTAATGGTAGTGGTTGTGGGTTTGGAAGGTGCTTAGTGAGTTCCTGTAGTGCACCTTGCAAATGGTAAAGACTGCTGCTACTGCGTGTCAATGTTGGAGGGAGTGAATGTTTGTGGATGGGGCGCCAATCAAGTGGGCTGCTTTTTCCTGGATGGTGTCAAGCTTCTTGAGTGTTGTTGGAGCTGCACTCATCCAGGCAAGTGGAGAATATTCCATCACACTCCTGACTTACGCCTTGTAGATGGTGGACAGGCTTTTGGGAGTTACTTGCCGCAGGATTCATAGCCTCTGACTTGCTCTTGTAGCCACAGTATTGATATGGTTGGCCCAGATGGGTTTCTGGTCAATAGTAACTCCCAGGATGTTGATAACATGGGATTCAGTGATGGTAATGCCATTGAATGTCAAGGGGCAATGGTTGGATTCTCTCTTGTTGGAGATGGTCAATGCCTGGCACTTGTGTGGCATGAATGTTATTTGCCACTTGTCAGCTCAAGCCTGGATATTGTCCAGGTCTTGCTGTGTTTAGACATGGACTGCTTCAGTATCCCTAGGAGTCATGAATGGCGCTTAACATTGTGCAATCATTAGCGAACATCCCCACTCTTGACCTTATAATGGAAGGAAGATGAAGCAGCTGAAGATGGTCAGGCCTAGGACACGAGCCTGAGGAATCCCTGCAGTGATGTCCTGGAACTGATATGATTAACCTCCAACAGGTACAACCATCTTCCTTTGTGCTAGGTATTCCTCCAACCAGCAGAAAGTTTTCCCCCTGATTCCCATTGAGTCTAGTTTTGCTATGGCTCCTTGATGCCACACTTGGTCAATTGCTGCCTTGATGTCAAGGGCAGTCACTCTCACCTCACCTCTGGAGTTCAGCTCTTTTGTCCATGTTTGAACCAAGGCTGTAATGAGGTCAGGAGCAGGGTGGCCCTGGCAGAACCCAAACTGAGCGTCAGTGAGCAGGTTATTACTTAACAAGTGCCACTTGATAGCACTGCTGATGATTCCATCACTTTACTGATGATCAAGAGTAGACTGGTAAGGCGCTAATTGGCTGGGTTGGATTTGTCCTGCTTTGTCTGTACAAGACATACCCAAGCAATTTTCCACCTTTCCGGGTAGATGCCATTGTTGTAGCTGCCCTGGAGCAGTGTCTCTAGGGGCGTGGCAAGTTTAGGAGCACAAGTCTTTGGTACTATTACTGGAATATTGTCAGGGCCCATAGCTTTTGCAGTATCAAGTGCCTCCAGCCGTTTCTTGATACCACATGGAGTGAATCGAATAGGCTGAAGACTGGCATCTATGATGCTGGGGACCTCCGGAGGAGTCCAAGATTGGTCATCCACTCAGCACTTCTGGCTGAAGATTGTTGCAAACGCTTCAGCCTTATCTTTTGCACTGACGTGCTGGGCTCACCCATCACTGAGGGTGGGGCTATTTGTTATGGAATTGCTTAGCTCTGTCTCTCACTTGCTGCTTATGCTGTTGGGCACACAAGTAGTCCTGTGTTGTAACTTCACCAGGTTGACATCTCATCTTTAGGTATGCCTGATGCTGCTCCTGGCATGCCCTCCTGCACTCTTCATTGAGCCAGGGTTTATCCTCTGGCTTGGTGGTAATGGTAGAGTGGGGGAGTTGCTGGACCATGAGGTTACAGATTGTGGTTGAGTACAATTCTGCTGCTGCAGATGACCCACCGCACCTCATAGTTGTGCAGTCCTAAGTTCCTAGATCTGTTCGAAATCTATCCCATTTAGCGCAGTAGTAGTGCCACACAATCAATGGAGGGCTACCGAACCACTCTTGGTGATGGATATTGAAGGCCCCAGCCAGAGTGCATTCTGCACCCTTGCCACCCTCAGTGCTTCCTCCAAGTGGTGTTCAACACGGAGGTGTACTGATTCATCAGCTGAGGGGGCCAGTACATGATGATCACCAGGAGGTTTCCTTGCCCATGTCTGATGCCATGAAACTTCCAGAGTCGATGTTGAGGGCTCCCAGGGCAACTCCCTCCCAACTGAATACCACTGTGCCACCAACTCAGGTGGGTCTGTCCTATCAGTGGGACAGGACATACCCAGGGATGGTGATGGTGGTGTCTGGGACATTATCTGTCAGGTGTGATTCCATGAGTATGACTATATCAGGCTGTTGCTTGACTAGTCTGTGAGACAGCTCTCCCAGTTTTGGCACAAGGCCCCAGCTATTCGTAAGAAGGACTTTGCAAGGTTGTCGTCGTTATTTTCAGTGCCTGGTGGTCTGTCCTGTTCCATTCCTTTTCAGCCTTTTAGCAGTTTGATACAACTTCCTAGGCCATTTAACAGTCAACCACATTGCTATGGGTCTGGAGTCACATGTAGGCTGAACCAGGCGAGGACAGCAGATTTCCTTCCCTAAAGTGAACCAGATGGATTTTTACGACAATTATTGCATTCAAATTTCACCATCTACCCTTGTGGGATTCGCACCTGTGTCCCCCGAGCATATTACCCTGGATTTCTGGATTACTAGTCCAGTGACAATACCACTACCCCATCACCTCCCCTTTCATCACTTGAATGTTACTCGGGATGAAAGGTTGAAAGTTATGAGGCTGTTTAACTTTCCTCTTTACCTATTCGAATTCCACATACAGATGAATTATGGTGAGCTAGAACAAAAGAAATGCAGATGGTAAACTTTTACGATGAGGCTGACTTGGAGTATAGCACGCCACAGGACTTGTTAACTTCTCAAACCAAGACAATGGTTTTTGTTGCCAGGACACATGTTAAACAAAGTAGATCCATTGCAAATAGTGCCAAGAGAAGCCATTACATGACCACAACATACCAGGTACAATGGTGTGCAAGTCACTATGCCAGGATGAGAAGGATGTCTCTTTCCATTATCACATTATTTAAATTACCTCCAAAAAGAAATATGTTGGCCTTGCCAACAATGTTTTGCTTAAAACATTGGAAGTGCAATGGAACTTGTAAAATTTCACACATGTAAAGTTTTCTGTACACATTTGGAAAAAGATTTGCCATTCCAACATTGCCTGTAGGGACTTTCCTTTAGTCCGTAGTTTAGGGAGTCCTAGAACCCTCAGAGTAGAGAGGCTGTGTTGATCATTGTGTGCAAATGATGCTCCAAAGTGCACTACTTGTTATGAAATTTGATATAATCTTTACATATTTTCCAGTTTATATCATAATGTATGTTTCATAGTTTCTGATGAAATTATCCCCTTTTCTCCCAAGTATTTCCTGAGCCACCCCACACCCTTCTTTTTTAAACCGAAAGTTTTCACGAAAAGTAATTAAAATGTCTACCACATGCTACCAATTTTTGTTGATCCGGCTCAGATTCTCAACTCCACATTAGAAGCACATCCAACAAAATAAGGAAGAGAAACCTTTATTTTATGCATTCGAGATCTATGTAAGCAATTTTGCTCAATTTTAAAGGCTGGCTTCAGCTTCCTGCAACATCTGGTTCTGGGATATAAAATATTTTTTATTTTCTTTAGAGAGCAGAAGGAAGTGCTTTGAGCCAAGAGGGGTCAAGTCTCCCTCACACAGGGCTATTGTGGGGGACACGCTGCATTGTACTCAAAGAGAGACCTGCACACACCCCATGTGCAAACCCACTGTCTGAGTCACTTGAAAGAAACATTCATTTTGTACTCATTTTTTAATCCCCTAAATTACTGTTATTTGATGCAGTAATGACAAGAAAAATCCATCTCGGAATAGCATTGGAAATATGTTCACTAAATCACAGAGCATAATTAAACTCATGTGGATTTATATGGCAGAAGAAACTGGAAAGTTCACAAAATGTACACTTAAATCATTTCTGACATTAAATTCAGGGGTGGGGTGAGCATATGCCGACTGCATTAATATGGGCAGAAATATTATATTACTTATATTACACTGCCTCCCTTTTTAAAATATTGTCAGTATCCATCTTTCATCCCCTCCTTTCCCAATGGTTGGTGCAAGATTCTGTAAAGTACGGGTAACCTCTGATACCCAGCCTGAGTGGCCACTAGGGCATCACTGTTCAGCCTGATTGTGTTTACACCCAAAATTCACACATACAAAATTCCAAAAGAGGTCACTATTCAAGTGGGAATATTGGCTGCTTTTCCTATCCCAGAAATGGGCAACCAGAGTGGCAATAGCCCATTCCTGCTGCCCCACCTCACACAGTATAGCACAACGTTGGAACATCCTAGCCCATAATGTTCAACTGTTTACATGATAGGTTTGCTAATCATCAGGGGAACTCGCACTTGTATAATTCATCATGTCTGGGTTATTCCTTTTTTGCCTTGGGTGGGACTCAATGACATTGTGAACATATAGTGTGACTATGCACTGATGTTGCTCAATATAGCCACGAGGAAATTAATGTGAGCATGCTTTGTGTAATAACTCCAAGAAACCTACAGCAGCACATCTTAAAATAAGTAAAAACATATTTTCACTCCCACCTCAATTACCAAACCTGCGTGCCACAAGTTCCATGCTGACTCTGCAATCCTCTCTTCCTTCACTATGAACTAGCCACAGGATTTCCAAAATATAACCCTGCATGGAACAATCGCCAGCACCAACTGTACATGTAATCATGTGTAAGACGACTTAGAAACAATTTCTTGAACCATTCAAATTGCCTAGACTGGGATTTAAATTCAGCCCAGGCTGGTGCAGTGAAAGCTCTTGCTCTAACAGCTGTAGGGTCCTTAAGTAAAATCCATTATGCCATCCTCAAACCTGTGAATCTGAGACTCAAAAAGACTCTTTCATTTTCTTCCGATAGGGGTGAGGTGCAGCCCAGTAAGATCCCGGATTCAGACCTATAATTAGTTCAGTACCCCTGCATTAGGTCCAGAAAAGTCAGCCAGATTTTTGCATGTGTAGTTGTCAGCTAAAAATTTGCATCTGTGAGGCACAAACTCAGACAGTCATGGATTATACAGTGTCGCTTCATTCAAATTATCAGATAATTCCTTATTTTCTCTGGTTCAAAAAACAGCCTTATAATGTCAGAAGAAGATCATACACAACATTTTTAGACAGATAAAAGGGTTTTTGAGAATCAGGCTTCAACTCAGTCTGCAATTTGATGATTGTGAATAGGCCAAACATCAGTTGTTGAGTTCTAGTGAAGTACTTCCTGCTACCATTTATCTCAATCCATCTTTTGTAAGCTACATAAAATGATGTCTTATCTTCTCTCAGGAGAATTCCATAACAACCTGAAGTACAAGGAAAATACAACAGAGTACTGATTGCAAGTTGATACAAATCATGAATAAAACAGTTATAAACTTACAGTTTGCAGTTGATTTTGTTAATATTTTTAACTTTTAAATGACGCAGGGTGAACCTTCTTTGATCACACCAATTCACAGAATCACAGAATTTTAACGTCACAGGAGGAAGTTATTCATGCCACCATGTCTGCACCAGTTCTCCAAAAGAGCATCATGGCCTAGAGCCTTTCCCCGTACCCCTGCACATTGTTTCAATTCAAATAATCATTGTAATGCCCTCTTGAATGCCTCAACTGAACCTGCCTCCACCACACTTCCAGGCAGTGCATTCCAGACCCAGGCCACTCGTTGTGTAAAAAAGTTTTTTCTCACATCACATTTGCTTCTTTTGCAAATCACTTTAAATCTGTGCCCTCTCGTTCTTGATCCTTTTATGAGCAGGAACAGCCTCTCCCTATCTACTCTGTCCAGCCCCGTCATGATTTTGAACATCGCTGTCAAATTTCCTCTTCGCCTTCTTCTCTCCAAGGAGAACAGTCCCAGCCTCTCCGATTTATCCTCATTGCTGAGGTTTCTCATCCCAGGAACCGTTCTCTTCTGCACTCTCTCCAATGTATTCACATTCTTCCTATAATGTGGCACCCAGAACTGTACACAATACTCCAGCTGAAGTCTAATAAGTGTCTTATATAAATTCAGCATAACCTCCTTGCTCTTGTACTCTATGCCCCTATTAATAAAGCCCAGGATACTATATGCTTTAATAAGTGCTCTCTCCACCTGTCCTGCCACCTTCAATGATCTATGTACATATACACCCAGGTTTTTCCTGCGCTCCCTTCAAAATTTCACTCTTATTTTAGATTGTCTGTCTACGTTCTTCCTACCAAAATCTCACACTTCTCCACATTGAACTCCATCTGCCACTTTTCTGCCCACTCCACCAACTTGTCTATGTCCTTTTGATGTTCTACACCGTCCTCCTCGCAGTTCACAACAATCCCAAGCTTCGTATCATCCGCAAACTTTGAAATTGTCCCCTGCCCACGAAGATCTAGATCATAAATACATATCAAGAAAATTAAAAGACACATAATCCATATGATTCGTGATATGAATGAATATTGCACTGCTTTGTGAGGGCTTGAAAATTGCAGCTGAGGAAAGATTGGATAGCATAGGGTTGTTTTCCTTAGAACAGAGGAGGTTAGGGGGTGACCTAATTGAGGTGTACAAAATTATGAGGGGCCTAGATAGAGTAGACAGGAAAGACCCGTTTCCCTTAGCTGAGGGGTCAATTACCAGGGGGTATAGATTTGAGGCAATTGGTAGAAGGATTAGAGGGGACATGAGGAAAAGCTTTTTCACCCAGAGGGTAGTGGGTGTCTGGAATTCACTGCCTAAATTGGTGGTTGAGGCTGAAATGCCCAACTCATTTCAAAGGTTCCTGGATCTGCACCTGAAGTGCTGTAACCTGCAAGGCTACAGACCAGGTGCTGGAAAGTGAGATTAAAAATGAGCGGCTAGTTTCTTTTCTTCCTTTTTTTGGCTGGCGCAGACATGATAGACTGAATGGCCTCTTTCTGCGCCATAACTTTTCTATGGTTTTGTGCATATTGAAGCAGATGCAAATTATAACATGAGCAATCAGTATATATAAACCCGTAGAGTACATGTAACGGTAAACTATGAACAATCAATTTTATGAATCATATAATGTTGGAAATCAGAAAGTAACTTAAAAAGCCCAATGACTAATTAACTTCCAGCTTAATTTCCCTTCATTTACCACAACTAGTGCGCCAAATTTTAAAGCTAAATGGGTGGAGCTTCTTTTCCTTTTTCCAAGGTTACATATGACCCTTTGTTTGAACAGAAGGAGTAACCTGTATGCCTGAACCTACTGTCATATTGATCAGCCGTAACTGGACCATAAACAGCTCCAGTGTAACTTCTTAACTGAAGATCATAGGGCTCTATAGGGGTTTGTGATTTCACCAGATTTGTGACTGTCTATAGATTTCTGAGCTTTACTAATACTTATTTCCATTACTGTATACTCGTAAAAAATGGTTTCTGGAGGCTGACACTCTCTTTCAGAAGTACAGACAAGGGTTTCCAGGAACATATTACAGAGGAGCAGGAGTAGGCCATTTGGTCCTTTGAGCCTGCTCCACCATTCAATAAGATCATGGCTGACCTGGTTGTCATCTCAACTCCACTTTGCTGTCTGCCCCCCACAACCCTTGAATCCCTTGTCTATCATAAATCTGTGTAACTCTGCCTTGAATAAATTTAATGACCCAGCCTCCAATGCCCTTTCGGGAAGAGAATTCCACATACTAATAACCCTTTGAGAAAAAGATTTCTCATCATTTCAGTTTTAAAAAGGAAGACTTCTTATTCTTACATTGTGTCCCCTGGTTCTAATCTCCCCCGTAAGTGGAAATCTCCTGGTACCTACCCTTCAAGTCTGTCAGGATCCTAAATATTTCAATAAGATCACCTTTCATTCTTCGAAAATCCAAAGGGTATAGACCCAAGCTGTTCAACCTTTCTTCATAGGATAAGATCTTTATCCCAGGAATGAGTCAAGTGAACCTGCTCTGTACTGCTTCTAATGCAATTTTATCCTTTTTTCAAATTTGGTGACAAAAACTGTATACAATATCCCAGATGTGGTCTCACCAATGCCCTGTACAGCTGCAATAAAACTTCCCTACTTTTATATTCCATTCCCCTTGCAAGAAACGTCAACATTCCATTTACCTTCCTAATCACATGCTGTACTTGTATACTAACTTTTTGTGATTCATGTACCAGGACACGGAGATCCCTGTGTACCACCGAGTTCTGAAATCTCTCTCCATTTAAATAGTACACTGCTTTTCCATTCTTCCTGCCAAAGTGGACAAGTTCACATTTTCCCACTTTATACTCCATCTGCCAAATTCATTCCCACTCATTTAACCTGTCTATATCCCTTTGCAGACTCTCCTCCTCCTCCTCTTGACAACCTACATTCCTACCTATCTTGGTGTCATCGGCAAATTTAGCAACCATACACTCATGTGTGTGGCAATGCCTGCAGGAAATGCCCATTGACTAAAAACTTGAAAGGTCACTGAGTTTTTTAACGTCATTTCAAACAATGGCCCAGAACCATTAAAAACCAGTGTACCATCTGGACGGAAGAACAAATTGAATGCAGAATTATGAATGTGGAGAAAAACAGTAGAATTTCAGCTGTTCCGATAAAGAGTAAGAAAGTTCTAACACTCCAATTATTAAAATGACAACAAAGTGAAATAGTTGTAAGGCGAGATAACTGTGAAAGAAAGGAAATAGGAACTTAAAAGAGAGGCTCAAAAGAATGTTAGATCCTACTCCAACAATCACTGCCAATGTGGGGGAGTCAAAACCTCCTCCCATTTCTGGCAAACTAATAGACAATGAATCAGTAAAAGGGATGTGGTCTTTCAAAAGCCTGGTTAGATTAAATGCAGCATTAAGAATTTCAGTAGAACTCACAAACTCTTCAATACTGAAGTTTCAAGTATATCATTAAAAATAATGATCTCTACAGCTAATTTTGGCTTAATCACAATGCAGAAGATTAAAAATGAGGGATTATAGGCTTTAGAGCAAACTGCTCCAATTTTGACCTGTTTCAGCTTGGCGTTAAGCTAACATACGCTTCTGTTATCATTTAGGCTTTCTCCTAATTCTTTGTGTTCACCAAAAAAGGCAGTTTGGATCAGCATCTTTATGTCATACAATATTATGCACACCATGACATAGACTAACAGTTACTCTTTTACAGTGATATTTCACACCTGATTTGGCACAGGTGCTATCACATGCACTCCTGACTACTCCAGAAGATGCCAAACACAATAACTATCAGATTATATAATGCAGCTAAATTAACAGTCTAACACATTTGCGAGGTTATGACAAATCAGAAATTTAAGAATATATTTTTTTTAGGTGGATAAGTCCCCAGGGCTAGATGGGATCTACCCCAGAGTACTGAGGGAGGCAAGGGAGGAGATTACTGGGGCCTTGACAGAAATCTTTGTATCCTCACTGGCTACGGGTGAGGTCCCAGAGGACTGGAGAATGGCCAACGTTGTTCCATTGTTTAAGAAGGGTAGCAGGGATAATCCAGGAAATTACAGGCTGGTGAGCCTTACGTCAGTGATAGGGAAATTATTGGAGAAGATTCTTCATGACAGGATTTACTACCATTTGGAAGCAAATGGGCATATTAGCGAGAGGCAGCATGGTTTTGTGAAGCGGAGGTCGTGTCTCACTAACTTGATCGAGTTTTTCAAGGAAGTGACAAAGATGATCAACGATGGAAGGGCAGTGGATGTTATCTACATGGATTTCAGTAAGGCCTTTGACAAGGTCCCTCATGGCAGACTGGTACAGAAGGTAAAGTTGCACGGGATCAGAGGTGAGCTGGCAAGATGGATACAGAATTGGCTTGGTCATAGAAGACAGAGGGTAGCAGTGGAAGGGTGCTTTTCTGAATGGAGAGCTGTGACTAGTGGTGTTCCGCAGGGATCAGTGCTGGGACCTTTGCTGTTTGTAGTATATGTAAATGATTTGGAGGAAAATGTAACTGGGCTAATTAGTAAGTTTGCAGATGACACTAAGGTTGGAGGAGTTGCAGATAGTGAAGAAGATTGTCAAAGGATACAACGGGATATAGATCGGTTGGAGACTTGGGCGGAGAAATGGCAGATGGAGTTTAATCCGGACAAATGCGAGGTAATGCATTTTGGAAGGTCTAATACAGGCAGGAATTATACAGTAAATGGCAGAACCCTTAAGTGCATCGACGGGCAGAGGGATCTGGGTGTACAGGTCCACAGGTCACTGAAAGTGGCAATGCAAGTGGATAAGGTAGTCAGGAAGGCATATGGCATGCTTGCCTTCATCAGCAGGTGTACTGAGTATAAAAGCTGGGAAGTCATGCTGCAGCTGTATAGAACCTTGTTTAAGTCACACTTGGAATATTGCGTGCAATTCTGGTTGCCACATTACCAGAAGGATATGGAGGCATTGGAGAGGGTGCATAGGAGGTTTACCAGGATGCTGCCTGGTCTGGAGGTTATTAGCTATGAGGAGAGGTTGGAGAAACTCAGATTGTTCTCACTAGAGCGACAGAGATTGAGGGGCGACTTGATAGAAGTTTACAAAATTATGAGTGGCATGGACAGAGTAGATAGTCAGAAGCTTTTTCCCAGGGTGGAAGAGTCAATTACTAGGGGACATAGATTTAAGGTGAGAGGAGAAAACTTTAGAGGAGATGTGCGGGGCAAGTTTTTTACGCAGAGGGTGCTCAGTGTCTGGAATTCGCTGCCAGAGGAGGTGGTGGAAGCAGGTACGATAGTGGTGTTTAAGAGGCAGCTTGACAAATATATGAATAGGATGGGAATAGAGGGATACGGATCCCGGAAGTGCAAAATTTTTTAGTTTGACAGGCAATATGATCAGCACAGGCTTGGAGGGCCGAAGGGCCTGTTCCTGTGCTGTACTTTTCTTTGTTCTTTGTTCTTATACCAAACAACCATTAACTTCACAAATAAACCATACTTCATAAACTCCATAATCACCAGCTCATTCAAAACCAGCTCTGAAGAAGGGTCATACAGACTTGAAACGTTAACTCTGTTTCTCTCTCCACAGATGCTGTTAAACCTGCTGAGTTTTTCCAGCATTTTCTATTTTCATTCAAAATTGTGCTGCTTTAAACCAATCTTGATGTTTATCACACCCATTTCTGGAAACCTCCATTGGCTTAGAAACCCCAAACTTAAATTTTAAAATTCTTCCCTTCCATGGTCTTCCCCATGCCTACCTCGGCAACCCCCCCGTCAAAGCCTCATTCTCCTAAGTCCAGCTTCTTTGGCATTTCCCCTGTCCTTCACTCATTGGTGGCTGTGCCTTTGGCTGCCTATATCCCACTCTCTGAAAACCCTCCCCAGCTCTACACCTCTTTCTCCTCCTTCAAGGCCTTCCCTAAAACGCCAAGCTTTCCTCATCTTTCCTTCTTTGGTTTAATCTTTACCTTTCACATCCGTGAAGCACTTTGGGATGTTTCTCTATACCAAAGACCCTACATCAATGCAAGTTGTCACAGCAAATAAAAAATACTGTTTTAAATAATATTTCAAACTGTTCAAAAATAATAATATTCAATATCTTAGTGTTCTACTCAGATACTTTCGCTGAGCTTTTAATAACTGTTACAAAGTTATACTTGGAGACAATGGCAGCTGCCCGTGTGCTAACAGTGGCTAGACTGAGAGTCTCCAAAGTCTCAGAAAGGTGTTGAGCATGTCAGGTTGTAAACAGTTGTGCTTTAAACTATCCATTTACTTCAAAGATAAAAGAGAACTGGGATTTCAAGGATGCTAATCAGATTTCTACCTGGATACCAGGCCCATGTGATTCACATGTTGATACAGAGATATAAACCCTTCCCTTCCCAAAACCTAAGTTACCTCTGAAAAACCACAGACATAGGCAGTTTACCAGGAGGTCTACAATGCTCCTCACTAATGCAGGAGATCAAATTAGAAATACAACTGCTGTTCAGGTATAGCATTGCTTTCCCTGAAATAGAGCTGGCTTCTTCAAATAATAACAAAGACCAAAGCAGCCTATTCCCATCAAGCAGACAAACATATTCATTAACTTTACCATCCACATACATAGTGTGTGAGCAGCTGCCCATTAAGTTAAAGATTCTTTCATTTTCTTTTGATACTTGTTTTGCATATCAAAAAGTTTAATTTTCAAGACAAGCGTACAGTATCCAACAGGTGCCTGGACCTTTTACAGGCATTTTATGTTCCAAAGACACAAAGGAATTTCTGATGCAAATTAACTTAGCAGGATGTTTAATGACTTCCTTCTGGCATCCACCGAAATGTACTTATTCCAGAATTTGTGTAAATTTTTTCTTCACGATAGATAAAGGAATTACCTTTTTAAAAAAGACCTACGTGAGTTATTTTTAAAATGCATTTTAGCGGAATGGCATCTTAAAAGCAGCTGAAACTTTGCATGCTGGAGCTCTGCCTACAGTGTCAGCTGTAGTTCAGTGGGTAACACTCTTGTCTCTGAGTCGGAAAGTCGTGAGTTCAAGTCCCACTAGAGCACAAAAATCTAAGCTGACACTACAGTGCAGTACTGAGGGAGTGCTGGTCTTTTGGATGCAACATTAAATCAAGACCCCTGACTGCTCTCTTAAGTGGCTGTAAACAATCTTATGGCTGCTATTTTTAAAAAGAGCAGGGGAGTTACCCCAGTGTCCTGGCCAAAAGTTATCCCACAATCAACATCACAAAAAACAGATTATGTAGTCTGAATCATATTTTTTAACTTTAACTGTGGTCAGCGAGGTTTCCCAAGCTTGGGAAATCCAGCTGCTACATTCAGGTGAGGGCTTGCTGGATCCAGGAGGTGAGTGGCTTCACATCTGTCTCCTGGATCTAGCATGTCTGCCTGAACAAGCTGCAATCAGAGCCCCACTCACCCCCAAATTCCCTGCAAAGCCTCTAATACCCACACTCTCCTGGATCACCCAGTCCTCCAACTAGGCAAGCCCAATATCCTGGCCAATATGACACAAAAATAGGTGGGAACGTAAGTGGTGAGGATGACACATGGAGTCTACAGAGGGATATAGACAGGTTAAGTGAGCAGGCAAAAACTTGGCAGATGGAATATAATATGGGAAAATGTGAGGTTATGCACTTTCGCAGGAAGGACAGAGGAGCTGAATATTATTTAAATAGAGAAAGACTGCAGAAGGTTGCAGCACAGAGGGATTTTGGAGTCCTTGTGCATGAATCCCAAAAAGCTAACATACAAGTTCAGAAGGTAATAAGGAAGGCAAATGGAATGTTGGCCTTTATTTCAAAGGGAATGGAGTATAAAAATAGGGAAGTCTTGCTAAAACTACACAAGGCACTAGTTAGACCACACCTACTGGCATTGGAGGCAGTCCAGAGAAGGTTCACTAGGTTGATACTGGCTATGGAGGGATTTTCTTATGAGGAGAGGTTGAGTAGGTTGGGCCTGTGCTCATTGGAATTTAGAAAAATGAGAGGTGACCTTATTGAAACATAAGATTCTTAGGGGGCTTGACAAGGTAGATGCTGAGAGGTTGTTTCCCCTCGTGGGAGAGTCTAGGACCAGAGGGCATAATATCAGAGTAAGGGGGCGCCTATTTAAAACAGAGATGAGGAGGAATTTCTTTTCTCAGGGAGTAGTCAATCTGTGGGATTCTTTACTGCAGAGGGCTGTAAAGAATGGGTTGTTAAGTATATTCAAGGCTGAGATAGACAGATTTTTAATCAGTAAGGGAACCAAGGGTTATGGGGAAAAGGCAGGAAAGTGGAGTTGAGGGTTATCAGATCAGCCAAGATCTCATTGAACAGCGAGCAGACTCAATGGGCCAAATGACCTACTTCTGCTCCTATGTCTTATGGTCGATTTATCCCTCAATCAACACCACTTCAATAAATTATCATGTGAGTATCACGTTGAAGTTTGCTCTGTGTGCAATTGGCTGCTGCATTGCCTGCATTACAACAGTGATTACATTTCAAAAGTATCTCATGTGCTATAAAGAGCTCTGATGGGCCCTGCAGTTATGAAAGGTGCTATATAAATACAAGTCTTTCTTTTCTTTTTGAAATGCAAATTTGTGGTGAAAACATCAGTTAGTGGATGCAATTGTCGTGACAACATTGAGTGGAAATGCAATAGATGGAATAAACAAAATTGGCATTTACGACAAAGAGATGGGAGATTCAATTCAAATAGATTCCTGGGATTTATAGAAAGGATCAGTGAATATAAAAGCAATAAAGTGAGGCTATATTTGTACTAGATGTTATTAGACCACAGTTGGGAGTATTGCTCGCAGTGCAGGCACCTCTATTACAGCAAGGATATGAAAGCCATATAAATTTTAAATAAAGAATCATGGCAATAACAGTGGGAGTATAAGATTATAGAAATGAAGAAAGGTTCAGAAGTTCAATTTTTCCACTAGAACAGAGATGGTTAAGACAAACCTAATAGTAAGTATCAAATTCATGACAGGTTTTGAGACACAGGAGTTGCATTTCCTCAGAACTTCTCCTATTTTGCCAAGGTAACTTTGTCAGGAACCCCATTTCCTTATATAAACGGGATTTAGTATTTGAGTTATAGAGGCAAAGAGTGAGCAGCTAGGAGGAAATTCACTCCCATGGTTCTCACTCACTGGAAAACTCATAACCAACAACATAAAATCAGGATTATCACTAGAAGAATGAAAGGAAGTTTTTAGAGTATGGGATGATTTATCAGGTTACTATTAAAGCAGAGACTATAACATCATGTAAAACGGAATTGGGTAAGCCTTAAAAGGGAACAATATAAAAGAATTGGGAGAAGAACAGGGAATAAGATGAGAATGGGTAGCACCAGTGGAAAGACTAGCACTAAGACAGCCATATTGACCTGAATGGCTTCTTTCAATGCTGTAATTCCTAGAATTTCTATTCAGCACCAATTATCTTACTGTCATTATACTGTCATCAATATTAATTGGTTCAACATCTCCACCATTCCTGGGAGTGAGATCTAATCACCTATGAACAAGCATCTGTCCAATGTCTAACAGAAAACCCTCATCACTGTATTTCAGATTACTGGATCTCATGTCCTTACATGACTTCCAAAGGCAGTAAAATAAACACTCCACAAGACCATGGTAAACTGCAAAATAGGATTATTAAACATTAAATAGATAAGCGAACAGCAGCAATGGAGATTTACAGAACCAGATGAAACTCTCCCTCCAGGAATGATAAAAGGAACAGTCGTATCGGTAACATTAAATTTTAGTAAGAACTATGGATGGTTTATGATTTAACCTGAATTGAAGATTTGCTGTTGACCTTACAGGGAGTCTTTCTGGCTTATTTGTATCTATATCTTTTATGATGGCTTCACTTACACTACTCACTTGGAACTTGACAGCCTGAATTATACTTTCAAAATGTGACTAGGACAAATTAAATTTTATTAAGCATCTTAGATGCAAATAGAGCAGCCAATCAAAAGATATTGAAATAAAATCCACAAGATGAATAGTTTGGCTGCTCCCTTGGATTCCTGTTACGTGCTTAACATAATTTTCTGTGAGCGAGCCTGATTTTTAACCCCATGTATACTGCGGCAGAAAGAATAACATGACACATCAAAGAATAAGTGCTTTGGTTTTTGAAATGCAGTGATTATTGATTCTTATTTAAATGAAATTAACAACGCAACAAATTGAGAATGCAAAGTATACCATTCTAATGTCTCCACAGATAGGCTAAATACCTGGGTAAATATAAATGAAGAACATTCTTAATGTCTGGATGTACTAACATGGAAAGAAATTCAATGTGGCTTTTAAAAAAAACCAAATATGACGCATCATTAAGACCACGTGAACATTGCAGAGAAATCAGTGAGTTACACCAGCAATTTATATAGATGCTCTCATTTTGTAAAATAGCTGATCCTTGTCCCATTTATTTAACACCATTTTCCTGTTTAGGTATGGAGTGAAACATTTGATTTTTCAATCAATTTGTTTAGCACATTTATTACTGCATGATGCTGGTGTGTCACAAAAAAAATTTGTGGGAGGGAAACATAAACTCAAACCATTGGTCTCACTGTCACATGTAAAATGTTGAGACTAAGAATGTTTGAAAGCCAGAATCAAAGGAGTTACTGTCTGGAGGGATTGGGCTGGAGACAAAGGCAGAGACAGTGCAAATAAAGCTCGAAGCAGAATGATGCCAGACATCTGAGTAAAACCATTACTTCTGTGTGAGGCCTAGCTAATTACTATCTCAAAGGCGCTTATTTTATTTAAAATGATATTTGCTGCCTTGTATAATTAAACTTTGAATGCAGAAAAAAAAGATTCACTTGGGTTGTCGAGGTTGACTATAATCTTACAGACGCCAGTCTGTTTATGAATTAGCTGATGTGTTCCAAAAAATAGAACAATAGGAGTTATATCTTAAAATTCAGCCAACCTGCTAATTCACTCAGGACTTTAACTGGAATATAAATCATATCTCACTGGTCTTCTTTGTGTGTTCCGTTGATACCATATGGCAAAAACGAAATTTAAAAACAAGGTGAAATTTAATTAGATGTAGGGATTCATAAATGGGTTCAATTGCTAACCATATTTACATAAACTGGTTTCAGTGATGTTAGTGAGAGCGTAAATGTCAATCAGATGCTAATTGTGATTTGTGGGTTCAGACAGTGTTGTTTTGGGCTCCTGATATGAACTCTCAATAGCGGTGACTATGGGTGGAATCGTCCCAGGTTTTCGCTAAGTGCGGTAGCGGGCGGGAAAAGGAACATTTGGCCCGCCAGCTGTAATGGGGGGTTTTCGCGCTGTATCATCCCAATCCCACCTCATTAATCATGCAATCCCGGGAAACACTCCGTTTCGATGGCAGGTGGGATCTCATTCGCAGGCCATGCCGCTTCACGCCGGGCACCATATTTAAAGTGCAGCCACACGCACATCTCTCAGTGCTTCCAGCCCAGGACTGCTACACAGAAGACATGGCCCCAGAAGGCAAGACCCCCTCCCCCCACCCCTGTTTAGTGACGCATACCTCGAACACCTTTTGGACACCGCGGAGGCCCGCCGTGATGTCTTCTAGCCCCACTCTGGCTGCAGGATGGGCAGCAACATCACCAAACCAGCATGGGAGGTGGGTGGCAGCAGTGGTCAGTGCCAACACCCTGCAAAAGAGGACAGCCACCCAGTGCCACAACGGAATGAATGATCTCCTCCGTTCCACCAGGGTAAGTCACTCTTCTCATCACTTCCAACTCACACAATCACAAACCCATCACACATCCACAGGGATCTCACTCATTGCCAGTGCAAGGCATCACCATTCACTCTCTCACACACGCTTCATTGTCCTCATCCCATCCATGGGACCACTCACCACCCACACATGCCAGACATACTTATCATCTGGCCTGGCAGGCATCCTGCTTACACTCTCTCCATCTCTATTCATGCAGGACAAGCTGGCACACAATGAGAGGGAGAGGTCGCAGAATGGTGGAGAATGCCTGAAATCAAGGTCCTCGTGGAGTTTGAAAATAGAGTCATCCAGCTGGCCGGTGAGGATCTGGTCCGTTCCTGTGCTGATGGTGAGGTCAGTGGTGCTCTACCAAGTGAGAATCCAGCAGTGCAACATCCATCAGACAACCATGCCGTGAGTGATGTGTCCTGTTCCGCAGTCCCCTGTCATGCACTAATCATCTCCCCTTGCTTTCGCATGCACATCTGGGAGACAGCTGACAGAGTCCATGACCCAGGGCTTCCAAAGAAATCTCTTAAGAGGAATCTGAAGGCACTGTCCCTGAAGTCCCGTCACAGAGCTCATCCACAACCTCCACCAGCGCAGTGACACATACCTGGGTGGGACTTAGCTTTACAGTAGTGTCGGGATCACAATCTGGTGAGCACATTGCACTGTCCAATCCACAGGAGGTGGCAGAAGGGGCTTCCCAGATTTCCGGCACTCAGAGAACTGCTGGAGACCAGAAATCTGCTGAGACCAAGTCAGATGACGAGCCTCTGGACTCAGTCATACCTCAGTTGCTGGAGCTGCAAAGGCAAGCTCGGGAACATCACAAATGGATGTCCGCTGCACTCCTCAGATTGCAAGGCACAATGGAGGAGCCCTTCCGCATTCAGGCTGAGGTGATAATGCCGGCATGCCAACGCACCGAGGTCAACACTGGTAGGATGGTGGCTACCATGGAGACCTTGGTCCAGGACATGGGTCCTGCACTGCTGCATGGGCTGAACTCCATTGTTGATGCCATAGTTGATCTCCAACAGTTTGTATATGAGAGGGGTGCCAGGCAGCTTGTTCTCACTCCAGCTTCCCCTCATCCTCAAGGAGTCAGCCAGGTGCCCTCGGGCATCCATAGGGAGGGGGACCAGCAGCTTGACACCTCGGGACCATCCACCCAGGTGACTCCAGGAGTCCAGCCCATCCGAATCCCCTCTTCCTGTGACACCAGCAGGTCCAGCTCCACAAGCCAAGGAGGGTGCCACTGCCGCACAGCAGGACCCCGAAAGCAGGCCGGGGCCCTCCAGGTCTTAGCCCTCCAGAGGACGCCCGCCAAGGTCATCACAGACAGGGCGTAGCAGACAGCAGGCTGCCTCCACCTCCACTGTGGATGTCGTGGGGCATCAAGATGCAGCAGCAGTGTTAGGGAGGTTAAGAAGGTGTAGTTGTACAGCCTGGGCACGGGAGTTAATCATTTGTATGTAATGTTCACTACTGTAAATAAACTCCCAAGAATATCTCCCTGCCCATGGCTCCTTGTTATGATGAGCAGTGTTCATGTCATTCAAATGTGAAACTTTGGTTCCTGCACAAAGTGCGAATTGCAGCATGAGTCTTGTTTTACCTTCACTCGGCTACAATCTGAGGCTGCCGCATGAGTGTCAACAGTCACGTCCTCTGCAGGTGGCTCTTGTCCATGAGGAGCCAACACTGAAACCTCTATGAACCCTGGAAGACGTCAGGGATCTGAGACCTGCTAAGGATGTAGGAGTCGTGGATGCTCCCTGGGAACTGTGCGCACACCTGCAGGATGTGTTTGTGGTGGTTGCACTCCCTGTGCTGCAAGGCTGCACTGTTGGCTTGAACTATGGAGGAGACTGGTCCAAACCTGAATGATGGCATTGCAAGCGGCTGTGAGCGCCTCCACCAGTGACTGCTCCATAGCCAGCTTTAGCAAGGAGATTGTACAATGTGCCCGTTGTCCAACTGTTCTGTGGTCCACTAAAACGCCCATTAATTTGTATTCTGTGCCCGAGCGCTGAAATATTCAGGAGCATTTGGTGGCACTTTCATGCCTCTGCGTTGCTCGAGTGGGCAGATAAGCTCAAGGCCCAACTCCAAGCATGTCAATGTGGCTGCATCTGAACTGTCTCAGCTGCAGAGGAATGGTCACTTTATACAAGGTTCCCCTAATGCGTGGCCGCTTCCCTCTCCCACAACCCTGCATGTGCTTGTGCTCTACCATCAACTGCATTGCAGCCCATCGCCCCTCCCCCAAGTCGCCTCAACCACAGAGCAGCCTTTGTCCCCACATGTTCGCCTCCACCTTAAAGGTCCAACAGGCGACCCTGGTGAGCACTGCGCAACGTTACTGTGCACTCACCTCAGAGTTCCCTCAAAGTGCAGCCCGTCAAGTGCACGCCTTATATATGCTGTTGTGAAACATGTCAGCGTGTGTTTGGCTGATCCAGTGTGAGGGGATGATTCCAGCAGGCTGAGCTTACAATGATATGCAGATGTGTTACAATGAGGTTCCCAACATCCAACGGTGGGAAATGTGGCCCCCCACTGATGGGCGGAGCGGACGATTGCAAACTGGTTTCACAACGTTGTGAAACCAATTTTTGGCCTTCTCGCCATATTGTCGACTCACTGCCGAACACGCCCAATGCCAGCCAGCACAGAAAATTTGCCCTATGATTGGAAAATTGGCTCACAGGACTAAATTTCATGAGGGGAGTGGGGTGTATATTGCTTGCCAGCGGGCCTAAAAAAAAGCCTGCCCCACAGCAATGACGGGCTACCAGCAAGCTAAACGGGCAGAGTCTAGGCTTTCTGCCCCTCAATGGGAGGAATTCCCAACCTTGAGAGCTCATGGCCAATCTGATTGGCCAGCAGCTCTACAAATGGTAGTAGTGCCAGGCTGAGTAGTGGGTGCAAGCAGTCCCACAAAAAAGCTGGATGGCTCACAGAGCCAGGGAATACCTGGGCTTTTCGGGTAAGGAGGGGACCGGGCAACCCAGGAAAGGGGCAAAGGCGGGGGTGGGGGTGGGGGTGGGGGTGGGGGTGGGTTGGGGGGAGGTGGGGGGGGGGGGGTGGGGGGCTGCCGTGAGGTGGAAGGTTTTGGAAGCCAGACAGGGAGGAACAAAGGGGAGATAACATCTTGGGAGGTGATCCCAATGTGAAAAGGGAACCATCTTTCTAAAAACTATTTTCAAAAACTGCCTCCTCACTCCAGCCTGCCTGCCTATGCCAGTCATTTCATGGTGTGGGCAGCATGAAGTGCTGGTCAATTGGCTTAGTAACAAGATCAATTGCCCGTTAATTATTTTTTTAAAAATGGCAGGCAAGGCTGCAGATATCCTTCGCCTCCCACCCACTGTATTTTGGGGACTTGGTCGGGGATGGGTTTGCCACCCCTCGTGCTTTACGTGCCCCCATTGCCAAAAACATCCCTGGAGGTGGGGGGTCACAAAATCCAGCAGCAGAGATGTAACACATCTCGGTTA
Organism: Cetorhinus maximus; assembly: GCF_964194155.1. Taxonomy (NCBI): domain Eukaryota; kingdom Metazoa; phylum Chordata; class Chondrichthyes; order Lamniformes; family Cetorhinidae; genus Cetorhinus; species Cetorhinus maximus. The sequence goes on along the minus strand of NC_135880.1, from coordinate 205,813,621 downwards.
CTGTATTCACCACTTTTGGTTATGCGTACAGAATAGCGTTTCACAAAATTACCTCAAGAGCGTTTGACTTTGAGTGTATTCTTTAATTTACAATGGAAAAGTAGTTGTTATGCAACTTCACCTTTCTAATAGGAAAAATGTTTAGTATAAATTAATCATTGCAAATGATTTAACTACAGATCCTTTTAGAAGGAATATTTGGAAAACTAAAGCCATTGCTTTCAGTCCCCGCTCAAAAATCTGTTCCCTAGCTACCTATCCATCCCTCTTCCTAACACTTCTGTTGAGACAATCAGCTCACAACATTGGTGCCACGTTTGATTCCGAGATGAGTTTCCAACCCCACATTCATGCCATCACTAATACCGCCTATTTCCACTTGGATAACATCGCCTGACTTTGCCCCTGTCTCAGGTAATCTGCTGCTGAAGCCCTGAGTCATACCTTTGTTACCTATGGGCTTGACTATTCCAATACACGTCTGGCTGGTCTCCCACATTCTACCCTCCATAAATTTGAGGTTATCCAAAACTCAGCTGCCCGTTCCTAACTCATAGCAAATCCTATTCTCTTATTACACCTTTGCTCGTGGACCACATTGGCTCCTAGTCAAGCAACGTCTTGACTTTAAAATTCTCATCCTTCTTTCACATCCTTCCCTTGTCCCTCTCTACCTCTGTAATCTCCTCCAGCTCCACAACTATCCAAGATACCTGTGCACCTCTAATTCTGGCCTCTTGCATGTTTCCAATTGTAGTTACTCCACCATTGGAGGCCGTGCCTTCAGTTGTCAAGGCCCCAAGATCTGGAATTCCCTCCCAAAACCTCTCCACCTCTCTTCACATTCCTTCTTTAAGGCGCTCCTTAAAACCTACCTCTTTGACAAAGCTTCTGGTCACCTGATCTAATATTTCCTTGTGTGGCTCAATGTCATGCTTTGCTTTATGATGCTCCTGTGAAGCACCTTGCAACTTTTCATTTTGTTAAAGGTGTTAAAGTTGTTGTTATTGAATAGGTAACATTAAAAAGGTTTTCTATCTGAGAGATAACTTGAGAATTTGTGTGGAGTCTAGTAGTCCTAACAGGGCTAGTTACTAGAACTTAGAGGAGTTAAGTCAGTTTAAATGAAATTTCGGACTCGAAACGTTAACTGTGCTCCTATCCGCAGATGCTGCCAGACCTGCTGAGTTTTTCCAGGTACTTTTGTTTTTGTTTCAGTTTAAATGAATGTTTGAGCCTGAATGAGACCTTCACTCAACTCCTGCAGCCTGGAATGTGTTTACCAGGCTAAGAGAAAGGCTCCAGGCTAATAGCATTTATCTTTAATCTAGCCTGCACTGCATTGGATGTTCTTGTCTACAATCTACATTAATCATAATTTCATAATACTTTCATGTTTGAGTTTATTGATGTTAGTAAAGTTATAGATTGGTTCAACATCTTATCTTCATTCTCCTTTGGACTAAAAATACCATCTACCCAAAATCAGAAGGCCAGATGCTACATTTACATAAGATCCAGCCAATTGTCCACCAGATCAACATAAGCAGGGAGACTTCCAGCAAAGTAACTTAATTACATCACTGTCTAAATTAATTGCTGACTCCTGAGCAAACACGCGAATATCTGAAGTTACACACCATTTCTAGCTGAAATAGTGCAAAGCGCATTAATGGAAAAAACTATTGCATAAGTCATTAAGCAGCAAATATGCATAGCCAACTATTTCAGAATAGAATTTTGTACAGAAGCACCACTTGGTTCATGAAAAAGGGAGAGAATTCATCATAGAAAGCACATTTATTTCCCAAATGTCTAAAACCCCACTATTTTCAATGCATGTTAAGAGCAAAGGAAATATTAATTTATCAGAAATTTCCTCAGGAACAGCAAAAAAGATATTCGGAGATAGCAATCAAAATCAGAAAATTTCTAAATTAACTGTTCAAATCATTATAGGGAACCAACATATCGGGCAGGATTTTTCAGTCAGTGTGCGAGGGCGGGCCTGAAACATTGACGCATAAAATGACCCGCGATGACGTTGGGCGTGCATCTCGACATCATCGTGCAGTCCCGCGATATTTTGCTCGGCGGCCGTGCACCGGAGTCGGCTGCGTGCCCGCCAATATGTAAACGGCCTATTAAGGCCATTAAGGAACTGATTAAGATATTTGTTAATGCTGCCCGTCCAACCTTAAGGTCGATGGGCAGGCTAAAAAGGCCAAGCGGCCTTTGCGTTTTTTGGAAAACCTCATCCACGAGAGGGATGAGGTTTCCTAAAGCTTTCATTAATTAAATAAAAAATTTTCATAAATATAAAAACATGTCCCATCTCATGTGACACAGTCACATGAGAGGACATGTTTAAATAAATTTTTAAACCTTTTGTTCATTAATTAAGAATAGCAATTCAATCTCCCTGAGGCAGATCCTTACGCATGCGCGTAAGAGCGCTGGCCCCAACTCTCTCTCCTCCCCCTGCCCGCACAGTTAGCGCTGAGCGCTGTGGCTCGCATCTTACGCTGGGCGGGCCTTAATTGGCCCTCTTGCGTAAAATAGCAGCACGGGCGGCAATCGGCTCTGCGACTGCCTCCGCCCGCTCCTGCTGAGCCCGCCCACCGCCTGAAAAAATTCAGGCCATAATGATGCCAACATTGGCTTGGTGGTAGCATTCTAAGTCAGAGCTCAGGCCCAATTAAAATTTAAGCACATAATCTCAGCAGAAGGTTCAATGGAGTACTAAGGGAGATGGTGTTCAATGTGACATGGGGAGGTGATGGTTTAGTAGTATTGTCGCTGGATTAGTAATCTAGAGACCCAGGGTAATACCACGGCAGAGGATGGAATTTGAATTCAGTAAAAATCTGGAATTAAAAGCCTAATGATGACCATGAAATCATTGTTGATTGTTGTAATGTCTAATGTCCTTTAGGGAAGGACCCTGGTCTGGCCTACATGTGACTCCACAGCAATGTGGTTGATTCTTAAATGCTCCTGAACAAGGGCAACGAGGGAGCATTACCTAATGAATAATTTAAAAATACTTAGCCTGAGGTCCCCTCTGCGCTCTCAGGATGTAAAAAATACTATCCGAAGAAGAGTATTGGACTTCTCCCAGTGTTCTAACCAATGTTTAACCCTCAACCAACATCTCTAAAAGAGATAAGACGACGACACAAAGATTGGTAGGAAAGTAAATTGTGAAGAGGATGTAAGGAGGCTACAAAGTGGTTAAGTAACTGGGCAAAAATGAGGCATAATGTGGAATCGTTCATTTTGGCAGGAAGAATCTAAATGGTGAGAGATTGCAGAGCTCTGAGATTCAGAGGGATCTGGGTGTCCTAGTGTATGAATCACAAAAGGTTAGTATGCAGGTACAGCAGGTCATTAGGAAAGCTAATAGAATGTTATCATTTATTGTGAGAGGAATTGATTACAAAAGTAGGGAGGTTATGCTTCAGTTGTACAAGGGATTTGTGAGATCACATCTGGAGTATTATGTACAGTCCTGTTCTCCTTATTTAAAGAAAGATGTAAATGCATTAGAATCAGTTCAGAGAAGGTTTACTAGGCTAATACCAGTAATGGGTGGGTCAAGTTATAAGGAAAGGCTGGACAGGTTAGGCTTGTATCCATTGGAATTTAGAAAAGTAAGAGACGACTTAATCGAAACCTTTAAGATCCTGAGGGGTCTTGACAGGGTGGATGTGGAGAGGATGTTTCATCTTGTGGGAGAATCTAGAACTAGGGGTCACTGTTTAAAAATAAAGGGTCGCTCATTTAAGACAGAGATGAGGAGAAATGTTTTCTCTCTGAGGGTTTGTGAGTCTTTGGAACTCTCTTCTTCAAAAGGTGGTGGAAGCGAGTCTTTGAATATTTTTAAGGCAGAACTAGATAAATTCTTGATTAACAAGGGGGTGAAAGGTTATCGGGGGTAGGCAGGAATGTGTGGTTGGGGTTACATTCAGGTCAGCCATGATCTTATTGAATGGCAGAGCAGGCCCGAGGGACCGAATGGCCGGCTCCTGCTCGTAATTCGTATGTTCGTAAGTTCATTTATCTCATTGCTATTTGCGGGATCCTGCTGTACATAATTTGGATGTAGCATTTCCCTACACTACACTACCAACATTTCAAAAGTACTTAATTAGCTGTGAAATGCTTTGGGTAATCCAGGAGTTGTGAAAGGGGCTTATACAAATTCAAGTTATTTGTTTGTGCTCCACAATGTACAAGCACCAATCAGGATGAGCGAGAAGTCAAGTGACATACTGATTATTTTTATTTTTTGAGAAAGTCTACCTATTTTGATAATAGGTGTGGATTTTTGTTTATTCAATGGTGAGATAGTTCCACACATTACTGAGATACTCATTTAAAATAAATCACATTTGTTGGAATCGGTGTGTGAGATCAGAGTGAGTAATGGCGCTACATGCATGATCTACTGTTGGTGCACAACAAACATATGTTAGAGTACATTAGGTTCACAAAATTTCCTTCCCACACCACATACCACTACCCAGCTGTGTGGGAAGACAGGCATTATACACCAATTCCTAACTAAGAGGGCAAATGTGTAAACTGTTGCCAAGCCTTTCCCAACAACAACCTATATTTATATTGCAACTTCAATAAAATATCCCAATGTAGGTCAGCGAGCACAATACAGACCTTGAGCTAATTGCTAAAAGTTGAGTCAGAAGATCCTGGTTAAATTGTCCTTTGATCTTTCCTCATTTTATGAAGTAAATACTTATCCTCTGATCTTTGTCTCTCTTGAAGATTGGGGGAATATTGCAGCTGGGTCAATTTTATAGTTCCCCAGTTCTCATACATTAAATGGAGACCTCCCATACTGGAAATTAATCTCCATTTATTTCAACCTATATTTAAATATTTATTATCAAGCCACAGGTAAGACTAGCTTTGTAATAAACTTGGTCTACATCAGCTGCATTACTCAGAAAATTGAAAATTGTGTCACTTAATCTGTCAGCAAACCCCAGGGTTGATGGCTCTGTAGTAAATGTAGCTTTAAGACTTTTTGTGTTGTGTAGTATCACGTGACACTGTGAACAAATCAGCTCTAAACGTGGGGAACCTTAGAGTGGGAATTGTTCTTCTAGTTGTGCTTGATGGAAGCATTTTATTTACAGGCCAGAGCAACCATTAAGTTTGATGTTTCTAATGAGAAACCTGTCTGGAAGATCAAGTCCATTACAGGCTCACTCAATCTGCAGACCTCTTACTGCTGCGCAAAGATTGTATCTCTGGGAGTAAAAGTAATACCAATGTTTCGTTAGATTGAAAATAACTCTACTACTGGCAATACATCCAGTCATACTGGACCACAAATGTCTTTAAAAAAAACTTAAACCCAATGTTCTAACAGTGTGACTTTAGTGTAAAGTTATACAAGGTTAAACATACTGGAGCTGTTAAATGCTATATACTTGGGCATCAATTAGACTATTTGTATGTTAAATGTTCATAAGGAAAGATAAAAAAAAGGTGTGCATGTATAGAGTTCCTTTCACAATCTCAGGACGTCCTAGAGAGCTTTACACCCAATGAAGTCTTTTTGAGGTGTAACCATAAACTGTTGTTATATCGGATATTCCATTGTCCAGCTTCCTAATGGAGGCCAATCCATTTATTTTAAATAGGTTTTCTAAAATAACAAATTAATTGCCTATTAATGTATTAAGCTTTTCCGCACTAACCTTAAAGAGTAATATGCTGATCATGGATATCTTATAATGTTTTTAATGTGGTAAACATCTGTTTTTGTATATCACTATTGTCAAAATTGTTTTGCTTCCTCAACACAAGGTGATTTCTCCTCCCATAATTCTGCTTGTAAATCTTCCAACACAATACTGCTCTGAAGAAAAGCAAGAAATGCTTTTAATAAACAATAAGACCTTGATTCAAGGAGGAGGAAAACAGAAATGATCCTGTTTATTGAGTGAAACACTAGGGTGAGTGAGATGGATGAACTGAGTACTCTTTCCTCAGCCCTATCTTCTCACGTCTGAATAGTTTAGTGTGTAAGCAGGGTTATGACCTGATAAAGAGCAGAAGTTAATCACTGCTGTCTGTCAACTGTCGATCTGAAAGGAGGTACTTTTGAGTGCTAATTCCTTTCCTTGCTGAGCCCTAGATCAAATCATGACATGTCAGCTACATTTTGACAAAAGGCACCATTCCTTCACTGAGGTGTTCGACTAATCAAATTGCCAACTGAACATAATTAATAAAAATAACTGAAAATGCTGGAAATCGGAAACAAAAGTAAAGATGCTGGAAATATGCAGCCAACACCTACAACAAGGATTAACAAGTTAACATTTTGGGCACCATGCTTTGTCAAATCTGAAAATTAAACAATAATGTGTCATTTTTATTAATGCACCATTACCTCTAATTTACTTAAAATCTAATTTGGAAAGTATTGACTTGAAGGCAGGCCTTCACCTTTTTGCTTATTCTTGAAATAATGCTAAAAGTTTATGGGTGGAATTTCCCAGTCTCCCCACGGCAGGTTTAATGGTGGGTAGGGGACAATGCGGCAGGAGCTGAAAAATCGCTTTCCCTTTGTGTAAAATTATGGCAGGATTTGCGCTCCCGCCCATCATGGCGGGTCAGCATTCCCACCAGAGGCCAGCATGAAACCAATTTGCATCCCGTTAATGGGATGGAGATGAAGGCCTGACCAGAATTGACCCCCCCAACTGATTGTCCGTGTCGCCAGTGGAATATCACGTCAGACCAGAATATGTCTGGCCCAACATGGCATGGAGATGTTGGGACTTATGAAGAAGGCCTGGGGGCAGCCTGCAGAGAAATGGAGATCGGGATGGAGGCCTCCAGCGACTGTGGACCCTGGAACACGCAGCAGTGGGTGGATGGAGCATCTACCAGGTGGATCTTCGAGCTTCAGAGTGTTCCAGGAGGTCCATCCTCTATGTTCAGGAGGTCCATCTTCTATTTTCAACAGTGGGGCAGTCAATGTCCGGGCTTTTAAATATGGTGCCCAGGTATGATGGTGCAGCACGAGCCATCCAGCCCACCCCACCGTGAAAAACATCAGGAAGCCTCCCCACTGCATAATTAATGAGGACAATGTCACGTGATACAGCACGAATTCCCACCAGCCTCCACAGTGGTAAACACTCCCTGTCCCTGCCTCTGCCAAGGGACTTAGTCCCGGAATGGAAAATTTAGCCCTCTGTCAAACAAGTTGCAAGCACATGTATGCTTTTAAAAGTCTAAAATAGGGCAAAGAAAAATGATCAAGGAGATGGCAAAGGCATAATGGGCCGAATATACAACACTTTGAGTGACCAATAAAGATTTATGACCATCTTCAGAAAGTACAATGATGTTAATGTGCATCATTAGCCATACCCTCAATATCTTCTTTTCCAATTATTATTTTGTACCAGTGTTGTATGTTCATAGACTGCTCCCTGTGTCAACAGAGCCAGTAGTGTCTACATTATAACAACATGCTTATGTCTCATCTTTCAGAAAATAATGATCAGATTTAACCCTAAAATCAGCAGAATGTAATTATATAAACTCAATTTTCTATGTCCTAAAATATTCACAAATATGGATTAGCTATGAAGTTGTTTCAAAATCATTATTCATGGTATAGCTTTGGTTAATTTTATTTTCATGTACAGTTCATGTCAATTAGAACTTAACTTCTGTCCATTGTGGGCAAACGTAATGTTATATTGAGACAGGTGATAGTCATAGCTGCCGATAAAGTGGATTGCACAATTACAAAATTCAAATTTGAATCTAAACTTCAGATAGAGATCCAAAAATTACAGTTAGCCAAAATAGAATTCTATCCAAACTAAGATTCACATTCTCCCAGCGTCTTGATGTTTATTTACAGTATCCAATTCCTATTTGAATTTTACCACAACTTGGGCAGCATTAGACACTTTTATGTAAATTTCTAATTCTAACTTTGCTGTACATTTGTTTCAATATTGCTTTGCCATATCCTGTACTACGTGTTTGCCTCATCTGAGAGGTCATATAAGATCCTGAGGGGTCTTGACAAGGTGTATGTGGAGGGGATGTTTCCTCTTGTGAAAAAATCTAGAACAGGTCACTGTTTAAAGATAAGGGGTCGCCCATTAAAACAGAGATGAGGTGACTTTTTTTCACTCAGAGGGTTTGAGTCTTTGGAACTCTCTTCCTGGAAGGGTGGTGGAAGCAGAGTCTTTGAATATTTTTAAGGCAGAGGTGGATAGATTCTTGGTGATAGGCTATCGGCGGTAGGTGGGATGCAGATTTCAGGTTACTATCAGATCATCCATCCATCGGATCTTATTAAATGGCAGAGCAGGCTCGAGGGGCTGAATGGCCTACTCCTGCTCCTTATTCGTATGTTCGTATGACTGTGCTCACGGAATATTCCATTCTCAGAATGTACACAGGGTTAAGATTTGTAGAGGTTAATAATTGTTGTTTTGCCCTCTTAACATCTACTCCTGTACAATTTCTTTGTACTGACATATTCATTTTTAATTTTGAAATGTTTTCTCTAACAAAAGAACATGCAGGAATCCCAGTCTGATTCGGTGGAGAATCAAACTTATCCTCCATGTTAAAAACTATGGTGGAGCTCTGTATATTTGACTTATGCATGTCGTTCTAATCATTCCTAACATGATAAGTACAACCAATTCCGTCACATTGTTTCTCTAAATTTATTCTCATTCTTGGAATCATATAATTTTCTAGCACAGAACAAGGCCACTCAGCTCATGCTGTCTGGCATGGATAGAAGATTGGCTAGCTAACAGGAAGCAGTGACTTGGCATAAATGGGTCTTTTTCTGGTTGGCAGGATGTAACGAGTGGTGTGCCACAGGGATCAGTGCTGGGGCCTCAACTTTTTACAATTTATATAAATGACTTGGATGAAGGGATCAAAGAAATGGTTGCTAAACTTGCTGATGACACAAAGATAGGTAGGAAAGTAAAGTGTGAAGAGGACATAAGGAGGCTACAAAGGAATACAGATAGGTTAAGTGAGTGGGCAAAAATCTGGCAAATGGAGTATAATGTGGGCAAATGTAAAATTGTCCATTTTGGCAGGCTGAATAAAAAAGCTTATTATCTAAATGGTGAGAGATTATAGAGTTTTGAAATTCAGAGGGATCTGGGTGTCCTGGTGCATGAATCACAAAAGGTTGGTTTGCAGCTGCAGCAAGAAATTAGAAAAGCCAATAGAATGGTATATTTTATTGTGAGGAGAATTGATTACAAAAGTAGGGAGATTATGCTTCAGTTGTACAGGGCACTGGTGAGACCACGTCTGGAGTATTGTGTACTGTACTGATCTCCATATTTAAGAAAAGATGTAAATTCATTAGAAGCAGTTCAGAGAAGGTTTCCTAGACTAATACCAGGAATGAGCGGGTTGTCTTATGAGGAAAGGTTGGACAGGCTAGGCTTGTATCCACTGAGATTTAGAAGAGTAAAAGGTGACTTCATTGAAACCTTTAAGATCCTGAGGGGTATTGACAGGGTGGATGTGGAGAGGATATTTCATCTTGTGGGAGAATCTAGAACTAGGGGTCACTGTTTAAAAGTAAGGGGTTGCTCATTTAAGACAGAGATGAGGAAAAATTTCTTCTCTCAGAAGGTTGTGAGCCTTTGGAACTCTTTTCCTTAAAAGTCGGTGGAAGCAGAGTCTGAATATTTTTAAGGCAAAACTAGATAGATCCTTGATTAACAAGGGGGTGAAAGGTTATCAGGAGTAGGCGGGAATGTGTGGTTGAGGTTACAATCAGATCAGCCATGATCTTATTGAATGGCGGAGCAGGTCCGAAGGGACAAGCGACCTACTCCTGCTCCTAATTCTTACGTTTGTATGTAATCCACTTAGTACTATTCCCTTATCTCTTCCCCAAGCCATGTTATTCTTTTCTTTTTCAAATGCCATTAGTAGCTAACTCTCACAGCTCTCCGTTGCGCACATTCTGAATGATAAAGCCACTAAGCTTTGAAAAAAGTCTTAAAATGGTAAAATAATAAAATCATTTAAACATTGTGCCTACAATTAGATAACAGTAACCTATAATATATTATGGAGCTGTCTTAAAGTATTTGCCAATAAATGTTACTGTGACTTTGTCCCTTCAGTTTCATATTGTTACTATACATGGTCATTGCGTGAAATCCACAAGGGTGTGCTACATTACACAGGCATGTTCAGTGGCTGCAAGTTTAGACAAAACATATACAGCCCTGACAGTTACAAAGTCCCAGAGCTGCTAGGGCTCCAGAAACGACCCGCATTGCACCACTCCAATGTAAATTCTGACAAATTATCAGGAAAACAATGTGAACATAGTTTAGATAAGTTAAAACAAGACTTTCTAGATTGATTCCTAAGGCAGTCATTTATAGTTCTAATGAGGAACCCGCTGCATAGATTTCTGTTGAGCCTGTGAAGGACATGCTTACATTAAGGGGAAGCTTTTGTTAAATTTTTCTCTTGCCTTTTGACGATTGCAGAAGACTTTCTGCTTTTGTGATGATAAGCATCAAAGGCACTGAAAGAATTAGGAGTTTTTATGAACTGCACAATTACTTTCGTCAGGCAACGGATTTTAGGGGGCAAGGTAATGAACAGTGCTGCAAACTTGTCTGTTGAGTGGGGTAAGACCGAGGTGTTATAGCACCTGAATCTGTTATGGTTTGCAAAAACAGAGAGAGTATTAGTGTGTATTATTCGCACAATCCAATACAAAGTAAAAAACATTACATTCTCCTTGTATATAAATATGATTACGTATCATCTAGAATCCTGGGATCCCACTTCCAACCTGCATCTGGACATAAAACAGACATTGCAGTTTGCTTGTCCAGAACAAAAACCACACAGTTGTTACGACCAGGTGAGGAGGGATCAAATGTCTCCCTTCTTTTCCCTCCTTGTTTGACTGCAACAGGTTTCTTGTTTGTAAAGGATATACTTGCCAATTCAGTGAGTACTTAACTGTTTACATGCTGTGATCATAAGAGAACCAACTGGACAGGTTTTCTTGAGTTTAACAAAGAAAGAAGCTAACTTTATTTTACTTAAACCAACCCAAGTAAAATAATACACTCCATCTTTCATGCATGTGCGTGCACACACACACACGCACTAGAAGTTCTCACGCACACATGCACACACATGCATGCACACACACATGCGCTCTCACACACACACAGATTACAGAGTGGGGAAGGATAGGTTGGCCAAATCAGAGTCTGTAATGAATATCCAGTCTGTAGTCTGGTGACTTGGCTGGCTTCAGACTGAATTCGGTAGTCTTGCGATTTTTCTTCGGTAGTCCTGGCACTTCCGATTTAAAGATGTAGATGGCTGACTTGGCTGTTCTTTTGGAGATGGCAGTGCTGGATTAAATTCTTTTAAGAAGTCTCTGTCTTCCCCAAGTCACATTATTCTTTTCTTTTTCAAATGCCATTAGTTGCTAACTCTCACAGCTCTCCGTTGTGCACAATCTGAATGATAAAACCACTAAGCTTTGAAAAAAGTCTTAAAATGGTATAATAATAAAATCATTTAAACATCGTGCCTATAATTAGATAACATTAATCTATAATATTTTATGGAGCTGTCTTAAATTATTTGCCAATAAATGTTACTGTGACATTGTTCCTTCAGTTTCATATTGTTACTATACATAGTCATTGTGTGAAATCCACGAGGGTGTGCTACATTACACAGGCAAGTTCAATGGCTGCAAGTTTAGACAAAACATATACAGCCCTGACAGTTACAAAGTCCCAGAGCTGCTAGGGCTCCAGAAACGACCCGCATTGTCCCCGCTCAAAAATCTGTTCCCTAGCTACCTATCCATCCCTCTTCCTAACACTTCTGTTGAGACAATCAGCTCACAACATTGGTGCCACGTTTGATTCCGAGTGAGTTTCCAACCCCACATTCATGCCATCACTAATACCGCCTATTTCCACTTGGATAACATCGCCTGACTTTGCCCCTGTCTCAGGTAATCTGCTGCTGAAGCCCTGAGTCATACCTTTGTTACCTATGGGCTTGACTATTCCAATACACGCCTGGCTGGTCTCCCACATTCTACCCTCCATAAATTTGAGGTTATCCAAAACTCAGCTGCCCGTGTCCTAACTCATAGCAAATCCTATTCTCTTATTACACCTTTGCTCGTGGACCACATTGGCTCCTAGTCAAGCAACGTCTTGACTTTAAAATTCTCATCCTTCTTTCACATCCTTCCCTTGTCCCTCTCTACCTCTGTAATCTCCTCCAGTTCCACAACTATCCAAGATACCTGTGCACCTCTAATTCTGGCCTCTTGCATGTTTCCAATTGTAGTTACTCCACCATTGGAGGCCGTGCCTTCAGTTGTCAAGGCCCCAAGATCTGGAATTCCCTCCCAAAACCTCTCCACCTCTCTTCACATTCCTTCTTTAAGGCGCTCCTTAAAACCTACCTCTTTGACAAAGCTTCTGGTCACCTGATCTAATATTTCCTTGTGTGGCTCAATGTCATGCTTTGCTTTATGATGCTCCTGTGAAGCACCTTGCAACTTTTCATTTTGTTAAAGGTGTTAAAGTTGTTGTTATTGAATAGGTAACATTAAAAAGGTTTTCTATCTGAGAGATAACTTGAGAATTTGTGTGGAGTCTAGTAGTCCTAACAGGGCTAGTTACTAGAACTTAGAGGAGTTAAGTCAGTTTAAATGAAATTTCGGACTCGAAACGTTAACTGTGCTCCTATCCGCAGATGCTGCCAGACCTGCTGAGTTTTTCCAGGTACTTTTGTTTTTGTTTCAGTTTAAATGAATGTTTGAGCCTGAATGAGACCTTCACTCAACTCCTGCAGCCTGGAATGTGTTTACCAGGCTAAGAGAAAGGCTCCAGGCTAATAGCATTTATCTTTAATCTAGCCTGCACTGCATTGGATGTTCTTGTCTACAATCTACATTAATCATAATTTCATAATACTTTCATGTTTGAGTTTATTGATGTTAATAAAGTTATAGATTGGTTCAACATCTTATCTTCATTCTCCTTTGGACTAAAAATACCATCTACCCAAAATCAGAAGGCCAGATGCTACATTTACATAAGATCCAGCCAATTGTCCACCAGATCAACATAAGCAGGGAGACTTCCAGCAAAGTAACTTAATTACATCAGAAACGACCCGCATTGCACCACTCCCTGGATGGTCATGGTCAGTAAACAGGATTTGAAGCTTTCAAGATAGGTTGGAGAGAAAGGGAGGCAGGAAGGACCTCACTCAGGTCTTCTCTTTCGGCATATCAGCTGTTTGTCCCCAATTCAGCAGAGAGACAAGTGCTTAGACATACAAAGGGTTGGCTTGTCACATGATCTCTTCTCGCCAACTACTCAGGGGATCCAAATGAGATCATTATTAGTGTATTCCAAAGATAACTTGATTATATCATGTCTGGGAAGCCAGGTTCCCATTGTCCAAGTGATTAATAGTTTGTCTCCCACAGTTGAATATCTTCAGTGACTGTTTTAATGCCTTGCTAATGGAACAGGAGATATGGGACTTTCACATTCCCCTGAGATCATTGTCTTTGGTAGGCTTTGCAGACATGCTGTCTCCATTCCAATGGATTGGAATGTGGAATGTACAGTAATGCAAATTGGGGTATCCATCTTTGGCTGTAAGCTCAAGTCACTTTTAGTCTCTTTGTTTAAATGTCTGGTTTTAAAAGTTCATTTCAGGTTCCCAGCTGGCACATTAAAAATCATTATTTGAGATAAAGCATGTTTTCACGACACAGCTTTCATTTCCAGTTTGCCCTCTTTGTATAGTGCGTATGATACAGAGGCCCTTGAAAAGTGTCACAGTGTCAGCTGTGGTTCAATTGGTAGCACTCTCGCCTCTGAGTCAGAAGGTTCCAGGATAAATTTCCATTCCGGATGTGAACACAAAAAAATCAAGATTGAGCCTTGAGAGACTGCTGCAATGCCAGCAACTGCGCAACATAAGGGAAGAGGAGAACTACCTTGACACTTTGTTCCAGAAGACAGTCACATCTCTTAAAATAGGCTCATCTGTATTGATCAGCAGGAAGGGACAGGAAGATGTGACTGTGAGTGAGGCAGGGAAAGGGACCAAGCAGGCAGTAGTGGAGGAGCCTCAGACTTTACAATTGTCAAACAGGTTTGAAGTGTTCACAACCCATATGGATGAAAGCAAGGTCTGCAAGGTGGATGAGCAGGATGCCCATAGCATCATGGTACAGGAAGCCATTCAAGCAGGGGAGCAAACAGGAATGTAATTGCACTAGGGAACAGTATAGTAAGGAGAAATGACACTGTTCTCTGCAGCAAAGAGCAAGAGTCCAGACGGCTATGTTGCCTGCCTAGTTCCAGGGTTCGGGACATCTACTGAGGACTGGAGAGGAACTTGCACTGGGAGGGAGAAGATCCAATCATCGATGTCCATGTAGATACCAATGACATAGGCAGTTCAAGCAAAGAGGTTCTGCACAGTCAGTATGAGGAGCTAGGTACCAAATTAAGAAGCGGAACCTCAAAGGTAATAATCTCTGGATTATTACCTGAGCCACGTGCAAATTAGCATAGGACAAATAAGATCAGAGAGGTGCATGCGTGGCTGAAAGACTGGTGTGGGAGAAGCGGGTTCCGGTTTGTGGGGCACTGGCACCAGTACTGGAGAGAGTAGAGGCTGTACCGTTGGGATGGTCTATGCCTGAAACATGCTGGTACAAGTGTTCTTGCAAATCGCATAACTAGGGAAGTAGAAAGGGTTTTAAACCAAATAGTGGGGGCAAGGGATCAAATGTGGTATATCAAAGAGTAGAGGTAAGGTAAGAGAGGGGGAAGGATGTGGGAGCCGATCAGAAAATTGACTGTCATAGCTGTCAAAAATCGAAAGTGAGTGGAGCCTCATGTTGGACGGGCACAGGTGTTGCATGGGTCAGTGGGTGGGCGGAGATGCAGGTCGGCTCAGATGCACAACTGAAAGAGAGCCCCAGCAGGCAGCAGTGAAAATGCTCAGGACAGTGAGATGAGTGTGATGGATGAAGGTCTGCGTGTGTGGGAGAGTGCTTGCACAACTGCATAATTATTTAATTGCTCAATTCCATTTCATTGGAAAGGCAAGTCCTTGGCTCATTGTCGGCCTCATCCTGAACTGTTTTTCTTGGCAATGAGGAAAGACCCTGCCACACACACACACTTCTCCCTCCAGAATCACTTCTGGGTCCGGCTGTGTGCAGCTGAACTGCTAGTGGGGGAGGGGGATGCAGGGGGAGGACTCGTGAAGCCTGTCAATGAAGCTGAAAGATGCCATTACACATTATTCAGGGAAAGTGAATATATTTTTAGATTATAAAATGATAAAATGCATTCACCCATGCAACCACTTGTGATCAGAATTTCTGAACTTTTCTAGGCCTACCACTCCTTCTAGGTGCTGCCGTGACACCCATAGCAGGGGCAGAGACAGACTATGCAATGGTTGGCCCTGTTGCCTCTGATGACTTCAGCATGCATCCTCTGGAGGGCCAAAGCCTTGAGGGCCCGGCTTGCTTTGGCTGCCCACCTGTGGGCCAGCTGCTCCCTCAGCGGTGGCAGAGGATGAAGTTGAGAGGGTCACAGGCAAGGGGGACTCGGAGAGAGCGAACAGCCTCTGAGATCCCTGGGGGAATAACCCAGAGGTGTTCAGCTGCTGCTCCTACTCCCTTCGGTGCCCAACGACCCTAGCCTGACTTCTTGAGGGGAAGGAGCACCTGGAGGGATGTCGAGGTGCCCCATTTCCCTCTCACATTGCCACTGCAGGAATTCACCCATGGCTACCGTGATGACGTGCAGGCCTGCACTCACCTCTGAGTTCTGGTGGACCAGGGTCTCCATGTCATCCGCCATCCTCCCAATGGAGGCTTCCATATGCAAACACGTGGGCACCACTTCATCAGAGAGCAGGCAGATGCACTCCCCTAACTGGTGTGCCACTCTGTTGAGGGCTTACAACAGCTCTGTGTGATGTGCCTTCTGCTGACCCTCCAGGATGAGTTGGAAGGCCAAATCCAGAGGCTCATCAACTGACTCGGACCTCACAGATGCCTCTTCCCCAGCAGTCCTCCGATTGCTGGGGAGCTCGGCTGAACCTGCCTCCTCCTGCTGTGGACATGTGACCGCGCAGTGACAACCAGGTTATGAACCTGAACCTGCTCTAGATCGAGGTCCCACCAAGGTGTGTATCTCTGCGCTGGTGGAGGGTGTGGGTAAGTGCTATGACAGATCTTCCAGGCTGCTTATTTCCAGCTCTTCAATAGAGAGGGTGTCCTCTTGGCTGGAGGCGAGGACCTGGATGGAGCTGAGTGACTGGCTGGCTGAGGGTGTCAGTCGCTTGGTAGAGAAACAAAGTGGAGATAAGTTGTGCATGGCAGCAGAGTCAAAAGCAGGAGAGGGAGTACTCACAGCTGCGTTGAGAGAGAGATGATATGATGCAGGATCCTCACATGGGTGTTCACCGTCAACCTCACCATCGCTTCAGGCACGGTTCACATCCTTACCAGTCAGCGCGATGGCACGCTCCTCAAAGTGAGTGAGGGCCTAATGTGGGGCACTCCATCACCGGTCTGGGAAACCTTCTTGTTGTTGTGAGCCAACTTCTCCTGTACGAAAACAGACGGAGAGTATTTGAGAAGGTCGCATGTCACTGCATGGAATGTTTTTGTGGCGAGCGGAGCCATGGACGGGATGTGGATGCGAGCTCCAGAGAACATGAGCCTGATGGAGATGTGAGGGTGTGTGTGAGAGTTAGAGGTGTCGTCCTGGAGGTGTGAGATCCCTGTGGATGTGTGATGGGTTTGTGAGTGTGTGAGTTGAGAGTGATGAGGTGGTTGACTTACCCTGGTGGAATGTATGAGAGCATTCATCCTCTTCCTGCACTGGATGGCTGACCTCCTCTGCGCTCCAGTGGTGCTGATTGCCGCTGCCACCACCTCCCAGGCTTGATTGGTGACTCTGGTGGATCTCCTGCGGCCACAGCGGGGGTAGACAACATCTCAGCGAACTTCCACTGCGTCCAACATGCACCCCAGAGAGGCATCACTAAATTTGGGGGTTGCCGTCTTCTTTGCTTTTGGGGTCATCTATCGCCTGGAGCAGTCCTGGTCTACAGACATGAAGTAGGCATGTGCTCTAGTGCGCTTTAAATATGGTGCTTGGAGCGAGGAAGCACTGAGTTCACAGCATGGCGAGCAAATCTGAGCACCTCCCTGCCCGCCCCGCCAGCAATCTGGTGTGTTTCCTGTGAATGCAGTATTAATGAGGCAGAACATGCCGGGAATGAGACGATACGGCACAAAAACCCGCCATTGTGGCCAGGAGGTAAAACGCCCTTTTTCCCACCTGCTACTGCATTCTGTGCAAATCTGGGATGATTCCGCCTCTGTATCTGAATGCACATAGCATTTCAAACAAAACAGATTAACTGATAGTACTTATGCATCTCTATTTGCACTAACAAACAGTCCTTACAGAGACTTGGTTACAGGATGGGATAGATTGGGACCTGAACATTGAAGTGTATGTGGCTTTTAGGAAGGATAGGAAGTTAGGAAAAGATGAAAGGGCGGTTCTCTTAATTAAAGACGACATTAACACAATAGAGAGGGATGGCCTAAGTTCAGGAAACCAGGGTATAGAAGCAGTTTAGGTAGAGATGAGGAATGATAAAGGCAAGAAATTGCTTGTAGGAATGGTGTACAAACCCCCCAACAGTGATCACATAGTAGGATGGAGTATCAAAGAAGACATAGTGGGAGCTTGTCAGATAGATATGGCAACTATCTTGGGGGGTTTTAATCTACATATAGACTGGAACAACCAAATGGGCAAAGGTAGCATAGATGACTAGAAAACAGAACTTTTTCGGGATAATTTATTAGATTAGCATGTTCTGGAGCCAACCAGGATGCAGGCTATACTAGAACTGGCATTGTGCAACGAGACAGGATTAATTAATGACCACATAGTGAAGGTGCCCCTTGGCGTTTAACTATCTGGCTGGAGTTTTTTGAAGAGGTAACAGAAAAGGTTAATGAGGGTAATGCTGTTGATGTGGTGTACATGGGCTTTCAAAAGGCATTTGACACAGTGCCACACAACAGACTTGAGAGAAAAGTTATTGCTCATGGAATAAAAGGAACAGTAGCAACATGGATACAAAATTGGCTGAAAAACAGGAAGCAAAGAGTAATGTTCAATGGATATTTTTCAGGCTGGAGGAAGGTTTGTAGTGGAGTTCCCCAGGGGTCAGTATTAGGACCCTTGCTTTTCTTGATATATATTCATGATCTAGATCTTGGTGTGCAGGGGACAATTTCAAAGTTTGCGGATGATACGAAGCTTGGGAGTGTTATAAACTGCAAGGACAGAACTTCAAAAGGACATAGGCAAGTTGGTTGAGTGGGCAGACAAGTGGTAGATGAAGTTCAATGCATGGAAGTGAGGTGATGCATTTTGGTAGGAAGAACATGGACAGACAATATGAAATAAGGGGTGAAATCTTGAAGGGGCTGCAGGAACAAGAAAGACCTGGGTGTATATGTCATCATTGGAGGTGGCAGGACAGGTGGAGAGAGCAGTTAATAAAGCATATGGTATCCTGAGCTTTATTAATAGGGGCAGAGAGTATAAGAGCAAGGAGGTTATGTTGAATTTATAAAAGACACTTGTTGGACTTCAGCTGGAATATTGCGTACAGTTCTGGGTGCCACATTGTAGGAAGGATGTGAACACATTGGAGAGAGAGTGTAGAAGAGGTTGGCAAGAATATTTCCAGGGATGAGGAACTTCAGTTGTGAGGATAGATTGGAGAGATTGGAGCTGTTCACATTGGAGAGAAGGCAGCTAGAGGAGATTTGATAGAGATGTTCAAAAATCATGGGACTGGACAGAGTAGATAGAGAGAAGCTGTTCCCACTCATAAAAGGATCAAAAACGAGAGGGCAAAGATTTAAAGTGATTTGCAAAAGGAGCAAATGTGACGTGAGAAAAACTTTTTCATACAGCGAGTAGTTCAGGTCTGAAATGCACTGCCTGGAAGTGTGGTGGAGACAGGTTCAATCGAGGCATTGAAGAGGGCATTAGATGATTATTTGAATAGAAACAATGGGCAGGGGTACGGGAAAAAGGCCGGACAATGGCACTAGGTCATAATTTTCATTTGGAGAGCTGGTTCAGACACGATGGGCCATGTGGCCTCCTTCTGTGCTGTTAAAATTCTGTGATTCTGTGACAGGCTCGATGGATCTGCCTGTCTTTACCTGCCTGTCATTTTTGTGTGTTTGAAACAGTACAGAACATAATCGAATGAGTGTGCAGTCTCAACAGTTCCCAGTGTGGTTTCAAAAGGCAACGATGTAGCACAATAGACATCAAATTATTCCAGGTGGCAGCTTCTGTTTCCCAGCTTCCTTCTAGTTAAGAAAGTGCGTGCTTTATGCTGAACTATTTATATGCTGCATGCTCACTATTTACAAACATTTTGCATGGTGAAAATTTTCAATCAAAGAACGGTGCTGCAATAGCCTAATGTACACAAAGTGTAGGCCTTTTGAAGGGTGCAAGATCTACGCATTTCTAAATTGTATGTGTTTCAGCGAGCCTCCTATAACAGAGACATTTTAATAGACACGCAGTTTACAGAAATCTTCATTTTCTCAAAGTGAAAGACAGTACATTACCTTTGAGATGATGTATTCTAGTGAGTTTCTTGATAGTTATCTTTAACAACTAGATATCATAAAATATAAATCAGCGCTTAAAGCAAAGTGGCAAGTCATGGCATTTTGAATATTGTCTAGGTTAAATGGAATTCAATAGTGTGATGAGTACTCTGTTTCAGGTCACAGTTGGTTATTCTAATACTTTAGCATGACCATGATATTTATGAACATAGGAACATATGAATTAGGAGCAGGAGTAGGCCATTCAGCCCCTCAAGCCTGCTCCGCCATTCAATAAGACCATGGCTGATCTGCTTGTGCTTCGAGTTCCACATTCCTATCTACCTTTGATTCCCTTGCCTAACAAGAATCTACCTACCTCTGCCTTAAAAATATTCAGTGACCCCACCTCCACTGCCTTCTGAGGTAGAGAGTTCCAAAGTCATACAACCCTCTGAGAAGCCAAGATATGACTATTTTTTTCCCCAAGATGAGGTCGGTGGTTAATTTGTACAATGCCTCCTTGATGCTTGCAATTACTGGTCCTATTGACAGTGTAGGGCCTCTTCAGACTACAGTAATGGTTGTGTCCTTGCATGTATATTGATGCTTTAGCCAGTGCTGTTATTCTCTGTGCTCAATTTCTGATGGGCCATTACTTATTTTCTTTCGGCTTTAAAATCTCTTCTTCACACAGAGATTGTTTTTCCTTCTTTCTTTGTATCCCTTCACATGCTCTTTTTTTGGTGTCTTTATAGGTGACAGAAGAGCCTCTTATTGAATTCTGAGGACTATCTGTGGACATGCTTTCATTTTTATTGGCATAAAGTGCTTGATTCTTCAATGTATGTTTCCTTTATCAGTGTGGCCAGGGCAATTAGTGGAATTGTTGCCTCCATCTTAGACCATTCCTGTACTCCTTGGAGTCCTTAGCCATTCTAATGTTGGAGTGTGACTAGTTTTAAATGAATCCTTCATCAGACATTTGTGGAAAAGGGGCTTTACCATTCTTGTATTATTTGTCCTCTACACTTAAATTTAATAAGTGGTATGTTACAATGGCATGTTTTCCTAAATGGAAACCTAGCACACTCTGAATAGATTAGAGAGGAGCAAGGATTACACTTGCAAGTTGAAAGGCAAAACTACGTTGGTCCTTAGGCAGGAAATAGTGGACCTGTGGAACAAGCTGTTTACACACGCGGTGAATGCTGACTCAAATTCCTCTAAACATGTGTTGGGCCTGTTTGTGGGGTAGAGATTGCCCCATGGACGAAGTAGGTATCCTATAATGTAAATCAGTTCTAATGTGGTCTCCCTGACCAGTTTCGATCATTTAAGGGGGTCAGAGAGGAATTTTAAAAACTTTTCTCCCCCCCACTAATTTACCTTGGATTTTATCTGGTATTTTGCTTCTCCTAGGAGATTACATGACTCCAGGTGGGTAGGGAGTATGTACTGTGATGCAAATTATAACAACTGTGGGGACCAGGCTGGTTTGGCCAGTCAATCTTTTCCTATTGGTCAATTTTGTCTGTTGATCACCCAACTTCACAACTTTTTAAACAAACTCTGCTTAGAAGTTATTGTTGGGAACATTAAGTGGAGGAATGCATACCATACTCACATAGTACTCCTTTGTCTGCTACTTTAGCAACTGCTAGATGGAAAAAGACCAAGGTCCATCTTGTTCACCTCCTTCTGCCATCCTGGTACTCATGTGGCACGCACAATGATCTTGGAGTTGTTGATGAATCACAGCAATCAATCACTGTCAATTAGTCTACAACAGAGCCAAAACTAGCACAAGAAAACCCCCAGTGGTGGACAGCTTTGGAAACCATAGATCTGAAATGTAGGAACTGACCTATTTATTTAAAGAAGGTTTATGCTTATGCTAAACAGTGGACAAGGAAACGTTATAGAAGTTGTTAAACATTCATATGTTCTTTGCTTTAATTGTTCTTGGAATATGAATGATATTGATGAGGCAGTATTTATTGCCCAAACAGAGTTGCCTGAGGACCTTATGAATCAACCATGTAGTGTAAAGCAGTGGTCACAAGTAGGCTAGACCAATTAGATGTGACAGGTCCCCCTAGAGGGCATCAGTAAGGCAATGGTTTTTGCAACAATTCAGCAACATTCATGATAATTTTCTGGCACTGGTTTCTTGAATCTTGTTTACAATTTGCCATGGTGCGTATATGAATTCACATGGGTAGCTAGATAGACCTACACCATAACCATTAGGCTACTGTGGCTTTGAGGGTTAATAGATTTAAGTGTTTTGGTGTTGGCAGAACATCACCCTGCAGATTATTGGGATGAAAGTGTCCTCATTCTGACAGCTGTGAGGGGTGTGAGGTATAAGCTATTAGTAGATAACAGCCTGTAGCACAAGGATAAATTGGCGGCCTCAATCACATAGACTAAAGGGAGAGCCGGTGTAGGAAATACAAATATGACAGAAGTGAGTGTTCTTCTGAGGCTGGAATTAAGGTATTGTGTTAAAGCAGGTTAGAAGAACTTTATTTTGTATCGGATTCTTTCGTTGTGTAAGCTAGAGTAGTGCTTGGTGCTGACACTGAGTGACAAAAAGCACAAAATGTTCTTCCAACATCCAACACTGAAACCTTTCAAATTAGCAATCACAGGGCAATCACAAAATTTAAGCAATGTGTTTCTAGATTACTGACTTTTTCAAGAATTGCCTTTCCTAATAATGAAATTATCTTCTCCAACAGTCCATAAATGATCATCTGACAACAATCAAATAATTAAAAGCACATTTTTTGAGATACCACAACAATCCTTTGTGTAAACTTTGTCTTTTACATTTTAGATTTGGATCAGCAATGCTTTACACAATGGGATCCTGGTCAAAACATCTGGTTCTGTTGCACTGGCGTCAAGCTGTTCCACTGATGTCAGACTGTTGCACTGATGTCAGACTGTTGCACTGGTGTCAGACTGTTGCACTGATGTCAGACTGTTGCACTGATGTCAGACGGTTACACTGGTGTCAGTTTTTGTTTGATAACGTCCTTGTGAAGCACCTTGAGATGTTTAATAATGCTAAATAAATGCAAGTTGTTATTGCATAATATACAATCATCTGATGTTGTAAAATGGACGCGATAAGGCCCCAACCTCCTCGTCTTTCATGAATGGCTGACGTCTTCGCATCTCTAATTATACAGAAATTATGATTTATAAATACAGTGGGTGTTGAAGCTCCCTTCCCCCCCTGCCTCCCCTTTGAGCTAGTTTG
This sequence comes from Cetorhinus maximus, assembly GCF_964194155.1. Classification (NCBI taxonomy): domain Eukaryota; kingdom Metazoa; phylum Chordata; class Chondrichthyes; order Lamniformes; family Cetorhinidae; genus Cetorhinus; species Cetorhinus maximus. Next base: position 205,790,570 of record NC_135880.1, on the reverse strand, counting down.
CTGTTGGAACATTGAAGGAATGGGCAAATAGAAGGTGCTTCTCCTATTCTCTCTTCCACATCAGTTAGAAATAGTCTTCTGTTGGGGAGCACAGTGATACAGCACATCAAAGGACCTCAGTATTTTGTATAATGGAGGAACAGGATGCTGTTCTGTGCTAGTGTTTCCCATCACCATTCTTCCAATGCGCAAACAGTAGTGTGGCTGGGCATTGCATTTAAGGATCATAACACAAATATAATTAGAGGTATGAAGTAGAAAAATGAATTTGGGCATGGTATGTGACTTGGCAGAATGAATTTGAGCACTGTTTATGCACTCGTTAAAGTGCTGAGCAAAAACTAGAGTGGACAGGAAAACTTGGCTCGAGAATTATCTTGGGTCAGCTGCATACAAATCTTCATCTTAATGCTTTGCCTAGTTTGTTTAAGCAAGGATGGAACAAAGCAAATTAAACTGGAGAATAATGCAGGGTACCAATCAGATTCAACAAGTATAAAGTTAACATGGCATCATTGAGTTACCCAAATTTTTTTTTAAATTCATCATGGGCTGTGGGCGTTGTTGGCTAGGCCAACATTTATTGCCCATCCCTAACTGCCATTGAGAAGATGGTTGCGAGCTGCCTTTTTGAACCCACTGCAGTCCATGTGGTGTAGATACACCCATAGTTCTGTTAGGAAGGGAGTTCCAGGATTTTGACCCAGCGACAGTGAAGGAATGGTGATATATTTCTAAGTCAGGATGATGAAGAATGATTTCTGGAATGATTCCCAGGATGAAGAACTGTAGCTATGAGGATAGACTGGAGAGGTTATGACAATTTTCCTTGGAGAAAAGAGGCTGAGAGAAGGCTTGTTGGAGGTATTCAAGATCTTGAGGAGTATGGACAGGGTAAATAGTGAGAAACTGTTCCACAATAGAGAGCATCAAGAACTAGAAGGCACAGATTCAAAATAATTGGCAAAAGGAGTGATAGTGATGTGAGGAAATTGTTTTTCACCCAGAGGGTGGTTGGAGTCTGGAACACACTTCCTGAAAAGGTGGTGGAGGCAGGTTCAAACGAGGTATGCAAAAGGGAATTGGATTGCTATCTGAAAAGAGAGAATGTTCAAGGTTATGGGGTTAAGGCAGGGGAGTGGGACTAGGTAGAATGCTATTTCAGATTTGATGGGCTGAATGGCTTCCTCCTGCACTCTGAGGATACTGTGTTACTATGAGTGGCTTGGAGGGGAACTACCAGGTGCTGGTGTTTCCATGTGTCTATTGCCCTTGTCTTTCTAGGTGGTAGTGGTCATGGGTTTGGAAGGTGGTATGTAGGCACCTTGGTGAGTTCCTGCAGTGCATCTTGTAGATGGTACACACAGCTGCCACTGTGCATCAATGGTGGAGGAAGTGAATGTTTGTGGATGGAGTGCCAATCAAGTGAGCTGATTTGTCCTGGATGGTGTTAAGCTTCTTGAGCTGTTGGAGCTGCACTCATCCAGGTAAGTGGGGAGTATTCTATCACACACCTGACTTGTACCTTGTAGATGGTGGACAGGCTTTGGGAGTCAGGAGGTGAGTTACCTGCCTCAGGATTCCTAGCCTCTGACCTGCTCTTGTAGCCACAGTATTTATACAATTCAGTTTCTGGTCAATGGTAACTCCCAGGATGTTGAACATTGTGTAACCATCAGCGAACATCCCCACTTCTGACCTTATGATGGAAGAAAGGACGTTGATGAAGCAGCTGAAGATGGTTGGGCTTAGGACACTACCCTGAGGAACTCCTGCAGTGATGCCTTGGAAATGAGATAATTGTCCTCCAACAACCACAATCATTTTCCTTTGTGCTAGGTTGACTCCAAGCATCAGAGAGCTTTCCCCCAGATTCCCATTGACTCCAGTTTTGCTAGGGCTCATTAATGGCACACCCGGCCAAATGCTGCCTTGGGCAGTCACTCTCACCGCAACTCTTTTGTCCTTGTTTAAACCAAGGCTGTAATGAGGTTAGGAGCTGAGTGGCCATGGTGGAACCCAGACTTCTTTAGTGCTGTTGGAGCTGTACTTATCCAGACAAGTAGAGAGTATTTCATCACACTCCTGACTTGTGCCTTGTAGATGGTGGACAGGCTTTGGGGACTCAAGAGGTGAGTTACTCACCACAGGATTCCTAGCCTCTGACCTACTCTTGTAGCCACAGTATTTAGATGGCTAATCCAGTTCAGTTTCTAGTCAATGGTAATCCCCCCGAGAATGTTGATAGTCGGGGATTCAGCGATAGCAGTGCCATTGAATGTCAAGGGGCAATGGTTAGATTCTCTCTTGTTGGCGATGTTCATTGCCTGGTAGTTGTGTGGTGCGAATGTTACTTGTCACTTGTCAGCCCAAGCCTGGATATTGTCTAGGTCTTGCTGCATTTGAACATGGACTGCTTCAGTATCTAAGGAATCGCGAATGGTGCTGAACATTGTGCGATAATCAGCCAACATCCCCATTTCTGACCTTAGGATGGAAGGAAGTTGATGGAGCAGTTGAAGATGGTTGGGCCTAGGGCACTATCCTGAGGAACTCCTACACCGGTGTCCTGGAACTGAGATGACTGACCTCCAACAACCACAACTATTTTCCTTTGTGCTAGGTTTGACCGCAACCAGCAGAGAATTTTCCCCCTGATTCCCATTGACTCCAGTTTTGCTAAGGCTCCTTGATGCCACACTCAGTAAGACACTGCCTTGATGTCAAGGGTCATGGTTCTCTCTTCACCTCAGGAGTTCAGCTCTTTTGTCCATATTTGAACCAAGGCTGTAATGAGGTCAGGAGCTGAGTGGCCCTGGCGGAACCCAAACTAAGCATCAGTGAGCAGGTTATTGTTAAGCAAGTGCTGCTTTATAGCACTGTTGATGACTCCTTCCATCATTTTACTGATTACCGAGAGTAGACTGATGGGGCAGTAATTGGCTGGGTTGGATTTGTCCTGCATTTTGTGTACAGGCCATACCTGGGGAGTTTTCCACAATGTAAGGTAGATGCCAGTGTTGTAGCTGTACTGGAAAAGCTTGGCTAGGGGCACAGCAAGTTCTGGAACACAAGTCTTCAGTACTCTTGCGAAATATTGTCAGGGCCATAGCCTTTGCAGTATCCAGTGCCTTCAGCCCTTTCCTGATATCACGTGGAGTAAATCGAACTCGCTGGAGACCAGCATCTGTGATGCTGGGGACCTGCAGAGGAGACCGAGATGGATCATCTGCTTGGCACTTCTGGATGAAGATTGTTGCAAATGCTTCAGCCTTATCTTTTGCACTGCTGTGCTGGGCTCCCCCATCATTGAGGGTGGGGATATTTGTGGAGCCTCCTCCTCCAGTGAGTTATTTAATTGTTCATGAGATGTAGAAGAACAAACTGTTCTTCCCTTTTTCTTTTTAGGATTACTAATGGCCACTAAAAGAACCCCTCCATGTGACATCAACATACAACTGCTGTTTGGTAAATCAAACTTAGCTATTTATCTTCAATATAAATGAAGTGCAGATAAAATCTAGTTACAAGAGGCTCTTATCTGTGCCCATCCTCTTCACTTAATTAGTCTCAAATCATACTAGCAATTAACTGATATGCTGCTAAGCACAAAATGGAGTTTTATTGAACGTTCTTTTATACATAACCAGGAGAAAATCCACTTCTGCAATTGCGGCCAAATACATGTAGACAATTGAACCCAAGTATTTATGTTAAAGTATTCACTCTGGCCTCTGAGTCACAAGGTTCTGGGTTCAAGTCCTATTCCAGGGGTCGAAAACAATTCAGACTGACACTGCAATGCAGTGATTGTTGATTCCTGATGGGAAGTTGGAGATAGGATCAGCAAACAGAAGTGCCAATTCTGCAATCTGCACTCCCTTTGAATGTGGCTCCCTTAGAAGTGCAGGACCAGCAAATTTACTATTACAAAGGTTGCAGGTTATTTTTAGTTACATTTCGATTTCTTGGTTTAGCAAACTACTCTACCACTTGTCTGACCCTAAGGTAAAGATGCCTGGCAAAGCTGGCAAGAGTGGCATCCTTCGAAAGCCCAGTTCTGCTGCATTCTACTGGCAACTTCTACGTTTTAGATTATAGTGGAAATTTTAAATCTCAGGTGAAAAGTTGGTGAGATGCACAGATCCCCACCAGTCACCCCCTCAAACTCCAACTCCACCCCCCCTCCCCCACCCCCCCCTCACTCCTTCCCCCCCTCCCCCCCTCCCCCAGCATCCTCACTGCTCACCAGACCTGGGAATTGCTGTAGCTGCCCATCAGAACTGATATAAAGTCTCAGATGGGTAACTGCCAGCAGGTCTAGATTGGGCAACTTGGACGCAATCTTCCCAATAATCCGTAAGTTACGGGGTGTCAGTTTTACAAGAGAATAGATTCTAACGTGGGAATGGGAGGGGGAGTCCAGAGCAACAACAACCCACACTTTTCTGGTGGGGTTCAGGAGATCACTCCTGCTGGTCTTGACTCCATGAAGATGTTTAACCCTTATGGTCTCTTTACTTCAGGAAGGATATACTTGCCCTGGAGGGAGTGTAACAAAGGTTCACTAGACTGGACCTGGGATCAGATTATTGTCCTATGGAGGAGAGATGGAGTAGACTAAGCCTATATTTCCTTGAGTTCGGAAGAATGAGAGGCGATTTCATTGAAATGTCTAAAATTTTTTAAGGGGTTTGACAGGTAGATGGTGAGAGGATAATTCCTTGGCGAGCGAATTGAAAAATTACATTGTCACAAACTCAGAATAAGGGCTGTGCTCCTTAGAACTGGGATGAGGAGAAATTTCTCCACTAAAAGAGTTCTGAATCTTTGGAGTTCTCCACTCCAGAGGACTGTGGATGCTAACTCATTGAATATATTCAAAACAGAGGTTGATCGATACAGGGATTTTGTGGAGAGGTGGAGTTGAGGTCAAAGATCAGCCATGATCGTGTCGAATGTTGGAGCAGGTTTGAATGGATGAATGCTCTACTCCTGCCCCTATTTCTTACGTTATGTTCTCCACTCCTTTTCCAACAGGTTTTACTGAGTGGGCACCAACAGCAGGCAACCCACAGTGCACTATCAAAATGCCACTGGGCTGCTATAGATGTCATAGTACCCCGATTAGCAAATATTAATGAGGTTCAGCCACTGGCAAAATCAGAGGGAACGAAGCAGCAAGTAGAGCCAATCGATTTCCAATCGGTTAGGCAAAGGAAGCTGTTTCCCTTTAGTATCTGCCCAGTGATGGGTTATTATAGTCCTATTTAGCAGATTGAAAAGGAAACATATCTGTCACTCTTGTATTCAGTACAGTCCTTGCTGACTAGTGAATGACACAACTAAGATATTCCACGTTAGAATCTATTCTCTTGAATTGATACAACAAAGGGTCCTCTTCAGAGCCAGGAGTTTAGGCAGGATGAAAGGGAACTTAAGCCTGTATCTAGCCATACCATAACTTGGGAGTGTGCTATGTGTGCTTCAGGCCACATTACTGATCATCCTGCACTTTGAGCATGTAAGAGGTATTTTAAAACTGTATAAAATAGGCTGATAATAGCATTTAAGTCAGAATTTCAACCTCGGTAAGTATGAACACTAAGTAGTTAATCCAAGGTGCTAGAACAGTTAATTAAATTGCTTATGTGGAACTGAATGTTATTCATCACCAGCTGAATTAATTCCCTCCAATAAAACTGCTGTCTCCAACCTCATGAACAAGCTTAGAATACTGACTTGGCAGGTTTGGATGTACAGCACAGGGTTTTGTAGTTGGGTGGGCCAGGTGTCTTTCATTGTGAAATCTAATTACTGGAGTTCTTTGACTGCGAAGGTTTGTACGTCCAGGGCACTTGCTGATTGAAATAACAAGTAACAACATCTGTGGATGTTACTTGGGCCAAGAGCCTGTGTTAAACAGGCACAAAATCACCATGACTGCTACTTCTCCTTAAGAATGAGGCAAAATGAAATGAGAAAACTAATATAATGTGCTACAACTTCCACATCTTTAACAAATTGTGCCAAAAGCAGTGATATCCTGCAATACAGTCCCTTATGCTGCAAAAATGTTTGAATTGGGGCTTTTAAAACTAACCATCAATCTAACTAACTCATAACAGCTTACATTTTTATTTTGCAGTGCACGCCATGAATCCTTCCTCCTTCCAATGAAATATGCAATAGAACAAACTCCCTGGATAGCACAGTTCATAAAGCATCTGTTGAGAAACTAGCCGTACTGGCTTAATAAGTGACGTTTTACAGGGGTCTCTTTAACACTTTGATTACTGAAGCTTTATCCGATCCTATTTCAGACTGGAATTCCAATTTATCCATGATAATTATCAGCATATTTTATTCTGTGTAATTACATGTTTTGTGAATTTTGCACTTGAAGTTGGTACTGGAAATTGATTCCACATCAGACTCACGCAAGTTAGGTAGGAGCATTGGAGTCTTCTGTAGTTCTAAAAACATATGAAGAAGAATAATGGATACTCGGCAATGGTTACAAAGATTAGAATTCAGATGCTATCCTAAGCTATCTGAAAAGTAGAGGCGAAAAGTAAAATTAAAGAAATGTACAGCAATATAAAACATCTGATAAACAGTAAAATAATACTTGCATTCATCAGAAGTCTTACTACATAAAACACTCCAGACAATTAATTACTTGTTGCTGTATATTGACTGTTATATGGAGAAATATAGCAATGCCCTCACACAGCCATAAAATGAACAATCAGTTAATCTTCTTTTGGGCATATTGGTTGCAAGAAGGTTGTTGCCCAGCTGGACACTGGGAGAACCCCATGCTCTTCCTCTAATAGTAACATGGAACAGCTGATGTTCACCTGAATAGATTGATAAGACCCAGATTAATGACTCCTCCAAGGTGCAGCAGTTTATAATGTTATTTCAAGGCAAAATGTACCTGTGGATTATAGAAAGATACCATAGTATTCAATGAATTATGGACAACATCCTTTCTTTGTGAAGAAAAGCACTTCACCGAGTATCAGTCCCCTTCAGGATACATCCAACAAGCAGCAAAGCTACTCTTTGGATAGTTGTAACTCCAGGATTGAAGACAAACTCTAATGTTATCCACTCTTCATCAATACAACGATGAAAAGTATGTGGTTCTGCCCCCCATGTAAATATACCATGTTATATGAGCATTGCCTCAGCTCCACACATTGCTGAGTATCTATTATTCTTCACACATTTTTAAGAACTGCAAAAGTCCCCAGTGCTCACACCTAACTTGCATGAGTTTAACATGGAATCAATGATTACGTAAGACACATTGTTGAATATGGAGCACCAGTTTGGAATGCAGTGATACCCTAATGATAACAGTACAGTCCTTTATGCTTCAAAATGTTTGAACTGGGGCTTTTAAATCTAACCATCAATCTAACTAACTCAAACAGCTTACTTTTATTTTACAGTGCATTCCATGAATCCTTTCAGTGAGATGTGCAATGAAACAAACTCCCTGGATAGCACAGTTCAAAAAGCATCTGTGTGAGAAATAAGTCATATTGGCCTAATAAGGCACGTTTTACAGGGATCTCTCTAACCCTTTGACTACTGAAACTATATCCGATACCTATTTCAGACTGAAATTCCAAAACCCAAGAGCTCATGGACAAGCTCGAAGGTTCAGAAACAAACACAAACTGATTCTAGTCACCTAGATTCTAGGTAACCAAAAATTACATTGACACAATCAAATACCTGAATGTGTGTTCCCTTGCCGAAAGGTGGAAAAAGCTCTGTCTGGAGTTCACTAGAAAACTCTAGAATCCCACCTCCCATTGCCACTATCTCTTGCCACAACCACACAAAAGTAAATGTGTGATGGAATTAAGGAGGAAAAAACACCAATCCACAAATAAGGTATAAAATTAATAGGCTACAAGGCAGTCCAATCCCCTACTTTTTAAACTCATAAATAGTATATAAATGATTTAGAATCTATTGACCTCAACCCAACAACATATGAATACAAAATGTAGAATGCAGTACAACTTTCATTTTTATTCCGTAAATTAAGACCACCTGCATTTTGCAATGTTTTGTATAATGTTCATAATTATGCAATCCATTTTTTATTTTATCTTCAGAGACAAACGTTAAAATAATAACAATGTCATGAAATATGGTTACTTGTTTTATTATATTTGTATCATCATCATAATTTAGCGCATGCCACCATGATAATTTTTCAATAAACCAAACCAATAAATCATATTGTGTATGGCCCGCTGTGCATCACATGCTGCTGGGGAAATGGTCAGACTGCAGACTAAATCCTGGCTTTAAAGAGACCTAAATCATAGAATCTATTCTACTCTGTCAGAACTTGGTTGTAGATTGAAATATTAGCTATCCCATCAGTTGCAATGTACTGGCCAATTTAGCCCTCAGCCAACATCACTGTAATAAATTATCTGCCAATTATCTTATTGCAGTTTGCAGATCTTGGTATGCGCAGCTAGACAACATTCCCTTGATTACGATAGTGGCTGTTTCAAAAGTTCTTAATTGGCTGTAAAATGCTTTGGGGTGCCATGAGGCTGAAAAGGACACAATAGAAATGTACGTTTCTTTATTTGCTCTTTTCTTTCAATTATTCATTTGCCTATTCAGACATTCTACTTGAATACTTAACAACTCTTCTTTTTGTCAATTTCCCATTTCTTTTCCACATTTTAAACATTCTCTCTCTTCTTTAGGCCACCTCATATCATCACATCATCCTTAGGCTTAAATGGGTGTGGTCTCATACTTTACAATCGTGCTTTATAACCACCAGATGTGAAGCAAGAGAAGTTTGGGATGATTCATATGTCAATGTTCCTCCCTTATTTGGGAGAAATGCTTTTGTATCCCCTGATCCTCTCCAATAACTAGGCTAGGGTCGGGATCAGAAACCCATTGTGCTGAAAATTATAAATGTGAACCTGCACCCATACCATTCCACGGCATGATTGATTCATATTGAGCACAGGCTGCTGTTGAAAATGCAGCAGCTAATGCTTAATTCGTTTCTCAAGGTTGATTTTTCCCTTCCTAACAGCACTGTGGGTGTACTTACACCACATAGACTGCAACGGTTCAAGAAGGCAGCTTCAAGGGCAATTAGGGATGGGCAATAACTGCTGGCCTAGCCAGTGACATCCACATCCCATGAAAAAGCATTGTTTTTAAATTGTATTAGTAATCCTTTTTCTGGTGAAAAATATCTGCAGTATCAAAAAATCCAATTCCATTTGAATAAATTGCATTACAAATCATCCCTAACTTTTGCACTGCAGTCTGCAGATGGACTAAAACCATTGATGACGTGCACTTGGATAGACAAGGCATAATTTCAAAGTTTGCAGATAACACAAAACTCAGCAATGCAGTAAACAATGGGGAGGATGGTAACATAGGTCTGAATTTTACCTTTGGTGGGCGCGCGCAATCGGCGGGCCCAGGAGCGGTCAGGAAACGGACCCCCAACCACGATCGGCCCCCGACTGCGATTTCACGCTGCTGGCCAATTAGCGGCCAGTGTGAAAAGCGCGCTGAAAAGTTCGGTGCTGCATGGGGTGGGGGTGGGAAGAGGGCGGGCGATGACATTTCCGCGGGTACAGGTGAGCGCTGCGAGAAAGCTCGCAGGCAGCTGCCTCAGGGAGCTGCAGACCTGAAAATCATCACATCAAAGGTTAAAAAGCTGAAAAAAAATGTCCATGCATCACAATGAAGCAACTGGAAATGTAGCTGCTAAAAATGCTGTCCACAGATATTTACTTAAATTTTATTTCATGAGGGAAATTTCCTCCTGTCATTGGATGAGGGTTGATGAAAAATGCAAAGGTTACCTGGCCAATTCTCCTGTCCGCCAACCGTAAGGTTGGACGGGCCATGAAAGATCAGAGACAATTGCACCATTAATGGTCTTAATTGCCCCTCTTAATTGTTGGCAGGTGGGCTTCTGACTTTTGCGCACACCCGTCGAGCGAAATATCACGCGAGCGCCACTGACGTCGAGACACTTGCCCGACGTCTTCTGGAACATAAGAACATAAGAAATAGGAGCAGGAGTAGGCCATTCAGCCCCTCAAGCCTGCCCCACCATTCAATAAGATCATGGTTCGTGCAATTTTACACCCAATCGGGTCGGGCACACACCCACTTGCAGGACATAAAATTCTGCCCATATTTCAGGAGGACGTGAACAGGCGGAATGGGCAGGCCCATAGCAGGTGAAAATCAATGCAGAGAAGTGTGAAGTGATTTGTTTTGGTAGTAACAATGAAGAGGGATAATATAAACTAAGTGATACAATTGGAAAGGAGACGCACAGAGACCTGGGGCGGTGCATGTAATCAAGTCTTTGAACGTTGCAGGACAGGTTGAGAAAGCCTTAAAAAAGACAAATGGGATCCTTGGCTTCATAAATAGAGCTATAGAGAACAAAAGAAAAGAGGTTGCGCTAAGTGTTTGTTTAAAAAAACTATGAGGCCAGGCTGCAGAATTGAAGCCAATCTGGGCTCCACACTTCTAACAAGGAAGACATAACCTTAGCGAAGTTGCAATGGTACCATTCTAGTAAATAAAAGATAAGAGATTTGAATTATGTGGAGAAACTAGGGTTATTTCGAACAGAGAAGGTTAAGGGGAGATTTGACAGAAGTGTTCAAAATCATGAGGGGTTTTGACAGATCAAATAAGGAGGAACTATTTCTACTGACAGAACGGTCCATAACCAGAGATCACAGATCTATTGTAATTGGCAAGAGAATCAGAGTCTCATGAGGGAATTTTTTTTTTTAAACAGGGCCATGGGGAAAGAGCAAGGGAGTGGAGCTATTCAATAAATCTTTCAAAGAGGCAGCAAAGGCATAATGGGCCAAATGCCCTTCTTCTGTGCAGTATCATTCGATGATTCTATGATAGGACAGCCCTACCAACTAATTGTGCAGTCTTCATGAGTTTATAATGATGAAGTTGGATTGTAAATCTCCCATTCAACTGAAGAATAACCATCTGTGCTGCAATTTAAAGATGAAGTTTGATTGAGTCCTGAACAGATTTTATGATATTTTTATTGGACCACTCCCATCAAAAGAGTGTGTGTCAGATAAATCTATAGAAAAACAACCAATTATTCTTCCAGCAACTTCTGCAATTTGAGCAGTTGAATTTGTATGCTTCGAGTTGTTCACTGGGATACTGCAGTGAATAGCAGTAAAGTTATTGATGGGTCAATGAAGCATAGCCAGAGTTTCGACTTTATGCTTTAGAGCTTTTGTCCTAAAAGACTTTTCTTTTCATTTGTTTATTTGAATTGTTAGATTAATGGAAATAATGATGTTTCTACTTGAACTGTTCTTGTTTAGTTCCAATTTGGAAAATGGTTCTGTTTTTTGAAGTAGTTTTGCTTGGCCTGACAAGCTCAATTCCAAGCAGCTGTGAGAGACAGCAACATATCGACTAGTGTGAGCTAGAAATTAACTGAGAATCAAACACCAAGTGAACCTAGTTGCCCAGTGGTACCTTCAGGGAAGGTCAGGGATTTGTATCATCTTCCACCTAGCCTGCAGAGGGAGGTTCATTTTTTTTTAGAAAAGGTGTGGCAATCTGATGTGTAATATACCTTTAAGAAGAATGTTATAATGGAAGATCACATGATCTTAGTAACCAATAGCAGAGTAGTGCGGGCTATTTCTATAGTTCGTAGTCTGTAGTCAGTAGTTAGTAGAGTTGGAGTAGTGTAGAGATAGAGTCTGAAATGTAAGCACATGTTTAGTTGCTGCTGAGTACCATTGTAAACAAATAGAGTTTCTACCTATGAAATGTCTGCTCCTCAACGCTATATTAGTACCAAATCGGCCACCCTCTACAATAAGCATGCCAGCAGGATCCAACAAACTGGTGACGAGGATCCAACAAAAGACAATTTCTGTGGGCCTCATTATATGAGGTGAGCTTTACCATTTGGAAAGGCTGTTGATCCACTCTGCACCTGTGGGCTGCCAGCTGGTTAATTAAATATTGGTACGTTTCCTTGCAACATTCGAGTGCGAAATGTACTGAGTGTTACAATTTGTTGATGTCTCCATTACAAGACATGTGGAAACCAAAGAGTTGGGGGCTAAGCTTTTTTTTGTGCAGTGCTACTTCAAATATGGTGCTAGGTAGACTACGTTTGTTCCCCAGGGGCAGGCAGCACCACTGTCGGTTACCTGCGTGGCCTGTGCAGGTTTCCTCATTGATATCAAGGGACAAACCCCAGCGGACAGATTTTTAAAAGCCCCAGGACTTGCCTCTTGAAAACTGCACAAATCATATCGTTGTTTAAAATGCAGCATAACATTATTCGATCTTTTGTGAAATCAGGCCTACAAGTTTGCATCATATTATATGAATTATAGCACTATTCATCTGTAACAATATGGGAACTGAAATGTACACAGAACATACCAAGCACAGCCTAGTCCAGCTGCTGTGCACCGTGATGTAGATTTAATGATAAAGCAATTTAACCATGCAATAAAATCAAAAAATGCTGGAAATACTCAGCAGGTCAGGTAGCATCTGTGGAGAGAAACAGAGTTAACGTTTCAGGTCGGTGACGTTTTATCAGAACAGGCTGTTCTGAGCGTCTCCCAGCCAGTCAATAATTAGCCTTTAATTTCATGAGCCTCAACTTACAGTCTCTAATGAGGAACTTTATCAAGTTTGTTTATCAGTTAAAGCCAACGCACTCAATTTACATTTATGGTCAGCAATCAAGTTTTTGTTAACAAAAGCAACTGTAAACATTAACCAATAAATAAAAGAAATGACTATTGGAAATTTGTAGTAAAGTAAACAAAACTTTAAAGCACTTGGTTTCAAATATTTTGTTTATTGGCACGGATTGATCAAGAATGGCAGCAGTTTGAAAACCACTGCTTTTGTAAGCATTGTGAATTGATTGCCATTCAAATAGCCTAGTTTAAAACAACAACAAAAAAACTGACCACCTTTTCTCTCCACACCAGATTATACTTCAAGAATGTACTGAATTTGTACAGTGACTGAAAATCTGATACTAACTTTATGTGGAGAATGATAATTGATAAAAATTGCAATAATTTTGCTCCTCTGTGTATTGAACAAGGTTGAAAGTGCCAAGTGAGGCATACAGATCACAGAGTTTTGGGTTTTTTTCAGAGAATATTTCAAACTCAAGATGATTAAAAGTAAAGTACCTTGGGACAGGTAACCCTTTCAGAAACAGCAATTATAATTAAAAAGGCATTGGGAATTCATTAAGATTCCTGCAGACTATTCTCGCGTGTGCGCGCGCACACACACACAAAATGTTTTCATTTATTTTTTAACAATGTCATTTAAATAGAGAACAGAACTTCTGCTACAAGCAATGTGACATCTGCCAAAGTTGTACCTATAACACCAGGTACATTTCTAAGTACGCTGCCTTCAGCTCTTCCAGGAACTGGTTAAAAACTGAAAATCTCCAACACTGGAACATAACTTACTTAACATTAACAGCTTTTCAGTTAAATGAATCTGAATAGTCTTAGTAGCTGTTCTAATTTGTCAGTAATCAGCACTAAATTGTCAGCCTCAAAGAAAGATCACATGGCAATTGGTGAAGGAAATGGCAGGATATCATACTGTTTGGGTTAAAGCACATCTTTGAGGAAGACTATAGATTGTGCTTAATACAATTGCCCGTACCCATTTCGCAGCACTAATGTTAACATGAAAGAACATAAAAAAATACTTTTAATTGGCTTGTTACATTTTAATTTTTAATAGAGCTTTTTGCTGAGTGATGCTGATGGGGAACCAATTAGGGAAACAACTGAACCTAGAGGTGTGAGTGGGTGGATTGCCATATGCAGATGAAATAGCAAAATCACTGAACTACCTTGTTGTAGTGAGGCAAATAAAAATACTCTAAAAAATTAAATGGTGAAGTGAATTACAATTCTTTATCATCTTTTAATTTTCAGAAGGAATATCAATAGCAACATTTGCTTTCTAATTTATTTGATATTTTAATGTATAACACGGGAGACTGATTCCCCTGTTGTTTATAAGGAAAAGAATTTTCTGTTTCTTTGCACTAATAATGCCAGTTAGCAGGTGCACCCTCCTTCATGCAGTTTTGGTGATTAGAAATAGAGCATATGCACTCCATCTGTGTCATTCTTACAACTACTAAATGATTCAATAGATGGTGTTTTAACACTGGTTTTAAAATGAGCTCACTGTATTTAATCACATATTGGCCACTATTAAGCTGCTCCTCAAATTCAAACCTTGCCCCCAGGCAATCTCTTTTTATTAATAACACACAGATCTAAAGTTTAATCAACTTTTGCACTAAAAAAAATTCTGACCTATATTTAAGTAAATACGATTTTTTAATTTTTTTACAAAGGAACAAATAAGTGACAATTCAGTGACAGGGAAGTTGCCACTGAATTACTCTGGTGACAAAACCAGTGGGAAAACCTAGATATGTTCCAGCTTTAATGAAAAAATGATTATACTCCCTACTGATTTCTCTGGTGTTTTATGTTATACAAGTAGTGCAAAGCAGATGGTAATGAGTGCACATGGGAGATTCAGACTTCTCCAAATTTCCATACTTATGTTAGATTCTGCTCCCCCACCTGTAGATGCTGCGGCGCAACTACTCTAATTAATGGATTCATGCCACCAGTCAAGAAACTGCAGCTAGGGCATAAAACAATGGGAAAAGGAAAAAGTGAGGGACTGAACTTGCAGTATGAAATATTATCCCCATCTGCGAAATGTGAGAAATAGTCTGACAGGAATCTGGCGAGAAGTATTTGTTCTTCATTCCCTCTTGCTGAGATGTACCACATCTCTCTGGGTGAGCAACTGCCCAGCAGTTATCATCTACAAGAACATCAGTGAATCACTTCCTTGGAGGTTCTAACGATCGGCAACTTTTGTGATCCTGAATTATAAATGTAATGTGTGCGACGCTCAGTGGCATTACCATCACTGAATCCCCCACTATCAACATCATGGGGGTACCATCGACCAGAAACTGAACTAGTCATATAAATACTGTGGCTACAAGAGCAGGCCAGGGGCTAGGAATAGTGTGACCAGTAACTCAACTCCTGACTCCCCACCATCTACAAGGCACAAGTCAGGAGTGTGATGGAATACTCTCCATTTGCCTGGATAAGTGCAGCTTCCACAACACTCAAGAAGCTTGGCACCGTCCAGGACAAAAATGCCCGCTTGATTGGCACCACATCCACAAACATTCACTCCCTCCACCACCGACACACATTAGCAGCAGTGTGTACCATCTGCAAGATGCACTGCAGGAATTCACCAAGACTCCTTAGACAGCAGCTTCCAAACACACAACCACTACCATCTAGAAGGACAAGGGCAGCAGATAGGTGGGAACATCACCACCTGGAAGTTCCCCTCCAAGTTACTCACCATCCTGACTTGGAGATATATCGCCGTTCCTTCACTGTCGCCGGGTCAAAATCCTGAAACTCCCCTCCTAACAGCACTGTGGGTGTACCTACACCACATGGACTGCAGCGGTTCAAGAAGGCAGCTCACCACTACCTTCTCCAGGGCAACTAGGAATGGGCAATAAATGCTGGCCCAGCCAGCGAAGCCCACATCCCATGAATGAATAATAAAAAAAAGGTCAGAAAAGTTCAGTATCAGACAGGTATTGCCATGTTGTTTGAACTATAGCTCCTGTCTACCATTAGTGGGATTACATTGATAATCTATGAAGAAAAAAATCCAAAGTTCTGCTCATCCTCCCTCCCAGTCCAGATCCATATCCTCAAGCACAGTATAAGCGGAGGTGCAGATGTGACAACAAGTGATTTTCAATTGAAGCCGGCAGCTTAAAATTGATTATGAAAATTGTTGACTGTAGAATGAACAAACCTCTAATAGGCAGATTTTCAGACAGGCTAAAAAGCAGCTCTGTAGATTCTGCTGTGTGGGCTTTGCTGAATCTCTGCCATGTTGGCTTGCGAGAAATGTTTATACTGCTACAGTAAATATTCTAGCTCTTGCAACATTAATTAGTGCAATGTGATTTTTTATATTGTGCTGTTACAATTCAGGTTTTTAGTTAAGATAAATGTTTTCATGCATGGAATGTGTGTTGTTACAAACTAAAAACTATAACTTTAACCTTCTTCCTTCACTGAGATTACTTAGCCCAGGTCTAACGATTAACCCCGACTGTGGTCAATTGTGCATTGGAATTATTGTAGGATTCCACCAAGTCTAAAGTTTACACAATAGAGAGCAGATTTGTATAGACTAAAATATCTAGCCACATTTATTTATGGTTAAATCACATCCAGAAGACGTCATCCCGCCCCATTTAAATTTTCAGGAAGGCAGGCCCACAGCAAAATCAGCTGCGCGCCCGCCAACCTGTCAATGGCCAATTGAGGCCATTGACAGGATCATTAAAACAATTAAAGGACCTGCCCGTCCAACCTTAAGGTTGGCGGGTCGGCCAGGAGCCCTGGCGGCAAATAGAAAAAACATGAAACCTCATCCACCGGCGGGATGAGGTTTCATACAGGGTTTCAAAAATTTTAATAAAGTTAGTATGTAAATTATGAACATGTCCCATCTCATGTGACATTGTCACATGTTAGGGAATTTTTTTTTTCTATTTTTAATATTTTTTAAAAAGTGTCAGCGATCTCCTGAGGCAGCACTTAGCCTCAGGGAGATGTGCGCTCTTTCGTGTGCATGCGTGAAAGAGCACAATCTCGCTTTTGGGGAATCCCCCCCACCTGCACAGGAAGCACACATCGCTTCACGCTGGACGTCACGCTGGGCGGGCCTTAATTGGCCCGCCCACGTAAAATGGCGGCGGGACCCGCTTCTCCGGCAGGAATCTGCTCCCCGCCCACCCAGCAGGCAGAAAATTCTGCCCATAGTGTCTATTTAAAATGCATACACCTAGAAAGACAATTGTTGCACCAATTCCTCACAGGCTTGATTTTGTGTGTGTGTGTGTCTTGAATATTATATACTACACGGTACTCAGATAAAATACTGTAAGATACATTTTGTACAATGTATGGGGTCACCTGACCTGGGGGACATATTATTGAAGGTCAGATAGCACATGTTTGGGAGTTAGCCAGCATGACAGATTAAATGATGTTGTTCTTGCAGTTAAATCTGTGGCTTTGAGTGTTGTTTTTTCAGCCCGAGATGTGACTTTGGCGATGAGGATAAATGTGGAGGTATTTCGGATTGTGTCATGGCATTTGCTGGAGCTGATATCTCTGCAATTGAGCCATTTGATCCGAGGGCTACTGCCAGTATGTCAGCATGAAATGCAAAGTGTGGCTGGAGGAGTTTGAAGTGTAAGCTGACAGTCGCAGTCTATTTGTGGATAGGGTGGTAGGGGGTGCAGAAAACCCAGGGATAGGCCTCATTGTTGTTCAATACGGGTGCTTCAGTAAGGGAGACTTTCATAATGTTGCCTGATACAGAAGAAAAGATGGACTATGAAAGCGCACTAAAAGCTTTGACGGACCATTATGTGGTGACGCCAAACGCCACATTCCAAAGGCATATTTTCCATCAGATGACTCAGGAACAGAGGGAAACAGTAGCCCAATTTGTGACCCTTTTGAGGCAGGCATCAGATGGATGCAATTATGTTGTAATAGATCTGAATAACCATATAATAGATTAGGTGGTCCAACATTGCAAATTGCTTAAGCTAGAAAGAGGAGGCGATGTTGAATGACACTGAAAATGGCAGCTGCATTGGAAGCGGGTGGTGGACAATTTCACAGCTTGAAACTTGACCACACTTCTGCCATTGGAACAACAAAAGTTGAGGTTAAACGGATGGCACAACGGAATCCAGGTATGTGTAAACATAAACAGCAAAAATCTGAGAGTGTTTCAGATGTGGCAACTTGGGCACTATCGAAAAGACACCTACTGCCCTGCCAAGGGAAAGATATGCAGAAAATGTGGGGACAAAGACCATTTTGCCAAGAAGAGCAGAAGCAAAGCTGATCAGAGAGGGAAGCCTAGTGAATCACATAAAAGAAAGGACAATGAAAGGAGTACAACTATGAAATGAGATAAAGAAGATGCAGAGAGTGAGGTCGCGAATAACAATCATGGATGCATGTTTTCTGTCAACGGGAGCAATCATGAGATAGTTCCAGTGTTTGTCGGTATTGTTGAAGTGAGCATTATTGTGGATTCAGGTAGTGACAGTAATGTCAACAACAGAGCACTGAGGGAGGAACTGAAGACAAAGAGAATCAAGCGGACATCTTGGAAATGTGTCAGAAAGCTCTATCCTGACACATCGAAAACCCCACTTCAAACTGTTGGATGCTTCACTGCAGATGTGGGAGCTAGGGATCAGAATGTAGAGGCAGAAGTTGCAGTGATTGAGGAGGATGGTGAGCCTCTCCTGAGCAGCGCAGAGAAACAGCCCAAACTTTGGGCATGCTAGACGTCAGATTGAATTCTATGAAATCCTATGCAAAGCTTAGAGAGGAATTTGGACCAGTGTTCAAGGAACTGGGCAGTTACACAACTGCCATGTGAAATTAACCATTGATGAGAACATGAAACCTGTAGCTCGGTCTGTGTACAGAACACCTTTTTATCTGAGAGGGAAAGTTGAGGCAAATATCAAGGAACTGATCAACCAAAACATCACAGAGCCAGTTGAAGGACCAACATTGTGGGTGAGCCCTGTTGTGGTCGTGCCTAAACTAAATAGTGACATCAGGCTCTGAGTTCACATGCAAAAGGTGAATGAAGCAGTTTAGGTGAGAGAATGTCACCCAATTCTCACTGTGGACAAAGTCTTTCAAGAGTTGTCAACAAGCAAGGTATTTTCCAACTTAGACTTAAAGTGGGAGCTTCATCCTGATTCAAGGAAGGTGACAACTTTCGTCACTTATTGTGGACTTCACCAATACAAGAGATTGCTGTTTGGCATCAATGCTGCACCAGAGATTTACCAACAGGAAATCTATAAGGTAATACAAGAGTCACAGGAACAGCCAATATCTCAGACAACAACATTATTCATGGAGCCAGTAGAGAGGAACAATATGAGAGGCTGACATTAGTATTGGCTAGATTGCAGTCAGCAGGACTTACAGTAAATGCAGGCAAGTGCTTACTAGGCGTGACAGAGCTAATGTTCATGGGCATAAACTCATGAGCAGCAGAATCAATCCAGCCAAAGATAAGACAGAGGCAATAGTAAAGGAATGTGAACCTCAAAATGCCAGTGAAGTGAGAAGTTTTCTTGGACTTGTGAATTATTGTGCGAGATATATCACAAACTTCGCATTATTGTAGATTCAGGAAGTGGCAGTAATGTCATTGACAGAGTACTGCGGGAGGAACTGAAGACAAAGAGAATCAAGTGGACATCTTGAAAATGTGTCAGAAAGCTCTATCCTGATACATTTAAAACCCCACTTCAAACTGTTGGATGCTTCATTGTGGACTTGAGAGCTGGGGATCAGAATGTAGAGGCAGAATTTGTTGAGATAGAAGACGATGGTGAGCCTCTTCTGAACAGAGAAACTGCCTAAGCCTTGGGGGATCTGCAATACATTTATTAAGGAATGGCGTCCAAGCTACATACACCAAGCAGAAAAGTGATTGACATGTTTTGGTTTAATAGGAGGGGAGGGAAGTCATGATGATAGCTGAGTGAGTGAGTGAGTGAGTGAGTGAGTGAGTGAGTGTGTGGACTTGAGTGTTAGATACTATACAGTACTCAGTTAAGATACTGTAAGGTAAACTCTCTACTACATATGGGGTCACCTGATCTGGGGAGGTTGATGGTTGAGAGACCACGTGTAGGGAGTTAGCTAGCATATGGCAGATTAAATGATACTGCTCTTACAGTTAAATCTGTGATTTTGCGTGTGTTCTTTCTGCCTGAGATGTAACAATTGATCACATAGGTCATTTCATGTGAATTATAAAAGTCAAATGTTCACTAAGTTCTTTAAGCTGAACACGTTTCAGAAATCTAGTCAGAACTCAGATGTCTTTCATACATTACAGCTAACCATTTAGAGCATAATACTACTGTTCTATGGAAACTGTAATAAACTCCTTACAAATAAAACACCAGACATATAAATTTATTTTCTGACACCAGATGTAAAGGAACACTTCTTGTTCTTCAGAGAGAGATTTCAGTGCTGATTAGAATGAGGCAGCTGAGTTCCTTTGATGGAATCAGTCAGGCCACTAGAGTAATGGAAAGTCTGGAATGCCTTAAAAAGCAGCAAAAATTTGTGATGTTTGTGGCATCTGGGGGCAGATATTACATCTAGTCACCAATCAGGCATCTATGTGCACAGTCTGTTAAAGTGACACTTTTCCAGTCAACAATTCCCCTTTAATCTATTTTCCACTGCTACTTTTACACCGAATCGCTAAAAATATTATTTGACATTTTTATGAAAAAGATGAACATAGAACAGATGTGATCCAATAACGAATATGTCCAAATTACTTTAAAACTTGGTTAATTCACTTCAAACTTAATTCCACGTTAAACTTTGGAACCTGAAGAAATCAGTGCAGCAACATAAGACCTTCGCCAGTGTAATGGGCTTGTAAAATAATTTAGGAAATTGTAGCACAATGCTCCATTTTACAGTTTGTAAATTCTTCTGCATGGTATTTGCTGCAAACTGTGTCTGTTTTCATTTGCTTACAACAGAAATTATTTGCAATGAAGCCCCAAAAGTAGAGTATGCCAACAGTCACAGCTGCAAAAAATATGAAGAACGCCCAAAATAGCTGGCTGTTAAGTTCAAGCAAAATCTTATCACAGTCATTAGTCTTTGCACAATAAAAATGTCATATCTGAATAGGACATGGCTAAAACCTTGTTAGTGCTGCCTCACCTTATTAAAATCTTACTGAATGGAAGAAATCAAGCATGTTATTTTCTTTTTTTTCTCCCGGTTCCACTAGCATTACAAATAGAAGTGGATTTCTACCTCTGATTGCATTTCTCTATCAATGCTTCCTGACTGGTGCAGTGTATAAAAATTGTCTGCAGAAATGAAAGGAGATAGGCTAAAACATTTCACAAAGTTAATGGCATTCATCTGTCAATCACAAGAAGCAGTAGACAAGAAACCAATCCTGTGATATTTAACAATATTCTCCAGGAGTGTGGGATCGAAATGGCTAAATGCAGCACCCTTTTTCCTCTAGGATTTGGTTCCGATTCAGTGCAAAATAATAAAGGTCTGCTCTCTATCTCAATTCTAAAGAATCCTCCTAAGTGTGTTGAGTATGGGGGAGTTTCAGCACTGTGCACAGTAGGCATGAGTCCACAGGAAACAGCTGTCTCTTATTGGTGCAATGCATATTAAATTATAGTTCATTCAAGACCACAAGAATTACCAACATGGAACATACAAAAATACTATTGGTCCTGTCAGGGATCCTCTTCTGAGGTGGCAGGTTAAGCACCATTTTGAGGAAGAGTAGCAAAAGCTTTACTCCGCAGCGCTGTGCTTGATCTGGACTGTTTCATGCTGACACTGGTTGCCAGAAATAGAATGATACATAAAATGATAATTCAGCAGACATCAAACGTACATACACTTCTAACAGGGCTCAGTGGATAGTGATCAGAATGTAGGACAGGAGGTAGGCCATTTATCCCCTTGAACCTCCTCTGCCATTCAATGATATCCTGGTCAGTCTGTCACATAGTTACATATTTCAGCCTTCGCTCACATTATCACTTAATACTTATAATAATTTATTTTAAATATCTATCAATCCCAGACCTAGCATCAATTGCTGTGTGCAGAAGAGCGTTCCAAATTTATACCAACATTTGTGCGTAGAAGTACTTCCCATTTTCACTCCTGAAAGGTCTGGCTCCAGTTTTTAGATCATGCCCTCTAAACCTCTGTTGACTCCCCAGGTCAATATATACTTCAGAAGGTGTGGTGCCCAGAACGACTCTCAGTCCTCCAGGTGTGGTTTTCCAGGACTTTATATAGCTGAGCAAGGAACAGGAACACTTGTTAGTTTCTCTTTTCCTGTCCCAGAGACATCAAGAGCAAATGTAACACCTTTACAGTCACCTTGACAAAAGTCACCTGGACTCACCACCTAACACAGATGACTCCAGTCTGTGCTGATTTAGTGGGAGAGGATTGAGGTGGTGGGTCTAACAGGTGAATTGAATCAAATGCTGAGTTGGGGTCAAGGTTTGTGCAAAGTCTTGGAGCATTGTGGGTTTGAGGCTAAGTTGGAAAGGGCTGGGAGGAATGAGGGGGGCTAGGGTCGATGTTATGAATATTATGGCCATACCAATTTATGATATGGTTAGTCTTACTTATTTGAAAGTAAGATGTCCACCTAAAGGAGAATTGAGTAATGAGATTTTACCAGTCACAGGAGTCTTGGTAATAGAAAGGAACATTGTACTAATGCATAGAACTTCCAATTCAGAGAAGTAACTTTTTTTTAAATACATGGGCCTGAATATTTCAGATGGCGGGGCTTCCATCCCAAGACTCGGCAGCCATTTCACGCTCCAATGAGCATCCATTGGCTGCAGGCAGGACACTCAGGAGGAAGTCCCACCTTAGGGAGCTGCCAGCCCATCTGATTGGCCGGCAGCTCTCTAGTCCCTGCAGCAACAGGACCTGCAGTGGACAGAAGAGGAAGTGCTTCAACATGCCAGAACCTAAGTCTCGGGACCAGACGGCAAGGTAAGTTTTGGGGGTCCCAGGGCAAGGAGTGTTGCATGAGGTTGTACGTACCTGCATGCCACTGCAATGTAAAAATGATCAGCAGAGCAAGGGTTAACATGGGACTGGAGAACAGCACCACCCCACGGTATGATGTATAGAGTTACATGGTAATAGACAGAGAACAGTCTAGAGAGAACACTCTAGAAGCAGTCTATCTGCAGGGAGACAGCAGCACCATGCATGAAAGTAAGCTTGGATCTGTAAATAGTTAAACATTAACAATAAATGGTTCCCGTTTAAACATACAAGTCTCAAGATCTCATAATTGAGACACCACAGCAATGACACCATAACACAACATGGTGATCAGTGATGGTAATACAACAGGGAGGATAGGGAAGGCCTGGGGGGGTAGTGGTAAGTGGGTGATTGGGATGTTGGGGAACAGGTCGGTGGGGTATGTGTGGGAGGGAGACCTTAAGGGGGGGGACAGCGCCTGAAGTTAGAAGAGGACTAATGGCGGTACCCACCCCCACCAACTTCCTGCCTGACGCCTAAGCCTGTTCGTTCTTGGGCTTCCCCCACACCAGGTAAATCCTCCTACCAGCCTAAAAATTAAGGCTGGGTGGGAAACGGCCCTTAAGTGGCCAATAATTTGCCACCTAAGGGCCTCCATTGGGGCAAGGACAGGTTTCCCATCAAAGGCCTTGCCTGCCCAGCGTAAAAGCGCTGCGATGTTGGAGTGGGCAGGAGCCCAGAGGGAATCCTGTTCCTTCAATTTCACATTCACCCGCTGCCACCCGGCCTAAAAACCCGTGGTGGGGGAGTGTGAAATTCAGGCCATAATTTTTAAATACCTTATAACACAGTAAAAACTAAACAAGAGCTCACAGTTATTGTTATTAATTACATGGAGAATATATTCAGTGTGTTGTGTATTCGTCAGCTTGTTGTATTTTTATATATTAGGTTTGCCTCAGAACAATGCAGAGATGACACTAGTTTCTAAGTATGCAACAATTTTATTTACAGGGCTTTAAAATATTTCTGCAATCACAAAAGATCTGCACGCATGCTTATCCCAGTTCTAGCTTCCAGCAGCTTCTCTGTTTACTTTAGCTCTGAGTCAATACCCAGGCTTAGCCAATCAAGCACAGTGAGCATAGATCAGTTACCAGACTCATGTAATCAAACACAGAACAATTGAACCATTGAACACTACACCGTACAGGGATTTTTTTGGGGGGGAATAAAAAAGGTGGGAAGGGGAGACATCCCCTTGGTCACTGTTTGTAGTGAAAACATAAATTAAAATAAGGGTAGTTTCAATTTTCTTTTCCATAGCGAATGCAGGAAATCTTTCCCCCTCCCAAATCCTTTCCCCTGTGGTTCAAAGTAAGTTATAATTAAATATGCCATGAGGAAGGGGACAAACTGCTCAAGAATATTAATAGCCATGTGCAGATAAAATATTTAGTCCAAGGTTGCCTCAGAAATTAAATAACACATAGTTAAGAACAGGAGCCAGCAAGACTACACAAACAAATATATTAATGTAACAAAATGCATAAATTATGTTTGACAGGACAGGAAATTACAAAAGCAATTGACCAGCTAAATGTATCAATGACTCAGATATTAATCCTTTTGAATTAAGTTTGTGGGAGCAGAAGGATGCAACTGTGGCTGGGTGATTTGCCAGATTCAGTCTGTATGTGGAATCTCATTGAGGAATCTACAATGGTAGTGCTAAAGTGGGTTGGTCTGTGGCTCAAAGGTTTCGATGTAATTTAAGTCAAGCTGAAACCAAGGTGCATGGAACAAAATTTTCCCAAATGGCCTCAGCAAACAGCTACATAGGTTGTGCAAGAATAAAAACCTGGAACCTAGGAAGAACTTGGCCAAGAAGCAATAGATCCAAGATAGGATTCTCAAGGACACAAAACCTCAGTTTAGAATCATGGTGGGTCTCTGCAGTAGAAGTTTCTTTTAATTTGGGGACACAGAGACCAAGTCTTGCCCCAACGCCACAGAAAGAAACACAACCTCAGTCAATAAGGTTGCCAAGAATTAGGTTTCCATAAGCCCTGGCATATGTGAGGAAAGGAATGGCTTTGCAGGTTGAAGATTTTTAAATGAAAATCTTTAAAGTATTTAATCTTTACAAATGGTTCACAAAACATAAGACAATTACAACTAATAAAACAAATTAGTTTTTGGATGGTGACATGTGCGTATCAACATGGAATGCATGAAGAAAATGTAAATGCTAATATCAAATTGGGAATGAGGTGCATTACTGGAAAAATTGAAATATGGAAGTTGCACTGACTGCATCTGAGCAATGCCATGGTTAATTTCAGAGTACTTAAAGCAGAAAGTTGGCATAAGGAAGAAAACATTTCATTTCCTGTCATTGCATCAGCTCATCTTGATGTATATAGACAAGGAAATTAGTAAGACCTAATTGGGTCCATTTGTGGCTAGCTTCCAGCCTCCATCTGTTCAGACCTGGCATACTTAGAAGCAGCTGATCTGTTTACAAAGGTGCCACTGGGGCAAATTTTCCTCTGATTGCACTTGGTTCCCGGCAAAAGGGGCAGAGACTCATTACACCGGGTCACCACCTCTTTTATGCTGCTCAAGGATTTCCTGGTGATCCCTGGGGTAGGGGGTGGAACAGATAGACCCACGAGGCTGAAGCAAGGTTATTCTATATAAAATGTGACAGGACTAGCGCCCAGAGGAAAGGAGCCTCTGACTTTGCACCCAAATCCTATCAGATCGGAGGATGTTGGGAACACCTATTAGAATCATGCAGGAGGTAAATACTTTCTATTGCAGGAAGGAGAGCATTGGGGCTGGACACCTTCTGGGTATTTGTTTTAAATAGTAGCTAGAATGCCGTGCAACTAGTGGCCATTACACCGTCATAAGATTCTACCCTACTTTCAGGAACTAGGTTGTGCTATATAGAGAAGGGACATATGTGCTGGGGGAGTAACTGACATAAGTAAATAACCTGAATCTAGAAATCTAGATGGGGTTCAAGTTGTATCAGATCAGTCAAACCTTGGCCTCACTCAACCTGTCAGGAATTAGAGGTGAGTGGTGGGGTCAGGGAAGGGAGAGGGGTGGGGGGCATACAGGAAAATCTGCTCACAAGGTGCTATATAAATGAGAAACTATTTTTCAACTATAATAAAAACAGAAAATGCTGGAAAAACTCAGCATGTCTGGCAGCATCTGTGGAGAGAGAAACAGAGTTAACATTTGAAGTCCGAAGAAGAGTCATATTGGACTCGAAACGTTAACTCTGTCTCTCTCTCCACAGATGTTACCAGACCTGCTGAGTTTTTCCCAGAACTTCCTGTTTTTATTTCAGATCTCCAGCAACCACAATATTTTGCTTTTATATTCAACTAGTTTTCAACATTGTAGCATGATGAATTATTTTTGAACTCAGTGTTATTCCATGTGAGCAATTACAGTATTGCAAAGTCCCATTATTGAGTATTTATAAAATATATATAGATCAAAATATAGCTTTATGTAGATCAAAGGTAAAGGCTCCTGACATCAAACCAACACAATGATTTGTTTTACTTTCTACGATCAATAGAAACAGATACTGCAGTTCCCTCACTTGCCTATTAATTCAGTTACTGTTGTGAGTGGCTTTTGTGAATCTATAAGACGTTTGTTAAGCAACTCACCCAATCTTTCCAAGAATCATGGGAACATAGGATTTAGGAGCAGGAATAAGCCATTCAGCCCTACTCCACCATTTGATAAGATCATAGCTGATCCTCATTGACAGATCATGGCTGATCTTCATCATTAAAGCAGCTGATTTTTAAGCCAACTGAAACAGGGCCAGTTTCAATGCCATCACTGGGCAGGAATAGAGTGATAGCACTCTAAAAAATTGAACTGACTGCCTTTGTTTCTGCAAATAATCTGCCCGACACCACTACTAACTGGTCCTCAAATTGGGGCTGCCTGCTTAAGATATGCAAAGCAGGGTCCCAAGACATACATTGGACCCAGATGTAATTCACTGCTCTACGCATTGATGCTGGATGAAGTCTGGGCCAAGGTATCACCACAGGTGTCTCTGGAAACTTGTTTTCAAAATGATCATTTCTAAGACAGACTGGGAGCAATAAATACTCCCTTGTCTTCAAAAAAATCTTCCAGTTTGCTGTCAGCCAGACTGTCTGTGCCTCCCCCAACCCACTCAACAATTCTTTTCCTCCCCTAAAGTCTTGTGTACTGGTTCAACTCCACAGAGGATCCAACAAATTTCCCACCCCTGCCTTTTCACTGAACTGCCTTTGAACTCTGGTTCAGTGCTAGCCCATTGGATGCAAATAAGGCCTCAAACATCAAAATGGCTCAGGCTGCTTACCGAGGAGATTGAGTAGAAGCTGTAATGTTTCTGCCCACTGCCTGCTTGATGTCTACTGATAAGGAAAATTGTCCCTTGAACTTCCTTGTTGCCAATTCATCATTATTTACAGAATCTTGTAATTACTGTGGATTAACAGGACTCCCTTGATGCCTAAGAAGGTAAATGTGCCATGTGAGGTTGTACTGAGCAATGCAAAGCAGGGAGATGTGTTTTCTTTGCTGAGTTACATGATCTTACCCCAGGGTGAATATACTACAAGCATTGTAAAATTTGGAAATTTTCTGAGGTGTTCGCTGTTAACCATCATCCAGCAAATTTTAAGCAAAGTACATGTATGTGAACATTGCTGGAGTTTATCTTTATGTTGGGTTTAACTCTGATACAGTCACACACACAGTCGAGCAGGCTACTGATAGTCTTGGTTTATGCTGGCAGATGGGTTCATGTATTACCAAGCCAGATGGCGTCATCTGTGGTACGATAGTATAGATGTCAGCAGCTGCCCTGGTACCTCATGCAATGAGAAGCAAGAAAGGGGGCAAAACTCAGATGTGCATAATAAATATTAAATAATTACCTGACTATTAAAGAATGCCGAGAGACATCTAATATCTTCACACATAGAGCAGTAAGGATATCGGCACCATGGACCTTCTGGTGTTATTTCTTCAGTTGATTTTTATCGACTTTTGCTTGACTTTCCTCCCACTTCCTACATAAATAATCATGTTGCAACATTCCTTTTATGTTTTCTTTAACTAAACTTTCTTGATTGATTGATTGCTCATATGCATACCATTTCTGGAATGTTAACAAGCATAGCCATAACCTCAAAACAGGATCTAATAACATTTAAGGGTCACCAAGTATAGAAATGTGTTTCTAATTGACTTAATGCAGCAGAACAGGAATTATGGTTCAATCTGGTATTTCAGCATTAAATGGCTCATTCACGTATGGTTTTTCCCTCTATTCCTGTAATAAGGTTGCCTTTAATCACAAGTTTAACTTGGGGTAACACAGTAATCACAAAACAAAAAAAAAATTTACTAAGATTTCTATCACATTTTAGGAAAGGGTAATGAAATAATCCCTATGTTATTGTGCAACATAAAACAGGTCTGTTGGATATCTTCACATCCAATGGCAACTGGATGGCAGAGTGTTTTAAAACATTGTTGTAGGAGCATAGGATCAGGAGTAGGCCAGTTAAGCCCAAAAGCCAGTACCACCATTCAATGAGATCATGGCTGATCTGTGACTTAAATCCATACACCCGTTTCTGCCCCATGCAGCTTCTTTGGTTAACGAAAATCTGTCAATCACAATGGACCTAGCACCAATTTCTAGGTTTCTGAAAGAGACTTCCAAACCTCTGCCGCCATTTGTTTGTAGAAGAAACGTTTCCCAACTTCACTCCCAAAAGGCTTGGTATCTACTGTTTAAGCGATATCTCCGAGTCCTAGACACCCCAACCAACAGAAAAAGTTTCTCTCTATTTGCCCTATCAGTTTCCCTCAATATCTCAAAACCTTCAATCAAATCACCACTTAACCTTCTAAATTCCAGGAATACAATCATAGTTTGTGTAATCTCTTTTTATAATTTATTGATTGGAGCACTGTGATTGATCTCAGCAGGCCCGGATTAAGCTCAAGGAAGGCATTAGCAATTTCTTTTCACTAGCAATTAATTAGGGTTATGATAAATTCAAACTATTTCACTCTGATGCCACCATATAATCATTTGTAGAAATAGTGCAGTGGAAAAGTGGCCAAAAATTCTGCACATAGTTAACAGGCAGTCTGAGCTTTGGGGCCTAGGAATGAGGGTCTAATAACACATTGTACAGGGAAAAAAAAAATTTTCTAAAAATTTGTATAAAAACCAGATGATATGTGAAAATTCTTCACTTAATTCTACCTAACAGCTTTTATAAAATAATAAGTTTGTTAACTTGCTTGTGTGGTCTTTTTAACATTTGTTGGATTTTTGTTCCCACAAGGGTGTGAGTTAATGCCAGGAATCAAAACACTTCTCATTGGGCATTTCCAGGTCAGCAGTTTCATGGGCAAGATACATTTTTAAAATTTGTTCATGGGATGTGGGTGTAGCTGGCTAAGCCAGGATTTATTGGCCAGCCCTAATTGCTCTTGAGAAGGCGGTGGTGAGCTGCCTTTTTGAACTGCTGCAGTCCATGTGGTGTAGGTACACTTAGAGTGCTTTTAGCAAGGGAGATATATTTCCTAGTCAGGATGGTGAGTGGCTTGGAGGGAACTTCCAGGTGGTGTTCCCATCTGTCCGCTGCCCTTAGAAAAAAGCAAAATACTGCGGATGCTGAAAATCTGAAACGAAAACAAAAATAGCTGGAAAAGCTCAGGTCTGACAGCATCTGCAGAGAGGAACACAGTTAATGTTTCGAGTCCACATGACTCTTCAACAGAACTAAAGAAATATAGAAATGGGGTGAAATATAAGCTGGTAGAGGGGGGGTGGGACAGCTAGAGCTGGATAGAGGGCCAGTGATAGGTGGAGGCAAAGAAGAGATTGCCAAAAATGTCATAGACAAAAGGACAAAGGGTTGTTGATGGTGGTGATATTATCTAAGGAAAGTGCTAATGGTGACATTAAGGGTAAAAAGCAGGACAAACAAGTGGCAGATGGCCCTAGTGAGGGTGGGGTGGGGGGTAGGGATTGAAATGGGCTAAAAGGTGGAGATAAAACAATAGATTTAAAAATAGGTGGGAAAAGAAAAATATATTTTAAAAATATATATAAAAAATATAAGTTATGGGAAAAGGGGGATCGGAAAGGGGGTGGGGATGGAGGAGAGAGTTCATGATCTGAAGTTGTTTAACTCAATGTGAATTCCGGAAGGCTGTAAAGTGCCTAGTCAGAAGATGAGGTGCTGTTCCTCCAGTTTGCGTTGAGCTTCACTGGAACGTTGCAGCAGGCCAGGGACGGACATGTGCGCTTGAGAGCATGGTGGAGTGTTGAAATGGCAAGCGACAGGGAGGTCTGGGTCATGCTTGCAGAGAAACTGAAGGTGTTCTGCAAAGCGGTCACCCAGACTGCGTTTGGTCTCTCCAATGTAGAGGAGACCGCATTGGGAGCAGTGAATGCAGTAGACTAAATTGAGGGAAATGCAAGTGAAATGCTGCTTCACTTGAAAGGAGTGTTTGGGCCCTTGGACGATGAGGAGGGGGAAGTAAAGGGGCAGGTGTAACACCTTCTGTGGTTGCATGGGAAGGTGCTGT
Source organism: Cetorhinus maximus (assembly GCF_964194155.1). Taxonomy (NCBI): domain Eukaryota; kingdom Metazoa; phylum Chordata; class Chondrichthyes; order Lamniformes; family Cetorhinidae; genus Cetorhinus; species Cetorhinus maximus. The sequence goes on along the minus strand of NC_135880.1, from coordinate 205,760,085 downwards.
GGGAGGGGGTTCAGGTGTAGGGGGCGATGGAGGAGTGGACCAGGGTGTCCCAGAGGGAACGATCCCTGCGGAATGCCTCAGGAGGGGTGAAGGGAAGATGTGTTTGGTGGTGGCATCATGCTGGAGTTGACGGAAATGGCGGAGGATGATCCTTTGAATGCGGAGGCTGGTGGGGTGATAAGTGAGGACAAGGGGGACCCTATCATGGTTCTGGGAGGGAGAAGAAGGAGTGAGGGCGGATGCGCGGGAGATGGGCCGGACATGGTTGAGGGCCCTGTCAACCACCGTGGGTGGAAAACCTCAGTTAAGGAAGAAGGAAGACATATCAGAGGAACTGTTTTGGAAAGTGGCATCATCAGAACAGATGCGACGGAGGCGAAGGAACTGAGAGAATGGGATGGAGTCCTTACAGGAAGCAGGGAGTGAGGAGCCGTAGTCGAGGTAGCTGTGGGAGTCGGTAGGCTTGTAATGAATTTTGGTGGACAGTCTATCACCAGAAATTGAGACAGAGAGGTCGAGGAAGGGGAGGGAAGTGTCAGTGATGGATTATGAAAATGATGGAGGGGTGGAAATTGGAAGCAAAATTAATAAATTTTTCTAGGTCCAGATGAGAGCATGAAGCAGCACCGAAGTAATCATCGATGTACCGGAGAAAGAGTTGTGGGAGGGGGCCAGAGTAGGACTGGAACAAGGAATGTTCCACATACCCCATAAAGAGTCAGACATAACTGGGGCCCATTCGGGTACCCATAGCCACACCTTTTATTTGGAGGAAGTGAGATGAGTTTAAGGAGAAATTGTTTAGTGAGAGAACAAGTTCAGCCAGACGGAGGAGAGTAGTGGTGGATGGGGATTGTTCGGGCCTCTGTTCAAGGAAGAAGCTGAGAGCCCTCAGACCATCCCGGTGGGGGATGGAGGTGTAGAGGGATTGGACGTCCATGGTGAAGAGGAGGTGATTGGGGCCAGGGAACTGGACATTGTTGATATGATGTAGGGCGTCAGAGGAGCCGTGGATGTAGGTGGGAAGGGATTGGACAAGGGGAGAGAGATGGAGTCAAGATAGTAAGAAATGAGTTCCGTGGGCAGGAACAGGCTGACACGATCGGTCTGCCGGGACAGTCCTGTTTGTGGATTTTGGGTAGGAGGTAGAAACGGGCCGTCCGATGGGCCTTCAACAACTTCAGATCATGAACTCTCTCCTCCATCCCCAACCCCTTTCTGATCCCCCTTTTCCCATAATTTATATTTTTTATATACATTTTAAAAATATATTTTTCTTTTCCCACCTATTTTTAAATCTATCATTTTATCTCCACCTTTTTGCCCATTTTGATCCCTTTTCCCCACCCCACCCTCACTAGGGCCATCTGCCACTTGTTTGTCCTGCTTTCTATCCTTAATGTCATCATTAGCACATTCCTTAGATAATATCACCACCATCAACACCGCTTTGTCCTTTTGTCTATGACACCTTTGGCAATCTCTTCTTTGCCTCCACCTATCACTGGCCCTCTATCCAGTTCTACCTGTCCCACACCCCTCTACCAGCTTATATTCCACCACATTTCTATATTTCTTTAGTTCTGATGAAGAGTCATATGGGCTCGAAACGTTAACTGTGTTCCTCTCTGCAGATGCTGTCAGACCTGCTGAGTTTTTCCAGCTATTTTTGTTTTTGTCTGCTGCCCTTGTCATTCTAGATGGTAGTGGTCATGTGCTTGGAAAGTGCTGCATAAGGACTCCTGGAGAGTTCTTGCAGTGCATCTTGTAGATGGTACACACTGCTCCTACTGTGCATTGCTGGTGGAGGGAGTGAATGTTTGTGGAAAGGGTGCCAATCAAGTGAGCTGCTTTGTCCTGGATGGTGTCAAGCTTCTTGAGTGTTGTTGGTGCTGCACTCATCCAGACAAGTGGAGAGTATTCTATCACACTCCTGACTTGTGTTTTGTAGATGGTGGACAGGCTTTGAGGAGTCAGGAGGTAAGTTACTCATCGCAGGATTCCAAGTCTCTGACCTGCTCTTGTAGACACAGTATTTATATGGCTAGTCCAGTTCAGTTTCTGGTCAATGGTAACTCCCAGGATGCTGAACATTGTGCAATTATCCCCTCTTCTGACCTTACGATGGAAGGAAGGACATTGATGAAGCAGCTGAAGATGGTTGTGCCTGAGGAACTCCTGCAGTGATGTCCTGGAACTGAGATAATTGACCTCCAACAACCACAACCATCTTCCTTTGTGCTAGGTTGACTCCAAGCTTCGGAGAGCTTTCCCCCAGATTCCCATTGACTCCAGTTTTGCTAGGGCTCCTTGATGCCACACCCAGTCAAATGCTGCCTTGATGTCAAGGGTAGTCACTCTCACCTCACCTCTGGAGTTCAGCTGTTTTGTCCATGTTTGAAGCAAGACTGTAATGAGGTTAGGAGCTGAGTGGCCCTGGCGGAACCCAAACTGAGCATGAGAGAGCAGATCAAAAACAAAAATAAAAATACCTGGAAAAACTCAGCAGGTCTGGCAACATCTGCGGAGAGGAACACAGTTAGTGTTTCGAGTCCGTATGACTCTTCAACAGAACTAAGTAAAAATAGAAAAGAGGTGAAATATAAGCTGGTTTAAGGGGGGTGGGTGGGACAGCTAGAGCTGGATAGAGGGCCAGTGATAGGTGGAGATAGCCAAAAGATCACTTTAAAAAACAGTTCCTCTGACATGTCTTCCGTTTACCACTATGCTGTCACCTCTGCTGGGTCTGTCCTGCTGGTGAGACAGGACATACCCAGTGATGGTGATGGTGGTGCCTGGGACATTGTCTGTCAGGTATGATTCTGTGAGTGTGACTGTGTCAGGCTGTTGCTTGGCTAGTCTGTGAGGCAGCTCTCAATTTTGGCACTAGTCCCCAGATGTTTATAAGGAGGACCTTGCAGGGTCGACAGGGCTGAGTTTGTCGTTGTCATTTCTGGTGCCTAGATCGATGTCGGATGGTCTGTCCGGTTCCACTCCTTTTAGACTTCATAGCGGTTTGATACAAGTGGCTTGCTATGCTATTTCAGAGGGCATTCAAGATTCAGCCACATTGCTGTGGATCTGGAGTCACATATAGGCCAAACCAGGTAAGAAAAACAGATTTCCTTCCCTCAAGGACATTAGCGAATGAAGGACATTATAGAGTCGTCCTCTATCTAGAGTACCCTCACAATGTGCCATGTTCCCTGATTCAGTCTAGTTAATTTTCATGGAATTGATCATGCAAAATGAGTGATATTGATTCAGTTGCCTATTATATATCTTCCCTGATATTTATATCCTACGACTTCAATTAAAATTAGAGTAATATGGAGAAAACAGAGATACTTGCATTTAAATATGGTGCATTACCATTTTCTGAGGATGACCCAAAATGGCTCTCAATCAATAAATTACTTTCCAATTGCGGTCACCACAAACATGGTAACTGACTTTGTATTCAATAGAATCCCACCAAGAAACATGAGATCAAAGGTGAATGATCCAATTTTGGTAGTGCTAGCTGAAAGAAATGTTGGCCAGAACATACTTAGATTTGAATACTCTTTTGATGGATGTCAATGATAATGGTTTGTAACCATACCCACAGAAGCAGCTGGTAGGGGGAAAAATGCCATCCTCCATGTACCAGAGCCAAGACTCTTATGCCATTTCTGCACTCAGCCAGCTCAAAGGACTTTGAAAAGAACATCCATTCTTCTGGGCCATAGATTAATAGGATTTTCAAGTTGATTTTTTTCTTTTATCTTATCTGCATTATTCAGAATTCTACTGTAACATTCAAACCAGATTTTCATAGGGACCCTGGCATCAACAGTGATTGCTGCATCCAAGAGTATATGGTTTAACATGGGTGTTACAAAAGTATAATAATTTTCATAATATTTTCCTGATTTGTTGTAAAGTAGGTTTATGGATGTGAATGTAGATGGTTCCGCCTGTGTGATTTAATAACATTCGGAGTCAGGTAGACTGCAAGCCTGAATTTATCAATAGAAGCTAGCTGCAGAAATGTACTTGAAATGCTAATGAGTAATGCATGTAAAGTGTGAAGGGAATTTGCATTTTTAGTTAAGTGAAGGGATTGTTTAGATTTCAAAGGGATGTTAGTCTGTTTACAGCTAGCCAGATAAGCAAGGCTAAGGAGTGTGTTTATTTTTCCCAAAAGCTACTGACAATATTGGCAACATGAAAGTTTTTATATTATGGGAAAGGTACAGTTCCAAAGATATATGGAACAATGGAATTTACATATTAAAGAGAGAGAAATGTATATAAAGGAGAATGAAAGGCTATGTTGGGGGCCATGTAAGACCTAAAAGGAATGTGTGAAACAGCCTTGAAGAAGCCTCCAGTCATTTGTGCATAAGCCTGCTGTGTCTAGTAAATGAAGTTGGAGAAAACCATTTGGAATTCCACTGTCAAATGGGTATTGTGTTAACTTGCTTGTTTTTTTTAAAATCTAAAATCCATTTTGGACTGTTGCCTTAAAGTGGGGTGTGTAACTGGGAGTCAGGTTAATTAGGAATTTTAGGATTTGTTATAGTATTAAGTAATTGTAGTCTTATATATGTGCTTGAAATCTTTTCTTTTGTTAATAAATATTTTAATTGAATTGTTTAAATCTTTAAAGGCCTTGGTGGACTCATTACTTCTGAATTCAGTGCATACATCCTGTCGTGATAAATACAAATTGCAAAACCATTGTGATAGCATGGCCAAGTTTCCTTTGTGGAGTTGGTCCACTTGGCACACATCATCTGCCATGTCGTAACAATGGAATAAATAAGTAACATGCTGTAGAGCATGGATTTTGTGTCTTCCATAGCTGAAACTTATTCAAACAGAATCACTCGAGTTTCGTCTTTCATTCTTGCAAAACCATGGAAAACCACATATGCTGACTCAGCAGAAATTTCAGCTGTGAACTGTAAAGTAGAATGCAGTTTTACATGTGGCCCACATTTTATAAATCCTGTGTTTGTTATTTTTGTTTCCAAGTACACAGTGTACTAAATTAAAACAGCCAGCAAAGTTGGTTTATAGCGAGGACATCAAGGGCATTTTTTGGCTTATTGTCCGTTGAGTCAGCCAACATTGTTAGCTGTGGCAAATAAATACCATTAAGCTCCAGCTCTGATTATGAATTTACTGGTTTGGAGCTCTGCAAAATGGCAAGGCAACCAATTGACTGTTGTTGTGCTGATAGCAGAGCCACCCTGAGGGTACGGTGAATCAGGGTGACCACCCCGGACCCCGTGCTTTGGGGGGGCCCCACGCTTCGACATCACAGTGTCAGATGTAATACCATTCTGAACTTCTTTAAAGCTAGCTTATAGGGCATAGCATCCAATCTGCAGGGTATGTCACTCACTTGCTGCGGTTATTTGCAGTCCTGGGCAATTTAAACCCTCCACTTCTTATTTTATTCTTCTTCCAGTACACATTTGCGACTAACATTTGCTTAACATTGGAAGATGGACAGTCTTTTCCTTTAAATAGTCATATTATTTATTGCTTCATGCCTGTATTTATTTTTACCATTGAACACAGCATGTCCTCACTCCGACATTTAGGCCGAATTTTGCAGCCCCCCCCCCCCCCCCCCCCATGGTGGATTTCCTCGTGGCAGGACTGGTGAGCCATTGAAATCTCTCTAATCTCTCATCCCATCGGCGGGACTGGAAGATCCCGGCAGCATGAGGGGCTGGAAAATTCCGGCCTTAATATTTTCTCCAGCTGGGGTGTGGGGTGTGTTCGTAAAAATGTTCTAACGGAATCCCATAGAGATCATGGATTTCTCCTTAACAGAGGGAGAGCCAACGATTATGTTCAGCCTTGGAAGCGTGGTGTAGTTTTACATGCGACACAGTCATCACCGTCAATAGTGCAGTACATGGAGTGCTCAGTAGCTGGGTTGCTGCTAGTGCTCCTTTTCACACACATGCTCAGGGGCCCAGCCATCAGAGGAAACTTGTCTAAAAAACGTTACGGGGAGCCCACACAGTGTGATTTCCCTCCGGGCCCACCTACGGATTGACCTGATTGATAGCATACTGAAAACTACCAATTAAGTGATCTCACAAAATAGGTTATGTTCAGGATCTGATAAACTTGTGAAATGATGAGGGAAGCAGGGATTACCCAAAGGAAAAACAATTATTTTTATTTCAATCTCGGAGTGTGGGAGTTGTTTGCACAGCCAGAATTCATTGCTCGCCCCTGGTTGCACTGGCAATGGTGTGACTTCAGGTGCTGTAATGGAAGTGCATAAAACAGGAAAATAGTTCATTTGAGATAGAGAATGCAGTAGATGAAGTCTAAAAGCTTTGGGTTACATAAAACTGCTAATGTATACTTAATAATAAACTCCTCAAACATAGATAAAGAAAAAAAATGCTGCTTAACCTATCTTAGTTGAAAAAAACCACAGCCAGATGTGCAGAATATCAAAGGAAGATTTATTTACTCAGGAAAGAAATTACAGATAATCCATGAAACAGCTGACTGCCAGACATTAACTCAGCATGTCGAGGGTAAAGTATATAATTTTCGAAAATCTACTGATTAATGTTTCTTTGTTTTCCAGTATATGAGTTCTTCCATGTATTGCCATGGCACCTCCTAGCTTAAATGTAAGTACACAGGCAAGTCAGGACAAACGCCCCAAAAGTACCTGTCTGTGTAATTACAATATAATTTTCAGATCCTTAAGTGGTTCACTTATAAGCTTGTACCTCCAGTAAACACAAAAATTCACCGAACTAAGCAAAGATGAAAGTAAGGAGCATGTAAGTAAATTTCTGTCTTGCCCCTGATTAGATCTCTCTCTCTCTACTTTTCACAAACTTTTACAATTCTCCATCATCTAATATATGTCAGGTTCAAGACCTCAAAAAATTAAGAATTTTGAATGCAGATTACAGAGGATAAATCCATTATTTGAACAACCTTCATCTTGTACACCAACAATCAACAAGGAAACCTTTTTGCATGAGCACCCTGCACTTGGTATTTCCAGAGACCAATTGAATCACTAAATTTACACTCCATTGAGATGAATTTACTGAGTGATATGGTTGAAATGCTTGCTGTTTGACAAAGTGCAGATAACTGCTACATGAGATACAAGTGAGGAAGGCTGTCCTGTTTGGCACTCCAGATTAACCTGTCCATGACAGCTTGCATGTAGCATGTGGCAAAAAAAAAAGCATCAGAAAATTCTGCGGAAGCAATTGACCTTAACACATGTTTTCGTTAGGTATAACCCAGTTGCAAGTGTCCTTACGGATGACATAGATGTACAACTGGCTCTATGCTCAGTGGGAGTCATGTAAGTGTGTCAGAGACTGTGTGTTATGGTTGGCGGCATAAAGACAGGTACAGGAAATTCACAATCTGCTGATCTTCTCAGTATTCCTCCTTTAGTCCTGTATAATTTCTCTTTCATTCTGTGCTACATCAACTGTAAATACCACAATCAGACTTCGAAAACTAACTCCCATCGCCAGCTTGAACTTTACTGGGCGCGAGATGCCGAAGGTTCACTTAGATGTGTTGAAGCACCTGAGCTGCTGTGAAAGTTTGTACTTTAAAAGTTCATAGCCAACCAGACATTTTTGCTTTTACATCAGTTCCAGAATTCTAATCCCGACGTATATGATGGATGGAATGTGCTATTCTGCAGCACACATCTGGCCTGAAATCAGTCATCTCTGATTGTTATACTGCTGCATGCAATGCCACTTCAATAACCAGCTGCCTGCTCGCAACCTTTTTGAATTATTCATAAAATCCACCCATAACGTTTAATATTCTTCTCAAAATGCCATTGAAACTTTAGCTTGGCTACAGGCATGTTAATTGGTGCTTTCTTGAATGTTTTCACTCAGAGGGGGCCACTAGGAAAGGAAGTAGAGCATGGCCCATATTAGTCATTTGGTCCTAGATTGTCTACATCAGCTGCACTGTAATGAGGCCAGCAGTGTTGCGAGAAGATTTCAGTTTTCTTTCATTACTTAAATCTTCAATATTTCAGGTTTACACTGTAACTGATTGCATCAAAAAAGTTGCCCTTTAACAATTAAGGAACGTACCAGTATTCCGTAAACCTAATGGCATCGATATTAACACCCTCCCACTCCTCCAAACGGGAAGGAGAGGGTCATAGGAGGGAGGGTTAAAATATTGAAATTGACTAGCCTGACCTCAGCCGATCCCACTCCTTTCCACTGTAATATTTATGGCAGCCACTCAGGCCCTGGATGGGGCTCACATTACACACAAGCAGGAGACGGACGGCCTGTGTCAGTCCGATGATGCCATCAGCTGGTTCCACACCTCACCCCTCCCTTCCACCAACAACTGACTGCTGGGACCGTTCCTTAATAGCCATGGTTAACAAAAATCTATTAGATTTAAAATTCACAATTAATCTATTGTCATATTGTAGAGCCAAGAAGCATTGTTTCCATTGTTTCTGATCTATTAATTGATTATAGTCTTGCAGTCATATTTTGTCATCTATACTTTTATCCTCTGACTTTCTTTGCTAATACGGCGTGCTCTACTGAAGACTTTGATTTATTGCTAGGTTCCATCTCCATAGATATGTGTTATCATCCAGCAAACTGCCATTCCTTGCTGCTGTTTGACCATGCGGAGGAGGACTAGTCGATATTGATGCTGCCTTCAGCTGATAGGAACATAGATTCAGGAGGAGGCCATTTAGCCCTTCCAGCCTATACCACCATTCAGTAAGATCATGGGTGATCTGTGATATAACACCCACTTCTGCCATATGTTCTTTAATAGCTTTGGTTAACAAAAATCTATCAGATTCAAAATTTACAACTAATCTATTATCAATTGCCATTTGCCACAAAAGAGTTTCAAACTTGGTGTGCAGCTGTAGAGGCATTTCCTAATTTTGTTCCAGAAAGGCCGGCCTCTAAATTTTAGACTATGCCCCCAAGGCCCTAAGATAAAAGCAAAATATTGCGTAGGCTGGAAATCTGAAATAAAAACAAAAAATGCTGGAAAAACTCAGCAGGTCTGGCAACATCTGTGGAGAGAGAAACAGAGCTAACATTTTGAGTCTATATGATTCTTCTCCCATGGTCCTAAACTCCTCCAGCTATCAGAAATAGTTTCTCTCTATCTACCCTGTCTATCCCCCTTGGTATCTTAAAACTCTTCAATCAAGTAACGTATTAACCTTCCAGCCTCCAGGGAATACAACCCGAGTTTGTGTAATCGCTCCTCGTAATTTAATGCTTAAGAGTCCAGATGTCATTCTGGTGAATCTACACTGCATTCCCTCCAAGATCAATATATCCTTCTTAAGGTGCATTGCGCAGAACTGTTCTCAGTACTTCAGGAATACCTTCTCGTAACTCATACAAATAACATCCATAGACATTTCCCTGTTCACCAATTTAGTCACCTCTTCAAAATATTCAATCAGATTTGACCTATCCTTCTTGACCAAATCAATGCTGGCTTTCTCTGATCAGCTGAAAAGTTTCAAGGTGTTCAGTCACTCTATTCTTAGTAACAGAATCTCAGTTTCACGACAACAGATGTTAGGCTAACTGGTCTATAAATCCCTGGTTTCCCTCTCTTACCTTTCTGATATCTACATGTGTGCACTTCCAGCCAGAAATGTAGGTGGATGGACTTTGGGTGAGCACTGAATCCCACTGGACAGTGATCAAGATTAACCATGAATAATGTTTCCTCTCCAGTACACGGGCACTCAGACCAGTTGTAGAAAACCTATTACCATTCAATTAAGATCAAATAGCTCAGCACAGAGTTGGGAATAAACTTGGTTCAAGTAGATATTGACTAGGCTCACTGAGCCATTAGGGAAGCATGTTATCTGTTTTTCTATACAAGATCTTTCACTATAAACCAAGTGCCCTCATTTTAGGAATGTCAGAAGAAGAGTTTTATATCAAAAATAATTGTTCATATTCATATTTTAACTGTTTCCAAATTGATAGCAATCATGCACTTTGTTCATAATAAGGAAAAGTCAAAAACTTTCTGAAGTAACAAAATTCAAGGGAGCAGTACTCCTTAATTTTTGATAATGTAATTTCTTGTATTACACTCTGGGACCCATATTGTGCCATGCAAAAACTTATAAAATTTTTATGCATGTAGCCAAACAGTCCATGCCTGTAACATCGAGGCTTGGGCTGATAAGTGGCAAGTAACATGCACAGCACAGAAGGGCCAGACAAAGACCATCTCCAACAAGAGGGAGTCTAACCATTTCCATATTCCAACCATATTCAATGACATTACCATCGCCAAATCCCTCAACATCAATTTTTTAAGGACCGCCATTGACCAACAACTCAACTAGAGAAAATACAGAAATGTCCAGGCTATTCCAGCAGCTAAGAGGATGGGTAATCTGTGGCACATAGCTCACCTTTTTCTTCCCCAAAGCTTTTCCACCATATACAAGGCACAAGTCAGGAGTGTGATGGAATATCACCACTTGCCTGATGGGTGCAGCTGCAAAAAAAAATTCAAGAAACCTGACACCATCCAGGACAAAACCATCCACTTGATCAGCACCCCATCCACCACATTAAACATCCACTTCCTCCACCACTGGTGCAGCTGTAGTACATACTATCTATAGGATGCACTGCAACAATTTGCCATGACTTCTTAAACAATACATCTCAAAACCACAAACACCACAACCTAGCAGGGCAAGGGCATGTGCAAACCGCCATATTCCCATACCATCTTGCCTTAGGCAAATATATCACTATACCTTCATCATCACTGGGTCTAAATCGAAGAGCCCACCATACAATGACCGATGTTACATTCCTATCTGTCACTCTGGAGGACTTAAAGACTGACTGGAGGTAGGAAGGGTCAAGTGGATTAGCTAACTGACTCTCTAGTTATTTAAAGATAACAGAGGAAATATCCTACATTAGCCACTTAATATTTTGCTCCTTTAAACACTTAGAGAAAAGAAAACAACACTTTATCATTTCAACATTGTTCTGCTTAATGCACGAGATGTAACAAAAGTATTGGCAATAGATTATGCTTTTTTTCATTAATTAATGCGATATGGGTGTCTTTGGCAAGGCCAGCATTTATTGCCGATCCCAAATTGCCCTTGAGAAGGTGGTGATAAGCTGCCTTCTGAAACTGCTGCAGTCCATGTACTTTTAGGGAGGCAATTCCAAGATTTTGACCCAGCAACAGTGAAGGAATGATGATATGGTTCCAAATCAGGATGGTGTGACTTGGAGTGGAACTTGCAGGTAGTGGTGTCCCTATGCATGTTCTTCCAGTTCATAGAGGGTTTGGAAGGTGCTGTTGAATGAGTTTTGCGAGTTGCTGCAGTGTATCTTGTAGGTGACACACAGAGTTTCCAAACTCTGACCTGCTATCATAGTCATAATATTTCTGTGGCTTGTCCTGTTCAGTTTCTGGTCCATGCTGACCCCACAGGATATTGGTGGGCGATTCAGCGATGGTCAGGCCATTGAATGTAAAGGGGTGATGGTTTGATTCTCTCTTGTTAGAGATGGTCATTGCCTGGCATTTGTGTGGTGCAAATGTTGACCAGGTCTTGCTGCATGCAGGCATGGACTGCTTCAGTATCTGAGGAGCTGAAAATAGCACTTAACATTTCCCAATCATCAGCGATCATCCCCACTTCTGACCTTATGACGGATGGAAGGTCATTGATGAAGCAGCTGAAGGTTGGCGGAGCAAGGACACTACACTGCTGAACTCATGTAACCATACCCTAAGGCTGAGGTGATTGGCCTCCCAATAACCACAACCACCTTCCTTTTTGCTAGGTATGACTCCAACCAATGGAGAGTTATATTATTCCCAACGACTTCAATTTAGCTTGGGCTCCTTGATGTCACATTCGGTCAAATGTTGCCTTGATATCAACAGCAATCATGCATTTTAGCAAATTTGGGAAACTATTTAATCCAAATAGTTAAAATTCTTTCCAATGTAAATTATCGTTTGATCAAAGGTTTGTGTGAAAGCAACATGAATGTAATACTCCAGAATGGATCCAATGTGACAGACTAAAATTTCGCTTTTATTTAATCCAGATGGAACTAAGATTGTGCTTCATTCAATAAAAAGAAAAAGTAAACATTGGTCATTTCCTAGTCTATTTTGCTTGGATGTAATTTCTATCACTTATACAAAAGCTGCTGTTGCACTAACAATGTTGGGCCATGCCTATGATAGTCCCTTACTCATTTTGTGTTAATGCATTGAAGTCATTGATTTCAAAACCTTTGCCCTACTTTCCCAATCTCACTGTGGTTTCACAAATCCTATTTCTCCAAATTGTCTTTAGCCTTTTGGCTCAGCCCTTATCATCTTCTCCTAACTCTGGCCTGTTATGGGTTTCCATTAGCACTTTGGAGCTCTCTCCCTGAAGCCCTCCACCTTGTCAGATCTCTTCTCATCTTCACAGCCCACCTCTACAAACTTTTCTTTCGTTAACTCTTCTAATTCCTGCTTTGTGACTGTTCTTGTCTGATCATTCTTCCCACCCACTCACCAACCCTCCCAAGCTTTTGGGATATTTTGACATGTTAAAAGTGAAGTTTAAGTGCAGGTCATGGTTGATGTTGAGCTAACAGTGAAAGGGCATGCTGTTGTATTGATTTAACACTACCATAAAGTCCAAAGTTTGTGGATGCACTTAAGCAATGCTCCAAAAGCACACAACACGATACTAAGTGTAAATGTCAAAAATACCAACAAAATAAATCTTTAAAATGAAAAAAATCAATGAACCAGCACCATAGAAGCAGAGTGCACAGTGAGTTTTGAATTATGCTCTGTATAAACATACAAAATAGGAGCAGATGTAGTCCATTCAACCCATCGAGCCTGCTCCGTCATTCAATAGCTTGTTTGTGTTTCGAGTTCTACATTCCTATCTACCCCCGATAACCTTTGATTCCCTTGCCTAACAAGAATCTATCTACCTCTGCCTTAAAAATATTCGGTGATCCCGCTAGCGCTGCCTTCTGAGGTAGAACGTTCCAAAGTCGCACAACCCTCAGAGAAAAAAATTCTCCTCATCTCTGTCCTATACGGGAAACCTCCTCTTTACCGCCTCCAATGCATTTGCATCCTTCCTTAAATAAGGAGACCAAAACTGCACACAGTATTCGAGATGCAGTTCTCACCAATGCCCTGCATAACCGAAACATAATATCCTTACTTTTATTTTCAATTCCTCTCACAATAAAGGATAGCATTCCATTAGCCTTCTTGATTACATGCTGTACCTGCATACTAACTTTTTGTGACTAATGAACGAAAACACCTAGATCACTCTGCGACTTGGGGCTCTACAGACATTCTCCATTTAAGTAATACTCTGCCTTTTTATTCTTCCTGCCAAAGTGAACAAGTTCACATTTTCCCACATTATACTCCATCTGCTAGATTTTTGCCCACTTACTCAACTTATCTATATCCGTCTGCAAACTCCTTATGTCTTCTTCACAACAAACCTTACTGCCTATCTTTGTGTCGTCTGCAAATTTAGCTACCATGACTTCACTTCCCTTGTCTAAGTCATTGGTGTAAATTGTAAAAAGTTGAGGCCCCAGCACAGACCCCTGCGGGACTCCACTAGTCATATCCTGCCAATCAGACAAAGACCCATTTATGCATACTCCCTGTTTTCTGCCAGCAAATCTCTTATCCAGGTTAAGATGTTACCCCCACACAATGAGCTTTTATTTTCTGCGATAACCTTTGATGTGGCACCTTATCAAATGCCTTCTGGAAACCCAAGTACAGTACATCTACAGGCTCCCCTTTACCACAGCACATATTACTCCTTCAAAGAATTCTGATAAATTGGTAAAACATTATTTCCCTTTCACAAAATCATGCAGAATGTTCCCGATTACCTTGTGTTTTTCTAAGTGCCCAGCTATGACCACTTTAATGATTGACTCCAATATCTTCACTACAACAGACATCTAGCGAACTGGTCTATAGTTTCCTGTTTTCTTCCTCCCTCCCTTTTTGAATAGAAGGGTTATATTTACTACTTTCCAGTCTGATGGAACCTTTCCAGAATCTAGGGAACTTTGGAAAATTAGGACCAACGCCTCAATAGTCACCTCTTTTAAGACCCTAGGATGAAGTCCATCAGGACCTGAAGACTTGTCCATCAGTTTGCTTAATTCTGCTTCCCCAATGATTGTAATTTCACCAAGTTTCACTCTCTCTTCCACCTCCTGATTTACAGCTATTACCGGAATGTTTTTGTATCTGCCTTCCACCTCCTGATTTACAGCTATTAACAGAATGTTTTTGTATCTGCTATAATGAATACAGAAGCAAAATAAATATTTGTTCATTTCATCTGCCATTTCCTTATTATCTACTCTCAACTCCCCATTCTCACTCTCTAGAAGACCAACACTCACTTTACTCTGCCGTTCTTTATATTCTGACCAATCATCTGACCTACTTGTAAATAGCCACAATAATGCAAAGCACACTGAGAAATAGAAAGCAGAGCAAATTTATCCCTTTTTAAGAGAACTTGGCATTCTGGTTTTCATACAGAACGAACTTGTTTAGCTTCAAGCAACTGTGCTCTAAATGAGTCTTTCAAAAACAACAAAAACAGCAACTAGCTGACCCTGATGCGGTTGACGTGCTTTCAAGTCCCTTGGTCTCATAGGATGGTGCAGGGACAGCATGCAGGGTCAGGACAGCTCACAGAGTGCTGCAAACCGTCTCTCAAGTGGCTCACACCCAAGTGCCACAGGCTCACGCGCCAGGTCAAGGACTTGGTCTCGCTCCAGTTGCCTCACGACTGCAGAGGCCTTGAGGCCATGTTAAGAGGCAGGCCATCAAATCCCAAATGATGAACAGGCACTCACAGAACAGTCAAGCAATATTAATCTTTCGTTCAACGTTCAGTTGTTTTTTTTAATAAACTGTATCCTCCTCCCTTTCATTAACCCAGTCTGCCTTTTTTTTCCACTTTGGCCTGGAAACTGTTAACCTAACAGCCCACATCTGTTTCCAATATGGGTCGAGTTACATCTTTTGGAAACAAGGCTGCTTTTTACTTAGTCAATTGCACTGAAAAAAGTTTTCAACTGAGCTAAAAACGACTTTAAGGCAATTACATACACAACATCACCCAATTCATGTATATATAGCACATTGTGAAGGCTACAATAAAAGGTTTTGGTAATCTTCAGAAAAATTACTAAAAGTTTCAGTAAGCTATAGAAAAACAAATCCATAAAAGAAACATATTTCACAAAGTAACACAAGATTCTCTGAATATAGGAAATGTCATGCAGGTCGCAAAATCTTCAGCAGCCTCACCCACACTGGTTTATATAAAGTAACCATTAGACTCCAAAAACTAGACATAGAAACGATCCAAAGAGTTTTATACTAAGTTGTGCACATCAGACTTCTCATTTGCATTAAAGAGGCTAAAAAAACAATGTTATTCCGAAGCACTTACCGAGCAGCAGCACAAAAGTGAGAGAGGACAAAATCATGGTGGCTTTAAAAATTCGACATTTAATCCACAACTTGATGAGAAACTTTCGTGCTGCTTTTCTCCGCCTCCTGAATTTATGGGACTGGAATGCTGGGACAGACCTGAACACATTAAAACATCAGGAGCAGGAATGCCACCGAGGGATATTTACATCTTTCCAAAGCACAACAGTGCAACATGCTCCTTATCAACCCATTCAGTTTGTTCCAGCTGCCCAGATGTAAAAGTGGAGTGTGCTGGAATCGGCTTTCCAGGGATTTGATGGGACAGGTCCGTTACGTTGAGAGCTAATTGATTCGTTTCAGGAGAGTGAAAGGAGAGGGCAGTGACCGCTCGAGCTGACATTACACAGATTTTCCTAGCTGAAAGTTGCAGAGAGCAAGTCGAACCGCAAGTCTGCATAAAAGTATAGGGTGTTTTTTTCTCTCTGTCAAAGCTAGCATCACCAGTGAATGATTGCTGGCTGTGAGTGGCTCTGTTGCTCCGATGCTAGCTTCAAACTTCTCAGCAACTAAACAAGGATCTTATCTTTACGTTTGAAGCAAAGTGATTTATAAACGAAAAATTATACCATCAAAGTTAGACTTTAAATCTGGAAATAAATCGCAACAGTTTCTATAAAATAACGAAGTTTTAGTTATATAAGTTTTGCCTTTGCTTACCATCAAGTATCTAATGTTTTGTGTCTGTAAATAATTATCTACCTGTAGTAATTATTGTTCTGATTAACGTTAGGATTGTAGCTTTAAGAATAATCCTGTGTTGTAAGATCACATGATATGTGTAAACCAATATGTTAGCATGGTGAGAACCTCTTGGGGAGAGTTCTTCTTTAGTTATGGAGTTAGATGTACACATGTAGATGCTGCTGCTGCCTTGTAAATAAAGTTCAATGTTTCCACCAAGAAAAATTGCCTGGAAAATCAACTCTTCAACACTACCCAATGTTTGTCTTCATTTATGTTATTGGAATATCAGCATCACTGATATTTCCTGTATAGCTATTTTTCAACGTGAATATCGCCAATAAACATAGGAACGATGGAAAAAAATCAACAATGCACAAATTTAATCACCTGAAATCATGTTTATTTGTCATGATGAATGCAAACAATAGTCCAACTTCCACTGTGAAAACCTGATTTTTATTCCCTTATAACCTTTTAGTAATGTCTTTCAGAAAATTCAACTCTGTTGTAATTATGTGGAAAGAATGCTGCCTTCCTGAAAAATGTTCCGCAAATTGTTTCTTTGTTTGTTTACACAATGTCAGGAGTGGGGCCAGTTGGATAGCTCTTTGGAAGAGCAGACACAGACACGAATGGGCTGAATGGCCCCCTTCTGTGTTATATGAATCTACGATGCCTCATCGCTCATTGTCAGCCTAGGTATATGTGATGCCATCATGACACAGCTCCTCCCTCCAAAATAATAAATGGATGAGAGGTAGGGCTTGGCTCTGCATTTAACTCAATCTGTCACTTTTTGATATAGACAGTAAGAGCAGAATTTTCCATTCTAGGACTAAGTCCTCTGGCTGGGACAGGAACAGGGAGAGTTTCCCACTGTGGAGAATGGTGGGAATTTGTACCTAATTAATTACACAGTCGGGGGTTTCCCAATATTTTGCTCGGTGGGGCGAGCTGGATGGCTCACACCCGGCCATCATATCCAGGTACCATATTCAAAAGGTGTCCAGGTAACAACATGGCCACCATCGAAGGAGAAGATCCATCTCCTTGAAAGTCCTGAATTTAGAAGATCCATCTCCTGGAAGATGTTCCACCCACCCTCTGCTGCATGCAGTGTTCCAGGGTCCAGTGGCTGGAGGCTTCCATCTCCCCTTCCAATCTCTATGAGCTGCCCCAGGCCTTCTTGCGGGCAGGTCCAACATTTGCACACCACATTGGTCCAGACGTGTTCTGGACCAGCGTGAAAACCCACTGACAGTGCGGATGATTGGGCAGGAGGGATGATTCCAGTCAGACCTTCATCGGCATCCCATTGACGGGATACAAAACAGCTTCACGCTGGCCTCTGGCAGGAATGGCGACCCACCATGACAGGCGGGCGCACACGTTCCCACTGTCATTTTACGCTGGCAGGAAACCGACTTTTCAGCTCCTGCTGCATTGTCCCCCCTGCCCACCATTAAATTAGGTGCAGGGGGTTCTTGAAATTTCCACCCACGATCTAAAAGTGAAAGGGGGCTGGCGGATTTCACACTCCAGCACTAACAATCCTCACATTGATGAAAGCAAACATTAAAATACAATTTAAAAACTTTGGTTATGACTATATTTTCACAAACCAGCTAAATAACTGTTTGAGAAGATACTGCACAAATTTAAATTTAATTGTATTTGCATATGCAAGTTAATTCTTTCTTACTTTACAGTATGTAAATGCACAGTTTTAACATTATTATTAGCATATGGTATTTTTGTGGTTGTAATTGCATTGAATTATTCAGAATCAATTTTTTGAAGATCTTGGCGATCATTTTAACGTGTAATCTGTGCCAAGCAAAAATAATATTTTTTGGCATTAAAACATGTTTTGGTGTTTTTAGCACATCATATTTTCCAATATGGGCTTCGTTCTATATTAAATACTAGTGGTGGATAAAAAAAACACTTCTTGAGCCAATTAATAAAGAGTAGATCCAAATGAGAATGTTGAGCGCAGTTGTAACAATCTTATGACACTTCTGCTATGAGACACAATGGAATCAGGACTTAACACCAGTCAAGAACTAAATTTTGTTCATTATTGGACAATGGAGGCATTCCCATATTTGTAGCTCCAACTACAGTGTCAGTGTTAAGAAGTAAGGATGCCATGTCCACAAAGGAACCTGAACCAAGTCTTAAACATGGAAGTGTTATACTGGCCAGTGCTATAATTGCATAGTAACCTGGATATATCAGGGGACCAATGCATCTGTGGGGTAGCATGCAGTATGGAACCCACGTCTGAATGGTGGTAAATTATGGCATTTGATTTAAAGGCTCCAGTTAACCTGCCTGCAACTTTTAAAGCAGCAGAAGTTGTCAATTTTCTAAATTACAAATCCGCCTCAGGTGTCAGAGGGTGTTCTTTGTGACAGTAAACAGGGCATCGTGGTCAGTTCTAGACATGAGCTGATTGCTCTGGTGGAAAGGTGAATCTATTAACCTCTCCATCAAATATGAAGAAACAAAGGTGAGAAACCAAAAAGACATGACCTACTAACCTAACATCTGTTGTGGGAAAGTTATTGGAATCTATTATTAAGGTCAGAATGCCTGAGCGCTTAGAGAAATTTGAATTGATTAGAAAGACCCATTGTGATTTGTAAATGGTAGGCCATGTCTAACAAACCTGCTTGATTTTTTTGAGGAAGTGATTAAAATAGTAGACAATACTGTACTTAATGTGGAATTTTATCAAATACCTCTGGAAGTCTTTGTACAGTTAGCTAAAGTCAAAATCCCTGAAATTAAAGGCAAATGGTGGTGCCAAAGGAACCTGCTGACCTTGATGCCCACATAGCTCCTACTAATATAAAATAGAAGCTGAAAATGCTGGAAATACTCAGCAGGTCTGGCAGCATCTGTGGGGCAGAAACAGATTAAGGTCAAGGACTCCACCCATTCTCTCCACAGATGCTGCAAGACCTGCTGAGTATTTCCAGAATGTTCTGTTTTTACTTCAGATTTCCAGCATCCGTGGTATTTTGCTTTTGTTCTAGATCAAAGTCTCTTTGTACTTTACGAATTGTGGTTGTGTTGTGTTCCTGTCCTTAGTCAGTGGACCAAAAAAAGTTCTATGCTTCCTGGGTAATTTATCAATCGCTTGATTGTTACATCTGTTGGCATCAAATTCCCTTACTTGGCAGATGATACCCATGTTTGCTATAAAGGGGGCAAAGACAGAAAAATTGGGGTGGGGGGGAGGGTGGTGGTTGGTGGGGGTATGACCATGATGGCTATTGGCAATGCCTCTCTGTCATAAAGGTTAAATCACATCTAGACAACATTGCCAGTTTTGGACTAGATACTGGTGCTGTATGATGGAACCATTTTTCATTCTTGCAATCTCACATTTTAATTGTCAAAATTATAATTTGGCTATTAAGACTAAATGCATTCATCAAAGTAATTATTCAGTAATTAGCCAATTTTCTTCTAATCTAATGTCAATTTCCTAGTACATTACTATTTCCTAGCTTTGAGACTGATACAATGTTCTTCAACTAGAATATTTTCTCCGCCTTGCTTCATCACCAGAACTAAATTTGTTAGAATGATTTATTCTGTTCCATAGTCAAAATTAACAGTAGCTCAGTAGCTCCAGCCTAAAAATCTATTGATCTGGCAGACCTCATTTGCTAAGTACTTAACGAGCTACCTGTTTTCCAAGGGATAAAACTCTTTACCATCATAATGAATGTTCATTTTGATGTATAAGCTTGACATATTGGGGTGCAATTTTACCGCTGATTCAGAATGTTATGGGTTCAAGTTTCACATAAGACCCAAGAGCAGAAAACTCTTTTCCACACAAAAAGGGTGTGCTCCCAACAGAGGCAGTTCATGACATGCTAATTAATTCCTTTAAAAAGAATTGGACGCATGGCTCACTATGTAGAGAATTGCAGGTTAGAAGTATATGTATAGATAGAGATGATCCAATCAAATGCTGAAGAGAACAGAACAGCCTCTGAGTTGCTGTGATTAAGTTGCATTTGTTGGGCAGAGATGATGACAAGAGATTTGGTCATTATCTTTGAAAGGACAGACTTGATGTTTAAGATACAAAAACAAAAATAGCTGGAAAAACTCAGCAGGTCTGACAGCATCTGCGGAGAGGAATACAGTTAACATTTCGAGTCCATATGACTCTTCATCAGAAGTTCTGATGAAGAGTCATACGGACTCGAAACCTTAACTGTATTCCTTCTGTTTTGTTTTATATTCCTTCTTTTTGTTTTTGTTTCAGATTTCCAGCATCCGCAGTATTTTGCTTTTATCTTGATGTTTAAGATGGTCTTTTCTTGCTTCATTCATTTTTACGTCTATCATTAAATAAGGTGAGCCAAGAGAAAGATTTAGCTGTATTGGCTAATAAAAATCTATATTTTACAGTCAATAGCAATAATAGTAAACACAAAAAGTGCAGAGTTTCAGTAAGAAAACAAGGCACAATTTGAGAGAATGCCATTGACAAACCATCATTGCGATTACCAATGGTATTTTGTACAGTATTGAGATGTCACCATATTTAAGATAAATTATTAGATGATGAAATATTCCAATTTTAGCAAAAAAATATAAACATGATTATACTTTATACTCATGCTAACCTTTTCACTAATATTAGAAAAAAGGACTTGCATTTATATTGCAACTTTCACAAAACATCCTCTTGGCTCTTAATAGCCAATGAATTGCTTCTTGACATGTAATCACTGTTGTAATGTAGGAAACACAGCAGGCAATTAGTGCACAGCAAACTCCCACAAACAGCAACGTGATAATGACCAGATAACCTGTTACTGTGATTTTGACTGAAGTTTAAATATTGACCCACAGCGTTCCGCACAGACGAGAATGCTATCAACTGAGACTCAGCTTAGTGAATGGAGGAATTTTAACCCAATGATGACAGCTGAAAAGATTCAGACTGTAGAGGCAAAGGTGATTTCATGTTTTAGATTATTGATAAGGTGATTTAGAGTGTGTTGAACTAAGATAGAGGCTCCAGAGGATGCAGCTGGAAAATCAGGCAACAACAAGCTGAACTAAGTCTTTAATTTATGGAATAGTCTGCCACCTAGTGTGGAAAAAGTAATTGATCAATTCTTGATTCAGTGAGCAGTGGAAAATATTGGTTTTTGAGGCAGTGAAAATATTTGTGGAAAAAGCCTAGAGGATAGAATGATCTGAATAGAAAGAGCCAGCTTTTATTCCGACCTTATTTTTTCTCTCTTCGTTCTTTAACTAATGTGGCTATGATGTAGACTTATCTGCAAAGCTGCCTCTTTTAACACTTATAGTTGCCTTGAGTTTCAATTTTAACATTTATTTTCATATTCTGCAAAGGTGCAATAGCTTCTTTTTTCAAGATCCTTCTTCTTGTGGCTCTGAGAAAGACTTGGGGCAGAATTTTCTGCCTGTCGGGTGTGCGGGCCTGACCCAATCGCCGGCGGGCGCAGAGCCGATCGTCGCCCGCGATTGGGGCCACACCATCATTTTACGTGGATGAGCCAATTAAGGCCCACCCAGCGTGACGTCCGCTGGGAAGTGCTATGCGCTCCCTGTGCAGGTGGAAGGGGTTCCCTAAAAGCAAGAGTGCGCTCTTTCACACATGCGCACAGAAGAGCGCGCATCTCCCTGAGGCTAAGTGCAGCCTCAGGGAGATCACCTGGACTTTGAAAAATATTAAAAATAGAAAAATAATTCCCTTACATGTCCCCTCATGTGACAATGTCACACGAGCTGGGACATGTTCATAATTTACTGAACAACTTTATTACAATTTTTAAAACCCTGCATGAAACCTCATCCCGCCGCTGGATGAGGTTTCATGTTTTCTCTATTTGCCGCCGGGGCTCCTGGCCTGCCCACCAACCTTAAGGTTGGAAGGGCAGGTCCTTTAATTGGTTAATTGATCCTGTCAATGGACTCAAATGGCCATTGACAGGTTGGCTGGCGCCCCCGCCTTCCTGAAAATTTAAATGGGGCGGGATGACATTGGGGGTTCCACCCGACGTCATTTTAAGCATCAGCAAGCGGGCCCCGCCCCCTGCTCGCCGACGGCAAAATTCTGCCCTTGGTCTTTGGAAAGCTTACATTATCCCAGTAGATTATGTTATTTGGCTAATTTCAATTTAAAACAAATACTTCTGTAAAACATCTCAGCTGTAACGTTAATTTACTTTAATGACTGTTTGGCATAATAGTCAACAAATACATTTCTAGATCAACAACAACCATTTCCACATTCATAATTTGATTTTGGTTGTGTGCAAACCAGTGCTTAATATCAGCATCAGGCTTTAGAGAGTCTTTTTTTACTCCAGAATATTAATTCTGTATACAATTCATGATACACCTGCACTTTGCTTAAGATCAAATATTGCCTTCAAATTTTTCACTGAGTTCTTGTTACTAATCAATGAATTTCATCACCAGTACTGTAAACAGTGCTTAAAGTGTTAAGCACTCAGCGAATAAGACCTGCTAGTTTAATAGATTTTTAGGCTGGTGCTACTGAGTTACTGATCATTTTGACCATGGAACAGAATAAATCATTGTAACAAATTTCGTTATAGTAATAAAGCACAGTGGAGAATATATTCTAGTTGAAGAACATTGGAGCAGTCTGAAAGTTAGGAAATGGTAATGTACTAGGAAATTGACAATGGGCTATAGGAAAATTGGATTATTATTCCATAATTACTTTGGTGAATGCATTTAGTATTAATAGTCAAATTAGAATTTTGACAATTAAAATGTGAGATTGCGAGAATGAGAAATGGTTCTTATAACAACAAAGAGTCAGTAAATCAAAATCAAAATACTGTGGATGCTGAAAATCTGAAATAAGAAGAGGAAATGCTGGAAATACTCAGCAAGTCAGGCTGCATCTATGAAGGGAGAAACAGAGTTAAAGGTTCAGGTCAATTACTTTTTATCAGAACTTGAAAATATGAGCGATGTAACAGGTTTTAAGCAAGTACAGCAGCAAGAAAAATGGGGAGAGTAGGAAAGAACAAAAGAGAAGATCCATAATAGAGTGGGAGGCAGGAGAGATTTAATGACAAAAGGGATATTACTGAAAAGGGAGACATGTTACTGAAGCTTTTCTTCTTGCACTCAAGACAACAAATGCAAGAATGCCAAATTTCAAACGATCACAACAATTTATACTGTGGGAGAAAAGGATGCCGATTGTTTGGAAATTGACACTGATTGGCTGAGGCATTTGTCGGGGGGAAAGCAATGGGGAACTATAGGCTCCCCAAGCTCCCAGGTAATTGAAAAAGACGCAAAGCTTGCTGTCCTTACCTAGTCCGACCTACATATGACTCCAGACCCACAGCAATGTAGTTGACTCTTAAATGCCTTCTGAAATGGCCTACCAAGCCATTCAGTTCTCAAGCGCAATTAGAGATGGGCAATAAATGCTGGCTCAGCAAGCGACACCCACATCATATGAACGAATTAAAAAAAAAATCACTTTTGTTTGCACAGAACATGTCCCTGTATATAAACGTATATCACGTTTAGAAAGTGCAAATGAACCACATTACAGACTCAAATGGGTTTCTTAAATTGGTTGTTAGTGTTGCTATTAGCACACTTAGGATTATTCAGCAAGTGCTGCCCAATCGTGGAATCACATCTAACAGTAGACATTTTGTTTTGGGTTTTGCAAGTGCAAGCTGGTTGAAGCATATTATCTAAATGGTGAGGGGTTGCAGAGCTCTGAGATTCAGAGGGACCTGGATGTCCTAGTGCATGAATCACAAAAGGCTATTATGCAGGTACAGCAGATAATTAGGAAAGCTAGTAGAATATTATTATTTATTGTGAGCAAAATCGAATTCAAAAATAGGGAGGTTATACTTCAGTTATACAGGGCACTGGTGAGATCACATCTGGAGTATTGTGTACAGTATTGGTCTCCTTATTTAAGGAAGGATATAAATTTGTTAGAAACAGCTCAGAGAAGGTTTACTGGACTAATGCCAGGAATGGGAAGGTTGTCTTATGAGGTATGTTTGGACAGGTTAGGCTTGTATCCACTGGAGTTTAGAAGAGTACGAGGCAACTTGATTGAAACCTTTAAGAGCCTGAGGGGTCTTGACAGAGTGGATGCAGAGAGGACGTTTCCTCATGAGGGAAAATCTAGAACTAGGGCTCACGGTTTAAAAATAAGGGGTCAGTCATTTAAGACAGTGATAAGGAGTAATTTTTTTTCTCACGGGGGTCATGGGTCTTTGGAACTCTCTTCCTCAAAAGGCAGTGGAAGCAGAGTCTTTGAATATTTTTAAGGCCGAGATAAGTAGATCCTGGATAAACAAGGGAGTGAAAGGTTATCAGGGGTAAGCAGAAATGTGGAGTGGAGGTTTCAATCAGATCAGCCATGATCTTATTGAATGGCAGAGCAGGCCTGAGGGCCGTGCGGCCTATTCCTGCTCCTAATTCATATGTTCATATGGTCTGTACACTGCCTATTATGAAGGAACATGGTCAGCCAATTGCTGAGAAGCATGGCCTATGAAACCGTTTCACATGCTACTATGCAGTGGCTATATGAGAGGTATTTTCCACGAACAGAATGCTGCCATCAGTCCAAGGAGACATTCTGCCTACCACAGAATTGAACAACCCTGTGCATGAATTTCAGTGCTGGTGTGATGCCAGGTACCTTGGCCATAGATCCCGGCAACTGGCTGATCGAATCAAACAGCATGTTCCTTTAGTTGTCCGTAATAGGCAGAGTACAAACCACACTCAACCAGCCTGCACTTGCAAAACCCCAAACAAAATATCTGCAGTTAGATGTGATTTCACAATAGGCTGAACAATCCTGAGTGTGCTAATAGCTACATTACCAACCAATTTAGGATAATCAGTCGAGCTTGTGATGTGACTCATTTACATTTGCTACAAGCGACATATATTTATATACAGGGACCCCGTCTTTGCAAACAAAAGGAACATGTTTAGGCCTTGTGCTTTTTTTCAATTACCAGGGAGATTGGGGAGCCAATAGTTCCCCATTGCTTTCTCCATGGTAATGCCTCAGCCAATCAGAGTCGACCCGTCAACCAATCAGCATCCTTTTCTCCTATAGTATAAATTGTTGTGAGCATTTGAAATTTGGTATTCTTCCATTTACCCTGGTAAGCGCAAGATGAAAAACTTCTGCAACGTGTCTCTACTTTCAGTGACAAAAGAGATGATTGCGCAAGGTAAAAGTGAGTGACAATGGGACAAGTAAAGAAACAAAAGAAGAGTGTAAGTGGCAACAGCATAACTATTACTAGCATCTGCTCCCCAGTAAAAAGAGAGCAGTATTATGATCTGAAATTGTTCAACTCACTGTTAAATCCAGAAGGCTGTTAAAGTGCCTAATCAAAAGATGAAGTGTTGCCCCTTAAGCTTCCATTAAGGAAGCCAAGGAAGAGAAGTCAGAGTGGGAGTAGGGGATTCGGAGAAATAAAATGAAAACAACCGTAAGCTTGGGGCCATGCTTGCAGACTAAACAAAGACATTCAGAAAATCATTCACCCAGTCTGTGTTTGGTCTCTCCACTGTAGAGGAGACTTTCATGAGGAGAAAGTACAATGTACTAAATTGAAAGAAGTATAAATACATTTCTGTTTCAGCTGGAAGGATTGTTTAGAGGCCCGATGCAATAGGAAGGCGAGGATGTAAAAGGACAGGTGCTACATTACTTGCATTTGCAAGGGAAAGCGATGTGGGAAGTGGACCAGATGTTGGGGAAGATTGAGGCCAGGGTGTTTTGGAGGGAATAATCTCTTCAAAATTCTGGAAGGAGAGGGGAAGGTCTGTAATTAATTGTTTAGATGTATATTAAAGTTTTAACTGTGTTGAGTGGAGCACTCTCCGCTCTCAGTCAGAAGGTTGTAGGTTCCATGGAAAAGCCCAGGGCTTGGACACATAGTCAAAGCTGCCATTTCAGTGCAGTGTGGAGAGGTTACATTGTCAAAGGAGTCATAGGAAATGTTAAACTGAGAGTCTAACTGTTTAGATGGGCCAAAAAGATTTCATGCCATTGTTCAAAGAGGAGCAACAATTTTCTCCCAATGTTTAAGCAACATTTATCCCTCAACCAAAGCAGATTAACTGGTCAATTATGTCATTTTCTGTCAGTGGGGGGCTTTTGTACACAAATTGGCTATCAGATTTGCCTGCGTAACAACAGTGATTACACTTCAATAGTGTCTAATTAGCTATGAAGCACTCTGGAATGTCCTGAGGATGTGAAAAGCATTACATGAATGCAAGTCCTTTCTTTTAAATCAACCATTATTGAATAATGATTTTTAACGGTGAAACAGGCTATTTCTTTGTTGTTTATTGGTGACAAGAAAATTTGAAAGGCAAACAAATAAAAAATGCACTTGTGGTGGAGCATAACAAAAGTTAGAGGTTATGGAAATGTAAATCCTAAAACTGAGAATGCTTAATTTTAATTAAAAGCAGAAAATGCTAGGAATACTTAGCTGGCCAGGCAGCATCTGTCGAAAGAGAAAGTGTTGCAAGGATTTTTGCCACGTCGGAGAGCCTCTTAATCATTACAAAAATGGAGGAGGAGGCCAAAATCCAGAAATCCAGTCTGCCCCGAAACATGACACCTACCATTTCCATAGGGGCAGGAGTTGTGGCAGGTCAGAATTTGTATATGTGCGTTTCGTGGAGGCAGCTGCCCACATAAAACAGCAGCTGTCTCCAGTTACGTCTGATTTTCATTAATCACGGGTGGAATCATCCCAGATTTGCACTAAGTGCACGTACAAAACGATGTTTTACCCGCCAGCCGTACTGGCGGCTTTTCACGCCGTATCGTCCCAAATCTGGTGTATTAATTATGCATTCCTGGGGAAACACGGCGTTTCCATGGTGGGCGGGCTCTCACTCGCCCGCCAAGCCATCACCTCATCGCTTTATCACGCCAGACGCCATATTTAAAATCCAGCCGCGCACACATCTCTCAGTGCTTCCAGCCCACGACTGTTGCATGGAAGACATGGCCCTGAAAGGCAAGAAGACTGCAGCCCCCAGGTTTAGTGACGGGTCCCTCGAGTGCCTTTTGAATGCCATGGGGGTCTGCCATGATGTCCTCTACCCCCGTTCTGGCTGCAGGATGGGTAGCTGCGTTACCAATCCAGCATGGAAGATAGTGGCAGCGGTGGTCAGTGTCAATGCCCTGCAAAGGAGGAAAGCCACCAGTGCTGCCATAGGATGAATGGCCTCATCTGTTCTGCCAAGGTAACTCACTCTCCTCATCACTCTCAAATCACACACTCACAAACCCATCACACATCAGCAGGGATCTCACACCTCAAGGGACAACACCACTAACTCTCTCAGACACCCTCACATCTTCCTCAGACTCAACTCCTCTGGAGCTCGTGTCCTCATCCTGCCCACGGCTCCGATCACTACACAAACATTCCACACAGTGCCATGTGTCCTGCTCACACACTCTCCATCAGGAGAAGCCTGCTCTCACATCAGTAGGACGAGGTCCCCAGCCAGGGTGGAGTGACCTACATTAGGCCCTTCACTCACTTTGAGGAGCATGCCATTATGCTGACTGGTGAGAATGTGGACCTTGCCTGCGGCGACAGTGAGTTCGGTAGTGAACACCCACCTCTGGATCCTGCACCACATCATCCCTCTCTGAATGCAACTGAGTGCTCTCTCTCCTGCTTTTGACCCTGCTGCCATGCACTACTTATCTCTGCTTTGGTTCACAGGGATGTCTGCCAATCGACTGACACCCTCAGCTAGCCAGTCCCTCAGCTCCACCCAGGTCCTCACTCCAGCCAAGGGGACACCTCCTCCATTGAAGAGCTGGAAATAAGCAACCTGGAAGATCTGTCACAGCACTTACCCACACCCTCCACCAGCACAGAGATACACACCTTGGTGGGATCTGGATCTAGAGCAGGCTCGGGTTCACAATCTGGCGGTCACCACATGGACTCGTGTCCGCAGCAGGTGCAGGCAGGTTCAGCCGAACTCCCCAGCACTCGGAGGACTGCTGGGAAAGAGGCATCAGTGGGGTCCAAGTCAGATGAAAAACCTCTGGATTCGGCCTTCCAACTCATCCTGGGGAGTCAGCTGACCTGCATCTCTGCCCACCCACCCACTGATCACACTCCCATGAAGCACCTGATCTCGCCCACCGCGACTCTCGTTTCATTTTCGATTTGGACAGCATGGTGCTAATTCGGTTTTACTTCCGCTCCCCTGTCCTTTACCCTTCCCCTGTCACCCATTTCCTTTCCCTCATCACTGATGACCTCTGCGGCATCACCTTCCACCTCCCCTCTGTAACCTACCAGCCGCAACCCTTTTCCTTTGGGGATGTCCAGGTGAATGTGCACATTCCCTTCCTTCCCAAAAATCCCACCCCCATCCGCATTCACCTCCCTGACCTCCTCCTTCCCACCCCCAGGGTCTGTGTCTGCCTCCGTGTCCCCACTAATCACCCTCGCCGTTTCTTCTACTGCAACCATCAAACCCTCACCCTCCCACCCGACCGCCTCACTCTCCCCTCGGTCATTCTCACCATTCCCTCGTTCCATGCACACTTTCAGTTTGCTCTTCAGGAGGCAGTCATGGACCCATCAGACCCTTCCCTTGCATATTCACCTGGACATACCCTTTCTGGACCCCTCCCCCAAGAACCCCTTCCCCCCTCTGGACCTCCCCCTGCCCCCCCGGAACCTCTTCCCTCCTCTGATCCCTTCCTCCCCGGAACCCCTTCACCCTGCTTAGTTTTCCCACCCCCCTGGACTTCCCCTCCGCTTAGTCCCTTCCCCTACCTGACTCTCTCAGACACTCTTACTTCTTCCGCCACCCTTAGTCCTTCCCTTCTCCAAACTCCTTCCTCCAGCCTTACCTCTTCCTCCACCCTTACTTTTTCCTCTACCCTTACTCCCTCCTCTATCCACGCTCCTTCCTCCCCCCGGACTCCCTCCCCTCTCCACACTCCTTCCCTAATATCTTCCACCTTCCCCCTCACACCAACCTCCCCTATTGCCATCTTCTCCCCCGTTAGCCCCTCTTCCCCATATTCTCTCCCCCCAACCTCCCCCCTGACACCTTCATTCACCCCCTCCCAACCTCACCCCACCGACACCTTCATTCACCCCCTCCCAACCTCACCGCACCGACACCTTCATTCCCCCCTCCCAACCTGATCCCTCCGACACCTCTTCCTCTCCCAGTCGATCCTTCTTCTCCCACCCCCTCGACCATCATCTGTTGTGAGCATCAGTGGTGACTTTCCAACTTCCGTGAACTGCTTCGCAGCAGATCCGTGTCTATGAGAATCCACCCAGCATGCCGTGGACATTCCTTCAGGATCCCGTTGCTGTCAGGCTCCAGCATCTTCTGCTCCTCGGATGTCCACAATGTGAGCAAGGCCCTGGGAGTAAGTCCCAACTTCTGCGCGTTACAGTTCTCAAGACATGTCCTGCACCAACGTGTTTTCCCACCGACATGGGCAGACAATCCAGTGGTGCGGGAAGAGTCCAGCAAGCTGGCCTTATTATGATATGCTGATGTATTACGATGAGATTTCTGATATCTGACGGCAGTGAATGCAGCCTGTCTTCGACGGGCTGAGCAGACGATCGCAAACTGATTTCACAACGTTGTGCAACCGATTTTGGCCTTCTTGCCACATTGTCCGCTTGCACCACCAAACACGCCTGGCATCAGTGGGCACGGATGATTCCGCCCAATGTGTGCAGATTAGACCTGGTAGGACCAGGTCTGAACTTTGCAGAATCCTTTGCAGAGGTGGGAGAGGTAGGGTACTCCTTTAGATATGGTCAAAGGATACCTTTGGGGTGGTCAGTGCCCTTTCAGAGAGGTAAGCTTCTCTTTGGGAGAGGTAAGCTGCCCTTTGGGATTGTTAAAAATGGTCATGAATGTGTGTAAAAAGTGCGTTAACTCATTGGAACTGTCAAGAGAGCTGTCAAAAGGAACTGTCAGAAGTAACCATCAAAAGTGTTAAAGGGAACTGCCAACAGTGTCAAAAGTCTCAATGGTAACTGTCAAAAGCAACTGTCAAGCTGCCAAGTTATTTAAAACTCCTGCCCTTTAAATGTTTGAAAAAAAAAACTGTGTGGAGTGTTAAAAAAAATCATTGCTTGCTGTTTCATTCTGTCTGTTGACATAAGCATGACATAAACATAGGCTATTTTCACTGGATTAGTGCTGCATGACTGATTTTACAATGGTCCTTTATCACAATGGGGTGTCTACTATTTCACAGTTTGATTGACAGCTTTGCATTGGGACTATGAATTCCAATGTTTGTTTTGATAAGGGATTAAGTGTAGAAGGAATGTAATATAGCGAATAGATTTTTAGTGTTCTTTTAAAATAAAGTCTCCAATCGACACTTAAGAACTTTATTTTATCTCATCTCAGCATGGGTCCTGAGGTCTGCCCATGGTGGATACAGCATGAGTTGGCATGGTAGGTGTAAGACCTTGAGGGGTGGATGTAGGTACAGGTTTTCACAGAGGGTATGAGGGGCCACTGGAGGTGAGCATAGGTTGGCATGGAAATATTAAAGGCCATGGGGTTGGGTGTGAGCATGGGTTGGCACTAAGGTGACATAGGGGCTATAAAGGGCTATAGGGTGGATAGGGGGCATAGGATGGCATAGAGTGTATTTGGGACCATGGGATTTGGTTGGGGATGGAATAGGTTGGCATGGATTGTATGAGGGGCTAAAAGAGTGTGTAGGGGTGTGAGGGGGTTTGAGGGATGAGACCTGGATGGCTGGAGGGTTGTTTTATGTTTTACTGTTTTATTTTAAACAGTGCCAATGAACTGAGGCACAACTTCCACCCAGCCTGCCTCCGCATCCAGCAGCCTCCACACTCTTTCTGGGGTCGCTCACCACAACTCCCTTTTTCACCTGCCACTGCACCCCCACAACTCCTCTGGACTGAAGATCCGACCTTCCAAGACACTTCCTCCCAGGTTGGTTTGCAGAGCCTGAACTTGACCTGACTCTGCGCTCTCAACCCGAGCATGAAAATTCAGGCCGGGGTCAACATTTCAGTTAATAATCTTTCATCAAACATCATCTAAATTGATAAAAACAAAAAACTACTGCGGATGCTGGAAATCCAAAACAAAAACAAAAACAGAATTACCTGGAAAAACTCAGCAGGTCTGGCAGCATCGGTGGAGAAGAAAAGAGTTGACGTTTCGAGTCCAATGACCCTTCAACAGTTCTGTTGAAGGGTCATTGGACTCGAAATGTCAACTCTTTTCTTCTCCACCGATGCTGCCAGACCTGCTGAGTTTTTCCAGGTAATTCTGTTTATAATCTAAATTGAGGAAGCCAGAAAAATAAAATGAAATATAGAAGAAAAGAGAAAACAAAGTGTGGAACTTTCCCTCAAGGACTAAGTTCCATGGTAAGGGCAGGAACGGGGAATGTTTCCCGCCAGTGGGAATTTGCACGATATAGGGCAACTCTGGTGTCATTAATTATCCGTCGGGGATTTCCCGACTTTTTCTGCCATCATATCCGGGCGCCATATTCAAAAGGTGCCCAGACAGAAATTTACCCACCATGCTGATTAAGGAGATGCTCAAGTTCATATGCGTCCTCCTCGACCCAGTGGAGGCCAGGAGGGATGTCGTTTTTTTCAGCGGATGGAAGGAGGGGGCCAAGCAGGGAGTCAAACCCCATATGGGAGGAAGTTTCCAGGGCAGTCCATGCCCAAGTTGTGCACTGGAGGACTGCCTGCAATGCTGCAAGAGGGTGAATGACTTCAGCTGCTCTGCCAGTATAAATGAACCCTCAGCTGCTCACACTCACCTCACTGAATGGTACAGGAGACATGGACTTTAGTGGCACCATGATAAGGTGATGCCTCATAGCCCCACTGCAGTCCATCTACTCTGCAGGTGGAGAGGCCACTGTGGCTCCCTCACCCATCCACACAGAGAGCTCACATGCTGTCTGGAAGGGGTGCGGGTGGTGGGGGAGGGAAGGGTGAAGGTGGGGGAAGGGGCTCAGGCATTGAGGGAACCAGCAAGCACCTCAAATGACATGGCTATCCAAGCCCTATCTTTATATTTGTATGTGCTGACCGCTCTGGAGGGTGCTGGCCCAGGAGCCTTCTGGGCATCAATCACATGCCACAAAATCGAGTAGGTTATTTGTGAGATTGGAAGCATGAGAAAGATACATGAAATTGCTATATACAATTAAATGCTAAATTGGCCTTGACCCCATCTTCACATCTTCTCTCTGCGCAGGAGAAGTTAAGCCATAATTGTAGAGAGAGGGAGAATAGGAGGGGGTTGTCCACAGTTGAAAGAACTGACTGACTTTGAGGAGTGGGCAGCCCAGCTGGCATGGGGAAGCAGGACAGATCCATTGAAGATGGAGGGATTGGCTTGTGGCCTCCATCCAGTAAGGATCCATGCATGGCCAAGTGTTCCTCCATGTTGGAGGCAGCTCATGCAGTCGCTCGTTCTCTCCACTCTCACTTACAGGTGTCACCAGGAAGAGGGCAAGGCCCATGACTCAGGAAGCCCTGTCCAGCTCTAACATAAGCCTGGATAGGTGCGAGGACATCACTTAAAACCAAAGTGCATCTGTAGAGGCGTCACAGCAGACACCTCCACCCTCCATCAGCCCAGAGACACACAGTGGGGAAAACTTTCCCTCCATTGGGGGGGGTTGTGTGGGGGTGGGCGATGGTGGGCACGAACCCGATCAGCGCCCCCGATCGTGTCCGCGCCGCCATTTTACGTGGGCGGACCAATTAAGGCTCGCCAAGCGTGACGCACACCTGGAAGTGCTGTGCATTCCCTGTGCAGGCAGGGTGGGGATTCCCTGAGTCAGGGCCTGTGCTCTTGCGCGCACATGCGCACAAAAGAGCGCAGAAATCTCCGAGACACCTCTGTGCCTCAGGGGGATAGTTTAAGTTTCAAAAGTTTAAATAATGAAAAGAAAAAATTTTAGGACATGTCCCCTCATGTGACAGTCATGTATCACATGAGCTGGGACATGTCAATGAAAATTAATGAAAAACTTTATTTAATTTATAAACCCTTCATGAAACCTCATCCCACCCATGGATATCGGCCTTCCAAAAGATGCTGGAAAGGCAGCAAGAGAGGGGGAAACATGAGGCAGAGATGTCAGAAGCCCTCAACAAGGTGACACATGAGGTGGAGGAGGCCATCTATCTAGGCTGGTGAAGTGGTGCCAACATGTGCACACATGGAGGTCTCCATGGGGAGGGTGGCAGACTCCATGGAGAACCTGGTCCAACAGATTTTGCCAGAGCGGCACACAGACCTGCACTCCATAGAGATAGCCATGGCTGAGCCTCTGCAGTGGCTACGCGAGAGGGGTCAGGGCACTGTGACCTCCCTCCAGTTGCTCCTTCCACTCAAGGACTCAGGCAGGGGCCTTCGGGTACACAAAGGGAGGAGGAGCGGCAGTTGGACGCTCCTGAGAACTCCACTTAGGCCTCCCCGAGGTTGTCTGGCCCTTCCGAATCCCCTTTGCCTGTGACGTCTTCAACCTGTCACCGCAGAGGAAGCAGCTGCCCTGCAGCAGGACAGCCAAAGTAAACCCATCTCCAAAGGACGCCTGCCAAGGTCATCCAAGGCAACAGGGCCAACGGGTCAGCAGGCTGCCTCTACCCCTGCTGCAGATATCAGGGAGCAATTAGAAGAAATGGTAGGGAAAGAAAAGTTATGAAGTTCTGGAATCACAAGCGCTTGCACGGATGCACTGTGATTGTCACACAGATCAAACTTTTATAAATATAGTTCACTTGCAGTTCAAAATTTGCAAATGATACGAAGATTGGAAATGTTGACAACTGTGACGGGGATAATCTTGAACTTCAAAAGGACATAGACATGTTGATGGATTGGGCAGACACGTGGCAGTTGAAGTTCACTGCAGAGAAGTGTGAGGTGACTCGTTTTGGCAGGAAAGATATGATGAGACAGTACAAAATAAAGGGAGAGCCTCTAAAGGAGGTGCAGGAACAGAGGAACCTCGCTCTATATGTATATAGGTCATTGAAGGTGGCAGGGCATGTTGAGAGAGCAGTTAATAAAGCATATAGTACCTTAGGCTTTATTAATAGGGCCGTTGAGTACAAGAGTAAGGAGGTCATATTGAAC
Source organism: Cetorhinus maximus (assembly GCF_964194155.1). Classification (NCBI taxonomy): domain Eukaryota; kingdom Metazoa; phylum Chordata; class Chondrichthyes; order Lamniformes; family Cetorhinidae; genus Cetorhinus; species Cetorhinus maximus. The sequence goes on along the minus strand of NC_135880.1, from coordinate 205,725,540 downwards.
TTGTACAAGACACGAGTTAGACCTCATCTGGAGTACTGCGTCCAGTTCTAGGGGCCATACTTGAGGAAGGATGTGAATGCATTGGGGAGAGTACAGAGGAGGTGCACAAGAATGATTCCCGGGATGAAGAACTGTAGTATGAGGATAGATTGGAGTGGTTGGGACTGTTTTTCTTGGAGAAAAGATGGCTGAGAGGAGACTTGATGGAGGTATTCAAAATCCTGACAGGGTAAATAGTGAGAAACTGTTCCCACTCAAAACATCAAGAACAAGAGGGCACAGATCCAGAATAATTGGCAAAAGGAGTAAATGTGATGTGAGGAAAATATTTTTCACCCAGAGGCTGGTTGGAGTCTGGAACAAACTTCCTGAAAGGGTGGTGGAGTCAGGTTCAATCAGGGTATTCAAAAGGAAATTGGATTGCTACCTAAAAAGAGAGAATGTGCAAGGTTACGGGGATAAGGCTGGACAGTGGGATAAAGTGGAATGCTCTTTCAGAGAGCCAGTACAGACTCGATGGGACAAATGGCCTCCTTCTGCATTGTAAAGATACTGTGATACTGTAATCATGTCTGTTGTGGTTTATTTGCGATGGTCTTTAAGCCTTTGCACACCCTCCACACCACCCCCACCCCCACCCCGCCCATCATCTTCCTTGGGACATCTCATGTTTCCCGGAATCAGGCATTTACAAGGAGGCAAAGTTCGTTGCCAGGGCCCTTGAGAGCCATCTGCAAGAAGCCTCCCAGCACACTGAACCTTTGCCCTTCACACTCTCAACTGTCCCTGGGCCCGAGCATTGTAAATGCTACATATGCTGGGGTTCCCCTTCAGTTATCCAGTTGAGATGACCTGCATCTCCGCCCACCCCCTAGGACCCAACCCCCATGCAGCATCTCGAGATCTCCACCACGCAGCTCTGTATAGTTGCAACCAACCATGGTGGTAGTAGCATTCAAGATGCAGTCTAACACCTCTTCCACTCCCCTGTCACCCACATCCTCTCCCCCATAACCATTGACCCACCAGGAATCACTTATGACCTCTTATCACTCTTCAAACGTCCCCCATCACCTTCCTTCCCTTCCAGATAAATATAGAGGTCCCCTTTCTTCTCGAAAATCCCATCCCCGTAACAATAGACATGCCTGCCTTCATCCTTCCGACCTTTGAATCCGAATCACTTTCCACATCGCCATCAACAACCCTCAGCACCCTTTTATACATCGTTGCACCCTCACCCTTCCACCCTACCAGCTCCCACTGCCCCCTTTCACCATCACCATCCCCTCCTACTACTGCTACCCTCAGTTTGCCCCCGAGGCATCCTCCATTGACTCCACTGACCCCTCCCTCTGAACCCCTTTCCCCTCAGTAGCATCCCCCCATGCATGTCCACACATTGCACAAGCCCCCATGCCCCTTCACACCTGCACAAGCCCTGACCCCAGCCCGCAACCCAACACAGCCCTTCCCACTCTCGCGCTTCATACCAATTCACCCATTGCAAGACCCCTGCTGGATCTCTCTGTACCCTAGCATCCCAACACCCCCCTCAACTCCCTCTAGGCCTTCATACCCACCTCATCTCTTCATTTCTCCCCTCCCCACCCTTTGGTACCACCACCCCCCCGCCCATCCCACAGACCCTCGCTGCCCAGCAGTACCTCCTTCTGCCTTCCGCCTGTAGCTTGAAGATCTGCCCTGGGAGAAGTTTCTGCATCAGGAACAACCACCCAGTACCCAGGGAACAATTCCTGGATGCTGCTGCGCAGAGAAGATCCACGTGGTTGATGCTCCACTCACCATGTGGTGCACATGACATTCCAGGGTCCGATCGCTGGAGGCCTCCATCTTGCCCTCACCTCTGAGAGCTGCCCCAGGCCTTCTTAAGGCAAGTGCTGACTTTTAGACACACACGTTGATCTAGTCATCTTCTGGGCCGGTGTGATTTCCCACTGGTGTCGCGGACCATCAGGCCTGGGGGGGCGATTTCGGTTGAGCATTCGTCTGCATCCCGTTTGTGGGATGCAAATCGGTTTCACACTGAATTCTGTGGGAATTGAGACACGCCATGGGGCCCGGGAGCAGAAGATCCCGTCTTCATTTTACACCAGCAGGAAACCGGTTTTTGAGCTCCTAGTCACATTGTTTCCCCCCTGCCTGCCATTAAACCCGCCATGGAGCAGTATTGAAAATTCTGCCCAGGATTTTAGTTTATGCCAGCATGTTAGTATTGCACTCAATCCTTATTTCATTCATTAGCTAGAGGACCTTCTGTGATGCTGCCCCTAATTAGTCAGAAGGTATATGCTGCTTTATAAGGACAGGCATATTAAACCGTGTAACTATATTAGTTTGCTGCTGAGGTGCAGCTGTACGTAACATGTGTCCTTTTAAAGCAAAGAAACAACTTGTATTTATATATCACCTCTCATGGCCTCATGACATTCACAAGCAATGAAGGTCTTTCGAACTTGATCTGTCAGCAAATATGTTAGTCAATTTATGCACAGCAAGATCCCACAAACAGTACTGAGGTGAATGACTGGTAACCTGTCCTTGGCATTTTTGCATGAAATATAAAAGCTGGCCATAACGTTTGGAGAACTCCCACATTTGTTCAAAAAAGTACCATGGAATCTTTTGCAGTTTCAGAACAGACTTTTCTTGAAAAGTCAGAACCACTGACAACTTAGCAGGCTTTCAGCATTGCATTGCTCAGCCTAGTTCTTGTGCTCAAGTGTTGGATTTGAACACACGAGAGAAACACATACCAATACATCTCCCATATTGCTTAGAGTAAGTCAGGGGTGTTCTGTTTTATAAGGGCAGGGAAATATACCATGTAAAATTGAATGTCAGTATGTTTCCCTGTGAAGCCAGAAGGATGTAATTGTTGTGAATTCTTTTGTTGGAATCAGTTATAAGTCTTAACCCTGGCTTTGCTTGATTGACAGGTCAAGTGCGAAGATGGGTGACATTGTGGAATCAGAGTTTTGGAGGAGTGGAAGCTGAAACACAGCACACTTCATATATAAAGAAGAGACCTGCCTTTGGGAGATAATGGGGAAAGATTTTAATTCACTCAAAACCCATCCACATGCATAGAGTTAAAATCAGGCCCAACATGTGAAAACTCTCATAATTGTAAGGATAATTATTTAAACAGTTTAAATGTTTCTTTATTTACATCTGGCCCCAAAATTCCTTAGATGTTCTCCCAGTCTCCTGCCATAAGATCACCACTGTTTCTTTGTGAATCTTAAGCCTCCAACAGAGTTACAATGGGAGACCAGTAGAACCATGTAGGCTTTTGTAAGCCTAGTGTCCAAAGTAAGGCTTATAGCATTAAAAGGCATTTAAAAATTACACAGTATAAAGTTATCTTTTGTGTCTTTGATCACCATGATTAATGCTTGAAAGTGCTGTGGGAGTGTTGAGGTCATTAAAATAACATGCAGTCCCTCGCCTCCATTGTGGTAAGAATATTAGTGAACATCTTTTTGAAATAATATTTAGTTTTGTGTTGAGATGTTTTTCTACCTCTACAATCAGGACATGGTGGGAAAAGCTTCAGGATCTTTTATTGTTGCCTACTTTTCATCCCATATATATTAACAAATCGAGTATCATGGTTATAGCCAATTGTACTTGCAGACAGTAATAACTAAGTCTATTGAATGGACTGCATTTCTTTCCTTTCCGACTCTTTCCTCCCACCAAAAGAGGTAATTCATTCATTCTGGGGATGATCACATGGGGCAGGTGGCCTTCTGGTAATTCACCTAGAGTGGCATCCCTCTTGTGGAAGCCTCGTAACCATGCCCATCCCCAAACCTTATTTCTTCTGCACAGCACCGTTTGCTAATTAAGTTGTCGATATTATAGGGATGATTATGATGCTTTGCTGAGGCCATCTGTAAATATTCTTATTTGACTGGAAACAATTTCTGCTCTTTCTTGTCAGTTTTATTAGTAATTCAGCATGCATCAGACTCAGCAGATTTGTTGAATTGTGATATGTTAAGAGGAGTTTATAGCCAAATCAAAACAGTATTCACTCAGCGAAACACACTCTTCCCATTAGCTGATGCTATTATAACTGTGTCTGGCATCTGAACAAGCATTATATTTTGCAAGGCCTCACGTGGCCCCTTCAACTTTTAATCAGCAAATCTAGTATTTCCATATGCAATCGCCAAAGCTTTTTGAACATGTTAATCAGATCTGAAATCTGAGTACTGGAGAATTATACTACACAAACTGAATCAATGTGTGTTGCTGTAAGCCATTTAAGCCAGTTAGTATTCTTTAACTACCAGGTCCCAAAGTCTGGATAAACTGCAGGCAGCATCCAGATCAAGGTTTTGTCAGAATGATGGCCAGAAGATCCATTTTTTCCCCCAGACCTGTCACTAGTCTAACTGTACCAAGTTAAAACACTTCACCGGCAGCTGTGTGCTCTCGGTTTGACCCCACAGTATTCCAGGTGTTGTCTCACCTAGGCCCTGTACAATTGTAGTAAGGCTTCTTTATTCCTGTACTCCAATCCCCTTGCAATAAAGGCCAATATGCCATTTGCCTTCCTAATTGCTTGCTGTACCTGCATGCTAATGTTCTGCTTTCCTTGTACAAGCATCCCCAAGTCTCTCTGAACATCAACATTTACAAGTTTCACACCTTACAAAAAAAATGTTTTTCTACTCTTATGGCTGAAGTGAATAACCTCACACTTACCCACGTTATACTTGTTGCAAATACCTAGTTCATGGTTCATGTTAATATTTTAGAGGTAATTTTTAGCTCTGTGAAGGTTTATGTTGTAAAGTAAGGTAATTAAAATGCTGGGCTTTAGGGATTGCCAGACTACCTCAAGAACTTGCAATTCAAAAGATGACCCATGTTTGTTTCATAAAAGAAGAGCTAGAGCTATAAAACAGCAGGTGGGCTTATTTAGCTAAAGAACTGAGAACTTGACGTCTGCAATCCTTGCAATAAGGACTTTTCAGAGAGATGTTTTGTTTTGGGAGTTAGAACTAAATTACTTTAAAAGCATTCAGGTGAACCCTGAAAGGTTGTACAACCCATTTACTTCATCAGATCAAAGAAAAAATAGTTAATATGGGATAATTAATCTCAAGATCAGTTTGAGGATAACCCAGAGCAGGCTAGGTTGCCATGCAGATGGGTGGAACTTAGAAAGGTTATCTGGTTTCAATTTATCTGGGTGTTTGTTGAGAGGGTTAGTTGCAATTTGGACCTCACGTGGTTTGCAGCTCATGAGAGAAGATAGCCAAAGTAAATGGTAATTAGATAGATCTGCATTGGAAGCAGTGTAAAACTCTATCTACATCATTTACTACATGGAATGTGAGTGCGGCTTAATCTCAGTTTGAATTTTGAGAGCGAAATAAAGCTTGAAGACTGCCTACTTTGAAACTAGTAGAATAATCTATGGTGGTCCTCCATAGAGTCTGTGGCAAAGAAAGAAACCAACAGATTAGCTTGGAAGTATTGGAAAAGTAACCAGAACAAGGCCTGAGGTATCAGGAGAGATGGTAAATGAAAGTTTTATTTCTAAGAATAGCTGGAGCTGAGGAGAGTTCCCAAAGGCCTGTGGCCTACTTATGGGTGATCCCTACAGAAGTAAATAACTTTAAGATTGATTTGCCTTATAAGAGAATTCCTGCAGTAAGTAAGAAATAACCCTGAGTGCATAGTATACATAGTCATAAACCATATTTTTAAATTAATAGTGGTTGTTTTATTTAATTATGTTATTTACAATGAAGTTTGTTTTGTTTAAAAAAAATGACAACTTGTGGTGTAATTCTATCAGCTAAAACATGATTCAGATTTCTCTTTAATTGTTAACTGTCCCTAATTGGATCGTAAAATACACCATCTGTCATCTTGATGCCCACTAAATTAACCTGCCTATATCTCTTTGTAGCATCTCTGTGTCCTCCCCAGAGCTTACCTTTCCACCTAGCTTTGTATCATCAGCAAACTTAGATACATTACTCTGTGTCTCTTCATCTAAGACATTAATACAGGTTGTAAATAACTGAGGCCCCAGCACTGATTGTTGCAGCACTCCACAAGTCACAGCCTGCCAACTTTGAAATATTTCATTTAAGCCTACTTTTTGCTTCCTGTCCAATCCAATCCTCCATCCATGCTAATATATTACCCTAAGCTCCATGTGCCCTATTGCCTATTAACCTTTTGTGTGGCACCTTATCAAATGCTCACCAAGGCTCCTTTAGCAGCACCTTCCAAACCCTTGACTTACCACCTAGAAGGACAAGGGCAACAGATGCTCGGGAACACCACCACCTTCAAGGTTCCTTTCAAACCATGCATCATTCTGACTTGGAGCTATAATCACTCTTTCTTCACTTGCTGGATCAAAATCCTGGAATTCCCTTCCTAACAGCACTGTGAGAGTACCCGCACCACATGGATTGCAGCAGTTCAGGAAGGCAGCTCACCACCATCTTCGCAAAGGTAATTAGGGATGAGCAATAAATGCTGGCCTAGCCAGGAATGCCCACATCCCATGAAAGAATGAAAAAAAATCTATGTCGGTTAACACCCTACCAGGTAGAGAACTTATTCCTGAATATACTTCTCTTTCACCAAAACTTTGTGCCTGTCGTATATTAACAAACTTTACAAAAAGAAATTTGGGAAGAATCCCCATCATTGGCCTGTTTAGATTTCTGGGCCACCAACCGACACCATGAGCTGGTTGGCTTTCCAGTCTGGGGGGGAAGAGGCTGCTGTTGAATTTGAGGTGCTGGCCTCATTTAAATCTAGCAGAGGAACTGTAGGGTGCCAAGCAGGCTTCTGGTGCAGCTCACTGGATTGGGATCGCAAGATTGGGCCACCTGTAAGGCAAATTGTTGGAGGGAAGGTCATGGTCACAGTGGGTGGGGATCCTGGGACTGCAACAACCTAGATTAATTTTAATTGTCACAGACCAATCCTGCTCCTCCAGGGCCCAGAAAAATAATTCCACACTTAGCTCCAGTAATCCCCTTCTGTTGCTTTGCCTGTGGAACTGCACAGGCTCCGAACAGTTCTGACCTTAAATGCCAATTGAGGTTCTATTTACATTATTGAAACCTTATCATATTAAAAAGGAGCTTATCACCAGAATCTGCTGATGGTAAGGCACCTTTAGAAATTGAATTGGCCTTATTGTTGGTATTAATGGGACTGTAAGGATACTGACCCCATTTTGAAGACATTGCTCTTTCTGAAAATGCCAGGCAAAGCCATTGAAAATCCACACCATCATCTTTAGGGCCAATTACTGGGAATACAGTAGTACATTAGACAACATGCCAATGGATAAATAAGGAACAAAGTTTCTGTCAAGTTATCTGACATCTGACACTGGGGAGGAAGGAGCTTTAGATGTTAAAATTATCTTTGTCATGAGAAGGCACTCAAAGTGAGAGAAAACAGGAGATTTGTTTAGGACATGAGAGTGATATGAAATTGATTGCAAAGAAGAATAGGATGTTGATCGTTATATCCTGCAACTGAACTACCATCCAACTCAAGGGCTTCCTGGGTTACCTTGGTAACAAACTGCAATGTCAACATTCAGTTCCCTGAAGAATAGCAAATGTGAGGCCATTTTCACTGTGACAATTGGCACGGCTAACCAATTTACTTGAAGAATTGTTCCTGATAACTTGGTGAATAGCTCTTTTAACTCAGACACTCAATTGTTCTTGCCATATTTGCGCTTTTAGTCTGTTTTCTTCATCTTCACTACACATTAGCAGTTTATTTGCAACAGTATTTTGTCATTAATTCAGAAAATAATTCTTGTGGCAATTCATTTCCAAGTAAGAAAACGTTTGCGTTCGATCATTTCACATCTCTTGACCTCGCCAAATCATGTTGTGATGATAGCGGCTGCATGGGAGAAGAGCTGCCCTACCTCAGCTGTTTCATATGATTCACGTGGTAAGTGAATTAATGAAATCCCCCATTTATGGTAGGAGCATATTTAAAGCTGTCACTAAAATTGTTTTCAGTTATGAATGCTCCAGATGGCGAGCATTTGACTGCCTATCTCTCAAGAGCCATTCTAAAAGTGGCCCATTGCAGCTCAAAGCCGTTATTTCTAAAGGTATAATCATTAATTTAAAAATGGTTCAATCTTTGATGCCTACTCGCTGACTTTTAAGTGCGTGGAAAAATGTTGCTGGTGACTTTAATTACTTAACCTTTGTTTAATTAATTCATGGTATAAAATATTTATCCCAATAACTATTGTAGCATGTATATGAGCTGGATAGTAATTTACTTAATACATCACAGGCCAACTTTTTACTAGCACACCAAAGGCCGCACCCCCTTTTTTTGATTTGTTCATTGGGTTTAAGCATTGTTGACAAGGACAACATTTACTGCCCATCCCTAGTTGCCCTTGAGAAGGTGGCAGTGAACTGCCTTCTTGAACCACTGCAGTCCATATGATGTAGGTACGTTCACAGTGCCATTGGGAAAGAGTTCCAGGATTTTGACCAAGCAATGGTCAACGAATAGTGATATAGCTCCAAGTCAGGATGGTGTGTGACATGGAGGGGAGCTTGGTGGTGTCTCCATTTGTCTGCTGCCCTTGTCATTCTAGACGTTCTTCAATATAATATTGAGCTAGTCTGCATCCACTGCTTCAAAGTTGCATGGGATATGGAAATAGACAAATAGGAAAAGTGGATTTACCTGATAGTCTTAATTTACCTTTAACATAGTTTACTTCATATTAAAATGAGTGGGAAGGGCAGCCACTACATACTGGCGAGCAAGTGGAAAATTGCAGAAGTTTTGTAATGTGTTGGTTGTTGTCTGTACTCTGTTAAGAAACTTATTGGTACTGTTAGCAGCAAGTGACTATACACATTTCCTACTTTCCTTACAATTATTTCTATTTTATGAACTAACTCAACTATACAAAGTGATGTGATTTAATTGCAATAAAACAAACCCTGAAGTATTTCATTCTTCTTAAGTTTCAGATTTACCATTGATCTCCCACATCCTGAATAATTACAGTAATTAGTGTGCAAAGTAAATGAGTTGTTGCAATTTGGGAAATTGAGAACGTGTGTTTCTACAGTCAGGAACCCAGACTGCTATATTTTTTATGCTTTTCTTTTAAATGGAATGAAGTCACCTATCGCATTTGTGATTTCATTAGAGGTAGCACCGCATGAAATCAAAAACCATCTGTTATTCTGATTCAAAAGTTACCACTGGACTGAAAAAATGCTGAATAAATTATGTAAATGAATAAATGTTTTCTGAAGTTTTATTTTCGCGTGCATGAACAATAAAGCATTGCCTCGCGGCATTTAATTTACTATTTTTTAAATGAGGGAACAATTCCTCTTTCAGCTCTCTTGCAACTTAGCGAACAGCAGGGTGGAAACTTAATCCTAGATGCCCAGTCATCCCATGTTTCCCAAGGGCCACAACAGCACCTGGCAATGGCTCAAGTTTTTTTTTGCTCCTTCCCCTGGTTTCCACTCAAGAAGCAGAAACAGCTTTGGCAAAGTTTAAAAAAATTAATGTCATGGACTTCTGTTTTTATCAGCTGTGTTTGATGGATTATGTTTGCTTAGGCACTAAGGAACTTCTTGCTGTAGGTATGGAATACATGAGCACAATCGTGAACCCCTGTGACCCAAGATTGCAAATCCTGAAATTTGCAACATATTGCAACTTGGGAGGAGCTTCCTTTCAAAAATTTGGCATCCAAAAAAGCGATGCCAAAGCTGAGTTCTCCTACTTGAGAATAAGTCTGGAGGATCAAAGCTCCATCCCATCACTTTGTGGAACTGGTACATTTGTTACCTTGATCATATACAGGCTTGTTGTTTCACTTATGATTAATACTGAACTGATTGATCATTACGTGAGACAGTAAATTGACCAGAAGCAAACCATGTCAATTTAAGACTAAACATTAATTGTACCTCTTCCAACTTGCTTTCGCTGTCAGTGACTAAGGCCGATGCTAAGCTTTATGATGCTGATGTTATTTATCATTGTGAGCACACTGCTTACAGTTCTGCATAGCATAACAAATTGTAGCACTATCCCTGCCCAAACATTCTAGTCTTCTCAAGCAACTTTCTTAGTAATTTATAAGTAAAACACACATTCATGATATAAAAAGAATATTAGGAAGTGAGTTTACTAGTGTTTTAAGTTTACTAATGGAATAAAAATTGTAATAAAGTATTTACAGTATCCACATTCAGCAACTATATAAGCCGTATCCTTTACTTTCTCACACCCTGATTGCCCATGCTATCACTGGCAAGATGACAGGTAATAACTTAAGGAAAATATTATGCTCCTTTCCTGTTGTTGCTACTGCCAGAGGGCATGAGTTGTGAGCTTGGAAGTGGACCAAACATTTCAACTCCATCCATCAGAGTCTTTGGATTAGAGTATCAGGATACACTTTTATTGAAACAATGTAGAAATTGTTCAAGAATCTTGGCCACAAAGTTCTGTCAGAACCTATTATGACTTGAATTGCCTTGCAAAAGTAATGAAGTTTTATTGAATTCTTTGTTGGCAACAATTGTGCATTGCAACTAGTTTGGACACAAACTTTTGTGGCGATTATTACCAGAGGTGTTGAATAAATAGACTTCTAACACATCCAAATCCCATGTTCCATTGAACATGTTAGGAACATAACATAACTGCAGGCCTTTTGAATAAGTGATAGTTCTCTTGTTGTTTTGGATAGAACCTACTCTATATCCTATCAGTTCTGTAAATTAAAATACTTTTCTTAATAACAATTTGATTTTTAAATCATGTGACTAATTCTATGTACAAACATTACATTAGATGTAAAATATTTTGTAGATTACTTTATTAAAGTTATATAACATTTATAATATTGGTAGGTCTCTGGAAAATCACTGAGATCTATGATCCAGTCTGGTGACATCACCAAAATAAATACAAGCTAGTAAAGTATTGTTCACACATATCTCCAAAGGAAAGAGTGGAAGATCATAGTTAGATATGCAAAATGAGAAAGTTAAAGCATGAGATATGTACTTATATTTCTTTTCTTACAGTTTAGTATTCAGATAATAACAGATAGCAATAATCTGCATAAACCTTAGCGACAAAGGTCTAAGCTAACAGTGTGAAGATCCATTGTACTTGTATCCCTGTTTCTTAAATTGTCTCACATATTTCAAGTATCTCTAAATTGATCATTATTTTATTTATTATCTTCTGGACTTTACTCTATTTTCTTTAACCTAAAGTTTTAAAATCAATATGGTTTCAGCTGTGGAAATTGTCTCGGAATATTCAGCTGTCCATGTTGATTACACCATGCTTTTTCAGAAATATAGGTAAAGATCATCTGGACACAAACATAGTTTTAATGTAGGTGAAACTGGAAGGAGTGTGGACAGCACAAATTTCAACCAGTTCTCTCCTCGAATGGCATTCTGGACCTAATGTACATGCTTTGCATTTTAAATGGGCCTATCACTTGACCTGGGTTTGTGGAATTGCCCATTCTGGCATCCCATTGGTAAGCAAACATTAGCATGGCCACAGAGCCAATTTAACATTCACAGTTAATGAGATCTGCTTCCTCTCAGAGGTAATGAACATTTCCCAGTTTGCCCTTTATAGATCAAAGTAAACAACCTTGATATTATAAGATTTGGTTTCTAGGCTATAAATAATTAGAGGCAGGCATACGTTCTGTTTATTTGTGAGACAAGTATTTAAAATCCATATAAAATGAGATAATACAGAAATATTTTAGGAAATGACACAGGGGTGAGCCTTGTGAATTTCATAAACTGAAGTGGAAACGAACAGTCTTTTCAGAAGAAACACTCATCTCTAACAAGTTGTTATTACAGAATCCAGGGAGGTTTACGTCGCATTTACTATTCCTGATTTGGGCTTTCTGATATTAACATTGCATGCCAAAAATGGGGGAAAAAAATTCAATTCCACAGCAATGATATCATTCAATGTGTTGGGAATAAAATGTTGCCAACTAGAAATAAATTCAATGGGAAAAACACAAGAAAGTGATACCAAAGTGCTTTTTGCTCATTCACCATTTGACGTGGTGTAAGACTAATATTAACTCAAGATAATTAGCTGTCTGATCTCCAGCCAGCCTGAGCTACTTATTTCCTTGCTTGTCTCCGGGCAACATGACACATGAAGTAATTTGATGGCTGGAAGCATATGTGACAGGCTTCAAAATTCCTGAAGTCTGCACCAGTATATATTCTACACTATGCTGAAATTGAGGCTTTCAAGGTCATTCAGAGTCTCAGGGCAAATGGGGTAGTCGATATGGTTCTAATTGGCACAACACAAATTTAATTAGATGAAGCAGGAAGGAAATATTGTGGCCAGGAACCACGATTGAGAAGTATGACTCATCTGTGTCTGCACTCACACAAATGCATGTAATGTTCTTTCAACCCAAACAAATATGTGTAATAAATGCTACTAGCTGAATATAAATAGTCTACTGGTCCAGCTCAAAAGTCCCTGGCAAGGAAAATAAATATTTTATCAATAAATCAATACATAAATTGGGTTGCATAACGGTGAAAGTCTTCCTAAGCTGAGCACATCTGTAATGGCAGCATGTTGATCTGAATGTAAAGGCTGGTTTATATGAGCAGAGTGACATTGTGGTAGTCTGATGTGTAGTATACCTATTAGAAGAATGTTATAATGGAAGATCACATGATCTTAGTGTCCAATAGCAGAGTAGCGGGGGCTACCTCTGTAGTTAGTCGTCTGTAGTCAGTAGTCAGTAGCAGAGTAGTATAGAGATAGAGTTTGAAGTGTAAGCACATGTTTAGTTGCTGCTGAGTACCATTGTAAATAAACACAGAGTTTCTACCTATGAAGTGTCTGTTACTCAACTCTATCATTAGTACCAAATCAGCCACCCCTTACAACAAGTGTGCGAACAGGATCCAACAACCTGGTGACTAGGATCCAACAAACTGGCAACAAGGATTAAACAAGTTAAACAGAAGCAAGCAAGAGAAATGAAATCAGCACTGTACCTCGCACAGCAATTGTAAGTAAAAGTTCCTTTCAAATCGTTGAAGTAACTCCCTCACAGCATGCTGCAATTTGGAAGAATTGATCCTTTCGATCCACCAATGGTCCCACTATATTGAATGTCTCTTGTTCTTTTTCCGAGTAAATGAGATTTCGGATGAAGAGAAGAGACAGGCAATCCTCTTAAGTACATGCAGGACTAAGACTTATGGATTGATTCGAAGTTTGACAGCATCAGTGACCCAGACTTGAGAAATTTTGATGAATTCGTGGATCTGGTGAAGGGCCATTACCCACCAAAGTCCTCAGTAACGATGCAAAGGTTCAAGTTTAATTCAAGAATTAGAGCTCTGGGGTAAATACTTGCAAGCTTTGTGGCGAGCTTGAAGCAATTAACACAGCACTGTGAGTTTGGTACATCCTAAATGATATGTTTAGAGATTGTTTAGTGTGCGGTGTGAACGAGGACACGCTTCAGAAGCGATTATTATCCGAAACAAATTTGGATTTTAAGAAGGCGCTAGGGATTGCATTGGCAATGGAAAGTGCACTTAGAGATTTGAAAGCCATACAGAGCGCACAAAATGGCGCCGTCCTCCACATCGGGTGGGAAGGGTGCGAAAATGCATTACTCTACTGAGAGATGGGAAACAGCCCCCACTAGTAAGGAAAATGAGGAAAAATGATTTAGCAGCGAAAACAAGGAATAATATCAATAAAGATGGAAACAAAAAATCTTTTAATGACTGGCACTTTAAAAAAATAATGTTTTTATTGTCATGAAAACGGTCACATAACAGGACAGTGTAAGGAAAGAGTCAGGCAGACTTTCAAACAAAAGAAAAAAAACAGTGAGATCTACAATATGGAACAGCCTGAAGCAACAGGTTCAGATATTTATTTGTTGTATAACTTGAAGGCTGGAAGAACAGAACCAATCTATGTAACAGTGAAAGTGAATGATAGGCCTGGTCAAATGGAAGTGGACACAGGAGCTTCCACTACAGTAATTGGGAAACATACCTTCAAATACCTGAGTAATGGGGAACATCATTTAAATTTGGAAGAAACAGCTGCCCAATTAAAAACATACACAGGTGAAGACATCCAAGGCAAAGGCATAAGTAGTGTAACTGTTAATTATGGGAGCCAATCGGTAAAGCTACATGTGTTGTTATTGAAAGGCAAAGGACCAAGCCTCCTACTGGCTAAGGGAAATCGACCTTGAGGGACCACTGAGATTCCAAAAGGAAGCAGGAAGCATTTCTGCTTTGGAAAAGGAGTGTGTAAAGATTCAACAACCTGAAGAACTGCAGGCTGTCTTGAACCAAAACACGGAAGAACAACAGAAGGAACTCGAAGAGACCGTGCTTAAGGACAAAGTTTGAGACAAGGTGAGCAACTTCCGAAAGGAAAAAGAAAACCTGCTGAAAGACCTTCACACGCTTCAAGATTCCCTCAACTGAAAGTTTGTACCACTGGAAAAATACAAAGAGAAACTATTCAAATTTAGCACCTTTCTGACCAAAATGAAGGATGAGTTGGCAGAGAAGACACAACAATGCTTAATTTTCCAGGGGACAGCAAACAAATACAGAAAAGAGATGGAAGAGCTGAAGAATCAACTACGTGAAGCCGAAAAGGCTTTGGAGGTAAAAGTAGTAGAATTTTCTAAGAAGCAGTCAGATGATGAAATTCTGGAAAACTCAACTACTGAGTTCACTCAATTTGAGCTTACATCTGAGATTAGTCGGACCAATATTGAAACCAAAAAGAAGGCCGAGATTAAAGTCAGTGCTAGAAAGAAGAAGGCACGTAGAAAGAAGACACAGAAAGTTAAATGAGGCTTTAATCCTGGCACAGCTCACATCCAGGAATTTTCCTAATGAAGACCATGGTACACAGCTATCTATGGTGGCGTGGGATAGATGGTGAAATAGAGAGTTTAGTGAAGAATTGTGTGCAATGTCAGCAACCGCAAAAGTTACCTTCAACAGCTCCATTACACCCTTGGGAATGGCCAGGAAGACCATGGGTGCAGTTATACATTGACTATGTGGACCTTTTATGGGAACAACGTTTCTGCTCATTGTTAATGCCCACTCATAATGGATGGATATAAATGAGGTGAAATCACCAACGTCTTCTGCCACAATTGAGAAGTTGCATCAAAGTTTTGCCATTAACGGACTAGCAGAAGTAGACGTTTCTGATACCAGCATGGCATTTATGAGTGCTGAGTTTCAGGGTTTATCAGCCTCAACAGTATCACTCATGTAAAAACTTCACCATACCACCCTTCCTCAAATGGACTGGCCGAAAGGGCGGTTCAAACATTTAAGGCTGGCATGACGAAATTAACAGGAGATTCCTTAACAACCAAGCTAGCACGCTTTCTTTTCCATTATAGGACCACCCCTCACACAACAACATCTGCAGAGTTAGTGATGAAATGCCGTCTCAGGATGAGATTGGGCTTATAATGCCAAATTTAGGGGGGAAGGTGGAAAGGGGTCAGAGAAGTCAGAAAACTAGACACAACTGGCATTGTCGCAGGAGGAAATTTACCATGGGAGAAACGGTATATATGAAGAACTTTGGAGAAGGACCAAAGTGGTCACTGGGTGAAATAAGTGCAGTGACTGGACCTCTATTTTACCATGTGGAGGTGGAAGACTGAGTCATACGGAGACATGTGGATCATCTAAGGAAGAGAGAAACTATGCACCAAGAAATGATTCCACCAGTGTTCGCGAACGGGTCAGTGTTTCCTGTTGAGAGAAATCAACCCAGCTCAGACACATCTGTTGTTCCTTCAAGAGTGGAGGATATAGATCTGCAGGTGCCCACTGAAGCATCTATGTTCATGCAACTCAGGAAAAGGAAATTCCTGACAAGGCATCTGAAGTTGTAGAGCTGAGACTCTCTACGCGCATAAGGAAACCCCCAGAAAGACTGAATTTGTAAATTACTTATCAGCGTAAATATTTTGCTATTTTGAGAAAATTGTATTTGTAAACATAAAATGTATTTCTGAGTAAAGGGAGAGGGATGTGATAATCTGATGTGTAATTTACCTTTGGGAAGAATGTTATAATGGAAGGTCACATGATATTAGTATCCAAGAGCAGAGTAGCGCAGGCTATCTCTGTCGTTAATAGTCTGTAGTCAGTAGCTAGTAGCAGAGTAGTGTAGAGATAGAGTTTGAATGTTTGCACATGTTTAGTTGCTACTGAATATCTTTGTAAATAAACGCAGAGTTTCTACATATGAAGTGTCTGCTACTCATCTCTATCATTAGTATCAAATCGGTCACCCCTTACAACAAGCGTGCAAATAGGATCCAACAAACATGTTATATGGTGTTGCTGTTGCACCTTTGGATAATAATAGCCTCTAGGCACAACTCATACAACAACAATTTGTATTTATAGAGCGCCTATTACATAGTAAAACATCCCACCTTCACAGAACTTGACACCAAGCCACCCAAGGAGATTTTAAGGCAGATGATCAAAAAGCCTGGTCAAGGACGTAGGCTTTAAGGAGGGTCTTAAAAGGGAAAGAGATGGAGAGGCAAAGATAATTCGGGAGGGAATTCCAGAGTTTAGGGCCTTGGTAGCTGAAGTCATGGCTGTCAGTGGTAGATCTATTAATATTGGGAATGCTCAAAACGCCCAGAATTGGGAAGGTGTAGGTATCTCAGAGAGCTGTAGGTTCAAGGATATTACAGAGGTTAAGACGGGAGAAACCATGAGGGGAATTTGAAAACAAGGATAAGAATTTTAAAATTGTACTGTTGCTTAACCGAAAGCCAATGCTTTTCAGTGAGGACAGGGGTGATAGAGTGAATGGGGCTTGGTGTGAGTTGGGATACAAACAGCGGAGTTTTGTATGACCTCAAGGTTACAGAAGGTAAAATGTGGGAGTTGGCTAGGAGTGCATTGTATTATTCAAATATAGAGATAACAAAGGCATGAATGAGAGTTTCAGGAGCAGGAAAGCTGAGGCTGGGTTGGATTCGGGCGATGCCACAGAGGTGGAAATAGGCAGTCTTAGTGATGCCATGGATATGTCAAAATGACGTCCAGGTCACAAACAGTCTGATTCAGTCTTAGAAAGTAGCCAACAAGAGAGACGGAGCTGATGTCTCAGGATCAAAGTTTGTAGTGGGGACTGGAAACAATGGCTTTGATATACCCAATATTTAGTTGAAGGAATTTTCTGCTCATCCAGCCCTGGACATCAGACAAACAGTCAGACAATTTAGAGACTGCAAAGGAGTCAAGAGATCCTGTTGAAAGATCACCTATAGCTTTCACCTTTTAAACAGTTACAGTGAAGAGACTGGGCATTTGCCACTGAAGTTAAAAGATATACTAAATGTTAATGCCCCTATTGTGTTAAAAATGGAGACTGTGGTACCAATCAAATACTTGAACTGACCTCCTTATGTGATACACCTGGATAGAGTTCCAATTCCTTTCATAGAAATTCTTATAATAAAAGAATTATGTTAAACAGGACAGAATTCTGTTAGCACTGTGAGGAAGTCCAATCGGGAATCAACTGTATTCCTTTGCCTGTATAATTGAGTCTGAAGTGACAATTGTAGAGCACTAAATCCAAGATACATTTGCTCCATTTGGAGCAGATATTGTTAAGCTACCAGTTACTCCAATGGTATAATAATTTTTATAAAATTATAAATCATATAGGTATAAATCATAAGAGGGTAGTAAGGTGATTGATTGCTATAAACACCAAACATACCATAGTCTTCACTTTATAATTGGGGTTATTTTCTGGTGCAAGAACTGCTAACAAGATAAAAATTTGTCTATACCTAAATTGAGCTTTGAAACATAATGGCAGCCATGGAACCTTCTGCATTTCAACAAAGAAATTGATTTTGAAATTTTTTTGAAATGCTGAACGATGTTTCTGAGAAACTTCACAGTGGCCTCCAGATAACAATCAGGTTTACATGTGCCAGTTTTTGTATTATAAGCTTTTTTCTGTACAGCTCCTTCAGTTCTTAAGATGTGTTTCCACGGCTAAGATTTTTGAGATACAGTCTTATATGGGAATCCTGCAGAATTTTAACAATTATACTTTCATTGTTGAAACTAAGCATCAGTGATTAATGATATATTTGCAATGAATGTTCCAGCATGTTTTATGGTGGAGTATTAAATAGAAAGATTATTTAAAGCATGAGTCAGTACCAAAGGCTTTAATCAATTGACAGTATTCCATTGTATTGTGAAACATACTGAGACATTTATTATGGTTTTATAAGTAGAGAAGATTGTATAAGAGTATAAGTAGATAGATTGTGTTGATGGTCTAAGCTGTAGCTGTTTAGTTTATGGTTAGAAAACTGGCTTTTCTACACAATGTCTGGTTGCTCCTCTCACAATTCGGCAAAAAGAAAAGATCTACTAAATTGTGAGATTACACTCTGTGTAAAGGTGCCTTAGGTACCTGCTTAGCTAATGATAGACAAAAAGCTCACAATCAATGGATCATCAGTGCTTCCCAGAAACCTGGTGCTGTGGAACAAATACCCTTTCAGATCCTATCCTCTATCTCTCTATGCACAGTATCAATTGCTATCTCTTCCTGCTTATTCAACAGGTGATTCCAACATCTCACCTGAATGTTAATTTTCTAATTGTTTGTCAGGCGAATGCCAGCTTTTAGCAACAAATTGTTTAACTGTCACCCTAAATCTATGGGATGGATTTTATGCCCCTGCACCTCCTACGTCTACACTGAAACTTGTTTTTTAGTGGTGGTGACCCTAGCTGGAAAGTGCCTGTGTACTTTATGTGAGGGCATGATTAAACTTGGCTTCAATGCTCCCTATAATCAAACCACTTGCCAGCACTCACTGTCTAAGATCATTCACGAAGAACAGACAATTTGGGTCAGGCATCTCATGGCTGTCTTAACCCATTGAATTGTACCCCAGCATTAGTCACAGGGGTGAAATTGAACACAACCCTGAAATGCAAAACAGGTGGAGTTGCATTTGTTTCCTGCTATAAGACATTGTCAATATTCAGCTCTATTAAAGGCCATGGAAGGGAATATCGGGCAGGGTGCATGCAGACAACAGATGCCCACCTCCAATTTCCCCCCCCCACTTTCATTTGCAAGTGTGCGGAGAAAATTGTAAAAAAGATATTTATTTTAAATATGAGGTAGATAATAACACAAGATTACAAAGCCAGGTCACTGAAAATAGTCAATAGTAAGTTAAGATATCCAGTGGACATAGATTGAAAACCCACTGGATTAAACGAGAAGTGCTGGGTTGTTTTTGCAGCAAGATGCAACGAAAGCCAGTGCCCAGCCTTGATAAAAGCAAAAAACTGTGGATGCTGGAAATCCAAAACAAAAATAAAAATACCTGGAAAAAATCAGCAGGTCTGGCAGCATCTGCGGAGAGGAACACAGTTAACGTTTTGAGTCCGTATGACTCTTCAACACACTAAGTAAAAATAGAAAAGAGCCTTGATAAGTCTGATTTGACAGTAGTATCTTGTAAGGCAGACACTGCATTGCCCTTTTATTTTCAATAGCTATCGGATCTGTATCAGTAATAAACGACTAGATAGCAGGTCCTGAAAAATTTAAGAGTATGTCATCAGAGGAGGTGAATTGCTCAAATCTTTCTGCATTTTCATTGCAACTGGATCGGTCCCATTGCAGGGAAAAATTACATTTGCAAATACCCTTTCATGATTTAAATAACCTTCCTTCGTCCTTCTTTTATTAAAATATTTCATATCTGTGTCTTGTCTTTATAATTGCATTGGAGGCAGTTCAGAGAAGGTTCACTAGGTTGATTCCTGGGATGAAGAGGGTGTCTTAAAAGGAAAGGTTAAGCAGGTTGGGCCTATACTCATAACAGGTGAGAAGAATGAGAGGTGATCTTATTGAAACACATAAGATTCTGAGCGGGCTTGACAAGGTAGATGCTGAGAGGATGCTTCCCCCATGGGGGAACTTAGAACTAGACAGCACAGTTTCAAAATAAAGGGTCTCTCATTTAAGATAAATTGAGGAGGAATTTCTTCTCCCAGAGGGCTGTTAATCTTTGCAATCTCTACCCCAGAGAGCAGTAGAAGCTGGATCATTGAAAGCATTTAAGGCTGAGTTAGACAGTTTTTTGAACGACAAGGGAGTCAATGGTCATGGGGGCGCAGTCAGGAAAGTAGAGTTGAGGCCATAATCAGCTCAGCCATAATCTTATTGAGTGGCGAAGTAGGCTTGAGGGGCCGATTAATCCACTCCTGCCCCTATTTCTTATTTTCGTAAGTTCTTACGTCTACCACCTACAGGCCTCTTATAGTAGATAATCACCTTTAGTATCTGAGAAATGTTGTCTTCATTGGAGATTTTATTACAGTTGATCCAAAGAATTTAACCACCTCTACCCACATGGCTGGAGTAAGACAGCTGTTTAACAGCATAGATACATATACACATGCTAAAAACAACAGATGGAGACAGCCAGTGTAACAAGAATACTAAGCCTGATTAGAGAAAGAATCTTTTCCTGTAATGTAGAATCATAGAATCTTACAGCACAGAAGAGGCCATTGAGCCCTTCATGCCTGTGTCGGCACTTTGAAAGAGATATCCAATTAGTCCCGCTCTCCTGGTCTTATTCCCAGAGCTGTGCAATTTCCTTCCCTTCAAGCATCTATCCAATTATTTTTGAAAGTTACAGTTGAATCTGCTTCCACCACTGTTTCAGGCAGGTCATTTCATTTCATAATAAATCATTGCATTAAGAACGTTCTCTTCAACTCACCTCTAGCTGTTTTGCCAATTGTGTGAAATCTGTGTCCTCTGGTTACAGACCCTTCTGTAAAAATAATTGGGAGAAGAATATTCATCAAGGGTACCAGATATTATATTATATTGATTATATACATGCAGACATAAAGAAGGTATTTTGTCACATTTACTTCAGATATTATATTGGTTTAAGCTCCAATGATAGCTCAGCAGATTAAGATGGAGAATGTGTGCGCTAAAGAGATGGGAAGCTCTCAGGCTCAAACTCTGGTCTCTTCTCAGTCAGCAGCAGGAGCACTCTACCTAGCTTCAGAGCCATTCACTTAGATGAGGAAAATTGGTTATGGTTCCCCCTTCTAATCACTAGCTGTGTTGCCGAGATGGCTGCGCATGCATAAGCATACAGGGCAAAGACAACAGCTGAGGTGTTTATCAATCAGTTCAGATTATACTGTATGTATGGCCAATTGTCTAATATGAAGCCAGACAACAAAGTCAGGAACAAACAATTATTTATTAGTCTTATAATAATAGTCTGAAATATTTAAACATTAAATATACAAAAGACTGCAGCCAGTTGTTTATTTCCAAATGACACACAAATCAAGACTTAAGGAACAATACCATCTAAGAGGCTTTGACTGCAAAGATCAGAAATACTTGTGCAGTTTAGGCATCCTAATTCCCTGGAATCTTAACGGTCCAATGGAAATTCTCAATCAATTTATCCAATTTACTTGGAATGACTGGTTTTTCTGATACACTCAGAGAGGAACAATTCTAACATCCCTGTTCTTCACCCTGCTAGCAGTTGGATTGCAAAGATTTATCCTTGTTAAATTGAAGGGAAAAAAAACGACTGAAAATGGGTAGCCTTTCAGTTTTGAGTATCCAACTCAGCACATGATAATAATCTATGAATATTGAATGTCATTTTGCTATACTCTGGAATAAAGTTAATTTTTAAAATGGGATTAATTCAGTACCTGGTCCACCCAAACAAGAATCTTGTGCTTATCGAAGGTAGGTAGAGGTGGGAAAAGAGTACTGCCTCAGCATGCCCTTATGCAGTGAAAATGTCCTTTTCGAAGAAAAGGGCTTCAGAAAGTTCTCTGGGGTTAGACTAAAAAACAAGGATCGGGAACCTGGAGCCATGCCAGATTTACTGCCGTAAAACAGGCACCTACATTCAACGTGGCAACTGGCAGACTCACAGGTCCATCTTGCACTGACAGGACAGGGCAGAGTATGTGAGTCAAAGAAAAAATTAAGTGTGGTGGAGTGATTATAGGGGAATGAATGAAAGTAGGGGAGAGTATTGCGACTAGCAAGGCTGCAGATGGCGAAGATGTAAGGAGAGAATAAGAGGGCTAAAAGGCCAGTTTCTTACCTTAACAATTCTGGTGAAGTCATTGAACTTCTTTCTGCATTGTAGCCATAACTTGGGAGTTAAGCTCCTGGCAATGGCCTTCTCCCACTGGCAGCAGAGGTGTAGTTTGGAATTCATTCTTCCCTCTCAAGAAAGAGGGGAATCCTATCCACTGTGGACTAAGACCTCCACCACTGCATCAGACAACCTCCCCTTTCTGGGCCCCTGGCAGTCATTTCTCTCCTTAGAAGCATTCCCAACTGCCTGCAACTCCCCTTTTAGAGGTGCTGGATGCCTTTAATTTATGCCCCCCAGTACTACACTGGGAGTGTCAAATCTAGATACATCCAAATCCCTGGAGTAGGAATTGAGCAACCGACCATCAGGGTCGGTCAGGGAGGAATGTACTGCCATTGAGCCCACCACAGCTGACACTGAGATACAGCACCCTGTGAAATTTTTGAGACTATTGTCTCTCTCACTTCAATTCACCAACACATTTTCCAACTTGCTGATTACTTACATATCAGCCAGAAACTTCCTCATTAAACTATAATGGACCAGATTTTGCTGAAGATGTCTAATGACATCTGCCCTTAGACTAGCTCTTGCAAATTTAGGTTTATAATTCTTTTCCTTGCCAAGTTGCTGAAAGTGAGAGCTGATAACGTCGAAGTGAGGGAACCAGGCATCTAGGGCCTGAGTGAACAGGGCCACCAACGGTATATCTCCTTACCTCCTGTGTAACAATTAGATTGAAGGATTGTGAAAGTAACTGTGCAAGGACTGAGAAGGAAGTGTAAATTAGACTGGGTGAAATCAATGTCAAATCAGGTAGAGAAAGGGAAATAAAGGGAGGGAAGAAAGATTTTATTAAGAGGGAGAAAAAAGAAACAAAAAACAAAAATATATGAAAAAATTAAATTAAGATTTGACCTTTTTAAATCCCTGATGACAATTACTGCCTTCAGTTACTTCCAGGGCAAGAGAGATTGATCGGCATTAATTGACATTTATCAGGTGGTTAAAAGGTACTTAGACTTGAAATGACAAGACTTAGCTTTCTTTGGTGATTTTAGATTGGATTTACCACACAAAAAACAGCAATTTCACACCATTCAATATGCAGTTCAATTGTGGACGCGCAGACAGCAACATGCCGTTTTCTCATGACAGAGTGGTGCAACTCAGACAGCAGCTTTTGTACTCCTACATTTAGTTGAGTGCCTGCCCCTCGTCTGAAGTTGCTGTACCATTTGTGCATAAATAACGGTGAGCCACAAAAGCCTCAGCGATATTTAGCCAGCAAATTCAGACCAAAGAGCACATACACGTCTGGCTCCCTCTGCTGGAAAATTATGAAACTACCATGATGCAACCTGAAACATGACACAAGAAATTCAGCAATTCTCTCCAGCCACGAAGCCTCACAAGGCAGGTGTTAGCTGTACAGCCGGTTCCGTGTTCCTGTCAAGGAAACTTCTATGAGGGAGACTCACTTAAAAGCCTGCTCTTTAAACCAAGACTAAATAATAATGCTAATTTTAGCTTATCTCTAGCAAATCCTAACAAATATGACCCATTGTGACACATGGCTTAAAAATTATATATTAGTCACAATATTATATATCAAGGTTATTTCCTGATCATTTTGTTGACCATATCATTCTTCAGAACTACAGGAAGTCTCCTATTTCTTGGTAAGATCTGCCAAACTTGCAATTAATCTCTCTGTTCCGTTGTGAAAATCTCCATCTCAACTATGACTTCTTCATGCCTCAGACTGACTTACACCAAGTAAGTCAGCTCAGCTTTCTAGCAATGAGGTTATATTACTTATGATTCTGGCCATCTGTTTTTGCAGGAGCAGGCGATGCTTTCTTGCATGTTACAGTACGTATTGATGCTGTGTATTGAGGGAATGGTTCACCTTGCTTATCCTTTCTCGCCCACACTGATCTGGATTTTTCACGGAGACAGGCATGCCAGCAATCTTGTGCAGGAGCATGGCATGCCAGTTGCCCAACGTGTTGCCGCCTTCACGTGATTTTTCTAGAGATGATATCTTGGGGAGGAGGGCTACCTGAGAGGAAATGATGGACATCAATTAGCCTCATTGTTAATCCAATTGAGTGGTCTTCTTCCTCACATCTGCAATATTTCCAACGGCGCATGCACCCCCCCCCCCCCCCGCCCCCCTTCAACCCTCCTGCTGAAAGTTGAAGCCTGGCTGGTAACTGGAGGTGGCCTCCCGGCAGCAGGCGGGGTCAAAAGGCCTCCTTTAAATCCTCCCTCCTGGAGCCATGGGAATTGGCAAGTCACAGCCGCAGCTACAGGCTATCCAAGTTCTCCTCCACAATGATGGCCTAACAGCTGTGGTCTCACTTATTTTGAAAAATTATAGAAGTTTTTAGAGGATGTCTCCATCTGAAGGCGCCCTCATGGACCCCTACATATATATTACTTGTGCCCATCTCTCCTGGTTGGGCTGACAGCTGCCCACAGCCTCAGACACTCCAATTGGCCCTCTCAACCTTGCAGACTGCCTCCCTTCCCTAATTGGATGGGGGTCCTGAAGGCAGCATGTTAATTGGCCGTCTCCAGGAAAATCATGCAGGCAGGAGAGACTGGCACACCATTGGGGTCAGGACCCTGATATGTTCCTGACATCAGGGTTCCAACGCCCTCTGGAAATTTTAGCCCCACGTGTCTTCTTACCTGATCATAAGTATTTGAAAAACCCTACTTCTATGTGTATGTCCCTTTATTTTATTCCTTGACTGTTTATATGATATTTGGACCAGATTATTCTCCTTTATTTTCCTCATATGTGGTAAGGTGATCCTTATATTGCATCAGACTGCAATAGGGGCTTGCCTGTGCTTGCATGTGGAGTGATGGAACATTTGTCATGAATTTTCCACAATGTTCTGAGAATATTTGGAACTCTGTTCTGTTATGTAGGAGAGCAGTATTGGCGTTCCATGAATTGCAAAAATTTTGTTCAGGATGGTCCTATGTTGAGAGCAACTGTTGATGTGAGAAAGCTTCAAGTAATCATTTACGATTACAGCTAGTCAGTCAACCAATGCAAGTGCCCATAAATCAATACTTTCTTTGTGTCTTTAGTATTCTAGATGACGTAAGCTTGTTTTTGACATGTTGTCTAGCAAAGCTTGCAGAACATCATAACTTCACTAGCCGTTATATACCATGGAACCACACTAATGATTTTGTCTTCACAATTCTTTGGTAACATAATGTGCAATGTTCCTCGATATTTATTTTGGGTATGATGATAATGATAATGCTGTATCCTCTGATAATAGCTTTATTATCAATTATTGATATTTCATGTATGTTCAACAGTTCTTTACTCTTTTAATTTGTACATTTTACTTGCATGATAACACTGCATTCTCGATTGTAGCACAATATTCTTGCTTTATATATGACTTCAAACATGTAACCATTTGGAATGATGTGCAATGAAGCCAATTAACTTACCAGTTAATTTCAAAGAGCAGCTTCAAAAAAATTGGAGTGATGTGACTTGTATTTTGTGGTGGCTCGCAATCATAGATGATTTTAATTTGAAAAATTATCGTTTGATCCAGAGCAAAGGATTCAAAATGTCAACATTCAGAGATAGGTACAAGTATTATGTAGGGTTTATTAACCTTGAACAGATAACCATATGCATTTATGAACATGTTTTAGTTCCTGTACTATTAGAAGCACCTCTTATTTAATCTAGGGGTCGGGTAGCTCAGTTGGCGAAATAGCTACAGTGTGGTACAGAATGATGCCAATGGTTTGGGTTCAATACCTATATTGGTTGTGGTACTTCATGCAGGTTGCCTCCTTGCCTTGTCCCATGCTTGATGTGAAATGATGTCCCTCAAGCTATATAACCAATTGTCTCTCTCTAACAGAGTGAGAAGACTGTGGTCTTGTAGGGGGATCCCATTCCTCCCTCAGAGACCATCCCCACATTCAAGTTCATGACACCAGATTCATAAGTGTATGGCTTGAATAGAATGACCAGCGAGACAAGTTTCTTCTGATAATTCACAATTGCTTCATTGAATTACCCACAGCCCTCAGAGAAGGGCTGTATTCCACAATCATGGAATACAGTTATGTTACCCAGAACTCTGTCCTTTTAGATGCTAAACTGTTCCTAACTTAATACTAACACTCACTGCTCAGTTGGTCTTCCTGCTTTGTAGGTCCCTCGGTGGAGCTGACCAGACCCTACCGACTTCCTTGACTGCCTGCAGAAACAGTGGCGTCCTATGATTTCTGTTCCCAATTGTACCATTTCTGCTGCTGGCCAATTCGTTTCCCAAATTTTGCAATACTCCAAATTGTTAGTTCTGATTGGCAACTTATGATCTCATCCTTGATATTCCCTTTTTTAAGGAGAGCTTTCTAAAGACACAAGTCGCCTATTTCCTGCTGATAATCAACCTCAAGAATGCCAGTCTTTCACATCTCGGATTCTTGTATTTACACCACATTGGAGCTGATCTCCTTCCATTGTCTGGTTCTTGAGGCTTAACACTTACCCACTGTAGGTGCGGGACACATATGTTTATTGCACCTTAATTCTCAATTGAGCTATGTGATTATCTGCTCCCATCGAAATGTGTAACTCCAGCAGAAGCTCAAACAAGGAGTTAACCCATATTTGTCCTTCTGTCCCTTGTGGTCTATGGCTAATTACCATCTGATCTGGAATAGAACAGCTAAAGAATTCAATGACCAACAAATAATTTAAAGAGGTTTCATATTACCTCTTTGCTTTTGTTCTCTTTGCCTCTATTTATGAAACCTGGGATCACTAAGATTTTTTTGATAATCAATCAACTTGTTCTCCCGTGTTGAAAAATGTATCTATTTGGACCCCTAAGCCTCACTGTTCCTCTACTTCATTTCAAAGGTTTACCACTTATTATGCATGTCTGCTCCTTATTCTTCCTCTCAAGATTTATTACCTCACATTTCTCCCACTAAATTTCAGCTTTTTTAATTCATTCATGGAATTTGGACTTCACTGGCTGGGCCAGCATTTATTGCCCATCCCTAGTTGCTCTGGAGAAGGTGGTGGGGAGCTGCCTTCTTGAACAGCTGCAGTCCATGTGGTGTAGGTACACCCACAGTGCTGTTAGGAAGGGAGTTCCAGGATTTTGACCCAGCGACAGTGAAGTCAGGATGGTGAGTGACTTGGGGGGGAACTTCCAGGTGGCGGTGTTCCCTGACATTACCTGACATTTAGGTGGAGGAAATGGTGTAGTGGTATTGTTGTTGGATTAGTAATCCAAAGACCCAGGGTAACGCTCTGGGACCTGGGTTCGAATCCCAGAATTTGAATTCAATAAAAATCTGGGATTAAAAGTCTGATGGTGACTGTGGAACCATTGTTTATTGCTGTAAAAACCCATCTGGCTTATTAATGCCCTTTAGGGAAGGAAATCTGTCATCTGTTTGGCCTACACGTGCAATATGGTTGACTCTTAAATGGCATCTGAATTGGCCCTAGCAAGCCACTCAGTTGTAACAAACTGCCGCAAAGTCACAAAAAGGCATGATGCCACCCGGCATCAACCCAGGCACTGGAAACTACAATGGCAATCTCGGCCTTGTCGACCCTGCAAAGTCCTCCATTCCAACTTTTGGGGGGCTAGTGCCAAAGCTGGGAGAGCTGTCTCACAGACTAGTCAAGCAACAGCCTGACATAGTCATCCTCACAGAAACATACCTTACAGATAATGTCCCAGACACCACCATCACCATCCCTGGGTATGTCCTGTCCCACTGGCAGGACAGGCATAGTAGAGGTGGTGGCACAGTGCTATACAGTCAGGAGGGAGTTGCTGTGGGAGTCCTCAACGTCGATTCCGGACCCCATGAAGTCTTAATGGCATCAGCTCAAAAATGGGCAAGGAAACCTCCTGCTGATTACTACATACTGCTTTCCCTCAGCTGATGAATCAGTGATCCTCCATGTTGAACACCACTTGGAGGAAGCACTGAAGGTGGCAAGGGTGCAGAATGATCTCTGGGTGGGGGACTTCAATATGTATCACCAAGAGTGGCTTGGTAGCACCACTACTGACCAAGCTAGCTGAGTCCTAAATGACATAGCTGCTAGACTGGGTCTGCGGCAGGTGGTGAGGGAACCAACAAGAGGGAAAAACATACTTGACCTCATCCTCACCAACGTGCCTGCCGCAAATGCGTCTGTCCATGACAGTGTTGGTAGGAGTGACCACCGCATAGTCATTGTGGAGACAAAGTCCTGCCTTTACATTGAGGATACCCTCCATCGTGTTGTGTGGCACTACCATTGTGCTAAATGGGATAGATTTCGAACAGATCCAGCAACTCAAGACTAGGCATCCATGAGGCGCTGTTGGCCATCAGCAACAGCAGAATTGTACTTGAACACAATCCATACCCTCATGGCCTGGCATATCCCCTACTCTACCATTACCATCAAGCCAGGGGATCAACGCTGGTTCAATGAAAAGTGGAGGAGGGCATGCCAGGAGCAGCACTAGGCATACCTAAAAATGAGGTGTCAACCTGGTGAAAATATAACACAGGTCTACTTGCATGCCAAACAGCATAATCAGCAAGTGATAGACAGGGCTAAGCGATCCCACAACCACTGGATCAGATCTAAGCTCTGCAGTCTTGCCACATCCAGTCGTGAATGGTGGTGGACAATTAAACAACTCACTGGAGGAGGAGGCTCCACAAATATCCCCGTCCTCAATGATGGAAGAGCCCAGCACTGCAGTGCAAAATATAAGGCTGAAGTATTTGCTACAATCTCCAGCCAAAAGTGCTGAGTGGATGATCCATCTCGGCTTCCTCCAGAGGTCCCCAGCATCACAGGTGCCAGTCTTCAGCCAATTCGATTCACTCCATGTGATATCAAGAAACAGCTGAAGGCACTGGAGACTGCAAAGGCTATGGGCCCTGATAATATTCCGGAAATAGTACTGAAGACTTGTGCTCCAGAACTTGCTGCGCCCCTAGCCAAGCTGTTCCAGTACAGCTACAACATTGGATTTTGGGGATTTGTAATTTGAATTACAAATCACAACTCCAGATTGTAGGTCGGCAAAGAGAAAAATGTTCAGATAGAAAACAGAGATATCAATGTTTTACCTGGCAAGTATTCACAAGGCAATTCTACTTCCCTAAAGCTGCTGACTAATCTAGAATAATCAAGGAGTTATTGGTACAGCTATATTAAGAAAATGAAAGTTTTTCCTATAGAGTATAGAAATGGAGTGGGCTGAATCTAAGACATTGAAAGGTATAATAGTGGCAAAAATAATGTATTCACTCTCTACTCTTATTGCAAGGATGTTGGAAATTTGATAGGATCGTGAGCAAAGCAAAGGTAACCTGAGAAATCACAATGAGCATTGCTCAATTGATACAGACAGAATAAGACAATTCTAAAGAATGTAAAAGCAAAAAAACTGTGGATGCTGGAAATCCAAAACAAAAACAAAAATAAAAATACCTTGAAAAACTCAGCAGGTCTGATAGCATCTGCGGAGAGGAATACAGTTAACGTTTCGAGTCCGTATGACTCTTCAACAGAACCAAGGAAAAATTGAAGTGGGGTGAAATATAAACTGGTTTAAGGGGTGGGGGGGGGGGGGGGGGGGGGGGGTGGTGGGACAGGTAGAGCTGGATAGGGGGCCAGTGATAGGTGGAGATTGCCAAAAGATGTCATAGACAAAGGGACAAAGAGGTGTTGACGGTGGTGATATTAGCTAAGAAATGTGCTAATAGTTGACATTAAGGGTAGAAAGCAGGACGAGCAAGGTACAGATAGCCCTAGTGGGGGTGGGGTGGGGGAAAGGGATCGAAATAGGCGAAAAGGTAGAGATAAAACAATGGATGGAAATACATTGAAAAATAATGGAAATAGGTGGGAAAAGAAAAAAATATATAAATTATTAGAAAAAAGGGGGATTGGAAAGGGGGGTGGGGGGGCAGAGGGGATGGAGGAGAGAGTTCATGATCTAAAGTTGTTGAATTCAATATTCAGTCCGGAAGGCTGTGAAATGCCTAGTCGGAAGATGAGGTGCTGTTCCTCCAGTTTGCATTGAGCTTCACTGGAACATTGCAGCAGGCCAAGGACGAACATGTGGGCATGAGAGCAGGGTGGAGTGTTGAAATGGCAAGCGACAGGGAGGTCTGGGTCATGCTTGCAGACAGACCAAAGGTGTTCCGCAAAGCAGTCAACCAGTCTGCGTTTGGTCTCTCCAATGTAGAGGAAACCGCATTGGGAGCAGTGAATGCAGTAGACTAAATTGAGGGAAGTGCAAGTGAAATGCTGCTTTACTTGAAAGGAGTGTTTGGGCCCTTGGATGGTGAGGAGGGGGGAAGTAAAGGGGCAGGTGTTGCGCCTTCTGCGGTTGCATGGGAAGGTGCCGTGGGAGGGGGTTGAGGTGGAGGAGTGGACCAGGGTGTCCTAGAGGGAACAATCCCTGCGGGATGCCGCCAGGAGGGGTGAAGGGAAGATGTGTTTGGTGGTGGCATCATGCTGGATTTGGTGGAAATGGCGGAGTATGATCCTTTGAATGCGGAGGCTGGTGGGGTGATAAGTGAGGACAAGGGGGACCCAATGTTCCTAATGCGGTTTCCTCTACATTGGAGAGACCAAACACAGACTGGGTGACTGCTTTGCGTAACACCTTCGGTCTGTCCGCAAGCATGAACCATACCTCCATATCACTTGCCATTTCAACACACCACCCTGCTCTCATGCCCACATGTCCGTCTTTGGCCTGTTGCATTGTTCCAGTGAAGCTCAATGCAAACTGGAGGAACAGCACTTTACAACCTTCCGGACTGAATATTGAGTTCAACAACTTTAGATCATGAAATCTCTCCTCCAGCCCCACCCCCTGTCCGATCCCCCTTTTTCCTAATAATTTATATATATTTTTCTTTTCCCACCTATTTCCATTATTTTTCAATGTACTTCTATCCATTGTTTTATCTCTACCTTTTCGCCTATTTCGATCTCTTCCCCCTACTCCACCCCCACTAGGGCTATCTGTACCTTGCTCGTCCTGCTTTCTACCCTTAATGTCAACTATTAGCACATTTCTTAGCTAACATCACCACCGTCAACACCCCTTTATCCTTTTGTCTATGACACCTTTTGGCAATCTCCACCTATCACTGGCCCTCTATCCAGCTCTACCTGTCCCACCCCCCCCCCCCCTTAAACCAGTTTATATTTCAACTCTCTCCTATTTTTCCTTAGTTCTGTTGAAGAGTCATACGGACTCGAAACGTTAACTGTATTCCTTTCCGCAGATGCTGTCAGACCTGCTGAGTTTTTCCAGGCATTTTATTTTTGTTTTTGTCTAAAGAATGTAAATTTTGCCTCCCCCAATCCTTCGTAAAATGCTTTGGATTCTCATACTGAGTCTTTTGCATATTTGGCTTTCAAACACCTAGTTAGAACAGATACTGTTTGCTGATCTGGATATGACCAACCATACACCCTAAATTCAAATGGATAAAATGAGGAAGCATTCTAGCAATTTGTGATTTAAGTTGTGTTAATCATCACTATATCCTATTAGCAGGTCAATTGCAACAGAGAATTGGAACGCCCACCACTTGCCTTTCGTACCTGAGTTTGAAACCATCCCTGGGGGCTGTAAGTGTCCACATAAAATTTCCTTAAGCAGACTCATTTCGTGCAGCTCAAAATTGCCCATAATTTTAACATTAATTGATCCTAACTGACCAGCATCATTCAGAGAGGTTAGTGCAACTGTTGTGGTAGATGAAATGGCACACTGCTGCAATAACAGCTCTCCTATACATTTTTGGTTGAAACACTGTTGGGGCTATGTACAGGTGCTTTATTTGTATTTTTGTCATATCGAGCTAGGATTTTTTGCCAGAGCTATTGAGTAGAAAAACTGAAAGAATATTGCAGTCAACAGATTCACCTTGCTTCTTACTGAAACACACACAAGGAATGGTTCTCTCTCGAGTAGAAAAGAACCTTTTACATAGTGCCTTTGCAACTCTCTCAGAAACATATGATAGTACTTGACATGAATTACTTTGA
Source organism: Cetorhinus maximus (assembly GCF_964194155.1). Classification (NCBI taxonomy): domain Eukaryota; kingdom Metazoa; phylum Chordata; class Chondrichthyes; order Lamniformes; family Cetorhinidae; genus Cetorhinus; species Cetorhinus maximus. Next base: position 205,693,108 of record NC_135880.1, on the reverse strand, counting down.
AGTGAAGAGACTGTTGTAATGCAAGTAAATGTGGCTTTTTTTTGCACAAGGAGATCTCTCAGGCAATCAAGGGATTGTCATAAATGGCATAAATGGGTCATTTTCCGGTTTGCCAGTTATAGCGAGTGTGTGCCACAGGGATCAGTGCTGGGGCATCTAGTTTTTACAGTTTATAAAAATGACTTGGATGAAGGGACCAAAGGTATGGTTGCTAAAGTTGCTGATGACACAAAGATAGGAAAGTAATTTGTGAAGAGGACTTAAGGAGGCTACAAAGGGATATAGATAGGTTAAGTGAGTGGGAAAAGATTTGGCAAATGGAGTATATGTAGGAAAATGTGAAATTGTCCATTTAGGCAGGAAGAATAAAAAATGAAGCATATTATCTAAATGGTGAAAGATTGCAGGGCTCTGAAATGCAAAGGGATCTGGGTGTCCTAGTGCATGAATCGCAAAAAAGTTAGTTTGCAGGTACAGCAAGTAATTAGGAAAGCTGATAGAATGTTATAATTTATTGTGAGAGGAATTGAATACTAAAGTAGGGATGTTATGCCTCAGTTAAACAGGGCATTGGTCAGACCACATCTGGAGTGCTGTGTACAGTATTGGTCTCCTTATTTAAGGAAGGCTGTAAATGCATTGGAACCAGTTCAGAGAAGGTTTACTAAACTAATACCTGGATTGGGTGGGTTGTATTATGAGGAAAGGTTGGACAGACTAGGCTTGTATCCACTGGAGTTTTGAAGAGTTAAAGTCGACTTGATTGAAACATATAAGATCCTGAGGGGGTTTGACAGGGTGGATGTGGAGAGGATGTTTCCTCTTGTGGGAGAATTTAGAACTAGGGGTCACTGTTTAAAAACAAGGGGTTGCCCATTTAAGATGGAGATGAGGAGAAATTTTTTTCTCTCAGCGGCTTGTGAGTCTTTGGAATTTTCTTCCTCAAAAGGTAGTGGAAGCAGAGTTTTTGAATATTTGTGAGGTAGAGCTAAATAGATTCTTGATAAGCAAGGGGGTGAAAGGTTATCGGGGTAGGTGGGAATGTGGAGTTGAGGTTACAATCAGATCAGCCATGATCTTATTGAATGGCAGAGTAGGCTCAAGGGGCTGAGTCACCTACTCCTGGTCCTAATTTGTATGTTTGAATGGGATGAATGACTGCTTATCTGTTTCTAGTGGTGATGGTTAAGAGAGGGCTTTTGTTCTTTTTGAATCATGTGGTGGGATTGTTAATATTTGCTTGAACCATGAACCATGCAGAAAGGCCTAAGTTTAACATCTCATCCAAAGAACAGCACCTTCAGCAATGCAGCACTTGGTCAATACTTGAGTGTCCACCTAAATTATGTGCTTGAGCCATGAATTGTCTATTTGAGGAGAGTGCCTGTTCTTTGGCATTGCACCAATGGAATCATAGTTGTGTCAGTTTTGCAGAAAACATTATGTTCACTGACAGAGCAAATTAGCACTTATAATCGCTACCTGTTCATTAACTTGCTGAGTGATACGATAAAGTTTAAGCAATGCAAGCTTGTAAAACAGATGCCTCAATTGCCCTTCATCAGCAAAATGGCGTGAACAGTTTAACTTGGGTCAACCATGTTTTCAGATGGATATTTAAATGAGAGTGTACTGTAAATGGGAGTATCTGCAAATTTTCTGTTGACTTACATTGGAGATAATATTTATTGGTTTACTGCTGAATTTATTCTCTAAAAGAAATTGTGATCAGTCTGTTACATGAACAAACCAAAGAGCAGGAAAAGCTTTATTTGTCCTTTTCTGGAATTGATTCTACAAATCTATATTTTTATTTCTGTAATTGCTCCTAAGAGGTGCCAATGATGATTTTAGCACTTAATATCTGGGCAGGATTGTAGATTTTTCACATTGAGGATGACTTCCCAATTTTGCAGAAAAAAACAATAATATTCTGATCTTAACGTATCTTGTAATAGCTCCCAATATTTATATTGATGAATATGGATACGACTTATACAAGTGATAAATTAGAAGAGAAAAAACGGAAAATGTTGGAAAAATTAAATAAAAACTAGAAAATACTGGAAATATAAAGCAGATCAGTTAGCATCTCTAAGCAAAAAGTAACAACTTATGACATCCTGGACATGTATAACTTAGCTTTTCACTTTACAGATGCTGACTTACCTGAAAATGTATTTCCAGCTATTTGTTTCCATTTTTAGAAAAAAAAATTCACATGAAACGTGCTTTAAAATACTTAACTAAATTACAGATTTAAGCTGGCATTAAATTTGTACAAAAGCAAAATACTGCAGATGCTTGAAATTTGAAATAAGGGCAGAAAGTGCTGGAAATTCAAAGCAGGTCAGGCAGCATCTGTGTACCATTTGTACATCCATGCTCCTGAGAACTGGGGAGTTAATAGGCAGGTTTGTGAACGGTGGGGAAAGCATTAGGTTTGGAAATTATGAATCAAGAGATTGAGACATATTGAAGACTTATTGCAATTTCTGGAGCTGTATATATACACATATATATATGTTTACAGATTATATATGTTTGCAGAGCAGATGTCTCAAAATAATTGCATCATGCAAAACGAATAGGAGCCAGTTTCTGACTCTTAAATATTTTAACTCATTCACTCGCATGGGGTTAAAATCGGGTCCCAAATGAGCGACTGTGTATGGAAGAGTGTGTGTATGTATGCAGGAGGGGGGCGGGGGGAGGGGAGGGAGTCCGGGGCACGCGGGTGTCTGGGTTACCTGAGCGCACGCGCACGCGCGAGGACGGACCCGAACGCGCACGCGCAGCTGGGCGCGAGCTCAGTTCTCCATGGCAGGGACTCGCGGGCACGCGCGCCGCCACGAGCCCAACGTTCGGGTCTCGCGCGGGTGCGCGCGCATCCAGCAGCTTCCGCCGCCGCCAGGCAACAACAGCAGCAGCAGCATTAGAATCGGATCCATCAACAATAAGAACGGCTTACATATCCTCGGGGAAAGATATCACAGGATATTAATTGGAGATACGCGGGCATATATATATATATATTTAATTTCGAACTATATTGTTATAATAAGCTAAAGTAAAATAGCATGGCTTTCGCCAACCCGGGTCACATCATCCCACAGCTGAAGCTGGAGGACGCGGCTGAGGACAATTTGTTCAAGAACATTTCGGTGAGGTCGCTCCAGCAGCTCCAGCACCTGAGGAACAAACCGCCTTCCCCGGCCGGCTTGAGACATCCCAGGTAGGAGGGGAGAGAGCCAGTCAGTTTTTGCACCGATGGGGTGTCCCCGGGCTTTGCCCTTTAACGGGTCTCTGCCAAACATAACGGTGGCAAAAGCAGGGGGAGGAGGGGTGGGGGGGAGCAGTCTGTTTGCTTAAGTGGCTCCCTAGCAAATGGCCATCGTGTCTATTTCAGGATATTGCGGATGTTTTTTTTTTAAATGGTAAACTTTTTGACAAGTTGGTTGTTCTCATCATGCTATCAAAAATGGCACTGCAGGCTTTGGTTACAGCCGCATTTTCCATAAGGTGTTCTTCACATCTTTTCATCCAAAAAAAAAACTTTTTTGAACCTTAAAAAAAATGCTCTGCAAACTTGGATATGCTTTCAGTTCCTGCCTGATGAAACAAATTGAAGGATGTAAGTGCATTAGAAGCAGTTTAGAGAAGGTTTACTAAACTCATACCAGGAATGGGCAAGTTCATGAGGAAAGGTTGGACAGGCTAGGCTTGTATCTGCTGGAGTTTGGAAGAGTATGAGGTGACTTGATTAAAACATATACGATCCTGAGGGGTCTTGAAAGGGTGGGTGTGGAAAGGATGTTTCCTCTTGAAAGGGTCGACGTGGAAAGGATGTTTCCTCTTGTGAGACAATCTCGAACTCAGGTTCGCTGTTTAAAAATAAGGGCCGCTCATTTAAGACAGAGATGAGGAGAATTGTTTTCTCTGAGGGTAGTGAGTCTTTGGAACTCCCTTCCTCAAAAGGCAATGGAAGCAAGAGTCTTTGAGTGTTTTTAAGGCGGAGATAGATAGATAGATTCTTGATAAGCAAGGGGGTGAAAAGTTATGAGGGGGTAGGTGGGAGGTTACAATTATATCAACCATGATCTTATTGAATGGTGGAACAGATTTGAGGGGCCGAGTGGCCTACTCCTCCCAATTCGTATGTTCATATTTAGTTGGGTATTGTTTTATTTGGTCTTTGACATGCCTTCCCACTTCCTGTGCCTGAGCAGTGGGACTTTTGCAGATGTGGCAATGGGAATATACTTCTGGTATGATATTCCTATATGCCATATCCTAAGTGGTGATCCCTAATGATTGCTTTTTGTAAAAAGTGCCTGTCATATGTTGTTGTGAATTGTTGTTGTGCCTTTATCTGTGGAATTTGTCATTTACACCTTGGTGCCCCATAACTATTTCTCTAAATGTTTCTATGTTTCCAGAAATTATTGGGGTTAAATTTGTGAAACATTTGTGTTTAGTTTATTTGCCTGTCAGTGCACCCTGTAATTTGCCTGATAGCATGCAAATGAACCAAATTTTGATGCAAAGCTGAACTTCTTGATGGGGCAAAATTATCCCATGAAACATAAACCGTAAAACACTTTAGAAATCATTACAAGCATGAAACTCCTACAGATTTCTTAAGGCCAATATTTTTTTCTGTTTATAAATCTTCAACAGTTTTAACCGTCCAAAGTGCAACTGTTTAGCTGGTGTACTGAAATTTTTCAGAACAGCTTGTTCAGAATTGATCTAAAGACTACTAATGGATATGAGAAGCACAATCAGATTCTCCTAACTTATTTAACCCTCTGGGGAAAAAATAACTGCCATGAATAACTGAAACTCGTAGAGTAAATTTGAAATGAGAAACACATTATTTATAAAGTAGAATTATATACTGCATATGGATTTTCCTGACAGTCAATCACAGATTATATCTTAAAATATTTGCAGTAATGTTGGTGATATCATTTAATTCTTCAATTAGAATGCCATCATACCTTAATGTAGTTATATTTGAGGTTGGAATTCATGCTGAGCACAAAAATGGATGCATAACAATGCAACAGCTTGTAAAGTTAAGAGGTATTTTTGAAAGGATATCATAGAGTGATTTAAAAAGCAGCTTTTTAATCTTGGGGTTTGGAGTTTGCATGCATAGTTTGATGTTAGAATTCCACCTTGTAATCACCCCCAGGCATCTATTGGTGATAAGGTAGTTTCATTAGTGGGTTGAAGTAATATTTTCTTACTGCTAAACAGTTCTTAATGTTTATGCTGTCATCTGAAATTTATGACAAAGGCATTAATGTTTAGTAACTTGCTTCTAGTGCCAAGATATAAAATACTGTAATATTTTCTGCTAATGAATGCTCTTTTCATTGCCCCAGTAAGAGATGATTAGCGCCAATTAAAAATGCTTAATTAAGCTATCATTTATTAGTCCTCAGTAGTATGTAGCATTCCTGAATACCATGGCTATTAATTATTAATCCTAATTTGCTGCTATTGCAATGGCAGCAAGATATTTGGGGAAACTAGTAATGTGACCAGGTAGTGAAATATTTAAAGTTTAAGTAAAATTGCATAGTTCTGCTGTTAGTCTTATGTATTGCATTAATATGATGTGTGAACCAATGTTTTGCAAAACTATTTGGTTTTAATGGTTTTTCTAAGTAAAAATGTTTTGAAATATTCTTAAATATTGTGTGTTGAACTCATGCTGCTAGATAAAAGGAGCTAGGCCTCTAGGAGAAATTTCAGAAAAGCAATGTGCAATGTTTTGGAAATATGCATGAATGTTGCACTCGGTTTTAAAAGAAAACAGCTGCTTTAAAACTAAACTGCAGATCATTGCTCATTTTGTATTAATAAAATAATGGGTACCTTCTTTGGATTGCTGGTATTCTCAACAAAATATCATTGATATACATGTGATTCCTCAGTCTTTATCACAGGGAACAGCCCAGGATACTGCCAAAATTATTACAATCCAACAATAGCTAGTGTATAAAATTTATTAAAGTGTTGCAAAAATATAGTGCTATCTGATGTACATGTTGTAACTACACGCATATGTTTTATTTTCCAAGATACAGGAGTATAATCTGTGCGCTGGTTTTTGCAGCTGATACATTTTCCTGAGTGAGATCATATTCTGTGATATTCATTTCATGCTTAACATATTCTTATGCAATTCTTGGACTGCCATTTCATGGAGGCATTAATCCATTTAAAATAAGGTTGTGCATCCATTTCCTAGTATTGCACAGCAAAGTTTCACTCATCACAAAAGGCACAACTTGTTGTCTTTTATATCTGTATTTATATACTTGTTTGATATTGTTGGATTTTAATAGATTTGTTTGTTTCTTGGTGAGTGACTGATAATAAGTATAGCTAAAACTTAAAGAAATGTAATAAAAGAGCTGTTGTTCATTCTGAGTTATTACCTGGGTGAATTGATTGGGGAAGAAGGTATTTGCTCAATTTACCTTCATATGTCTAGCACCATGTAGCCAAAACTGTATGCAATAAAATCAGTCATGAAACTGAAAATGTGGAGTGTTTTGAGGCATTATTGTGTATACAGCAAAAACAAACTATTACAAGATCATTCAATGGAGTGTTATGTGATGGTCATTCCCTCCCTCTACAGCTTTGAATAAATATGGTTGATTTAAACACAAAGCAGTTTTTATACATTTACATTCAATAAACTTTGATAATTGTGGCAGTTCAGAACACCTGCCACAAGCAATATGTAATGCAATTTTTTTATTAAGGAAATGCTGTTTGCCTTGGGAAACTGGATAATATATGTTGATTTCTATATTGATGCAATCTCAATTGTTGACACATGATTATAACTTATCAACTAGATTTTCCAATTAATATTTTTATATGGCAGTGACAACCAACATTAAAATAATTTGGTTGGAAAATCCAGTCTATATCACGGAATGTTAAAGCATAGAATTTGCTTTTGACTAATGCAGTTAGTACAATGAATTTTTCATTTTTTTGGATTGTCTGTCAGGCATCAAGATGATCTAAGGATAAAGCAGAAAAGCATTATAATTTCATTTTTTTGTAAGATAGGACTAATATGACAGCTCCCATGAACAGACTCCCATTATCATTTCATTATTTAGTTTATAGCTTTAACCATATGAAGCAGAGTCAAATTTCAGTCAGGCTAGTATTCACAGGTTACATTTTGGTCCATTTTAAGTGAGATGGCGTATCTGAAATATGAGTATGAGGTCAATAATAAATGTCAATAATATTAAGTAATAGCCCACATGATTCTCACCGTTGCATCTAATTCTCATTTCTGAAGAAGTTTTGAAGTAAACCTGAATCAATTATAAAATGAATTTAGTTAGTTCAGATTAAAGCAATAAATACTACTCAAAATCTGAAGCTTTTCAAAGACTTTATTATGTGATTTTGAAAATAACTGTCTGCTATTTATTAGCTCTGCAATTGGTGGAAGTAAATTCTAAAGGTTAGTCTGGAATTGCAAATTACCCCCTACATTGCATCAACTGTCACCTGTGCATTTTCGTGGCCTTAACAATTATGCCCTCACCAGCATTGCCTCTGCCTCCTACCATACAGCCAAAGATACTGTGTGGAAGGCTGAGCTTCAGCCATAATTTTATTCAGAAACCTATATAAACATCAGATAAAGAAAACTGGCAGTTACATTAAATTTTGGCTAATACCACAGCAATTATTCATCTCAAAGTATATAAGCTACTGCAGATGAAATCTATGGCTTTTATGTTCTGCTGAGTAAATAGGACACTCTTCCCGTGTAAATGCATTGTGTAAACAATTTTTTTTATAGCACAACAGAGTCTTGCAATCCTCAGCCAAATCTTCCTATTATTACAGCACCAACCTGGTGGACCAGGACAATACATGACTTTTTTCAGATTAATTGTTCCAAAATCCTTTTCCCTGCCCGCTCTACCAATCTTCAATATCAAGTACCAAGAGCTTTTGGATTTCTTTGGGTTTAAGATTGAAACTATTATGCAACAGCTTCCGTGGTTACCTTCCCTCCTCTCCCTACTTGTTCCTGACACCACCGCCAGTCTCACTCTCACTCTACCCTGATAGCCCATCACTTTTCTGTTTTTCTCCCACTTCTCTGTTCCCCTAGTGTCTCTATAAGACTCATATCATTTTACTTAAGTTCACACTGAACCGCTACTCCTGATAACCATGTTTGTTCATGTTTTAAATAGGATGCTTTGCTCTTCCTTTCAAAACCACTGCCTCCACACTCTCTTCAAAAATCTACTTCAAGGTACCTTTCCTGCTCAGACATTTAAGTAAAAGCTTTCATTAGCTAAGAAGGGACCCATTTAGATAGTAATTTGCTGCTTCTTCTGTGTCACTATCATTGATCACTCATGCTCTGTGTATCACTCAGTGCATTCTCTTGTACCTCACTTTATAATTCCTTGGAGTGGATGTACTGAATCTGGTAACTTGCAGTGTCCAAGGGAGTTCCTCGCTTCCTTATAGATTCCGAGAACCTGACTTAGTTTGATGGATCACATTGGGAAAAATAAAACATGTGTTGCATTGGTGTCATACTGAAACTTTTTTGAATGTAGATTTCCATTAAATGACTTGGAACTGTGTTTCAGTGTATGCTGTGGTGTCAGTGAGTTGTATTTTTTATATACATTCTTTCCTTGAAGAATAGTTTGAAATAGTGGAAGAATTCACAGGCTATTTAATAGTCTGACTTAAATGCTCTTTCTGTGGTTGTAAGTTTATACCAACTGATGGTCCTGCGCGACTGGAGGATTTTTTGAGCTCGCAGAACCCCAACCCACCAGATGCGAGTATCCCATTGGAGGTCTACCTAGAATTCAGAGCTGGGTGATCTGTTAGAATCAGATGCCTTTCCCCATAACACAGTTACTATCAATTAGAAATATTTGGGAAAGCATTACTATACCATCCTAAAAGAAACAGGGTGAATTATTTACAGATAATTTTGTTTCCTAGAAGCAATCACAAAACACACAAAAGCAAGTAGAGAAATTAATGTGGTCTAGGAAAATTGTTTGCTCCTGAAACTCTCCCAGTTCCAGAATGGGTAGACACAGCACATTTGTATTCTAGCCTAGGTTCTCATACTGCAAGAGACCAGAGAGGTCTCGGGCACTGGCCGGGTCTCCTCAAGCAGTTTGTTAGCAGATTTTAGTTTTGCAAAGGTAGGTTATGGGAGTGAGGGGAAGTGATCAGGAGGGAGGGGGGTGATCAGGAAAGGGGAGAAGTGGTTGCCTGGGATGGGAGGATCAGGAGAAGGGAGGAAGGATCAGAGTGGGGCAGGCAACACTTTTTGTCTCCCCATTCAGTTAAGTACTTTTTAAAAATTACCTTTTTGGCATCCAGTAGTCTCTCTTTAAGGATTGCTAGTTCGGTTGCACGTAGACCATGTTTTCCAGTACACGGTCTGCTCAAGCTGTAATAAAGTTTATTATTTGAAATAGTAGTATTGAAATATTTGTGTTGCAACCTCGTTGATTTTTACAATTACAAATGTATCCGCGACAGCAGTTTTCACTGATGCAATAAAGGATTCATGCATTCAATTTTACTGTACACTTATGGTATTCTATGAAATTGAAGTTTTTCCTTTGGATATTTTAGGATTTGCTCTGATAATGATAAGGTTTTATTTTATGGATTAGTTTTGTAAGCAAATTTATATTTTATAGTAGTCATTAATGCTTTGGACTTGCCAAACTGATATATTTTTAAGGACTTCTGCTCAGGTGATCATTGCAGTTTTTGCATCTTGACCTCTGTGTCCAGTATATGTTCCTATAACTTACCACTACTTTGCACAACTCTGTCCCTTGAAATCCCTTTGAAGGGTGACCAACAGCCATGGCAGCTTGGTTCAGTAAAATTAAGTTAGAAATTATTCTAACAGTTGCTGTGTGCAGTTTCTATTGTGTTTCTGTTATGATCAGGTAAGGAGGGATCAAATGGCTCCCCTCTTTCTCCACTCCTCGTTTGACTGCAACATGTTTTTTTTTAGAAAAGGATATGCATGTCAATTCAGTGAGTGCTTAATTGTTTATGTGCTATGATTGTAAGAAACACAAACAGACAGGTTTCCTTGAGCTTTTCAAAAAGAAAAAGCTGTACTTTAACCCGGTCTAAGAAAAATAATAAAAGAAGCTCCAACTTTAACACAAGGACAAACACACACAATTAAATGATATCTTTAAAGTCCAATAAAGATTAAAGTGGAATGTTTCTTGTAGGTTGATGACTTGGGTGGATCCTAGTTGGGCTCAATGTTCCTGCTGGTTTCAGCATCAAGGCAGTTTAAAGATGGGGGCAGACCATTTATCTGTTCCTCTGGAAACAGCAGCTGCTGGGTTGAGTTCTTTTTAAAATCACTGTCTGCGGCACATGGATAGTCAAACAAGAGACACGATTTGAGCTTGCATGATGGATGGAGAAAAAAGACAAAGCCCACGCAGGGTCCTTGCCATTTCGGCGTCTTTTCTGCTTCTGTCTCTGGTCTGGAGAAAACAGTTTCGTAAACAGAGCTAGCTGACTTGTCACATGATCCTCTCCCTCCAACTGACCAGTGTGACCTAAGTATGTGTATTCCAGGTGGATGGTTTTGACTTGATTAGATTATGGTTGGAGTGGTTTCCTTCCTGAGCCAGAGTTCATCAACCCTAAGGCTGGCGGGCAGGCTAGGAGCCCCAGCGGGCTTCTGAAAAAATTGAAACCTCATCCACCATGAGGTTTCACGTCAGTTTTAAAACACATTAATAAAGTTTCTGTGATATTTATTAACATGTCCCATCTCGTGTGACATTGTCACATGAGGGGGACATGTTAATAATTTTTTTTATTTTTCTATTTTTAAACTTTTAAAAACTTTCAGCACTCTCCCTGAGACAGCACTTAGTCTCAGGGAGTTGTGCGCTCTTTCGCGCGAATGGGTGAAAGAGCGCACTCTGGCAGTTGGGGAGTTCCCCCGCCTGCCTGCACAGGAAGCGCATAGCGCTTGCCGTCGGGCGGCCCGCTGTGTGGGCCTTAATTGGCCCGCCCACTTAAAATGGCGGCGGGGCCTGTTTCTGTGGCAGCGATCGGCTGCCCACCTGCCACTGAGCCAATGGGGCCCGCCCGCCCATCAAGGGCAAAATTCTGGCCATTGTCTTATTTTTTTATAAAGCATGTCTTTGAAACAGTTTGCAATTTTGAGTATTTTTACCATTTTGAGCACTATTATCTTCTAAATGAGAATCTTTTCTATCAGAAAAGATCTAAAAAATACACTGATGACAAATTTCTCCTATTCTTTTATAAAAAAGAATTTGAAAATATTAACCATAGAATATTTCTTAGCTACCTTATTCACTGAATAAACTTTAAACAACTTGCAGTCTTAGTAGATTTCTATTTTGTCAAAAATAGCTCCCGAAGGATAACTACATTTGGAAGAAGTATTGCTGAGACTGCATGCAACGGCATGATGAAAGACTCATTTGCAGCTAATTGAATAGAGGATGGAAGAATTGATTTTCATAAAGCTCTACAATCTAGATCCAAGATAAAAAGGCTAGTGCTGTCAATCTAGAAATCAATTTGTGTTTCGAGCAATAGTGATCCCAAGATGTGACACACCCATATTTAGGAATTTCATTCCCTGTGCCTAAGTGGTTAATCTCTGGAGAGCCCTGCCATCTTTATAATGGAATCTGCAGGGCATTAAGTGTGGTAAAAGATTCTGCCACTGCTAGCATCACCGCAGCCCTCGGATAAGTGCATTCATAGACACGGCCTCGGCGAATTAATCTTGGGGAGGGGACCTCAACCTAGTTTGCATATGAGAAATTTCTAACGTCCGTTTAAGCATGGGCAGAGGATGTATTTTTTTTGTCCTTGCCTAATATGATGGAAAACATGCTTTTGCCTGAAAATGTGCACTTCCTTCCTTCTTGCCACATTGGGGCGTTAATAGTCCAAGTAGCACCTCCACACCCCCAAAAATTGGGTGCTGTGTGGACCACTTTCTAGGCTGAGATGTAAAATAAGACACTGCAGGAGTTGAAGAATATATCTTCATGTTACTGAAACATATACTAACTACTTGTTTTGCACAGAATTCTGGATAATATTTTCAGACAACAGTAGTGTGCAGAAGATACATTTTATATATAAAACAGTAGGTAATTGGGAGGCATCTATAAAACAGTATTAATAGCCAGGAGGTCAAACAAAAATGTAGATTGCAAGAACCAACTTTGAGAAATGTACATGAAAATTGTGGAAAAAGATACCAGAAGCCCATCTAGACTTTCTGATACTCCTGCCTTGATTTCTGCAAATCTCTTCCAATGAATTTAATATTCAGATAACAACAGTTTTGTTTGGACCACTATTTGTTACTTTTTTTGTCACCCTCAATCTTGGTGATAGTAAAGTTAACTGACTCATACATTGTCAGCTTCCATCATTTTTATGGTCTGCAGAAGATTCTGACTCTTCAAAACAGAGTCAATGTTTTTGAGCCTTGAAAAGGGTAGAAACAATTGATAAAATCCCATTGATCACTGGGATTTTCTCTTTGCACTTCTGATTCCTCTTTCTTTTGTGGATATGATGTGTTGAAAGCCTCCTTTAACGGGAAAGAATGTTAATTCTGACAAGAATTTTCAGAAAAAAATGAAAGTAACCTCAGACAGGGTAGAATAGAGTAATTTTATTGGATACAAACTGAGATGAAATAAATTTGAGGCCATAATGTTTGAGAACTTAAATTTATTGCCAAACGAATTATTGTTAAGGAACAGTGCTAAAGGACCAGATTTTGCTGGAGCAAGGCATCTTACAGCATTGTCTTGTCGGTTAGACTTGTTCATGCACATTTAGGTTTTAAAAAAATATGCTTTGTAAGTTGCTGGATGTGCAAATTGATAACGTGCACTGAGAGCAATAGGGCATTTGAGACTTGGTGAACAATGCAATAAACAATGTACCTTCACCAATGAGATTAAAAGATTGAGAAATAAGTAGAGGAAGGACAGAGAAGGAGTATGATTTAGAATGAATTATGAAATCAGATAGAGAAAGAGATATAAAGAGAGGGAATCAAAGTTTGAGGGAAAAAAATTGGAAAGTAAGATACATTAAAAAAATGACAGTTCTTTAAAGCTCCAACAACGATTCACAACCTGAGAGGTAATTCCACACTTACTTTGTCCATAAAGTGACCAATTATTTGTTGATCAATAGTCATTAACAATTTTCACTTTATTAAAGGGGTACTTGTGTTCTTCCAGATTTAACTTTCTGCAATATGTTCAATGGGCAGTTAATGTGTAAATGCAGAAACTTCATTAAAATTACAGGGAGGTCAAGGGTGAGAAGCAATTTTCACAAAGCTAACAGAGGAATGGTGCAAATCGGCCAGCAACTTAGTGATTTGCAATCAGGGGTCTCTGATCCGATTTACACAGTTTGCATGCAGTTATTTTTTCAGCAAAATCTTGTGCAATGAAAAGAATTCAGCTTTAATAAAATGCAGCTACCACAGTACTACACTTATAAATAAATTAATTGGAGAAGAAGCTGAATCAAAACTAAATAATAATATGGTTGATCACTTAACAAGCTTACATTACATATGTTGAACGGAGTTAAATTGCCAACATAGTGTTGAGTATGGCATGCTTCTCAAAGATGCAATTTATATTTCTAGCATTATCACCAGAATATATGACACAAGTTGAGAAAAAAGGATGCAATGTTCTTTCCATGTCTGAAAACTATTAAAGATCCATTTTTAGTTCACGCAGTTAAAATGACGACAGGATACCTGGAGTTTTTTGCTTTATTTGATTTACATTTGCATTAAATTTGCTTAAATCTGCAATTAAGTAGATCAGTGCGGTAACTTTCTGTTAAGCAATGGTGTATCAATAAAATGGGGCAAGGTTGACAGTGGAAGTGAAATTGTAAAAGAGCTAGAAGTTAAAAAGGAGTGAAGTGATATCTTAGCAGAGTGAAATGGTCAACTGATTGATGATGAGAAGGAAAATCTAATGGCCAAATATAAATAGGAGGGCTAGAAAATAAAATGTCACTTCTAGCAAACGTAAATGAGCCACAATCGTTGTTCATAATAGACAGAGTACAGACTGTACTCAACCAACCCATGCTTGCAAAACCAAAAGAAAACATCTATTGCTACATGTGATTCTATGATTGGGCAGCACTTGCTGAACAATGCTGAGTGTGCCAATAGCTACACTAACATCCAATGTAAGGTAATCAATCGAACTTGGAAAGTGCTCATTTATGGTTGCTAGAAGTGATATACTTTCATATGGAGGGACCCATTCTCGCCAAACAAATGGAATTTGTTCAACCTTCGCGCCTTTTTTGAATTACCTGAGAGCTTGAGGAGCCTATAGTTCCCCATTGCTTTGGACAAGGTATTGTCATGGAGAATCAGAGTTGACTTGCCAATCAATCAGCATCCTTTTCTCCTATCGTATAAATTATTGTGATCACTTGAAATTTGGCATTCTTGCGTTTGTCCTGTCCTGGTGAGTGCAAGATGAAAGCTTTGGCAACTTGTCTCTTTTTTCAGCAATATTCAACTTCTGTACTACCAAGTGACTCTTCAGAGATACTTCAATCCATGAACATCAGTTTAGTTCATGCTAAAGACTGGGATTGACAGGTTATAAAGAATTGCAATTCATCTTTTATTTTCTATTTGATTTTCTTTTGAATGATTTTGGAGTTGTTGTTGGTCCTGTCTTATGTTAAGGAGCTGAATTAATGCACACAATTGACCTTGATTACCAAAGCACTCCAGTTTAATAACTGCATTGATTTATTTTTCCTCATTGTAGTGTTCCTCGAATACAATCAAGACTTTTCTGCAACTACATTTTATTTCCTATATTTCTTTGTTATTCTTGATTACCAAAAGGAACTAAAATGCACACAGAAAAATATTAAAAATATAATACTGTTAGTTTTTTTGTAAATAACTATTGCATATTTTGATCATCAAAATGAGACCAGCATCAAGGTTATAGTTTACATAGCTAGATGTAAAGAAAGGAGAAATAATTTGCATTTTAGTAACATTTTTATTAAATCCTTAGGGAAATCCAAAAAACACTTTACATCACTGGATTACTTTTCAGGTGCAGCCACTGTTACATGGGCAAACATGGTAGCTGATTTGCTTACATAAAGAAGGTTCCACGAACAGAAAATGAATGAGGACCAGATAATCTGCTTTTAGCGCTGCTTAATGACGCCAATGGTACAGGTTCAATCCCAGTACCAGCTGTGGCAGTTCATGGAGGCCTGCCCCCTTGCCTCACCCCATGTTTGATGCAGAGTGGTGCCCCTCAAGTGATATAACCACCTGTGTCTCTCTGATAGAGACGCCTATGGCCCCTTGTGGACTATGGCTAATTACTGACTCTTGAGGGAAGAATATTGGCCGGGACACTGGGAAAACTTTGTGTTGTTCTTTGTATTGTGAAAAAAAGGTTGCATTTTTATAATATTTTTCATGACCACAGGAAAATCCAAAGTCCTCCACAGTCAATTAAGCACTTTTAAAGTAGTCACTGTTGTAATATAGTGAAATGGGCAGCCAATTTGCACACACGATCCCACAAAAAGCAGTGTATTAAACATTTGACCAATAATTTAACTAATCTGTTAGGAATTTGAAAATTCATGGTGGTTCTTTTTAATGTATTAAATGAAAACACCAGCTACATTCAGAAAGACTTTCTATTACTGGGACCCTCACACACTATCCAGATCAGCATGATTAATCAATTCTTTTTTGAAAGATAATAAATTACATTGAATGCTTTGAAAATTTGGCTGCAAAATTTGGTTCCTCAACCCTGCTTGTGTTGGTGCTAAACAAGCCTGCAGCTTGTCAAATGGCAGCCAAACATTTCCAGCAAGGTTGGGAATCGAATGACAAGTGACTGGAAGCTTGGGGCTGGGGGAAAGATAGTGTGCATGCCAACTTACCAGAGGGCAATGTCTGTTGCAGAGAAATCAGATGAGGACTTTGATGGGGCAGACATCTGTTACTTGCACCTTTCCTGGTAAGGCTGCACTTGCTAGCCAGGCAACAGGTCTTTGATATCTGAAAACAAAATTGGAGAAGGGGGGGAGGGTTGGGGTGGGGGAAGGTGTGTGGAGTGGAAAGCAAATGGTCACACTATCAGCAGCTTGCAGTTCGTGCCAGGATGAGGTGGTATTTAAGAAAGGGCATAAGGCAGGAACATACTTTCATCCTTAATGTTCTCAGTGAAGTCAGATGCAGTGACCTCTGTGACTCTTGGCTCTATAATGCAGAGCACTGTCTCCTCCAAAAGGCTCACGTGATGTAGGTGTACCTGTCCCCCAACAATTATCAGATGCTCCCTGAGGCTACATGCAACCTTGTCCTCCAAGAGAGGGAAGGATGTCTGTGAGTGTGTTGCAGTGTATTTGAGTAATGTGCCCGCCCATGGCTGAATAGCTGGCAGTATGTAGAAACTGTGCATGTGAGGCTGGCAGTATTGGCAAGTGTCTGAAGTTGAGTTGGAGAATCTGATTGGTCGGCATCAGTCATGATTACTGATGGATAAGTGATAGGACTGTCGTGCATTAAGCAATGAGAGAGGTTGGTGGTGCAGTGGGTGGAAGGTGTCACTTGTGGATGCACTCACTAACCTGGACCATTTGTGTGAGGTAATTGAACACTTTCTGAGGTAACAGCCAGATCCTTAGAGTCCGACTCTGGGAATTGACCTCCATGACCACCTGCTCCTATTCCCTGTAAAAACATCATCTCTCTCATCTTGGCCTCCAGAGCCACATCAGAGAACCTGGGATACCTGTCTCTAGCCTGTCCTGGTCACCTGCTGAGTATGCAGCCAGTCGGCAGCATGTTTCACCACAATTGTTGAAATGAACAGGCAGCACGAAGTTTGTCGGCTGCCTGTCTCAGTTCGACCAAGTGTGGGGTAATCATGCAATGCGATTACCGTGCCTCTAATGGGTATAATTAAGTTTTGAGCCCATTGCATTTTGTCATAGCCATTTGTTTATGTTTGATTTGTTAAATTTTGATTGCTAACCAAAATGTGACATAAATTAATGGTATAATAGTTGAAAATGCAATTTCAAATTTCTCTATTAATACAGTCTAGTTGTAATGCATGCAAAATGCAGGCAGTGATACAAAAGTCCCAATCCATAATTGCATTGTTTGGAGCTTTATATTATATATAACTTGCAGAAGGCATGCAGCAAGATCTGGGCAACATTGAAACTTGGACTGGTAAGTGGCAAGTATCATTTGTGGCACGATTGCCAGGCAATGACCATCTCCAACAAGAGTCTAACTACCTTTCCTTTACATTCAAAGGCAATACCACTGTTGAATCCCCCACCATCAATACCCTGGGGATCACCATAGACCAGGAACGCAACTGGACCAACCACGTTAATATTGTGGCTGCAAGAGCAGGTCACAGGCTGGAGATCCTGTGGCAATTGACTCAAGTCTAAAATCCCCAAAACCTGCCCACCATCTACAAGGCAGAAGTCAGGAGTGTGATGGAATACTCTGCACTTGCCTGGATGAGCACAGCTTGGACAACACTCGAAGCTAGACATGATCCAGAATAAAGCAGACTTGACTTGCTTGACTGGTATGCCATCCACCATCTCAAATATTCACTCCATAACAATCTACTATCAGCACACAGTGGCAGCAGTGTGTACAATCTACACGATGCACTGCAGCATCTTGCCAGGGTGTTAAGACAGCACCTCCCAAACCCACAATCTCTACTGCCTATATGAACAAGGGCAGCAGGTGCGTGGGAACATCAGTAAATGCAGCTTCTCTTCCAAGTTTTTTATTTACTCATTCACAGGATGTGGACATTGCTGGCTATGCCAGCATTTATTTCCCATCCCTAATTGCCTTTGAGAAGGTGTTGGTGAGCCGTCGCCTTGAACTGCTGCAGTTCACATGGTGTAGATACATGTCCGCAGGTTTGGAAGGTGCTGTTGAAGGAGTCTTGGTAAGCTGCTGCAGTGCATCTAGTAGATGGTACACACTGCTGCCAGTGTGCATTGGCGGTGGAGGGAGTGAATGTTTAAGGTGGTGGATGGGGTGCCAAACAAGCGAGCTGCTTTGTCCTGGATGGTGTTGAGTTTTTCGAGTGTTGTTGGAGCTGCACTCATCCAGTCAAGTGGAGAGTATTCAATCACACTCCTGACTTGTGCCTTGTAGATTGTGGACAGACTTTGGGGAGTCAGGAAGTGAGTTACCCTCCACCGAATTCCCAACCTCTGACCTGCTCTTTTAGCCAAAGCATTTATATGGCAGGTCCAGTTCAATTTCTGGTCAATGGTAACCTCCAGGGTGTTGAAAGTGGGGTATTCAGTAATCATAGTGCTATTAAATGTCGTGGGGAGATGGTTGGATTTTCTCTTGTTGGAGATGGTCATTGCCCAGCACTTGTGTGGCGCAAATGTTCCTTGCCACTTCAGCCCAAGCCTGAATATTATCCAAAACAAAAATAAAAATACCTGGAAAAACTCAGCAGGTCTGGCAGCATCTGCGGAGAGGAAGACCGTTAACGTTTCGAGTCCGTATGACTCTTCAACAGAATTCCGCAGATGCTGCCAGACCTGAGTTTTTCCAGGTATTTTTATTTTTGTTTTGGATTTCCAGCATCTGCAGTTTTTTGCTTTTATCTTACTGAATATTATCCAGGTCTTGCTGCATATGGACACAGGCTACTTCAGTACCTGAGGAATTGTGAATGGTGCTGAATATTGTGCAATCATGAGCGAACATCCCCACTTTTGACTATATGATGGAGGGAAGGTTATTGATGAAGCAGCTGAAGATTGTTTGACCTAGGACACTACCCTGTGGAACTTGTGCAGCGATGTCCTGGGACTGAGATGATTGACTTCCAACAACCACAACTGTCTTCCTCTGTGCTGGGCTAGACTCCAACCAAGAAAGTTTTCCCCCTGATTTCTATTGACTTCAGGTTTGCTCGGGCTCCTTGGTGCCACGCTTGGTCAAATGCTGCCTTGATGTCAAGCACGGTGGTCACTCCTACCAATACTGTTGTGGACAGATGCATCTGCAACAATTAATTTGGTCAGGGCAAGGTCAAGTAGGTTTTTCCGTCTTGCTTTTGGTTCCCTCGATCTCCTGCAGACACAGTATAGTAACTATGTCCTCTCGGACTCAGACAGCTTGGTCAGTAGTAATGCTACGAGCCACTCTTGGTGATCATCATACGAACATAGGAATTAGGAGCAGGGGTAGCCACTTGGCACATTGAGCCTGCTTCACCATTCAATAAGATCATGGCTGATCTGATTGTAACTTTAACTCCACATTCCCACCTGCCCCCGATAACCTTTCACGCCCTTGCTTATCAAAAATCTGTCTAGCTCCGCCTTAAAAATATTAAAGACTCTGCCTCCACCGCCTTTTGAGGACGAGAGTTCCAAAGACTCTCTACCCTCAGAGAAAATCATTTCTCCTGATTTCTGTCTTAAATGGGTGACCCCTTATTTTTAAACAGTGACCCCTAGTTCTAGTTCTTCCTGCTCTGAAGATGGACTCAAACATGAACTCTTTCTCTCTCCACAGATGCTGCCATACCGGCTGAGCTTTTCCAGCATTTTCTGTTTTTTTTTCAGATTTCCAGCATTCACAGTATTTTGCTATTATTTATCCCTAGTTCTAGATTCCCCCACTTGGTATTCAACACAGAGGAGCACTGATTTGTCAGCTGAGAGAGTGGGAGTGGTGGGAGGGAGCAGAAGGTGGTAGTCAGAAGGAGGTTTCCTTCCCTTGTTTGACCTGATGCCATGAGACTTCATGGTGTCCAGAGTCAGTGTTGAGGACTCCCAGGGCAACTGCATACAACTGTGGCACACCTCTGGTGGGAAAGGACATACCCAGGGAAGGTTATGGTGGTGTCTGGGACATTGTCTATAAGGTATGATTCAGTGAGTGTGACTACTTCAGGCTGTTGCTTGACTAGTCTGTAGGATAGCTCCCCCAATTTTGGCATAAGCCCCCAGATGTTAGTAAGAAGGCTTTTGCAGGGCCGATAGTGCTGGGTTTGCTGTTGTCATTTCTGGCGCCTAGGTTGATGCCCAGCGGTCTGTCCAGTTTCATTCCCTTGGACTTGCGAGGCCATTTACGAGTAAACCAGATTGCTGTGGATCTGGAGTCACATGTAGATGAGACCAGGAAATAACAGCAGATTTCCCTCCCTAAGAGACATTAGTGAACCAGATGGGTTTTTACGACATCAACAATGGTTTCATGGTCACCATTACTAAGACTAGCTCTTAATTCCTGATTTTATTGATTTGAACCCGTGTCCCCAGTGCATTAGCCTGAGCCTCTGGATTACTAGTCCAGTGACAGTGCCACTATGCCACCGCCTCCCCCTTATCCTGACTTAGAAATATATTATCGTTCCTTCTTTGTTGCTGGGTCAGAATCCTGAAATTCTCTACCTAACAGCACTATGGGAATTCCTCCACCACATACACGGCAGTGGTTAAAGAAGGCAACTCACTACCACTTTCTTGGGGGCAATTAGGGATCGGCAATGAATGCTGGCCTTGCCAGTATTGCCTGCAACCCATGATCAAATTTTAAAAATTTATTGTTTTACAATCTTTGAAGAAATCTATAACAAAAAACTAAGTGTGTGAAACATAGAAGCCTTTCAATGCTAATTATCTTGATTGACAGAGGAGTCAAAGGGTTTAGGGGGTAAACAGGGAAGTAGATTTTGGGCGACAGTCAGATCAGTTGTGATCTTATCAAATGGCGGAGCAGGCTTGAGGGTCCGAATGGCCTAGTCCTGCTCCTAATTTTTATATTCATAAGTGGCTCAGGCATTAACTGATTAACATTTGGTGTACGTAAGAATCAATAAGTGGGTGGCTGATATATTCAAATAGGAGACTGTGGCCTAATTTTTGCTAAGATGAAGAGGCTTAGTGAAAATGGCTACAGAGGCCAGATCCAGGAGTCCCTCCCCTGAATCCACCCTACACCATGGAGGTCAGGATCTGGAAGTCCCGTCCCTGAACCCCACCCCCACCATATTCATGGTGGGAGTGGGGGGAAGGGAACGGGGTGGGTCGCAACTCTTCACATCTATGGTTCATGGAGGCAACTGCATGTTAAAGTACACCTGCCTTCAGGCTGTTCTGATTTTGACTAGTGGGCAGTTACAAACACAGCTTGTGCATTATAGACCTTGTAAAAGAAAGTCCAAATTTTATTTGGCGAGATAGGGTACCCTTTTAGATATGGTCCCAGGACATCTTCAGGAGAGGTTGGCAGGAAAAACTGTAGCTGAACAATGGGCTACCTTCAAAGAAGAAACGGTTTGGGCACAGTCAAGGTATCTTCCCTCAAAAGGGAACGGTAGGGCAAACAAATCCAGAGCTCCCTGGATGAAAAAGGAGGTAGAAATTAAGATAAAGAAGAAAAAGTGTGCTTATGACAGGTGTCAGGTAGAAAATACAATTGAGAACCAAGCTGAATACAAAAGGTTCAGAGGAGAAGTGAAAAAGCGAATAAGCGAAGCAAAGATGGGTTATGAGATAAGACTGGCAGCCAACATAAAGGCGATTCCCAAAGTTTTCTATTGACACAGAAGTAGTAAGAGGGTGGTAAAAGGAGGAGTAGGGCCAATTAGGCACCAAAGAGGGGATTTATACATGGAGGCAGGGCTTGGCTGAGGTGTTAAATGAAACTTTGCATCTGCCTTTACCAAGGAAGCAGATGCTACCGAGGCCACGGTGACAGGGGAGGAAACTCTGTCACTAGAAAGGTTCAAAATTGACTGGGAGGAAGTGTTGAATAAACTGTTGGTACTTAAAGTTGACAAGGCACTGAGACCAGATGAGATGCATCCAAGGACATTAAAGGAAGTAAGACAGGAAATTGCAGGGGCACTGACCATAACCTTTCAGTCTTCCTTAGACTTGGTGGAGGTGCCAGAGGACTGGAGAATTGCAAACATTATGCCCTTGTTCAAAAAAGGTTGTAAGGGTAAGTCTGGCAATTACAGACCAGTCAGTTTAACTTTGGTGGTGGGGAAGCTTCTTCAAACAATTATCTGGGATAGAATTAATAGTCACGTGGAAAAATGTGGATTGATTAGGAAGAGCCAGTGTGGATTTCAAAAGGGGAAATTGTATTTAACTAACTTGGTGGAGTTTTTTGAAGAGGTAACAGAGAGGGTTGATGAGGGTAATGCTGTTGATGTGGTGTACATGGACTTTCAAAAGCCATTTGATACAGTACCACAGAACAAACTTTTGAGAATAGATGTAGCTCACGGAATAAAAGGCAGTAGCAACATGGATACAAAATTGACTGAGCAATAGGAAACAGAGGGCACTGGTCAATGGATATTTTTCGGGCCGGAGGAAGGTTTGTAGTGGAGTTCCCCAGGGATCAATATTAGGACCCTTGCTTTTCCTGATATATATTAATGATCTAGATCTTGGTGTGCAGGGGACAATTTCAAAATTTGCAGATGATACGAAACTTGGGAGCATTATAAACTGTGAGGAGGTGAGTATAGAACTTCAAAAGGACATAGACAAGTTAGTGGAGTGGGCAGATAGTGGCAGATAATGTTCAATGCGGAGAAGTGTGGGATGATGCACTTTGGTAGGAAGAACATGGAGAGACAATACTTTTTTTTAAAAGGGTGCAATTCTTAAGTGGGTACAGGAGCAGAGGGGCCTGGGTGTACATGTGCATAAATCATTGACGGTGGCAGAATAAGTGGAGAGAGCAGTTAATAAAGCATACAGAATCATAGACTATATTAATAAGGGCATAGAGTACAACAGCAGGGAGATTATGCTGAGCATATATAAGACACCAATTGGACCTCAGCTGGAGTACTGTGTACAGGTCTACAGTAAACTGACCACTTTGACTGAACTTTTGGTCACCTGTCCTCAATATCTCTTTATGTGGTTCAGTGTTTGGAAAAAAAAACCTTTTCTGTGAATCTCATTTGACTGCGTTAATGGTGCTACATAAACGCAGGTAGCTGTTGATGTTGAAGCCTTGTCTGCCTGCAACGTTGGCAATATCTAACCACACTATAGAAAGGATGTGAGCGCATTGGAGAGAGTGCAGAAGAGGTTTACAAGAATGGTTCCAGGGATGAGAAACTTTTGTTATGAAGGTAGTTTTGAGAGCTTGGGTCTGTCTTCCTTGGAGAGGAGAAGGCTAAGAGGAGATTTGATGGAGGTGTTCAAAATCATGAGGGAGCTGAATAGAGTACAAAGGGCGAAACTGTTCCCACTTGTAAAAGGATCGAGAACAAGAGGGCACAGATTTAAAATGATTCGCAAAAGAAGCTAATGTGATGTGAGAGAAACTTTCTCACATAGTGAGTGGTCCGGGTCTGGAATGCACTGCCTGGAAGTGTGGTGGAGGCAGGTTCATTTGAGGCATTCAAGAGGGAATTAAATGATTATTTGAATAGAAACAATTTGCAAGGGTACAGAGAAAGAGCAGGAGAGTGTCAGAAAGCCATAATGCTCATTTGGAGAGCTGGTGCAGGCATGATGGGCCGAATGGCCTCCTCCTGCGCCATAACATTCTGTGATTCTGTAAGTTGCCTTTTGGAGAGGTCAAGTACCCTTTGGGATTGTTAGAAGTAGATATGGATGTGCATAATATAATGGTAGACTGTCAAAGGGAACTGTCAAATCATTTAAATCTCCTGTCCTTTAAATATTTTGGTGGGGGGGGGGGGGGGAGAAACTGTCTTCAGTGTTTAAAGGATCAGTGCTTGCTGTTGACATAAGCCTGAAGGTTATCATTAATCAATTAATGCTGCATGACTGATTTCACAAGCTATCATTATCACATTGGGCACCTGTCAGTTCGCAGTTTGATTGGCAGCTCCAAGTACTTATAAATTCTCAAAAGTGGGACTGTGAATACAGATGTTTGCTGTTATAAGAGATTAAGTACTTGAAGGGAGTTAAATGTAGTCAATGGGCTTTTATCAATGAGAGTTTTTTTTAATGAATTCATCAATTAACACTTAAATTTATTTAATTTCAACATGGGTCCTGAGACCTGTCCAGGCTGTAAAGGCAAAGGGTGGTGGGTTGGGGTATGGGTTGGCATGAGTTGGAACTAAGTTGGCTTAGGAACTATAAGGGGCCATGGGGGTAGGTGGGGAGGCATAGGTTGGCATGGAGGGTATGGGGCCGTGGGGGATTGGGTGGAGAGGCATAGATTGGTGTAAGGGGTATATAGGGCCATGGAGATGGCAGGGGCATAGATTGGCATGGAAGGTAAGCGGGACCATGCGGATTTGGTGGTGGGATATAAGTTGGCATGTAGGGTATGAGGGCCATGAGGTGAATGTAGGGCATAAGTTGGCATGGAGGGTACAGGGCACCATGGGAGGCATGGGTTGGCATGGATGGGACGTAGGAAAATGTAGGAGGTGAGGAGATGTGAGGATTGAGGGCTGCAGGGCAGTTTTTTCGTGTTTTGTTTTTTCAAAGCTGTGACAAAGGCCTGCTTCAGTGCTGTGGAACATTCTGCCTAGCCAGTCTCCGCACCTGGCAGCCTCTGTGCTGCCTCTGCACTGTTTTTGGGGTCACCCGCCATTCTCCCATTTGGATCAGTGTTTTGGCATTTTAATCAATATAGTTAAAGTTTAATTTGGCCAGAGATGTAATGGACATAACCTGTAATTCAATAAGTAATTTAGTCCCGTTGTGGTTAATTGCTAAATTCAGGCTACACGAACAGAATGGCAGCAAGGAAAAGAATAAGGTTTCAGCTCATAGAAGTTATCGTCTGCTTAATCAAACTATCATCTAGCCGTTCTCAACACATGGTGTTGGGAAAAAGCCTACATTTACTTCGGCATGAGTACGTTTGGAAGTACGTTAATCCTATTTGATGGCTAATATTTTGAAGAAATCTATCTTTTCTAAATCTATTTTGTTTTTCACTTCAGTTGTGACAAATAGTGCAAGGTGCATTGGTTAAGTGGATTCACATTATTTTGACAAAATATGCATTTGTTCCTTGTTATGTTTGTTAGGGAGAGAGTGTCCACAACAAGATGTGTATTGTAGAGGGAGTGCTTTAAACTTTTTGAGTGTTGTGACTTTTAATATAAGACAGGCTTTCTAGTAGGTTTAAAATCAGAAGTTAAGATGAACCTTTATTCACACAACACCCTGAAATGTAAATGCAACAAAAACATTCATTCCATCAAACATACAACACAAGTAAAGTTGAGCTCTGGAGATGAAATATGCAGTAGATTGTTAATGGAATCACAAGAAGCAAATTTCATGTTTAAATCATTCCATTAAGATGCACATGATGGAAGCCAATGAGTTCTCTCTTGTTCTTTGGAGATGAATGAAAGTTGGATGTCTCTGGGTTTCCAGACAGAGTTGTGGCCGAGTTTCTATAGAGGTGAATCTTTGCAGGCGAAGACAAATTAGTTTCTCTGTCACTGCCTGAGTTGACTGGATGCATTAGGCAGGGATCCTTTTTTGTGGGAGGATGGTCCTTCTTGTGTCCTATTGGTCTCCAGACTGACTTGTCTCTGACTGGTTCTTGGAATAACAAGATTTGTTATCTGAAGTCAATTTTGATCATGTGACCACATGATCAATACTTCTATTGTCTACTCAAATGATTAGAAGTTAGAAGCCATTGCTACACAATGGCGGGAATGTATGCTGGCTCTTCACACCTTGTGATAAACTGGTTTCTCCGCACCTCTTTTAAGTTTCAAGCTCGCAGATACTGAGCCTGGGGATGACCATTGAATTTGAGTTTCGATAAATATCCAGATAATAGCAGGTGTAAAATCAGAAGTGGTTTTGCATTTTGAATGTCTTTTCAAAAGAGGGTCTTCCACCCACGGATGTTTTTCATTTCAATGACTTTCCAGGAACATGTTCGGACATGAGCTAATCCTTGTCCGTCTATAAACTACAAAAGGTTACCTGACATTTGGTGGCTGTATTTGCAGCATATTGCCCACTTTTTAAAGGAAAAATCAATTTCAAAGAGTTCACATTGAATAAAGTCCCTATCTTGAAAGTCAGGAATATGCTACTAGGCATGATACATTTTAAAAAAAAACTTAATAAGGTCTTTAATTATCAGATAGATTCTTGATAAGCAAGGGGATAAAAGGTTATCGGGGGTAGGCAGTAATGTGGAGTTGGGGCTACGATCAGATCAGCCATGATCTTATTTAACGACGGAGCAGGCTTGGCCAGGGGCCAAGTGGCCAACCCCTGTTCCTAATTCGTTTGATTGTATGTAACATTTTGTAATTTGCAGAATCAACTGTCTATACTGTTTAATGATGCTTATTCTTAGACAATTATATTTTTTAAAAAATATTTTTTAGTATTTTATGATTGCTTGCACACAACATACCACTGGAGACAGGTAAGAATAGACTAAACAAAAATAACAATGCACAATTTTTAATATGCAACCACAAAACATGAAGGGAGTTGCCAAAGATGAGCGTCAGTGATCATTGTCTGCAATGCTGATGCAGGCTTTCTTATTTAAAAAAAAAGCATTTGCCTCATAAAGTACCTTTCAGTATGTTTTCAAGAAGGGTAGTAGAAGTTTAGAACTCTCCTTCGCAAACAATAATTGATGCTAGATTGATTGTAAATTTAAAATCTGAGGTTGATAGATTTTTATTATCCAAAGTTTTTAAGTAATATGGGGCAAAGGAAAGTGTATAGAATTGGGTCCTAGATCAGCCTCATTTAAGGGTGGATCAGGCTCGAGGGGCTAAATAGCCTACTTCTGTTCTTATGTTTTACATTATGAATTTCTTTGATATCAGGAGTGAATAATATGTGCCTGCCGCCAAAAGCCCCACAAATAATTGCAGTTGTTTACGCAGTGAGTTGTTACAAGTTGGAATGTGCTGCCTGACAGGATGGTATAAACAGATTCAGTAGCAAGTTTATTTTTTACTTAATTTTTTGAAGCCATAGAATAATGAAGCATTGAACAGTTGAGTACAAAGCAAAAGGTCTGAAAACAGTTCCTAAGGGATTAATTAAACAAAACAATCAGGTCCATCCCTTTGATTACTTACATATATTGCTGAAAACAGACTTTTTTTACCTCAAAGCTTTTCATCTTGCACTCGAGAGAATTTGCAAGAACATTCAGGGGAAACAGCATATTTATACTGTATGAGATGAGAGTGCTGATTGGTTAGCAAGTGGACTCTGGTCGAGGCATTGCAACTGGTGCATTCTCCATGGCAATGCCTCTACCAATCAGAGTCCACTTGCCAACCAATCAGTACTCTCTTCTCATGCAGTATAAATGTTGTTTCCCTTTACATTGGTATTTTCTTGCGAATTCTCCTGATTAGTGCAAGATGAATAGCCTTGACAAAAAATGTTTTTTTCAGCAATACATATATTGAGATTAAGCATTTCTCAGGAAGAAAATAAGCAATCATTTCCTCAGCAGAATGCAGCCTTAGTATGAATTATGTAAGTGCAAGCTTTGGAGTCTTACCACCCTCAATTATGGCATGGTGAGCTACACAAGCACTGACACTAAGGTAGGAGCAGATGGGGGCCCTGACCCAAAATGGGTTGGGAGCAGTGACCCAATTGCGATTTTTGCAGAATTAGCCAATTAATGGCCAGAGGGTGTGCTCGGCATACAATTAAGGCTGACAAGCCTGGATGCCCAATAGGAGATCTTCCAGCACTGAAGCAGCTGCAGCCTGCCATTGCAGATAAGGGAGAAAGAGGGTGCTTTCATCTTGGGAAGCCATCTCTGCACTTTTAAAATATTTGAAATTAAAAATGGCCACAGCTGCCAGACCGCCATTGTGGACGGTGGCCTAGGGTCTCAACTGTAACTAGGTGGGTATAGTGGTGCACTGGTGGTGGGGTAGTGGGGGGGGGCATTGTAGATGGTGGTGGCTGGTGCTTTAAAGTATTCCTGGAGTGCTGACCTCCTCAGTATGCTGCTGGGTGTCCATCTCCAGGCAGCTGCTGTGTTCCCAATGCCCAGGGAAATTTCCAGTTGGCCTCTAATCAATGGCCTTAAATGGCCTTTCAATTGAGTTAACAAGCTTCATGTCACTTTCGGGCAGATAGCCCTTTTGCGCCCAATCTGGCTTCCAGGAAAATGACTGGCAGTTGGGACTGCGGCAAAAATTCTGCACCTGCCTGCATCAGTTCCCATCTCCATATTGGCACCAAAATTCTGCCCAAATATGCTTTTTAATACAATCTGTTTAAAGGGCACAATATTTTTGAAAGTTAGCTGACATATCCTGATATTTTCAAGTTACAAACACAGAGGCATGCTTATTGCATGGGTGCCTGATGAGGAACATACATATATGTTCTTTCCTGGCAATTTGTATGTTCCTTTAGAACATATAGTATTATGGGCTTTAACTAGTTTGTCAGGTGAGAAGGGGAAAACATACTGCACATTGGGGAAATTAGTACAGTTAAGAAACAAAACAGTCTAAAATAGTAACCTTAAGAAGGAAGATATGATGTGATGTGACTTAGAGGAAAAGGATACCGAGGGATGGAACAAAAGGGCAAAAAGGTACTGTCAAGCATCAATTTTTAGGCAACTAGAAACACTAATTAGAATAAATAACATGATGTTGTGACCTGACATAAACTTAGTTAAAGTTAGGACAATGTTCCCAGTTAAAATATTCACCGAGAGGTAAAGATGAAAAAATAAGCATGGGTGGTCTCATTAAATAAAGACACAGATTAGAGCCATGTGATGCTCAGAAAGAAGCTTCAGTTAACAAATAAAGGATATGTTACCATATTGGAAATGAATTATCGACTAATGAATACTGGGGAAGAAATGCCGAGTGAGTAGACAACTTCGCGAGGTTAGCAATATTAATTGGGTTGCAGTAATGGAGGATTTTAATTACCCTAGGATAACCGGAGTAAGACACAATTTTGTGTCAAATTGGGAGGGTTCTTAGGACCCCAGGATTATTTCCTTAATTAGTACATTGCATCCCCAGGTAGAAAAATGTAATAATAAATCTGGTTCTGGGTAACAAACCAGGATAATAAGTGACCTATAGTTCAGAGAAAACATGACACCATGGCTATAAACTAATTTTGGTTCACACTGAAAATAGGTAAGGAAAAAAGGTTCAAGATAAAGATGTTGGATTCAAAATTAAATTATTTAAGTGGGCTGAAAGGGTAGCTAGGCCAGATTTATTCATTGAAAAAAAAAATGAAAGGCCAAACAGCTGAACAGCAGTTGGAGATATTTAAATATCAGACGCATTTCAACTAGAGGTAATGGGGCTGCACCAAAGCAAGGGTGCCATAGATGATAGAGAGGTGAGAGCAAAATAAAGTTTTTAAAAAGGATCATGATTAAAATGGGGGGGGGGTGAATATATTAAAGTGAGTACCATAGAAAGTTTTTAGAAGAAACTTCAAAGGGATGAGTAGAAAGTGGAGAATGACTGCAAATCTTTCACAATGTAAAGGGAAATAGCAATTAAATGAATAATTAAAGAAGGGTAAATTTTGTACTTGAGAGTAAGTAATTAGCAGAAATGTGAAAATATTTTGTATCAGAGTTTGGAGAGGACGGTTCAAGTTAGCACTGTAACTTGTTTTAATTCATTCTGGGGATGTGGACGTCACTGGCTAGGCCAGCATTTACTGCCCATCCCTAACTGCCCTTGAGAGGGTGGTGGGTGAGCTGCCTTCTTGAACCTCTGCAATCCATGTGCTATAGGAACACCCACAGTGCTATTAGAAAGGGAGTTCCAGGATTTTGACTTGGTGATAGTGAAGGAACGCTGATATAGTCCCAAGTCACGATAGTGTGTGACTTGGAGGGGAACTTGCAGGCGATGGTGTTCCCATACATAAGCTGCCCTTGTCCTTCGAGGTGGTGGGTTTGGAAGTGCTGTCGAAGGAGCCTTGGTCAGTTGCTGCTGTGCGCCTTGTAGATGGTACACACTGCTGCCACTGTGCATCGGTGGTGGAGGGAGTGACTGTTGAAGGTGGTGGATCGGGTGCTAGTCAAGTGGGTTATTTTGTCCTAAATGGTGTCAAGCTTCTTCTTGTTGGAGCTAAACTCATTCAGGAAAGTGGAAAGTATTCCATCACACTCCTGACTTTTGCCTTGTAGATGGTGGGCAGGTTTTGGGAAGTAAAAACAAAAAGCTAAAAGCTACTGCGGATGCTGGAAATCCAAAACAAAAACAGAATTACCTGGAAAAACTCAGCAGGTCTGGCAGCATCGGTGGAGAAGAAATCAGTTAACGTTTCGAGTCCTCACGACCCTTCGGCAGAACTGAGTATAGTTAGGAGAGAGGTGAAATATAAGCTGGTCTAAGGTGGGGGGGTGGGGGGAGAGAGAAGTTGAGGGTGGGGTGATTGTGGGGATAAGCAAGCAGTGATAGGAGCAGATAATCAAAAGATGTCACAGACAAAAGGATCAAAGAGGTGTTGAAGGTGGTGATATTATCTAAGAAAAGTGCTAATTAAGAATGGAAGGCAGGATACTCAAGGTACAGCTCTAGTGGGGGTGGGGTGGATATTTAAATATCAGACGCATTTCAACTAGAGGTAATGTACCAAAGCAAGGGTGCCATAGATGATAGAGAGGTGAGAGCAAAATAAAGTTTTTAAAAAGGATCATGATTAAAATGGGGGGGGGGGGCGAATATATTAAAGTGAGTACCATAGAAAGTTTTTAGAAGAAACTTCAAAGGGATGAGTAGAAAGTGGAGAATGACTGCAAATCTTTCACAATGTAAAGGGAAATAGCAATTAAATGAATAATTAAAGAAGGGTAAATTTTGTACTCGAGAGTAAGTGAATACCCCACCCCCACTAGAGCTGTACCTTGAGTATCCTGCCTTCCATTCTTAATTAGCACTTTTCTTAGATAATATCACCACCTTCAACACCTCTTTGATCCTTTTGTCTGTGACATCTTTTGATTATCTGCTCCTATCACTGCTTGCTTATCCCCACAATCACCCCACCCTCAACTTCTCTCTCTCCCCGCCCCCCCCACCTTAGACCAGCTTATATTTCACCTCTCTCCTAACTATACTCAGTTCTGCCGAAGGGTCGTGAGGACTCGAAACGTTAACTGATTTCTTCTCCACCGATGCTGCCAGACCTGCTGAGTTTTTCCAGGTAATTCTGTTTTTGTTTTAGGTTTTGGGAAGTGTTGTGGCATGGCTGATGGTAAATGCTGAGCTGCCCAAATCCCAGAGGGAAACTTGAAACAGCTGGCAAAATGGTTTTTGCAATTTGTATAGTATGAAGGGAGGTTCTGAAAGCAGGAAATTATGTCTCTGACTACTTGTGATGATTTTATAGTAGAGTAAACATTTACTAAAAGAATAAAGCAAATAAAAACACAATTACAATTCAACATAAGAATAACTTCACACAGTAAACAGTATTTTAAAACAGTTCCACAAGATCTTAATTTAGCTACCCTCAGAGCTAATCGTCCTCTTTTCTGATCAGCAACTATCCTTATAGATTTCAAAATCTATAAAATTCCAGTAATTTTTACCATAATGTCTTTTTTTGCCTTGGGGGTGTCCGTTGAGGCTGACGGCATCTGCTTCTCCCGGTCTGGTCTTATTCACGCTGTCATCTGGGAGATCTAAACAGCTACCCCCACCTAGACTTCAGTATTTCCTTAAATGCGTTCCTTCCCTTTGACCTAACTATTGTCTCAACCAGTATCTCCAGAAATGCTTTCTTCCCAGAATTGATTAAATTTGTTACTTTACCCTAAATCTTAAACTTATTAAAAACTAACTTACCCTATCTTTACTTTACACCTTTTTACAACCTGCATATATCCCCAACAACTCAATTCAAAACCATTCCTATTATTGCTTTATGTAAAGCTGTCATTGAAGTTCCTCTTGGTATTAGATTCTTGCAGTCAAGAATCTAAAATTCTTACTCCAATTACCATATTTATAAACCCCCAACTTCCAGTACATAAGAAATATAAGGGTTATTAACAGAAGGAAAACATTACAATTTCTTCTGGTCCAGTTCAGTTTCTGGTCAATGGTCATCCCAGGATGTTGACAGTGGGGGATTAAGTGACGATAATGCCATTAAATGTCAAGAGGAGATGGGTAGATTCTCTCTTGTTGGAGGTGGCACTTGTGTGGCGCAAATGTTACTTGCCACTTGTCAGCCAAGTCTGAAGATCGTCCAGGTCTTGCTGCATACGGACACAGACTGCTTCAGTATCTAAGGAGAATGGTGCTGAACATTGTGCAGTCATGCATGAACAACCCCACCTCTGAATTTATGATGGAAGGAAGGTCATTGATGAAGCAGCTGAAGATATTTGGACCCTATAGCATGCTACCCTGAGGACCTCTTGCAGTGATGTCATGGGGCAGATGATTGACCTCCAACGACCACAACTATCTTCCTTTGTGCTAGCTATGTCTTCAACCAGTAGAGAGATTCCTCCCTGATTCCAATTGATTAGTTTTGGTGGGGTTCCTTGATGCCATACTCGGTCACATGTTGCCTTGGTGTCAAGGGCAGTCATGCTCACCTCACCTCGGGAGTTCAGCTCTTTTGCCCACGTTTGGATGAAGGCTGTAATGAGGTAAGGAGCTGAGTCGCCCTGGCAGAACCTAAACTGAGCATTAGTGAGCACGTTATTGCTGACTAAGTGCTGCCTGATAGCACTGTTGACAACACTTTTCATTGCTTTGCTTATGATCGAGTGTGGACTAATGTGGCAGGTTGGATTTGTCCTGCTTTTTATGGACAGGGAGTACCTGAGCAACTTTCTACATTGCTGGATAGATGCCAATGTTGTAGCTGCACTGGAACAGCTTGGCTAGGAGCGCAGCTATTTATGGAACACAAGTCTTCAGTACTGTTGACGGAATGTTGTCAGAGCCCACAGCCTTTGCAGTATCCAGTGCCTTCAGCTGTTTCTTGACATCATGTGGAGTGAATCAAAATGGCTGAAGGCGGACATCTGTGATGCTGGGGAGCTCAATAGGAGGCCGAGAATGATCATCCACCTGGCACTTCTGGCTGAAGATGGCTGCAAATGCTTCAGCCTTATCTTTTGCACTGATCTTCTGGGCTCTCCCATCGTTTGAGGATGAGTATATTTGTGGAGTCTTCTCCTGCAGTTAGTTGTTTAATTGTCCACCACCATTCACGACTGGAAGTGCCAGGACTGCAGAGCTTAGATCTGATCAGTTGGTTGTGGAATTGCTTAGCTCTGTCCAATGCATGCTGCTCTGCTGTTTTGGCATTCAAGTATCCCTGGGTAGAATCTTTGGCTCAGCGAGTGGGGGCGGGGCCCACTTGCCAAGGTGTAAAATGATGCGTGGTGTCGTCGGGCGTGCATCCCGATGTCACCGTGCATCATTTAGATTTTCAGTTCGGCGGGCACGCAGCCGACTCAGCTGTGCGCCCGCCAAACTGTGAAAGGCCTATTAAGGCCATTTAAAAAGCCAATAAGGCAATTAGTTGAGCTGCCTGTCCAACCTTAAGGTTGGCAGGCAGGCAAAGAGCCCAGGCGTCCTTCGCATTTTTCATGGAACCTTACCCACAGGTGAGATGAGGTTTCATGAACGTTTTTAAAGTGTTTGAAAAACTTTTAATAAAATTAAGGGACATGTCCCAGCTCATGTGACAGATTTCTGCATGCATGCAGCTCCAACTCAGGCAATCCCCACACAGGGAGCGCTCAGTGCTTCCAGACGCATGTCATGCTGGGCGGGCCTTAATTGGCCTGCCCATGTAAAATGGCAGCGCCCCCGCACAACCCCCTGACGGGGAGAAAATTTTCCTCCCTGTGTCGTAGCTTCACCAAGTTGATACCTCATTTTTAGGTATGCCTGATGCTGTTCCTGGCATGCCCTCCAGCACTCTTTTTTTATTGAATCAGGGTTGATCTCCTTGCTCGATGGTAATGTTCGAGTGGGGGATGTGCTGGGCCATGAGGTTACAGATTGTGGTTGAGTACAATTCTGCTGCTGCTGATGGCCCATAATGCCTCATGGATGCCCAGTTTTGAGTTGCTAGATCTGATTGAAATCCATCCCATTTAGCACCGTGGTAGTGCCACACAACACGATGGGTATCCTCAATGTGAAGACGGGATTTTGTTTCCACAAGGACTGTGCAGTGGTCACTCCCACCAATACTATCATGGATAGATGCATCTGCGACAGGTAGATTGGTGAAGACAAGGTTAAGTAGGGATTTTCCTCATCACCTGCAGAACCAGTCCAGCAGCTATGTCCTTTAGGACTTGGCCAGCTTGCTACCAAGCCACTCTTGGTGATGGACATTGAAGTTCCCCACCCAGAGTACATTCTGTGCCCTTGCAACTCTCAAGTGCTTCCTCCAAGTGGTGTGCAACATGGAGGAGTATTGATATATCAGCTGAGGGGACAGTGGGTGGTAACCAGCAGGAGGTTTCCTTACACATATTTGACCTGAGGCCATAAGATTTCATGGGGTCCAGAGTCGATGTTGAGGACTCCCAGGGCAACTCCCCAGACATACCCAGGGATGGTGATGGTGGTATCTGGGACATTGGTTGTAAGTTACGGTTCCATGAGTATGACTATGTCAGGCTGTTGCTTGACTAGTTTGTGGGACAGCTCTACCAATTTCTCAGTACCTGAGAAAGATGTAGAGAATTGCTGCTTGTGATAAATATTAAGAATGGTTCTATTAAAAAGTTATTGGGACTAGGGTAATTTTATGAGGCTCCACTAAGTACACAGTCTTGCTGGCAGCCAGATGTACCAGAAAATTGGAACTGTAATGATACAGCCTTATCTCTGTTTGTTTGTCTCCTGCTAAGCTTAGTCAGGGTGAATTTGTAATGAGCAGTTGTAATTGGCTAATTTATATTAAATCAATACAGTAGCCAAGATGCACACAGCAAAGCATAAACAACGAGATAGTGGACTGAATTTTCACTGAGTCAGGATGACTCGGGAGCTCTTTAAAAATGGCAGGCGTGTCCCGATTCTGGTATTCCCAACCCCATTCTGGGGCTGTCTGATTTTTAGGAGTGTCTTTTAAGGGTGCGGGCTGGCTCCTGTCAAATGCCTACATCCGGCATTCCCAACCTGGCCTGCTCCATTGTGGAGTTAGACATGTCCTACTCCTTGCCAAGTTTTTAAAGAGCTGTGGTTCATGGCCCCTCAGAGAAGTTGTTAAACCCTCGTCTGCATGAGGGGACCTTTTAAATGATAAGTTCAAAAGGTCCTTCTCATGCTCCCATGCCAAGATATGCCCCGCCACCCACCCCCTATGGTCCCTCATGTCCCTTACACCAAGCTATGCCCCTCTACCCATTCCCATGGTCCCTCACCACCATTGGCAAGCTATGCCCCTCGAACCAACCCCTATGGCTCTCTTCCCCATGCCAAACTATGCCCCTCTAACTGTCTCCACCCCCGCACCCACCCCACTCCATGGTCCCTCAACAATGTCATACTATGGCACTTCCATGCCCATCGACCCACGAAACACTATATAGAACCAATGAACCCTGTCATGACAGTAGGATGTGTTTTTTAAAAAAAAGCTTTTTGTTTAAAAAAAAGTATTTCATTCATAACTTTCTGTTATGGTAAAAAGTCTTTTCGTTATAAGGCAATGAAAGTGTCAATCATCTAGATCTTTTAAAGTATCAGTAACAGAAGAGGCAAATGGATGAGACATAGGGAGTGTGTGGGTGGGCCTGGAGGGCCTTTGTTTTTACTTGAGCTGGGACAAAGTCCCACAGCACTGAGGTGGGCCTTTTAAACAGCATGCCTCGGCATCCATGGCTGCCTCTGATCTCTTTTCTGGCTGCCCTGATTCCAGCCCACATCCACCCCGCCCCCTGGCAATGCAGATCCAACCTTTGCGGGCACTTTCTTCTGAGCTGGACAGGCCGAGCTGAGAATTATCTTGACCCCCTCCCCTCTCCTCCCTACCTCAAGAATGAAAATGTAGGCCAGTGTGCTTTGGGGACTTAAGCATGACCCAGACCTCCCTGTCGCTTGCCATTTCAACACACCACTCTGCTCTCATGCCCACATGTCCTTCCTTGGCCTGCTGCAATGTTCCAGTGAAGTTCAACGCAAACTGGAGGAACAGCACCTCATCTTCTGACTAGGCACTTTACAGCCTTCCGGACTTAATATTGAGTTCAACAATTTCAGATCATGAACTTTCTCCTCCATCCCCACCCCCTTTCCAATCCCCCTTTTTCCAATAATTTATAATTTTAAAAAAATCTTTCTTTTCCCACCTATTTTTAAATTTATTTCGATCTATTGTTTTTTCTCCACCTTTTAGCCCATTTCGATCTCTTCCCCCCACCCCTTCCCCACTAGGGCCATCTGCCACTAGCTTGTCCTGATCGCTACCCTTAATGTCCCCATTAGCACTTTCCTTAGATAATATCACCACCGTCAATACCCCTTTGTCCTTTTGTCCATGACATCTCTTTACCTCCACCTATCACTGGCCCCCTATCCAGCTCTACCTGTCCCACCCCCCTCTACCAGCTTATATTTCACCTCATTTCTCCATTTCCTTAGTTCTGATGAAGAGTCATACAGACTCGAAACGCCAACTGTATTCTTCTCCGCAGATGCTGTCAGACCTACTGAGTTTTTCCAGGTAGTTTTGTTTTTATTTTAGACTTCCAGCGTCCGCAGTATTTTGCTTTTATCTAAGTGCTTTGGGGACTTGTTTGAGGGATAAATGTTGGACAGGACACAATGAATTTCCTGCACATCTTCAAATAATCCCATGTGATATACAATTGACCAGACAGACAGGACCTTTGTCTAATGTTTTAACTAAAAGATGACACCTCCAGCAATGCATCAATATCTCAGTACAATATTGGAAATGTTAGCTGAGCTAGATTATGTGCTCAATTCCTGGCAGCCAGAATCTCTGACTCTGAGGTGAACGCAATCTTTTTTTATTCCTTCATATGATGTGGGCATCGCTGGCTAGGCCAACATTTATTGCCCATCCCTGCTTGCGCTTGAGAAGGTGGTGGTGCACTGCCTTCTTGAACCACTGCAATCTGTTTGGTACAAGTACACTCACAGTGCTGCTAGGAAGGGAGTTCCAGGATCTTGATTAGATGGCAGTGAAGTTGCAAGTTAAGATGGTGTGTGGCTTGGAGGGGAACTTGGAGGTGGTGGTATTCTCATGCATCTGTTGCCCATGTTCTTCTAGGTGATAGAGGTCGTAGGTCTGGAACAACAGGCTTTGGAGAGTCAGGAGGTGAGTTATTTTAAACAATTTGTTGAAAAAAAGAAAGAAAAACTTACCTTTACCAAGCACATTTCAGGACCGAGGGACATCCCAGAACACTTTGAACATAAGAACAAGGAGCAGGAGTAGGCAGTTCAGCCCCTCCAGCCTGCCCCGCCATTCATTACAATCATGGCTGATCTCATTTTGGTCTCAACTCCAATTTCCCGCCCTCTCCCCATAACCTTTCAACCCATTACTAATTAAAAATCTGTCTATCTCGTCCTTAAATTTATTCAGCGTCCCGGCATCCACTGCACTCTGAGCTAGTGAATTCCACAGATTCACGACCCTTTGAGAAAAGTAATTCTTTGCAACCAATAACGTTTGTAAATGGATATATTTATACATTTGTTTAATTCTTGTAAACTTAGTCCATGTTGTTATATGTCACCAATGTATCAAACTTCCTTAAAAATAAGTACAAAAATTTGTTGTGGAATACTTTCATACACTTGGAAGATTTAAATTGTGGACAATGTAAAGCCCCCATGATTGTAGCAAAGGATGCTTTTATAAGGCTTCGCTTGACTGAATGTTGGAACAATGCTAATAAAGGGAGGTAGTGGTATTGTCACTGGACTAGTATTCCAGACACCCAGGGTTCGAATCCTACCACGGCAGATGGTGAATTTTGAATTCAATCTAATGATGATCTGGTTCACCAATGTCCTTTAGGGAAGGAAGTCTGCTGTCCTTATCTGGCCTACGTGTGACTACAGACCCGAAGCAATATGATTGACTCTTAAAAGTCCTCTGAACAAGGATAAGCAATAAATGGTGGCCTAACCAACGACGCCGACATCCCGCGAATAAAAGAATAAAGGGATTTATGACTGCTGGCACAACTATTCTGTAGTACTTTTAACAGTACTGCTGAGTACACATGCAAAGAATCTACCATCAGGATTTCTTTATGTAAACACTGATAAAAATGAATTGACTAATTTAATATGAGGGGATGTTATGAAACCATGGGAAGCTTTTTGAAATAAAATGCAGCCCAGCTGTGGAAACTATCATGTTCCTGCTTACTATTAGATTACTTTGTATAAGAATAGATCCTCATTTTTGTAATAGCCAATTTAAGAATGTCGTAGAGTGATGGATGCATTCTGCAGCGCAGTTGATTTGATTAATTTGTGCAGTTGATTGTGAAAGAAAGTGACAATATATTAATGTGAGCCTTAGATGTTGTTAAGTTGATTGTATAAGCTGTCATGGCAGCTTAGTGTTTATATGCACTGCCTGATGCGCAATGGAGTCATACAGATATAGGAAAGCCTCGTGTTTAGCTAGGTGATCTTAACCTGCCCATGGTAAGGATAGCAGAATGGTTGCCAGAAAGAAAAGCCTGTTACATTTTAATTTTTAAAAAAAAGCCCAGTTCTCACTGTGGTCATTTGTAAGTGCTTTCCATAGTTCTAAAGCAAATTAGCTGCCACATTTCCTACGTCATAGCAGTGACTAAAGTTCATACTAAAGTACTGGTAGGAAACAGAGATAGTTTAAGTAAGTTATATTTGTATTTGTGGGTGTTAGGAATGAGTTTTGGTTTTAAAGTTTAAGTTTGATTTATATTCTTTTATCTGTTAAGAAAAGTCAAATTGAATTTTAGTTTCACTTTAAAAGTGAAATGCTCATTTCTAATGAGGTTTTTTATGACTCCTAAAGAGAATGTAAACATACAAGGATAGAAGAATTGGACTGTTTCCTAGCAATAGGGGGCCAAAGAGGCAGGACCCTCCCACAGACACACGCACACAAGAAGAAATACAGCAGTTTGTTTTGGAAGTTATTGGAGTTCAGCTGGTTTAGAAGACAGCTGCCAAACAGAAGCCACCTAGAAAGGGGACAGATAGCCAGACCCAAGCTAAAGAAAAACCCCAAAATCAAGGGGAGTGGAAGAGGGGAAAGTCCAAAGCAGACCTTCTAGTCAAAGGAAGGACAGGAACCTGGAAAAGTTCCTGTTCAGTGAAGTTAAAAGTGAGGGTCAGAGAAAAAGGCTCCAAGCTTCAGGTTTAAAGAGACAAAAGCTGCAGAAAGCAGGTTTAAAGAGAGAACATCTTGCAAGAGGCAAGGAGATCCAAAGAGATGGCTGAAGGCATGTAACTCTTTGCTATGGGCATGTGAAGTAGCGGTACTGTTGACGGCTGAGTCGATGAGACAGTGCGTGGAAGACAGTTTGAATAAATGTGGTGACTCGGGAGAGGAACATCAGAAGAAGAGTTCAAAACCCTGGAGGTGAATCCTTGTGGAAGGCACCTGAGAGAAAGCATCAGTTTGGGAGAAGGTTCCAAAGTGAGTCCTTGGAGAATGGAGATCAGAAGCCCTCATGTGAAAGACAAAGTTCAGTGAGACCAGTTGGGTCACGGTGTGGCAAGCATCTGGGGGGAGTTGAGGAGAGATCCGTGGCATCTGTCACTTGGCTTATGAGTGTGGTGTGTCTGACCACAGGTCGCCATATGTTTACATGGACTATGTATTTACTGTGAACATTAAAGTATACGATAGCTTTTGTAACTTGCGTTATCCTTACAAATCAGTGTAATATCTGTAAAGGTATAGTTGTGGGTGAAGGAGTATTGTAACATAGTTCATCTTTTCTTCTTGAATAAATGTTTTATTCTTTTGTTAAAAGTTCATCAGCTGACTCCTGTGATTCTGTTCAGTCGTAACTCTCCACATATCTAAACAAACAAATAGAAGTTAGGATCTATCAAGCTGGGTTCCACTCTGGGATCAGGCTTGTCCAGGGGTAACCTCAACTGGGATCATAACAGTACTTAATTGACTGTAAGGTGTTTTGGGATTTCCTGGGCTGTGAAAGGAATCATATAAATGCAAGCCTTTCTTTTTAGTTACAGCTTTTAGCATTTTCATATCTTGTATCTCTAATCAGAATTGTCTTAAGTTTAAAAATTGTAGCCCTAAATATAGAATTCAAAAATGGTTTCCAATTTATGTATCTTGGTTTTCTGAATGCTTGGTTGTAGAATTTGCTTTTCTATCAGGGAAAATAAATGGTATTTATGTTTTAAAATGGTTATTTGGTACATTTCCTTTCACAGAAAGGACATTAATGGTTAAGAGTCTTCATATTACGATATAGCCACTGTTCCATTGTGCTTTGTGGTTTCATGGTTGCTGTGGAGACCCTTTCAATATAGCAACCAATTGACTTTCTGAACAGCACTTGGGAGAATAATATCCATATGAGATTTCCAGTGCTAATTAGGGTTTGCATGGATGTACAGATCCAAAGCTCCAAGCACCATCTTGAACAGAAAGGTGTCTGGATTTTGATACATAAGGAACTAGATTTACACTGCACAAGTAAATATTCTGAAAAACATAGTTATGAAATTAATGGAGTGTTAAATTAGGAAAGTATAGAACAAAATCACAAATGAATCTCTTTCAATTAAACATGGCAAAATAAATGAAATGACATGTTGTGGCTGTTTTATAATGCACCATGCTACTAGAAAGGGCTATGCTATGTAGTTGTAGGCCCATGTTGTCAGGAACTGTGATTTTCCCTTTCCTTCTCCCGATCCAGTATCAGTTAAAGCCATAAAATTAATTTAAATTTTGTTTAATTTGTTTTAATCTTGTACTTTATAGCTTAGCTACAGACAGTGCAGGACGAAATAATTTTGACTGACTTTGAGGGATAGTTCTATTCAAATGATGGCTCAGAAAGTGAGAGGCGGACATGAACTGGGTGTAGGCAATAATCCATGTCCTGAAATGGTTAGACCCAAGGCACACCCAATCTCAAGCCTCTTTAATGAGATAAATATAAGCTTCAGATGCACTCTGGGCTGCTAGGCAACTTGCTGCTGTATTGACACTGGATTTTGTCATGTATAGCTGCCAGTGGCCGCCAGGCAGGTCCTAGGGGAAGGCAATTGTAATTGGTGGGGGGGAAGCGATCGATCAGTATGGGAGAAAATGAAGAGGAAGGTGGGGTGAAGTGATCGGAAAGGGGGAATTGACAGGGAAGAGGGTGGTGATTGTGAGGGAAGGGAGTAATTGCGAGACAGGTTATCAGGAAGGGTGAGGGACAATTAAGAGGGGCCAAGTGGGGGCAATGGCACTACAGTGACGTTAAGAAGACCAAGGCTACATTTCCCTGCTCCACATTGAAGCATTTATTCTCAAATTAGTTTATCTTTTTGTTAGCGGATTCTGATGGTTTCCCCAAGGATAGCTGAACATAAACGCCATGTTTTTGAGAAAGGGGCCTCAAACAGGCATTAGGTTCCCTATATCATATGCAAAGGTTGAACACCTGTTTCAGTTGTGGACCTTGGGTGCCTTTTTCTCTGCCTTTACCACAATGTCAGCAGTGCATTTCCGGTGCACAATATGTGCATGGACACCAGCCAATAGAGTGGATTCAAATTCTTAACCGTTGGAACATTTACAACCTCAGGAACCCTGACAAAGGAATATTCATCCTTTGTCAAAACCAAAGTGGAGAGGTGGAAGTCATGTGACATGAATTCCCCCCCCCCAGCTGAGAACACCTTGTCTTGCTGGTCTGCAAGGCAGTCTTCCATCTATCAAGCTACAGCTCAAAAAGGGCTCTCTCCAGGTCTGAATGCTGGCCCCCATCGACAATGTTTCTACTGGGACTTTTGACCACCTATACCATCGCCTATAAGACTAACTCAATTCTGCGTGCCTATCTCATTGTGGAAGCCAACTCTACTGGAAAAGAGAATTATCCAGCATCAGTTTCCAACCTGCTGACCTCTGAAGTAATACCCCCACTAGACTTTGATTCTGGACTTGGGACTCAAGCGAAACAAAATTTCTTTGCTTTGTAGCTTTTGTTCTGTAAATCTTTCTTTTCATATCCGCCTTTTATTGTATGAATGCACAGGGGACAATGTGGCGACACCCCCCTCCCGCGTTTTGTGTGCGTGTATGGACTGACCCTCTGAGTTAACCCCACAGCAAACTTGAGATAGGGTAATTAATAAAAATGGGATCACGCCAAAACTGATGGGTTGGAAAATATATCACCGTTATAAAGGGGGAAATCAAAATCAAAACACCTTTCTGTTTACAGACAGGTGGTAAGAGGAGAAATCAGAACTGTTTAAATTAAACCCCCTGCTGTCCGTAACACAATTAATGGCCTGACATAAAATAGGGGAGACCTGTCAAGCGGAGACGGGCTTGCCTCCAATTTTTCAGTGGGGGAGCAGGGCTACCACCTACATGTAAAATTCCAACCTTGGAGCCAATTTTGAAAAAGGGTGCAGAGGCACATGCCTGGAATTGCTCAAAATCATATTATAGGGGAAAGCATCAATCCTCTGCAAGAGTTTGTGATTTCTGCTCATTTAAATAATTATTTAGTGCCAGATCTGATTGGACCGCCTTCTGAAAACATCAGGCCCCAGATAGGATATCCGACGCAGTAACAGATTTAAAATGCTACTACTGTGCCTTTAAAAGAGCTGACACTGATTTAGCACTGAAAGTTTGTAGCAGGAAAATTATATGGACTGTAATAAAACAGATGGCTGAGGTTGCTATAGGGAATACGTGCATCCATTATAGAGAGAATTATTGTGATACTAAAAAAGAAATTGAACCAAGAAAAATTATGATGTAATCCTTTAGGCTCAAAGGGGTAAA
Source organism: Cetorhinus maximus (assembly GCF_964194155.1). NCBI lineage: Eukaryota > Metazoa > Chordata > Chondrichthyes > Lamniformes > Cetorhinidae > Cetorhinus > Cetorhinus maximus. The sequence continues at coordinate 205,649,935 of NC_135880.1, read as the reverse complement.
TTCCTCAGAAGTCTGCTTTTTGGGTGACTTGGGAAATGATGACAGAACAAGTGAATGCTGGTCCACATGTGAGGTAGCCATTAGCACAAATGACAGAAAAAACACATTCCGCATTTTGTGAAGATGTCTATGAGGAACTGTTCAGGATAAACACAATTGCTGAAACACAAACTTTCAATTCAATGAACAGTTCCTTACTTTGGATATGTGATTGTCATTTGTGAACTCTTCAGTCTCTCACAATCATGAGCTTCTCTCACAATCATGAGCTTGGAGGAATTAAACATCCAGTGCTGTGGCTCATTTATCAGAAATGATAGCCTGAATTTCACACTTGGTAGCGGGCCCAGAAGTGGACACGAAATGCGCCTTGGCCCGTGATCGGCCCCTGGACGCAATTTCATTCTGGCTGTCCAATTAATGGTCAGCCAGTGTGAAACGCACGCTGAGAAAGCCTCAGTGCAGCGGATGGGAAGAGGGCGGGCACCGACAAACGTGAGGGTGTATGTGGGTGCCTCTAGCAAACTTCCTGAGGGCAGACAGCTGCTGCGGAGCTACCTCGGAGCTGCAGACCTGTACAAATTAAATGAAAAGAAAAAAATGCAGCAAATTGTGTCTATGCAGCACATTCGAGCGCCTGACAGCAGAACTCAAAACATTAGTCCCCAGATAGCACTTTTTTTATTATACTTCACCCGGACATTTCATCCTGCCCTTGAATGAGGTTTCGTTAAAAACGGGTTCCCCGCCTGCCCATTTTGCCTGTGCGACGAGCAGAAAATTGCATGGGCAATGTAAAATCGTGGACAATAGGGTTTTTAATGGCCTTAATTGGCTCTCTAATTTTCTGTGGGCGTGGCTCCGATTCCGCGCGCCCACCAACCTCCATATTGCTCACATGCAGGATGATGTTTGGACACACGCCCGACGTCATTTTGCGCAGTTTTGCCTGCGTTCGGGTTAGGCGTAACTCTTTTGAGTTATCAACAGATCTCATGTAACTGTTTCGAGTACATTCACAGTTCTTGGTTTCCGGGAGTGGGACATGAACCCACAACCTTCTGACTCAAAGGTGAGGGTGCTATGAACTGAGCCACAGCTGACACCTCCGGGTTAGGCGTACGCGCACACAATTAATGTAGATTTCTGGCCATGTTTCAATCAACAATATTCATTGAGCTACATGCTCATAGTTACATGTTTTGGGGGGCAAGCTGGCTGTTTGTATAGTGGTGAGAGCTCTTCAAATTTCAGTACTATATCAACCTGCAGGAAAAAGTAGTCCAGAAGGCTGAGGTACGCACATGATGTGGTTCCACTGCCCATTCTGAAGCCCTAACCTACTTTGAGAAATTGCCCTGCAAATAGTTGGCCTTGAATTGGTGGAGCCAAATAGAGAGGATCATGTAGGAATGTATTTTGCGATTCCAAGCCCCTACCTATTGTTGCTGTTTATTTTTATCTGCTTAATGTTTAACACATCTGGGTACTTCATCAAGGACCCCAATGTAGTTTGCACCATGACATTGTAACACAGCATTCATTGGCATGTTATGTTACAAGTGATATGTTGTTGATATCATTGTTATGCTTATTTCTGGTGCATTTCCACAGGTGTTCCCAAAGAGTGCCAGCTGTAAAATCAGAGGATGCTTAACCTACCACTTCACAGCACATAATGGCTCCACTTATTGCAAGTATTAGCACAAGAATATCCACTCTGGGGATTAAGGTTTCGACTTTGAGAAAAGAGCACAGGTTAAGCACACAAGCAGAAGGAAGTGCAAGTGGCAGCTGAGGAGCAGGAATGAGGTGGCCAGAGGGCCAACTCAGGAACATAAGATCACTTTGAGTTCTGTCAAGTGATCTGTAGTCATATCTAAGTATAGTAGCTTGCCTTGAAGCAGTAGATGCAATTCAGTGGATGACCAGGGAGGCGCTGTGAAGGTTCTAAATAATCAGTCCTCTCCCTCCTACATCTTTCCACTCAAATAGAATTAATTATGCCCATGAAGACAACCACCTGGCATTTGTTCCACTCCTATGTTTTAACTGCTACTCAATACGAATGAATGGTGTTGAGTAAAAATTTGCAGAGTGCAGTATCAGTTGAGCAAATACTGTTGCATGCGTGATCTCAGTAAGCCTACTGGTGCAGGGAAAAAAGAAAATTTTAATTTGATATTCAGCTCAGCGAGGCTTTATTGTTCTACACTTTTTCAAGCCAGTGCTATTTGCTGCTGCTTTCACAACTTACCCTCTCGGCAATGTTTGATGCCTATAAAAGTGGATAATATTCAAATATTCCAGCTTCTGTTAATATTTTAGAAGGAAAACCTTTTTTTAAAAAAAAATAATAAATGAGGGAGAAGGTATGAAGAAAGCTATTCAATATTTAAGTTCTAAGCCATTTGTTAAAATCTAGTTTGAAGTGTTTGCAACTGTTTTAATACTGTAATAATTTCTTACTGGGTATACAAACTGAATCAAAATCACACAGAATCTTTACAGTGCAGAAGGTGGTCATTTGGCCCATCGAGTCTGCACTGGCTCTCTGAAAGAGCATTCTATTTAGTCCCACTCTCCTGTCTTATCCCCGTAATCTTTCACATTCTCTTTTCAGATAGCAATCCAATTCCCCTTTTGAATAGCTCGATCGAACCTGCCTCTATCGCCCTCTCAGGAAGTTTGTTCTGGACTCCAACCACTCTCTGGGTGAAAAAAAATTTTCCTCACATCATTACTACTCCTTTTGCCAACTATTTTTAATCTGTGCCTTCTAGCTCTTAATGATCTCTTTTGTGGGAACAGTTTCTCACTATTTATCCTGTTCATACTACTCAAGATCTTGAATACCCCCTTCACAGTTGATGTTTTCAGTCTTTGTATCATCTGTAAATTTTGAAATCATGTCCTGAACAGCCTAGGTCATTAATATATATCAGGAAAAACAAGGGTCCCAACAATGAATCCTGGGGAACTCCACTACAAACCTTCCTCCAATCTGAAAAACAACCATTTATCACTACTCTGTTTCCTGTCACTCAGCCAATTTCTTACCCAAGTGTCCACTTTCTCTTTTATTCCATGAGCTAGAATTTTGTTCACAAATCTGTATCAAATGCCTTTTGAAAATCCATATACACCAAATCAACAGTGTTGCCCTTATTAACTTTCCCTGTTACCCCTTCAAAAAAACTACAGCAAGTTAGTTAGCCATGATTTTCCCTTAACTGATACTTTAAAATCCAGTTGCAATAAATATAACATATAAAAATTCAGGTTATATGCAAAATAAAGGAAACATTTCAGAAGAAAAATAAATGTTTTATGCTTCATGCAGATAACCATGCAGTCACCATGAATACAAAACGAAATCATACTTTGCATTGGAGCCACTCTTCTGATAAAATTATCAACCAGAGGAATAATACCATAACATTTTAAATCAGGTTATTGAACAACATAATTAAAAAATTAGATTCTTTTGTTTAGTAAATTTTGATCGCTGTCTTTCTACATATGTTATTTGCATGGTTCAAACATGGACAAAAGAGCTGAACTCGAGGTAAGGTGAGAGTGATGGCCCTTAACATCAAGGCAGCATTTGACCAAGTGTGGCATCAAGTTACCCTAGCAAAACTGAAGTCATTGGGAATGGGGGGTAGGGGAAACTCTCTGTTGCTTGGAGCCAGACCTAGCACAAAGAAAGATGGTTATGGTTGTTGGAGGCCAATCATTTCAGTTCCAGGACATCACTGCAGGAGTTCCTCAGGGTAGTGTCCTCAACCCAACCATCTTCGACTGCTTCAGCAATGACCTTCCTTCCATCATAAGGTCAGAAGTGGGAATGTTTGTTGATTGCACAATATTCACCATTTGTGACTCCTCAGATACTGAAGCAGTCCATGTCCAAATGCAGCAAGGTCTGAACAATATCCAGGCTTGGGCTGACGAGTGGCAAGTAATATTCACACAACACAAGTGCCAGGCAATGACAAATCTTTGGTCTCAGGGCATCAAGGGATATGGGGAGTGGATGGGAAAGTGAACCTGAAGCCTAAGACCAGTCATGATTATATTGAATGGTGGGGCAAACTCAACAGGCCATATTATATATTCTTGCTCATATCTCTTGTGTTCTTCTGAAACTTGCCTCTATTCAGGTTTGTTCTCAATTGGAATAACCTGCACAAAATTTGCTGCATTTTGCCTCCAGATTTATTTAACCTAAAAAAAACTGTTTTAGTTGCTTGATAATACATTGTCTGCAGGCTTCATACATTTTAAAAACAGAATTACCTGGAAAAACTCAGCAAGTCTGGCAGCATCGGTGCTGCCAGACTTGCTGAGTTTTTCCAGGTAATTCTGTTTTTGTTTTGTTTTGGATTTCCAGCATCCGCAGTAGCTTTTAGCTTTTTGTTTTTATATTCATACATTTTATCTGGTTAAGTAGGTCACTACTATTGGATCTCTAGATATTTCTCTAATAACTCATTGTAAGCCCCAAAAATATTTTAAAAGGTGGTACAATTTCAGCTTCAGATTCATCCCTGTAATAAAATCTTGTCACCTTCAAGAATGTTTATAAGAGTGACATTTCCTTTGATTTACTTGGCTTGTGCTTCCTTATGCTTTTCAGTGAAGCAGATCAATCTATGCTGCAAGTCGTTATTGCTTAATGTGCATGAGAACGTAGAATACCTATTTTTGGTCATTTGTACCACATTGTGGTAGAAATTCATATTTTCTGCCCTGTCAATGCAAATTGGGCATAGGATACAATTCCTATGCCAAAAACTTGTACCTGAGATCCAACTAATATTGAGAAGGAAGTAAAGGATAAATCAGGTAACTATAGACTAGTTGATTGAACATCAGTAATGGATAGAAAAGCAAAGCACTGTGGATGCTGGAAATCTGAAGTAAAAACAGAAAGTGCTGGAAATACTCAGCAGGTCTAGCAGCATCTGCACAGAGAGAAACCGAATTAACGTTTCAGGTCTGTGACTTTTCATCAGAACGGTAGTGGATAGGTTCTCAGAGGTCAAAAAAAGTGATAAATTAACACTCATTTAGAAAGGGGAGCCAGCGTGGATTTGTAAAAGTGAAGTTGTATCTGCAAAATTTAACTGATTTCTTCTGAGGAAATAATAATACTGATAAAGGAAATGCATTGATCTTAAAAGATATTTAATAATGCGCTGTGTAAGAGGTTTGTTGATAAAATTAGGGCACTTGAGATTAAAGGCTTATGGCAACATGGAGGAGAAATTGAATAAAAAAGTAGTGGTTAATGGATTTTTTTATTGGCCTGGGGGGTTGTAAACTTTGGTGATCCTTTAGCATCAGATATAAGGCCATCACTCTTCTCAGGGTATATGCACAATATCAAAATTTGCAGACAGCATAAAGAGATTTTGTAAGGAAAAATATGGAGAGGAAATGCACACTAAGTGGTAAAACTCTAAAAGGAGTAGAAGAGCACAGAGACTTAGAGATTCAGAAAGAGAAATTTTCAAAAGTGAAAAAGCAAGATCAACAATTTGTAGGAAAAGCATATTGGATGTTAATGTCACAATCCTGTGATTATAATATAGATTTTGAGGACTGCTGTTTTAAAGGCATATTTCTGTTTTCAAATCTTTACATTGTGTTTAAAAGTATTTTTTCAAAATGGAAGTATGGACAGACAACATGGCACCTTCCAATGTTTATTCAAACCTTGTCAAACTCATAACTCTAGGGCTGGCTAAAAAACATTCATTAAAAAATGGAAAGACCCCTCCAGGGATGTCTATTGAATTTTAAAAGGTGTGAAAAACCCTCTTACTTCTGAGGGAACAGGAGACAGGAAAGGACTTCAAAGGACCTTAACATAATTAGCTTCTGGGACTGGTGAACCAATGCTCCATTGACATTAACATAGCAATCATTTTAAGTTTTGGAGCTGTATAAAGTCTGTTTGAGAACAACCATTTTCTGTGCCAGGAAAAGCTTTGAGAAACCGCATCAGAGAGGGTTCTTGGCCAAGGAAGGACAAAGAGGAAGGTATTAAGAAATCAACTGATCTACTGAAGAAGTCCAGGCAATCTACAAGTGCCATAACTGCAGAATTCTTGAGGAATATGAAACCTCCTCTCTGTCCCAAACACCTGCTGATCTGCTGAGTCCACCTGAAAAAGGCAAGCACCAACTAGTTGACTGCAGAAGCCATTGCAGCTGCTAAACCGAACCTCTTACTTCAGCCCTTCACTTCATAAAGAAAGAACTCAAGCAATAGGCCTGCAATGATATCTCAGACTGATTTGAAATCTCATCTTTAAGTACCTTTTTATCTTTATCTGCTTTAATCTTTGTATCTGTATTTTAGTTAATAACGTTATCACTTTTACCTAGGTAACTTTCAGCAGTAGTTTTTGTAATAAACTAACCTTTTATCTTGTTTAAGACCACAGCTTACCTGCTGGGTTATTTTCAAATTGAACCACTCATTAATTAAAAGGGTGCTACATGTGCGTACGCATGCGCGCACACACGCACACTTACCTCACAGACCATTTTTGAGGAAACGCCTTTTATGTGGTCATGACATTAAGTTTATAAGTAGAGGCATAGAGTACAAATGCCAAGAAGTATTACTAAACCTGTACTGATCATAATTAGAATATTGTGCCTAGTTTCTGGGTGCCCTACTTTAGAAAGTGTCTGAAGGCAGCAGAGAGGGTACATAGATTTTCTGAGATGAGTGGTTTTTTGATCATAGAATCATAAAATAGAATCATGGAAGGAGATCATTCAGCCCATTAGATCTGTGTAAGCTCTCTTGCAATGGTCACTCAGCTAGTCCCACTCCCCCACCCTTTCCGTGTAGTCGTGCAATTTATTTCTCTCCAGGTGCTTACTCAATTCCATTTTGCAAGCACTTATTGAATCTGCCTCCACCACAGTGTCAGGTAGAGCTTTCCAGATCTTAACCACTCTGCATAAAAATGGTTTTCTTAATGTTGCTGCTGGTGCTTTTGCCAAACACCTTAAACCTTCACTTGTACTTCCTTCACTTTGGTCTACTGCATTCGCTGCTCTCAATGCGGTATCCTCTACATTGGAGAAATCAAACGTAGACTGGGTGACCGCTTTGCGGAACACCTTTGGTCTGTTCGCAAGCGTGACCTAAACCCTCCTGTCGCTTGCCATTTCAACACCCCACCCTGCTCTCATGCCCACATGTCCATCCTTGGCCTGCTGCAATGTTCCAGTGAAGCTCAACGCAAACTGGAGGAACAGCACCTCATCTTCCGATTAGGCACTTAACAGCTTTCCAGACTTAACATTGAGTTCAACAACTTCAGACCATAAATTCTCTCCTCCTCCATCCCCACCCTCCTTTATCATCCCCGTTTTTTCCATATTCACTTTAATTTAATTTTTATTAATTTTTTTCCATTTATTTTCATTATTATTTTGAAAATTTACTTCCATTTTCATTCATTGTTTTATCCCCAGCTTTTAGTCTATTTTCGATCTTTCCTCCCACCATCGTCCCCTCCCCCTACCCCACCCACTCTAGGGCCTAACCTGGGCTGGCCATTATCACATTTTGCTTTCTTAATGTCACCATTAGCACCTCCTTTAGGCAGTATCACCACCATTAACAACCCTTTGACCTTTTCTTTATGACATCTTTTGCCATCTCTCCTTTGCCTCCGCCTATCGTTGGCCTTCTATCCAGCTTCACCGGTTCCACCCCCCTTAAGCAGTATATATTTCACACATTTCTACCTCCCTTTAGATCTGTAGAAGAGTCATGGACTCGAAATGTTATCTCTGTCCTTCTCTCCACAGATGCTGTAAGACCTGCTGAGTTTTTCCAACATTTTTTGTTTTTGCACCTTAAATCAGTATCGTCTGATTCTTGACCCTCCCGCCAATGGGAATAGTTTCTAACTATTCTGATAGACATATGGTTTTGAACACTTCTATCACATCTCCTCTCAGTATTCTCTTCTCTAAGGAAAACAGCCTTAGCTTCTCTGAAGCTCTCTATTCTTGTAAATATTTTCTGCACCCTCTCTAATGCTTTCACATTCTTTCTATACTGTGATGCTCAGAATTAGTCACCATAGTCCACTTGAGGCATCATCAGTATTTTATAAAGATTCACCATAACTTCTTTGCTATTGTACTTTATGCCTCTATTTATAAAACCCAGGGTACTGTAAGCCTTTTTAACCACTTTCTCAACCTGCCCTGCTACCTTCAATTTGTGCACATATACTTTGGGTCTCTCTATTCCTTCATCTGCTTTAGAATTGACGCTCTTTATTTTATATTGCTTCTCATTTTTCCTACCAAAATGTGCCATGTCTCACTTCTCTGCTTTAAATTTAATCTACATGTCTGCCCATTCCACTAGCCTATCTGTGTCCTCTTGAAATCTATCACTATCTTCCTCACAATACTTCCAGGTTTTTTGCCATATGCAAATTTTAAAATTGTGCACTGTTTACCCAAGTCTGGATCTTTAATATATATATCAAGAAAAGCAGCGGTCTTAGTACTGACCCTGGGACCCCCACCCCATACCTTCCTCCAGCCTGGAAAGCAACCAACCGTTCACCACTACTCTGTTTCTTGAATGTAAAAATAACCCCCAGCTTTTCTCTGCAGCAAACTGTCTTCTCAAACTCCTCTTCCTTGCCTTCTCCACCTTCACCTCCAACAACAAATATGAGGAGCACATGGACTTCTTTGTTACTAAGTTCAAGAAAACCTGATGAGCTGTCTGTGCCTTGTTCCTTCCTTCCACAGGCCCAGCAAATCAGGTCAAACTTACTCTAAACTTCTCTGCTGCTAAGCCCTGAGCTTGCATCTTTAACTTCTCTCCTATCTTCCTTCAATACCCTCCCCGAGCTCCTCACCTTATCCATGAGACCCACCTCCTGCTTCCTTGACCCTATTTCCACTGAACTGCTGACCACCCAACTTCCCCCTCCCGATCCACATGTTAGTTGACGTTGTTAGCAGTTCTCTCTATTCGGGTGTCCCCCTTTCATTTGAATCTGCCATCATTACCTAGCTTCTCAAAAAACCAACCCATGATCCCACCATCCTTGAAAACTACTGCCTCACCTTCAACCTCCCTTTCATCTCCAAGGCCTTTGTATGTGCTGTTGCTTCCCAAATTGGTGCCCATCTTGCCTGGAACTCCATGTTTGAATCCCTTCATTCAGGTTTCTGCCTCTGCCGCAGTACTGAAATGGCTCTTAGCAAAGTTACAGATGACTTCCCACGTGACTGTGACGAAGGTAAGCTATCCTCCCCTTATTCTTCTTGACATGTCTGCAGGCTTTGACATGGTTAACCTCATCACCCTCCTCCAAAGCTTCCTCACTCTCATCCAGCTGGGTGGGACTGATTTCACCTGGTTTCATTCTTAGTTATTTAATTTCAACCAGAGTATCACGTGCCATTGCTTCTTGTCCCACTCTCGCAATACCTCTGGTATCACCCAAGGATCTATTCTCGGCCCTCTTCCTATTTCTTATTTACATGCTGTTCCTTGGGTGCATCATCCAAAAGCACAGTGTTAGTTTTCAAATGTATGCTGAAGACACCCAACTCTACCTCACCACCACCTCTCCTGATTCCTGAGCAGAAATATCCTCCAACTAAACATTGGGCAAGCTGAAGACACTGTTTTAGGTTTCCAGTCCAAACACCTTTTCCTAACTACTGACTGCATCCTTCTCCCTGGCAGCAGTCTGAAACTAAACCACTCTGTTTGCAACCTTGGTGTTGTATTTCACCCTGAGAAGAGCTTCCAATCACACATTTGCACCATAACTAAGACTGCCTCTTAGCGCCCGACACAATGCCCAATTCTGCTCCTGCCTCAGCTCATCAGCTACTGAAATCCTCACTGATGCTTTTGTTACCTCTAGACTTGACTATTCCAATGCACTTCTGGCTGGCCTCCCATCTTGTGACCTCTGTAAACTTCAGGCCATCCAAAACTCTGCTGTACATATAGTAACTTGTACCAAGTCCAATTCATCCATCACTCCTGCGCTCACTGACTGACATTGCCTACTGGTCAAGCAACATCTTGATTTTAAAATTCTCATTCTTGTTTTCCAATCCCTCCATGACTTTGCCCCGCCCTATTTTTAAGCTCCAACCCTCTGAGATATCTGCACTTCTCCAATTCTGGCCTCTTGAGCACCTCTGCCTTTGATAGTTCTACATTGGCAACTATGCCTTCAACTGTTGAGGCCCTAAGCTCTGGAATTCCCTCCCGTTACCTCTCTATGTCTCTACCTCTTTTTTTATCCTTTAAGGCACTCCTTAACCCTACCTCTGTGACCAACTTTTTGGTCACTTGCTTTGGTATCTCCTTTTGTGGCTTGGTTTCAAATTTTGCTTAATAATGATCCTGTGAAGTGTCTTGACATAGTTTACTACATTAAAGGCACTAAATAAATACAAGTTGTATCTAGCCAAATTAGAAGGTGTAGCTACAATATTGGGGATAATTATGAATCAGCTCTTGAACTGAATTATTTCTGTAATACGCTCTCTACAGGTGTCAGTTTTCCTATACCTATTCATTGATCAACAAGATGATGAAATATTGCTGCCACGTTCTATCTAGCAGTTCTGCACCTGCCCACCCACGCTCTTGTACTTGGCACGGAGTGCAGTAACTGAATATCCTAATGGGATAGATAGTTTCCATTACCACAGCTAGTGATGCTGCACTGCATTTCCAACTTCCATCATCATCTCTCATCAACTGCTTTCCAGGTGTCATTGGCTCAGCTAATGCATTAAACTGATGTGTTACGTATTTGTAAGTGTACTTTACTAGAACTCTGTGCTCAACAAATCAGGATTGATTTTTTTTTTGCAAATAAAATATATGGGGTACCTTAATTTGATATCTGTGTCAAAGCATTTATATGTTTTTAATGTATTAAAAATTTTAGTGAACATCAATTTTTCTTCAAAGTACTCTTGTAGTTTAAACTTCAGGAACCAAAGTCAGAATTTCCTTAATAAAATATAATAACCAAAACACTTGTCAGCCCATCAAATTTTAAAATGGGGAGATCTGTTTTTCCTGATCACATTTATTAAAACTTAACTTTGCAACATAAATGTTTAGTCATGCTGCCACATACATATAGTGTTGATACAATCAACAATTCAAGTACACTTCTGCATAATAATTTCTCATTGATAAAAAAATAAAATGCTGGAATTGTACAAGATTATGTAGCATCATAAATAATTAGGTTAACATTTGGTATGTAATGTTACTTAAAGTACTGGAACTTTTCTCAATTAATATAGATTGCATAGCAAATGCTCTGCGATGTTCTTGACTCGAAAATCATGACTTTCAGTGTCACCTGCTCCAACAGAAGCTGATTATAACTATCTCTCCTTTCCAGACAATGAAGTAAAATTGCTGCACAAATGCTTCTGGGGAAGCCTAGACTCCAGTATTGCGCTTCTGTGCTTACAAAATTAGTAAATGCAGATAACCTGATAACCACACATTAGTTACAAGTGTAGTTCTACAATTTAGTTGGTTACAATTCGGGAGGTCTGAAGAAGTCTTCATAGTCATACGCAGGTTAACTGTAAGTCTATATTAATTCAACTATTTACAAATATACAGTAAAGGGGACAAGCTAGGAGCTATCTGCATGCTTGCTGGTACATACATAGCTCTCTGCAACAGTAGACTGACCCTGGGCGCGGGTCATGTGCTCTTTTGCATCACTATGCACATGGTACTGTACTCTATTCCATATTAACCCTATATGTGCCAGACCCTTCTAGTGCAGCTAGGATAGTTGAGAACAGTGACAACACTCATGTTAGGCCCAAGATTGTACCACTCTCATCAGGATTGCTCCACAGTTTTTCCACCCTAATTAGAATTTCTACCTCTTTTTTTTTCCACTCAGTTCTTCGGTTAGTATACTGAATATTTTTTTTCTAGTTTCAAGGAGATGACAGTTGTAGATTTTTAATTTGCTCCTTCTGGCTTCTGACGATCTTTGCAGCTTTTACTGTTATTTATAGTAAAATTAGGAAACCTCAACACTGTCACATCTTGGAAGTGAATGTCCACATCCTTTGAAACTGCAGTGATTTATTAATTTTAAAGCAATGCAGCACGCTTGCACTATTCCATTTTGAAAGGTAAGTCTCAGATGGCTCCAGGGAGATCAGGAATATCTTTTGCGGCCACAACCGATGATACCTGTGTGTCGTCAGTCAGGGCACAAGCTGGGCATCTGTAAAATGAGGTCAACGCAGCTACTAGAATCATAATAGAGCACAGACACATTGAACATGTGTTTCAGATACCCAGATTGTTCTAGGGGGCTCAAGCATTGTCAACAACTCTGAAGAGAATCCATCATATTTCAAACAACACACTTCAAAGAATTTTTTTTAAAAAGGAAGGCAGTCATTTCATGCTGTGAGCAACTAAAGGTTAATTTTTGTCAGAAGGATATATTTGCAAGTTTTGCTAGAGACATAAATTTTTAGGACCTTGGAAAACTGCAAACTCGTTTCATCAACAGCAATTAAACTGCAAATGATCTAATAATTTGCAGCAGTTAGACTTGGTGGTCTTCAAGGGACAGGCTATATTAAATATACTAAACAACAGAATAACAGAAGGTTAATAATACACCCATCATTATAAAATAGCATATTCACTGATTTAAAGATAACAGTACCATGGAATATTAACCAGTAGAAGATTGTACTTATTAGGATAGTGAAGTGTTTCGAAATAGAATAAAAATGGGGAAGTAATTTGAATTACTGCACGGTACAAGTTTTAAAAACATTAGTAATATATACGTGGAGCTTAATACTTCCATTTATTTTTTTCAGAATAAAATGCTGTTTTGAAAAATTTTCCATACTATCAGCAAAGAGCTGTAATAGAATATTCATGTCTCATTATGGGTCTATGTTTATGGTTTTTGTTTCATTTGAAATAAATGCTTCTAGAGAATACTTGCTCTATATTAACAGTAGTCATTTACAGTGGCTTTTTAATGATGACATGTTTGCTTTCTATTTGGAGGTTAGGAGCTCTTGCCATGCAAGCCATGATTAGGATCCAACAACAACACTTAGCTTTCCAACACCAAATTTACAATTATATAGGATAAGTGAGGAGTGAAGTGTGGTGTTACCTGTTAGAATTTCAAAGAGACATGACTGGAAGTTTCAGAACTGGCCAAATTGTAAATAACTAAGGCAAAGTTATTAAGTTTATTTTTCTCAAAAGTGCTAGCCATAATGACAGCATGAAAGATTTTTGTATTCTGGGAAAGATAACTTCCAAAGAAAGTTTAAAGCAATGGGTTTTAAAGATCAAAATGGAGAAAATATATTCAAGGAAAGGTTGAAAGCTGGGGAGTGGCATTGTGAGATCTTGAAAGGTGGGCAGTGCGGAGACAGACTTGTGAAAAAGCAGCCTGTAGCCACCCGAGAGAAGTGCTTGCTTGTTCCAGAAAGCAAGGTTTTGTTAAAAGCCTTGGATTTCTATTGTTGAGTGAGAAGGAGGGAGAAGCTGTAACATAACTCCCTAATAGTAACAGTGGACGCCTTGCGGCAAAATGACTGGATGTTTTATAGAGTAAAAATCTATTTGGACTGTTGCGTGGGAGAAGGGTGTTAATTTGGGAGTCTAGCTAAGTAGAAATCTTTTGGGAAATGTTGTAAGACTGTGTAACTGTAATCTTGTGTGTTTAAGTTTACTTTTCTTTCATTAATGTTTTAATTTAATATTTAAAATCTCCAAAAGTTGTAGTGGACCCTTTACTTCTTACTTCAGTGCACGTACCTTCTCGTAATAAAAATGCAAATTGCAAATCGTTGTGATAGCGTGGCCAAGTTTCCTTTTGCAATTTGGTCAGCCCAGCAATTACCACCTGCCATAACATAACAATACACAATTAAGTTTTTCAGTGTGCCCTTAAAATATTCAAGTATATTTTAAAGCAATAATTTATTTTTGGACACACAAATCTCAACGAGAAGCAAATAAATCTATTAAAAAGGTTGATGTATTAATGCAAATTAAGCTGCTAACCATAATGCAGAAAGTGCATCAATGAGTGGTATTGAACTAAGGAAAAGAGCTTAACAACAAAAGAGTCACTGGAAAGGCTGAAGTAGAGTCAAAGGGCTAAAAATGACCAGGGTACAGCTGAGGCCAGGGTGGGAAGGAATTCAGTTGTTTTTGCTACAAGCATGAAGGCTTCACCCATCCTCTGTCTCCACTGACTCTGGTAACTATGAACTTAAATGACTAGTGGTCAATATTTCTGACAGGAATCTATTGCCATTTCCACCCTTTCCTCTTGATTTTTAATAACTATTTCATGACTAAATATTAAATACATTGTAAATGTATGGCTTTAATTTTCAATTGGGTGAATGCAATATGGAATTAATTATAAAAGACAGGAGACCTTGTTGCTGTCATGCAAAAATCATACGTTTTCTGTTTGTGGTCCTTCAATGATTATTGTTTTGGAAATCTAGCATTTTTTTGGTGCAAAATTATTTTTTGGATACATAGCAGAGTGGAAATACTGAAATATCTGCACTTGGATTTCTTTTATTATTAATTTTATGGGATGAGGGCTTCATTGGCTAGGCCATTATTTATTGCCCATCCCTAATTGTCCTTGAGAAGGTGGTGGTAAGCTGCTGCCTTGAACCGTTGCAGTCGCTGTGGTGTAGGCACACCCAGAATGCTGTTAGGCAGGGAACTTCCAGATGGTGGTGTTGGCAGGGAACTTCCAGATGGTGGTGTTCCCATCTCCCTGTTACCCTTGTCCTTCTAGATCGTAGCAGTCATGGATTTTGAAGTTGCTGCCTAAGGAGCAGTGCATCTTGTAGATGGTACGCACTGCTGCCACTGTTTGTCGGTGGTGGAGGGAGTGAATGTTTGTGGATGGGGTGCCAATCAAGCAGGCTGCTTTGTCCTGGATGATGTCAAGCATATTGAGTGGTGTTGGAGCTGCACTCACCCACACAAGCGGAGAGTATTCCATCACACTCCTGACTTGTACCTTGTAGATGGTGGACAGGCTTTGGGGAGTCAGGAGGTGGGTTATTCGCCACAGGATTCCTAGCCCCTGATCTGCTGTTGTAGCCACAATATTTATAGGGTTAGTCCAGTTCAGTTTCTGGTCAATGGTAACCCCCAGGACGTTGATAGTGGGGGGGATTCAGCGATGGTAATGCCATTGAATGTCAAGGGGCGATGATTAGATTCTCTCTTGTTAGAGATGGTCATTGCCTGGCTCTTGTGTGGCATGAATGTTACTTGCCACTTGTCACCCCAAGCCTGGATATTGTCCAGGCCTTGCTACATTTGGGCATAGACTGCTTCAGTATCTGATGAGTTGCAAATGGTGCTGAACATTGTGCAATCATCAGCTAGCATCCCCACTTCTGACCTTATGATGGAAGGAAGGTCATTGATGAAGCAGTTGAAGACAATTGGGCAGAGGACACTACCCTGAGGAACTCCTGCAGTGTTGCCCTGGAGCAGAAATGATTGACCTCCAACACCCACCAGCACCTCCCTTTGTGCAAGGTATGACTCCAACCAGTGGTGAGTTTTCCCCCTGATTCCTATGGACTCCAGTTTTGCTAGGGCTCCTTGATGCCACACACAATCAGATGCGGCCTTGATGTCAACGGCAATCACTCTCACCTCACCTCACCTCTGGAGTTCAGATCTTTTGTCCATGTTTGAACCAAGCCTGTAATGAGGTCAAAAGCTGAGCGACCATGGTGGAACCCAAACTGAGCATCAGTGAGCAATTTATTGCTAAGTAAGTGACGCTTGGTGTAATGTTGATGACCCCTTCCATCACTTCACTGATGACCAAGAGTAGATTGATGGAGTGGTAATTAGCCTAGGTTGGATTTGTCCTGCTTTTAGTGTACAAGACATACCTGTGCAATTTTCCACATTGCCAGGTAGATTCAGTGTTGTAACTGTACTGGAACAGCCTGGCTAGTGGCATGGCAAGTTCTGGAGCACAAGTCTTCAATACTATTGCCGGAATATTGTCAGGGCCCATAGCCTTTGCAGTATACAGTGCCTTCTGCTGTTTCTTGATATCACGTGGAGTGAATCGAATTGGCTGAAGACTGGCATTGTGATGCTGGGGCCCTCTGGAGGAGGCTGAGATAGATCATCCACCCGGCACTTCTGGCTGAAGGTTGTTGTGAATGCCTTCAGCCTTATCTTTTGCACTGATGTGCTGAGCACTTGCCTCCTCCAGTGAGTTGTTTAGTCGTTCACCACCATTCATGACTGGATGTGACAGGACTGCAGAGCTTTGATCTGATCCATTGTTTGTGGAATCACTTAGCTCTGTCTGTCACTTGCTGCTTATGCTCTTTGGCACACAAGTAGTCCTGTGTTGTAGTTTCACCAGGTTGACACCTCATTTTTATCATAAAAGCAAAAAGCTGCGGATGCTGGAAATCCAAAACAAAAACAAAAATACCTGGAAAAATTCAGCAGGTCTGACAGCATCTACGGAGAGGAACACAGTTAACGTTTCAAGTCCGTATGACTCTTCAACTCATTGTTATCCCTGTGTTGCTCCTGGCATGCCCTCCGGCACTCTTCATTCAACCAGGGTTGATCCCCTGGCTTGGTGGCAATGGTATGTGGGGGATATGCTGGGCCATGAGATTACAGATTGTGGTTGAGTTCAATCCTGCTACTGCTGATGGCCCACACTGCCTCATGGATGTCCAGTCTTGAGTTGCTAGATCTGTTCAAAATCTATCCCATTTAGCACGGTGGTAGTGCCACACATGATGGACGGTATCCTCAATGTGAAGATGGGATTCCGTCTCCACAAGGACTGTGTGGTGGTCGCTTCGACCAATACCGTCATGGACAGATGCACCTGGGGCAGGCAGGTTGGTGAGGATGAGACCAAGTATGTTTTTGCCTTTTGTTGGTTCCCTCTTCACCTGCAGAACCAGTGTAGCAGCGGTGTCCTTTAGGGGCTAGGTTCCAGGTGGTACTACCACCATTCTTGGTGATGAACATTGAAGCTCCCCACCCAGAGTATACTGTGTCCTTGCCACCCTCTGTGCTTCCTCCAAGTGGTGTTAAACATGGAGTACTGATTCATGAGCTTAGTTGGTAGGTGGTAATCAGAATGAGGTTTCCTTGCCCATGTTTGATCTGATGCCATGACCTAACTGTATACCACTGTGCCTCCAGCTCTTCTTGATGGCGATGTCTGGGATATTGTCTGTAAGGTATGATTCTGTGAGTATGACTATGTCGGACTGCTGCTTGACTAGTCTATGAGACAGATTTCCTAATTTTGGCACAAGCCCCCATATGTTAGTAAGGGGGACCTTGCAGGGTCGACAGGGCTGGGTTTGCCGTTGTCATTTCCAGTTGGTCCATCCAGTTTTGTTCCTTTTTATTGACTGTACTCTGGGTGGGGAGCTTCAATGTTCATCAACAAGAATGGTGATGGTGGTAGCACCACCACCACAGACCTAGTCCTGAAGGACATAGCTGCTAGACTGGGTCTGCAGCAGTTGGTGAGGGAACCAACAAAAGGGAAAAATATACTTGGCCTCATCCTCACCAACCTGCCTGCCGCAGATGCAAGTGTCCATGACGGGATTGATAAGAGCGACCATCGCACAGTCCTTGTGGAGACAAAATCCCATCTTCACATTGAGGATACCGTCCATGTTGTGTGGCACTACCACCATGCTAAATGGGATACATTTCGAACAGATCTCGCAACTGAAGACTGGGCATCCATGGGGCAGTGTGGGCCATCAGCAGCAGCAGAATTGTACTCAGCCACAAACTGTAATCGCATGACCCGGCATATCCCCCACATACCATTGCCACTAAGCCAGGGGATCAATCCTGGTTGAATGAAGAGTGCAGGAGGGCATGCCAGGAGCAGCACAGGGATACCTAAAACTGAGTGGCTTACTTGGCCATTTCAGAGGGCATTCAAGAATCAACTGCATTACTGCGGATCTGGAGTCACATGTAGGCCAGACCAGGTGAGGATGGCAGATTTCCTGAACCAAATGGGTTTTGACAACAATCGACAATGGTTTCATGGTCACCATTAGACTTTAATTCCAGGTTTTTATTGAATTCACATTTCGCAATCAGTTGTAATGGGATTCGAACCCGGATTACCCTGGGTCTCTGGATTACCAGTCCAGTGGCAAAACCACTACAGCACTGCCTTCCCATCACAATTCTTTAACCAAATTATTTGTCAGAATATTTAACGATTAAAAAATGCAATCCTCAATTCCATATGCTACATAGTTTTAAAATGCAACTGTATAAGTTGTGTATTTGCTGACATCTTGTGGCAATTGAATACCATTGCACTCTGTTTTGAAAGGAGTTTGCTGTTTTGCTGCTCATTGCAGACCAAGAGGTTAGACAAATTGCTGTACACAGAGGCTCCTGCTAATACTAACTATAATGAGGAACACGAATTGTCCAGAATCATTTTCCCAACTGATACCTTTCTGTGGAGAAGTTACGGACTTCGGTGCTTCTTAATGATAGGACAGCTAAGAGTGGTAACTGGGAGCAATGTTCTCACATTCAGCCACAAGTAGTGTTGTAAGATTCAGCGTATTGTGCTATTTTGGAGATTCTTCTTTGTTGGTCTTTTTGAATGAGGAAGTATCTTTATAAATAAATTATATACCTGGTAACTATAATGATTCATTTCTAGAGCATTTGTGCTGCCCATTTCCTTTAAATATCAATGAAGGATATAGTCTGAGGTGACATCAGTCAAGGAGATCCATGTAGAATATGTGCATGCCATAAGGGAATAAGTGGATTTGATATATTTGGAAACTAACCAACAACACTTTTTTTCCTGTTTAAGCTTGGATTTTTTTCATATTACTTTATCAAAATTAATTTGCAATGACTGTACCTGATTGACTGACTTTTAACTGAATGGATTATCCGTAAATCTTGATTTTTGAATTGTGTCTTGTTAGGTGAGATATCTGTAACAAACTTCTGTCATTAACATGCGTTTATATCTGAATAAATTGGTCTTTTTTTTAGTTGGCCTCAACTTTTAGGTCATAGTTTCCCAGGACCATTGCTTTGGTACAATATATTTTTACATGAAAGTTTTGAATGTAGTTTGACATCCATATACAAACCTTCTTTTCCTCCTTGATTCTTGGTTCTCTTCATGGGAGCATTTTAAAACCAAGTATGACATTGAGTCACTTGAGATATTAGGTCAGATAACCAAAAGCTTGAGCAAAGGGGCAGGTTTTGAGGAGTGTCTTAAAGGAGGAAAGTGAGGTAGAGAAACAGAGAGTTGTAGGGAGGGTATTCCAGAGCTTGAAGCCTACGCAAGTGAAGGCATGGCCACTAATGGAGGAAAGGTGGAGTAATTAAAATTGGGGATGCACAAGAGACCAGAATTAAAGGAATGCAGATATCTGGTAGGGTTGTGGGGCTGGAGGAGATCAGGAGAGGGGGCGAGGCCGATGATGGGATTTGAAAAGAAGGATGAGAATTTTAAAATCAAGATGTTGCTTGACCGCGGTCCTATGTAGGTCAGTGAGCACAGGCGCGATAGGAGAATAGGACTTGCTGCAAGTTAGGGTGTTGGATGATCTCAAATTTACTGAGGATAGAATGTGGGAGACCAGCCAGGAGTGCATTCTAATAGTCAAGCCTAGAGGTAACAAAGGCATGAATTCACGTTTAAAATGGGAAGTTGCTGATATTGGGTTAAAATACATAGACAGATTGGTGGATTGGGCAGACAAATGGCAGATGAGGTTCAATGCAGAGAAGTGTGAGGTGACTCATTTTGGCAGGAAGAATGTGGAGCGACAGTATAAAATAAAGGGAGAAATTCTAAAGGAGGTGCAGGAACAAAGGGACCTCGGTGTATATGTACATTAGTCATTGAAGGTGACAGTGTCAAGAAAGCAGTTAATAAAGCATATGGTATCTTAGGTTTTATTAATAGGGGCATTGAGTACAAGACCAAGGAGGTCATGTTAAATTCGTATAAGACACTACTTAGGCCTCATTTGTAGTACTGCGTCCACTTCTGGGTGCCATACTTGAGGAAGGATGTGAAGGCATTGGAGTGAGCACAGAGAAGATTCACAAGAATGATTCCATGGATAAACAACTGTAGCTGTGATGATAGATTGGAGAGGTTGGATGTGTTTTCCTTGGAGAAAAGAAGGCTGAGAGGTGACTTGATGGAGGTATTCAAGATCCTGAAGGGTATGGACAGGATAAATAGTAGGAAACTGTTTCCCCTCAAGAGTATATCAAGAACTAGAATGCACAGGTTCAAAATAATAGGCAAAAGGAGATATGTAAGGAAATGTTTTTTTCCACTCAGGGTGGTTGGAGTCTGGAGCGAACGTCCTGAAGGGTGGTGGACGCAGGTTGATTGAGGTATTCAAAAGGGATTTGGATTTTTATCTGAAAAGAGAGAATGTGCAAGGTTACATGAATAAGCAGGGGAGTGGGATTAGGTAGATTGCTCTTTCAGCAAGCCAGTGCAAACTCAATGGGCCGAATGGCCTCCTTCTGCACTGTAAAGATCCTGTGAAAATGCGATAGCCATTTGCAATAAAGTTAGTTTCAAAATTGTCAGTTATAAAATCTTAACTGCTCTGTTTATTTCAGGCATGAACAGCTGTTGCTTATTCACTAGTTCGCACTTTATTATAGTGCACTGAATGCAAGAACAAACATAAGTAAATAACACTTCATTAAGTTTCAATTACCCTTTGTGTACTTAAACCCTATTAATCCCATCTAAGTGGTATGGGGGTTACAGCTTGCACTGTGCACTGACTGCAGTTTAAATAAAGCTTATTGCAATGTGTGTTCTCTTGTTCAGTTTATTCAGCGTTGATTTGCAACATTCTTGTTGATTACTGTAATAGTGTAATACTGACCTTTACGTTTACCCAAGCCTGCTATCAATGGTGGGGACTGTATTTTTAAAAGTGAGCTGGATCAGTTCCTGGCTGGCAAGGAGTTTTTGTCTTATTGAAGGTAGGTGAAATATCGATTAATAAATCAATAATCAATGTAGTGTACTGGGCTAGCTTCAGTTACCTAATTCCAACTGGGATTTTTCAACCTTGGATTTTTTTCTAGCTTCGTCCAGATGACTGTATGGCTCCTTTTGAGTAGGGAGTGATGCTTTAGATATCACGACCATGTGCAGCAGGCTTAATGGTCTTTTTCTGCTTGTCATTTTTATATGTTTGTTCACATAGCATACCTATTCCATATAAGCAATGTGTCTTTTGTAGTTGTCAGATAAAGAACTTTACAAACCCATTTTGATATCATAGGAATACGTCTTTTATTTGTTAAGGCGTACCTAACATTCATAGGTGTCTCTCATCATGTTAGAAGCTACTTTTATGTTGGCATTAATGGGTCTTTCTTACAATGGTTGTCAAAATGTAAGTTTCACACAACTGTCAGCGTCCCAATGTAAAATTGTTTATGCTGGTGTTCAGGATGATGCTGGGAAAAAGACAAATCATCTTCTTTGCAAATATTGGTGATCTGACTAGTTTACTTTAGAATTTCAGCCAGGTGCAAGAAACACCTGCTTTGAAAAGCGAGAGTACAAAAACCCTCATGATAGCCATGTAGAAACAGCATAAGGGTCTCCAAAATAAGTTATTGAGAAACCCACAGTTGTAGAGCTTCTGTTTGCTAATGTAGCTTGCAAAGTCCTCTCTGAAGAGACACTTACTGCTTACTAAAAGAGCTTGGAGACAGAATGGCAAATGCAGGGCTTAGCAATTCCCAAGCATGTGAAGGGAGAGTGCTGGAGATGTACTTGCTAAAACTACATAGCTGACCAGCACAAAGCACAGATTAGCTTTCCTCTGAGTCCTACTAGAACCATCCTACTCGTTTGGGACATCAGGATCTAGTAGTGAGCTAGGTTGATTCCTAATCAGTATCAATGTCCTTCGGTAGTGAGGACCATAAACAGAATCCACGCTGGTTGGTGAAGTAAAAACTAAAACACAGAGCCTTTCCTTACTCAGAGATTTATTGACTTTGTTCCGTGTTGCCACACCTCACCTCCACCCAGTGTCCCAGCTGTCCCCTATTTATGGGTTCAAATACCCGTCATCAGCTTCCCTTAACAATATTAAGATTTGTTACTGTCAATTACAATGTAATTGACATTAACATTGACAAGGATCAGGGCAATTCGGAAATGGTTATTTATGTGTCCCAGTTTGATGCTGCCATCATCATTACTGTATATATGTCACATTAATCCTTATGTGAATTAAGTGTATACAGTAACTCCTCACTTAATGTTGACTCGATTAACATTGTTTTGCTATAATGTTGCTGATAATTAGGAATCTTATATCCTTTTAATGTTTTGACATTTGCTACAATGTCGCTTGCCAGAGCGATCCAATTCCATGATCTGCACATTCCACATGCTCACAATGCACCCACAGATGGCAACCTCGGTTGTGCGGTTTTCAGTGGTCCACTCTCCCTGCTATCCATTGGCCAAGGTGCAGCCAGTGGACACTGCTATTGCCCTCCACAGCTTAAGAGTTCTTTCACCTGCCATTGACCTGGAGGGATCCGACATTCCATTCCCAACTCACTGCCAGAAAAACTGTCCAGTGCTCTGGGCTCGGCAGCTGGGATGACCTTTCATCTGCTCCTTTCCCTCTGGTCCCCTCCACCTGCCTGGTCTTGATGTTGAAGTTCCTGGTGTCTGCCACCATCACTGGGAACTCCTTCAACTGCTCCAGCATCAATGCCACCTTCTGCTGCTAGATGGAGCCCATCCACTCCGGAACCAGGCAGCTGGTGAATGTAATCTTATTTACATTTACTTGCTTTTATATTTATAATTTTATTTATTTTAAAAGTTATTTCGTTTTCAGAATGTTTAGTATTTCAACTTGTAATATATTATTTTTTTTCTCCCTGACGAGAAATGTCCATAAGAACCCAACTACAGTTTTTACTTTCATTGTATTGGGAAAATCTGATTTCCCTTATGTTGTTTCGCTTAAAGTCACACTTTCAGGAATGCTACTATAATGTTAAGTGAGAAATTACTGTAAAGCACTCTCCAACAGGCCAGGTTACATATCATAAACAAAATATAGTCACAGGAACATATTGGCTGGATTAGCTTTTGAACGGCAGCTTTCACTATTTAGAGATCATTTCCAGCATGGTGTCTTCTCCAGAGGATCTGGGGCGGTTGAGAACATTGCGAAAAACAGGGAGCCTCTCGATTATTCATTACTCACCAGGATCTAATGCTGGAGGCGGTGACAGAGAGTGGGCTGGTCCTCTTCCCATAGGTTGGCAGGAGGAAGCACCTTGTCATATAGCAGGGGCACTTCTCTGTTTGGTGTCATCTCTCACTGCCTTCTCTTCCTTCTCCAATGAGCTGTCTCCATCCAGATCTTCACCTTCCTTTAAAGACCACACCTCTCTGGAGGGCCATGTTATGGAGAATGCAGCAGATGATGAGACCTTTGCAGTAGAGTATTGAAGGGCACCAACCAACTGGTCCAGGCACCAGAATCTCATCTTCAGAGGCTGGAAAGCATGCTCAATGGTTGTCCTAGTGAGTAGGTGGCATTGACTGTATCCTCTCTGTGTTTTTGTCTCTGTGTTGTGCTCACACAGAGGGGTCAGAAGCCCTCTCTTCGAGGGATATCCCTTGTTTCTAGGACCCATTCAAGGGAATTCCTGTTGATTGATCTTACTGGCCCATGCTGGAGCCTTGATGGCCACATGGGTGCTATCGATGATGCCCTGCATCTGAGGGAATCCAATGATTGAGGCGAAACCAAGTGCCCTCTGTTCCTTTGAGGTCATGACCGTTGAATGTGCTGTGTAGCCCTGGCTGTCGTGTGCAGTCTTTTTTTTTGATGCCACTAAGGTCCCCAGCTGTTGCTTGGAACGAGCCAGAAGTGGAGAGGTTCAAGGCCACAGAGACTTTGAAGGCTACTGGCAGGATATGGTGACCAGTGCTGTGAGGTGCAAAGTCTTCAATGATCAAGGCGCACTTGTCTGTGACCATCTGCTTGGGATAGTTGCTGTTTCCTGCAGCACTGGGTCTTGGTCATCTCCAAGTAGCTTTGTCTTCAACAGATCCTGTGATGCCTTGCTTGCCGCCCGATGCCGGTATTTTCAGGGCCCTCCTGCCTCCATTCCTGCTTTTGGCCGGGGAGGGGGTGGTGGTGGCGGCAGGTGGGGCCCGGAAGATTTTTTTCCTTGTGTTTTTAGTGTGTAATTATCATAACTTCACAAACCCAGTCGATCAGCAAGGACTGTTACAGCTCAGCCCAGAGTAATTTAGTCCTCAACTTAATGGATTTCCACACTTAATTTGTTTGTGCAGAAGATAGGAATTGCTGTCCAATTTATTGTTTAAAAATGGTGCATGTTGTTAGCCTCTCAGTTATTTCTGTTGAAAAATTTGTGCTAATGAATATTAGTTTCACTTTCATTAGAGCATTAGCTAAATTGCCACTTCTGAGTTTCCCCAAAGCCAGAAAAAAAAATTCTCAATGCCCAATAGAGTGAGTTAGAAAAGTAATAGTTATAATTAAATCCAAGCTAAGTAAAACCACATAATAGGGTTGAATAAAAATGCAATAATCAGCCTTTAATCTGACGATATAATTCATTCTAAAATCAATCATCCATGTGAAGTAACTTCAGCACTCAAATGCCTATCCAGTGAATATTGTGCTATTCTTTCTGTTAGCCAATTTGATACCAAAGCATCAAACAAATTTCAGTTATTCCTTATCAGTTTTAATTTATCCTCACCATAATTAAATTCCAATCAAAAAAAAATTAAGTGGCTTTTCTGATTTTCCAGGACTGATACCAAAGTTCTACATGGTGTAATTAATTTACTTATTTATGCTATCTGAGGTTAGACCCTTTTAATAGATTTATCTCCAACTTCATTTAAAAGCCTATCAGTTTAAATTCCACTTTTGTAAATGGGGGAATATGTCAGTATATCTCTTTCATATCAGCATTGCTTATTACAGTTATCTGGTAAAGATGTTAAGAGGCCTTTCCTCTAGCTCAGCTAACTTACTGGAGGTGAGATTGGATCAAATTTTAAAGAAATAAGGATTTATATTAATAAATAGAGCAGGTAGACATTGGGCGGAGCAATTACACCATCTGCCTAGTGGGTCTAGCAAGAGACCCAAACTGTTTTTATTGTTAGGCTTCATTTGAATTTAGTTGGCCAGGTGCCAGCGCTCAATAAGCTTTTTCTAGCTTGGCAAAGGTTGTTGAACACTGAGACTCAGGCTTAGGATCTGGGCATTACCAGTCCGCATTACCTGCCCACATGGGAAGCCTGACAGCATTCATGGTGTAAATGGAAGAAATCATAGGGTGGGGGGAAAAAAACTTGTCTTAGAAATCATAGTGCTATTGCAAGATTGGTTTTTCAATCCACTGACATCTTTATAAATCCTCAGTCTACTATGTCTAATTCTACTTGCTTTTATTTCTATTTCATCATTATCTCTTTGCTTACTATCGTTCATTATAAAATATGTTGCATTATTTTTCCTTTTTTTCCCACATATCTCTCTCTCTCTCCCCTGCCCTACACCTTATGTAATATGTACACATAACAATATTGTTACAAATAGCTCAGTTGGTCCTGAACCCCGCAAAACCCAGCATGCGGCTCTTTTTGTTCTAACTTGGCATTGCTATCTGGTTTATAACATTGTTCCTAGTGACAACTGGTAGGTGAGTCATTTAAAAAGGAAGTGGGTGATTCATCAATTTAGCACAATAAACAAGATTGTAAATTGTCTAAATTTGTTACAGAATTAAATTTTGGTAGGGTTCATTCATTCCTAACTCAATAGATGGAGAACACCATGGGTAGAAATTTGCTTGGCCTGTCTTTGGGCTGAAACTCCGGAGTCAGAGACAGCTTCATTAACATTATGTGGATAAGCTGCTGGCATCTTTCGTGCATCCAGAGTTAGAATTGCATGGCTATAGTCAAATAGGGGCCAATGTAAGTTTATTAGGTAGATATAAAAGTTACCTTCAGATCAACTAGCGCAGATACTGCTACTAGCACAGAAGGTGAACTTACCCCAGAGAGATGATGCAGAAGGAATAAGTAGAAACCTATGCAAATAGAGATTCACCACACTGTGTTAGAAGGCTAACTATTCTCCTAGGGGAAAATAGACAACCAGTTTATCCCCACCAGCTTATATAGATGAGATTGTGGTAGTTAGGAACTTTTCCAAAACAACAAGCATATAGATTATAACCTATTCAATAGGGTTATTATCTAATGTTAACTTGTCAGCTAGCTAAAAAGTTTGATCCTAAATTATCTTCACCAATTTATGTTGATCTCTGATTTCAACTGTAAATGTATAATCGGTAAGCAGTTAATGCAGAATATTTGTTAATAATCTGTATGTTCACTGTTTAAAGTTTGCCAACTATGATTGTTAGGCTATTAAGCAATTGTTGGTTTATGACATTATTGTCTTATTTTTGTGAGGGAATCTATATTTTTGGATTTTTGTCTGTTGTAAGTTACTACCTGTGAGAGTGACCTTTGGTTGACTGGATATTGTAACAGTTAAAGTACAGAATCTACCAAGATTTGATACTTCAGACTCTTCCTAAGAACAGGGGCTGACCATGTTAAGATTTAAAAGGTCACAGATCAGTTCAAGGGGCAGAGGGAACAGCGGCCTGTGGTGAGCTTTGTTTGCACAGATGAATCTGGAGCTGGAGGTAGCAGAAGAAGATTGCTAGCTTTGTGTTGCTGGGGAGGTTGGGTTAAGAGAAGTCTAGGGCAGTTATTAGCACAGTGAAACTCAAGTAAACAGCAGCTGTTGGTTCCATGAAGTTGGCATTTGGGGCAAAGGAAAGACTGTGAGTAGTGGGGTTCTGGTCAGAGTAGCTGGAGAGCTGCAACTTTGCCAGTAAGCAGATGCTGGGGTACAGCCTTATGAATCCAGTGGGATGCAGTCTTGGGAGAAGAGACTGAGCAACTGGGAGACAAGCATTTGTTGGTGCAGTTAATGGGGCGGCCTTTGACAGAAACCAGAGGATAGATCTTCAAAAGAGTGGAGCTGAAATGCCTCATGACATCTTGGCTGATAAAATTCAGGGTACCTGTCTTGGTTATGTCTGCCATTTTAACATGTCATTTGTGGTGTGTAGGACCACAATTTGCCTGTTAGTTCATGTTTAACATCCAGAGCCAATATGAGGTAGAGTATAAAATAAATAGTGTTGACTGTTTGCTTTGCTGACTTTTGCATAGTAAAAGTTCTTCTGTTTGTTTAAAACTGTGGAATCTTGTGACTTTATCCTCTTAGTAAGTAACATGATTTTAATTTTGTCTACTTTAAAACAAAAGTTAATGGTCCCTAACTGATCCTAACAAAATGTGAGAGTCTCATCCAGGATCGTAACAAAATTTGGGAATGTGGTTTGGGATCATAACACTTTGATTAATGGAAAGAAAGTGTAAAATTATTTCACTCTGTAATTTATGTGTATCCTGGTGGGAGGTTTGTTATGAGACAGCCTTTCGGTAAAGCTGAGTTATTTAAAAATCCCAGCGGGAAACTTTAAACAACTGTCATAACCTATATTTTTGAGTAGTTATGTTTGAGATGCAACTCTAAAGTCAGGAATCAGACCACCAGTTCTCGAGAGGTTTTATATTAAACTAAATGAAACATTTTATTAATTTACACAAGTTAAATATATACGTGGCTACAAAGGACTACTATCATAACTTTTAACAAATTCCCAAACTAATCTCCATTAAGGCAACAGCAATCCATAGACTTAATCAGACATCAGGCAAAGCATTTTCACCTTATGAAATAAAAATGAGGTTTCTTTCACTTTGGTTTCTGTGGAAACAGTTGTAGGCTTACAGCTACTTTGATCTTACATTGCCTCTGCCCCACACACACACAACTGTTGAAGTTATACCTAGCACAGCTCATTGAATGTAAATTCTCATTGTATCACCAATCCCTTCTAACAATAAAACCCCTTTCATAGTACCACTTTTGTTAGTAATATAAACATATTGCTTGGTCTCTGCTAGCTAGGTGCCAGATTTCACTCACTTCTTGAATGCTCTATTCAAAAAATGCAAATGCACTCTACCTCTCTTACATCTCAAAAACACTTCAAAGCACCCAGACTAGCTGGCTTTAATCCAATCAAGACACACCCACAGACTAAACCTCTATTTTAAAATAAAAATATTTTCCAATAATATTATGTACATTAATAGCTTCATGACAGGTTTGAAATGTAAATACCAATATAATCAGAACTGGCTAACATAAAGCTGTTTGGCAAGCCAAATTTAGCATAGTTAGCACCTAAGCATTGAACGATAGTAAAACCTGGACAATTCCTTTATGTTCTAACATAGCAATTTGTCAAGGGTGAGTTATTTAAAATCCCAGAGGGGAACTTTAAACAACTGTCATAACCTATATTTTCAATTGGTATGTTTTGAGTTGCAGCTCTAAATTCGGGAATAAGACCACCAGTTCTCGAGAGGTTTTTATATCAAACTAAATGAAACATTTATAAATTTACAACAAATTAAACACATATACATGGCTACAAATTACTACTATCACAACTTTTTAACAAATTCACAAACTAATCTCCACTAAGGCATCAATAAGCAATAGACTGAAACAGACACCAGGCAAAGCATTTTTCACCTTATGAATTCAAAATGAGATTCTTTTCAATTTGGTTCCTTTGCAGACACAGTGGTAGGCTTAAAGCTTAGATCTTACATGTCTCTGACCTGCACACACAAACTCCTTTCTGTTATACCCAGCCTCTCTCTTTGAATGTAAATTCTCATTGTATCATCAGGCCCTTTGAACCCCTTTCATAGTACCAATTTTATTAGTAATATAAACACTGCTTGATTTCTCCTAGCTAGGTGCAAGATTTCACCCTCAGTCTTTGAATGGTTTATTCAACAAAATGCAATGCACCCTTTACCTTACTGTTTACATCTCAAAACTACTATAAATCAGAGCACCCAGACTAGCTGGCTTTAATCCAATTAGCACACACAGATTAAACCTCTATTTAAAAAAAATAAGTTCCAATAACATTCTATACATTAATATCTCTTCATGACACTTGACGAGGAGCTAAGGTAAAGCATTTGAGGATTTGTCTGGTGCACTTGATGACTATTCTTGTCAGGTTATTGTTCTCACTCTTAAAACACCGAAAGAAGCCATGTCAGATGCCATTCAACCATATTAGCAAGTAGAACATTTTGGATAGGTGCAATTGTTACGAGCTTCAGATAATTAAAGAACACTGGCAGACAAATCAAACCTCTCCCCATTAGCTGACACAAGAACTAAGAGACATATATTTAAGGTTTTCGGCAGGAGTTATGGGGTATGCGGAAAACCTTTTTTACATTGCGAGTCGTAATGAACTGGAACTTGCTGCCTACAAGGTTGGCGGAAGCAGAGACAATTGATGATTTCAAAAGGAAAGTACTTGAGGGAAACAAACTTGCAGGCTATGGCTATAGAGCAGGGAAATGGGTCTGACTGGATTGCTCCAATGGAGAGCAGGCATGAACTTGATGGGTTGAATTGCCTCTTTTTTTTATGCCATTATGACTATCTTTCCTCCTTTCTTTGTATAGAATTCACCCGAATCTCTCAATTCCTGTATGGGGACATTGCTGCCCCTTTTATGAATTGTGTGCGATTTGGATCCATATTGCTCATATGGTGCATATTATTATTTTTTGAATGTCAGCCTATTTATTTCTATGTGGAGTTTTAAATGTCTTCAAAAAATTCTGATGGCTATAACTACAATTGGAAAGTTGACTTATTAATTCATTCTGTGAATGCCCTGGAACAAATATATTCACAAAATGTTCTGTGATACCATGATACATTGTTTTTAATATCTTTCCTAAAATATTACTTGAAACATTCCCTTAGTCTTCCACTAATATTGCTGCACAAAACATGAATGTGACTTTATTTCGGTGAGTTATTAAAGAGATTTTGCTGTGGAATCAGTAAATCTTTCTTGACAGCTGCTAAATGAATTTTTGAAATCTTTCTTCCAAATCAGTAACCTTTACTGTATTGAATTTTGCTAAAATGTTTTAATATATATTATGACACAGCAGTTGGTAAAGGCTAAGTTATTTAAAATCCCATAACCTATATTTTCAATTGGTATGTTTGAGATACAGCTCGGAATTCAGGAATAAAACCAACAGACCTCGAGAGGTTTTTTTTATATAAATTAAATTAAACATTTATTAATTTAACAAAGTATTAAACACATACACATGTCTACAAATTACTACCATTATAACTATTAAACAAATCTCCAAATTAATCACTCCCAGGTAATCTTACCCAAGGCAACAATAACCCATTGACTTAAACAGACACCAGGCAAGGCATATTTTATCTTGCGAATTCAAACTGAGGTTCCTTTCAATTTGTTCCTTCACAGACACAGTGGTAAGGTTTACAGGCTGCTTGGATATTACATGCCTCTGACTTCTGTCTATACCTAGCCTTCCCTTTGAATGCAAATTCTCATTGTATCACCAGGCCCTTTGAACTCCACCTCTTCTAACAATAAAACCCCTTTCATAGCACCAATTTTATTAGTAATATAAATATATTGTTTGGTGTCTCCGAGCTAGGTGCAAGATTTCACCCCCAGTCTTTGAATGGTTTATTCAACAAAATACAAATGTACCCTCTACCTTACTGTTTTAACATCTCAAAACTACTATACATCAAAGCACCCAGACTAGCTGAGCTTTAACCCAAGACACGCACATACGCATCCACAGACACAGATCCTACTACAAGTCCTATTTAAAATAACATCCAGCAATATTATATACATTAATATCTTCACAATATATATGTTAAACTTAAATTTCTTTTCTTAGAGTCAAAATGCAAGAGTGGCTATTCAGTCAGTTTCTTTGAAATTATCAATCATATATGAATGTGAACAATGATATTGTAAGTCAATTTAGTGATTCCCTTTGGACCTAATGATCTAACTGAATTCCAGTTGTGAAAGTGCAATTTGTCACTGTTTTAGCTATGCTCTTGTATTTCTTGTCTTGGTATCATTAATTGTATGTTAATTTTGCATTTTGAACAACAAAAACTTGAATTCCTAAGCAGGGAAAATGTAACTAGCAGAGCTTAAGGTTAATTGTAATGTACCACGCAGATGTTTTCTAAAGACATTCATTTAAAAGTAGTTATGTCCCATTATACCTACAGGAAAAATACATCTGTATAAAATCAAAGATAATGGCCTGGATTTTGCAGTCATTGACAAAAGAGTGGCATTTGTCATTCATTACAGCTGCTCATAGACTTGTGTGCTTTTGAGTAAAAACATAGTTACTAGTCAGCACAGAACCTTCTGTTGAGGATTTGTAGCAAGTTTGAGCAGGGCAGGCAACAGAGTGTTTCCTTAACCAATCAGATGGAGAATCTTTACTGAGACATTTTTGCTCTGACAGGAAAATCTGGGACTATACATTCATTGGCCCGGATTTTGAGGACGGCAGCAAAGAAATGCTGCTCACCGTTCAGTATATAGTACCTCCAGTTGCACGTGGGTTATTTGTGGGTTTTTGAGTAGCAATATCTGTTATTAGACATCTGGTCCAGTGCAGTACCCTCCAGGAGGGATCTGTGGCATGTGTGAGCTGAGCAAACAACAGCGAGGCTCTTGAGCCAATCTGATAAATTTTCACTGAGAAATCCAAGTCTGAACCAGGAAAGATAGATGGGATTTTTTAACATTCGTTCTTGGGATATGAGAGCTGCTGGCACAGCCAACGTTTATTGTCACATGCCTAATTGCCCATGTCTAACTGGTGAGCCACCTACAGCTGAGTGGCTTGCCTAGACCATTTCAGAGAGCAGTTAAGAGTCAACCACACTGCTGTGGGTCTGCAATTTCATGTGGACCATACTGGATTTCCTCCCCAAAAGACATTAGTGAATCACATGGGTTTTTTATGGTAGTTTTCATGAGACTAGCATTTTATTCCAGTTCAATTAATTGAATTTAAATTTCCCCAGCTGTCATGATGAAATTTGAACTCTTCCCTTGGAGTATTAGTCTAGCCCTCTGTATTACTAGTCCAGTAACATTACCGCTATACAGCCTTCTTCTGAGAAAGAGGAAAATGAAAGATACGGGAAAAGTTTGTGTTTTGATTTTTAATTATTTTAAATCTCCAACAATAATTAAATTCTGAATGAATGAGATTCCACATTTATAAAATTAAATTTTCAGGGTGAGAGAGGTAGATTGGCAGTAATTAAGACTTCTGAAGCTGTTAAAAATTCACTGACACCTGAATGCATCAGTCCTAGTATTTTCTGGTGTGTTTAGTGGGTAAGTACCACAATTTCTTGCCCTTTGTGTATTTTAATGCTAAATCTATTTGCAGTACTTGTGGAGAACCAGGCGAATCAAACAGCAGCTTCCGGATTTCACATTCAACTGCACATGTGCAGATGCCAGAAGTTGATTTACTAAATAATAATGGATAGCACTGATTTCTACTGCAGTGTATACTATCTACAAGATGTACTACAGAAACTTGCCATGGCTTAGGGTGGTCATTAGCCCGGTTTTCAACTGCTTTGGCCTCTGTCCAGACTGGACACCTTTATGTCCATGTATTTTTATTTTGAAACGCCTCTAAGAACCACAATTGTTTATCTTCATTGGAGTGTGTGAAATTCCCCTGCAGCCAATGAGCTTGGTGTGAGATTCCCACCATGACTGATGAACCCCTAGCCTGTACCTATCTGGGCTCTGGTCCACTGGCTCCAGCCCCGACTCAGCCACAGTCCCCGTGCCGCCACTGCAATCCTGCCCTGAGCCCAAGAGGCGCTCCACCTTGCCCCACTCCAAACTCTGACCCTGGCACAGGCCTGCCCTTGTTTACTTCACAAGGGTGGAGTAAAGAGTAAGCCTCTTGATCTTAAAGGGGCCAATTCCTGGTAGAGAGACAGCATAGGGGAATGAATTTTCCAAAAATTTTATTTGCAGCCTTTCAGAAAATTGCATTTTTCTTTCGTTAACGACACCTATAGGACTTCTGAGCAATTCTATTCTTTGCAGTAAGTTCTGAAAAAAGAACCCATTCTAATTTAATATTTTAGCCTTTTGTTCTTAGCAGTATCGTCCAATCATTGAACATGGGTTTCCTATCCATGTAACAATGAGTGGAGTCCAGTATGTGAGTGAAAGAGACAATGCTGAAATGTTTGCAAGAGATTTAAGCCAAAACTGCCAAGGGGATGATCCTACTCTTCCTCTACCTAAGGTCTTTGCCATCGTGAATACCAGTGCTGAGCCAATCTGGTTCGCTCCACTTGACATTAAGGATGGTGTGTTTCGTGAAGGGTTCCTTTGGAAAGGGGGATAATGGAAACCTGCATTAAAGCTCAGTTGTTAACTGACATAAGAGTGCTTGATGCTAGTACGAGTGTTAAATATAGAAGCCTTTCTCTTTCCAGAACTGTCAATTATCACTTCGATGAGCACAAAAATTCACCAAAACAAATCAGATTTTATTCTGATACTCCATGAATATCAAATTTATCCAAATGTTTTGATCGTTTATCATTCTATCCAGTGGTCTGAAACCATTTGCTTATTAGATCATGCCTGGTCTAAAAAACAAGTTATTGTCTCTTTCAAGCAAGGAATTAAAAATATTTCTGTCTATTCCTGAAAAGGTTAATCATTAATTTAGATTTATTATTTGTGGTGCAGGGCTGAATTATGTGTGGTAACTTCAGTTCACTACTTCAGCTCAAAATCCAGTAACTGCTCAGTGTGAGATTCAATAACCTATCAATCAGAATCCAATAATCTTTCAATCACCTATTTACAGTACTGAAAGCATTTAAAACTGGAATTGTGACTGAAAAGTTTCTATAAAATTAAATAAATCTGAATTTCTGTACACTTCAGGACTTAAGCACACACTCTCGAGTGACGTCAGTGCATTACTGAAGGAGTGCAACATTGCTGGAAGTACCAAATTTCCAATGAATTTCAAATTGCCCACCAGCATAAAGTTAAGATTGGGCCCTATATTTGTTCCATCATCTCATGTGAATAAAAAAAGATGCTATGGCCGTATTTGAAAAGAGCAGGAAATTTACCTGAGTGAAGCAAATCTTCATCCCTCACACCCCACCAGAAACAGATTTTGGTCATTTATTCATTTGCTGTTTGTGAGATCTTGCTTAGTGTATTTGTCTGGATAATATCAGTGACAGCACTTTAAAAGTAATTAATTGATTTTGAGGCTTTCGAACAGGAATTGGGTAAGCCTTGAAGAGAAGAAATTTGCAGGGCTACGGGGGAAGGGCCGGGAAGTGAGATTAGCCGAGTTGCTCCTGAGGAGAGCCAGAATAGACATGATGGGCCACATAAACCTCCTTCTGTGCTCAAAGTTTCTATAATTTTATGATCCTGCGATTCCATGTTGTACCACATTCACTGACATACTTCCCTTTCTCTTGCAAGATAAGGTGACAAATAACTGCAGGCAGCAGCACCTTACTGGCAGCGATAGGTACTGTTGCTTGCCCTTATGCTAATGTAGGAAACGATAGTCATCGTCATTGGAGCAGCCATGACTGAAGCCTTGGTGGTGTGGCTACAACCATTGAAGGTGACTGTATGTTCATACCTAATCCTCCTCCTCACATCCTGTTTCCTCTCACCCCATACCTCTTCCAATTTACAAGCAAGTAAGTGGTGTAAGTATGAACTTCTTGGCTTAGTTGTAGGAGACACAGGGTGATGACAGAAGGATGCTTCAGTGACTGGAAGCCAGTGTACAGTGGTGTACCACAGGGATCTGTGCTGGGTCTCCTATTATTTGTCATTTATATAAATGACATAGATGACTATGTGAGGGGTAGGATTAGTAAATTTGCAGGTGAAACAAAGATTGTCCAGGTGGTTAACAGTAATGTTGAGTGTTTTGGGCTACAGGAAGATATAGACGGGATGGTCAAATGGGGAGATAAGTGGCAGGTGGAATTTAACCCTGAAAAATGTGAGGTGATACACTTTGGAAGGAGTAACTTGACAAGGAAGCATTCAATGAACGGCATGACACTAGGAAGTTCTGAGGAACAAAAGGACCTTGGCGTGTGTGTCCGTAGATCTCTGAAGGCGGAGCGGCGTGTTAGTGGGTGAAAAAGGCATATGGGACACTTGCCTTTATCAATCGAGGCATAAATTACAAAAGTAGGGAGATCATGTTGGAGTTGTATAGAACCTTGGTGAGGCCACAGCTGGAGTACTGTGTGCAGTTCTGGTCACCACATTATAGGAAGGATGTGATTGCACTGGAGGGGGTGCGGAGGAGATTCACCAGGCTGTTGCCTGGGATGAAACATTTAAGTTATGAAGAAAGGTTGGATAGACTTGGGTTGTTTTCGTTGGAGCAGAGAAGATTGAGGGGCGACCTGATCGAGGTGTACAAGATTATGAGGGGCATGGACAGGGTGGATAGGGAACAGCTGTTCCCCTTAGTTGAAAGGTCAGTCACAAGCGGCCTTAAGTTCAAGGTGAGGGGCAGGAGGTTTAGGGGGGATGTGAGGAAAAACTTTTTCACCCAGAGGGTGGTGACGGTCTGGAATGCACTGCCTGGGAGGGTGGTGGAGGCGGGTTGCGTCACATCCTTTAAAACGTACTTGCATGAGCACTTGGCACGTCATAACATTCAAGGCTATGGGCCAAGTGCTGGTAAATGGGATTAGGTAGGTAGGTAGGCCAGGTGTTTCTCACATGTCAGTGCAGACTCGATGGGCCAAAAGGCCTCTTCTGCACTGTGATTCTGTGATTCTTGCTTTCCATCCCCACCTCTAAACACAGTAGTACCTTTGTATCTTTCTCTTTTCAGATAGCCAAGAGCTGCAGTCTAGCTAAGCAAAGGTGGAAGAACAGGAAGACAGCGGTGAAGAAGAAACACTGTTACTTGCTCTCTCACTTGTAGCCACCAGCTCATACACTGACACTGTATACTTTAGAGGATAGCTTAGGGATGGGGACCTGTATATGGTGAGGTATCTGGGATAAGTGGACTACAGCCAGAGCAGGGCAAGGGCAGCACAGGTGCCAGCTTACCAGAAGATGAGATTGCACAAGCATTCTGATATAGAAAACTCAAAAGAGTAGTTTGGTGAGTGGCTTACAAAAGAAGGCTGATGGGTATGCACACTAAAATACTTTGCAGACTTTCTGGCAATCCTGTCAATGCACAGTCAACATCAAGGAATATAAAGGAGTCTGGCACCAAATTGGCACAGGGCATGTGTCAGTTTTGGAGCCCATTATCTCCATGTAAGTTGTGGTCAACGCCATGAAAATATGTGCAGATGCATCCGTAGTGCAGAATCTAATGACTGATCTCTCAGCTTCCATTGCAGTACAAGAGGAAGCTGTGCAATGTCTGAGTGCTGCAGTGGAATCTCAGATTGAATTTGTGCAACCTCATCTTACTGTCACACAGGCTCAGACTGCTGCCATCATAACTGTGAATATCATTGTCCAAAAGGACTTGCAGGATGTTTTTAAATTAATTCTTGCGATGTGGGCATCACTGGCGTGGCAAACATTTATTGCCCATCCCTTATTGCCCTTGAGAAGGTGCTGGTACACTGCCTTCTTGAACTGCTGCAGCCCATGCGGTTTGGTGCACTGTACTTAAGGGAGGGAGTTCCAGGATTTTGACCCAGTGACAATGAAGGAATGCTGATATAGTTCCAAGTCAGGATGGTGTATGATTTGGATGGGAATTTGCAGCTTGTGGTGTTCGCATGCACCCGCTGCCCTCATCCTTCTAAATGTTAGAGGTTGTGGATTGGAAGGTACTGTTGAAGAAGGTTTGGCAAGTTGCTGCAGTGTATCTTGTAGATGGTACACATTGCTGCCACTGTGTGCCAGTGGTGGAGGGAGTGAATGCTTAAGATGTCACAGCAGTTCAGCAATCTGCTAACCAACACATTGCTGGGATTGCTGAGGTGCTGCACGGGTCTGTGGCTGTAGAATTGTTGAGCACAAACCTGCTTTCCCATCTCAGAATGACAGCATTCATCCTCCCACTACTGCCACTTTCCCAATGCCCTTGAATTTGCCGTTCAGTCAGCCAGCCTTGACTACTACCATGCCAGTCTGATGCAGTCCAAATGCATGCCTTCTAGGACAAGAGCTGATTGATATCGCCCTGCAAGGCCACCTGCAGTCTCCCCCACTGAAAATCAGCAACTGTCTATCAGCCATGCTGCAGCTACTGGGATAGCACTGTCTAAGAGAACTAGGTCAGGCAAAGGCACTAAGAGAATGCACAAGGGTGATTCATTGACTTTTATATGCAGTTTTGTATGGTTTGATTTATAATTTGGTTTGACATGTTGGTTTTGTGATGGTTTTTATTTTAGCATTGTTGTCAAGAGAATGCTGTGCTGATCAGTAACAGAGGGAAACTCTTTCGAGTTATCAACAGTCACAGATTGCAACTCTTTCGAGTACAATCACAGTCCTTGGTTTCCGGGAGTGGGACTGATTCAAAGGCGAGGGTGCTATGAACTGAGCCACAGCTGACACCTCGTAACAGAGGGAAGGTGAACAGAAATTAGGGTTGTGTTCACTGATACTACAGTCTAATGAGTCCAACTTGACAAAAAGGGGGATGTGTTGGTTGCGTTCTACCTTCCTCCTTTTCCTCTTGCTTCTTCTCTTCAGATGGCAATTGTACTGGCTGAAAGGGTTGTGTCTTCATGCTGGTGAAGTTGTGCAGCACGCAACAGGCCATGACAAATTTTGACACTCACTCTGCCGCATATTGCAGGACTGCTCTTAGTCACACACCAGCTATACACTGAGGGTATGGATTTGGTGTACATCTCAAGTTGACACATGATGGCCTCAAGGCATTGTGCATGCAGTCAGGACAGCCTGGAGAACTCTGAAATCCTCAACGGGCCATGTGCTCACTCTATTTCCTTCTGTCCGATAAGAGAATGAAATATATTCAGTTCTTTTTGCATAGAGATCCTCAGTGATCTCCCTTATGCAAAAATGCATGACCAACAGGAGATGTTGCAAATATCACCCCTAACTGGAAAGAGCTAGACACTGTAAAGTTCATTGTCACAGCCACCTTCACAGACACTAGCAATGCCATCCTTTCCTTGCTCTGAGGGCGCAGTTGTGGCTACAGCAGGTAGCAGATTTTAGCGAGGACCTCTTTAGTGATGCGGGTACGTCTGATACTCTATTCATTGCCAAGGACTTACTCCTTGAACACCCTGGGTGGATATGGCTACTTGCTGAAAGCCCTTTATTCTCTCAGCCCTCCTTCCTTTTTTAGCTGCTTATGCTGCTCTGTGTTACATTTTCTAATTTTCTCTGTTGTGCTACAGTCCAAGGGGAATGCCAACTACTGCACCCATGTCTGGTAGCAAATATTTTGTGCAGAATTCTTGAAGTCAGAATAACCTTCCAGCATCTGCTACACTACTTAGTGTAGATTTCAGCAACTTTAATTAACTACAAATCACCAAACACTTCTACAAATTCTGCAACAGCTAGAAGAAATCAGTCACCAACTACCTGAAAGTAATTGATAACCCTTTAAATAGCAGTAATGGGGGTTGACGAGCGAAGGCGGTGCGTGGGCTGGGGTGGGGGGGCGTTGGGGGGGAGAGAACCTTCCTGCCACTCAGTACATGCTCATCTGTAAATGTTTGAGAGGGCGTTAGTTGGAGCATTGAGCTCCAAAATGTTACGACTGGCATCAAATGAATATTACATGCGATTTATGTCATGATTTGCCTACATCTGCGTGATCCAGTTCATGCTTCTTTTGCCCATGCTAACACTCTACCCAAGATGACAGTCAGCATGGTGCACCCAAAATAGTACACATGCCATGGATGCCATTTTGAAACTGAAATGACATCAGTAGCTACCAAATAAGTGCCAAGGAGCTGAGTTTTTCGGCCGTTGACTCTCACAGAAAATATCTAACTTGATGGATGCTTGCTGATTGAGCATATTGCCATTCTCATTGATTGCTTAGTGTGAAGCACAAGGTGTAATCTCAGTTTAATTTCCTTGTGACATAATTTCACAGTTCATAAATGATACAACTTCATGTCACTGAGGCATTGTGGCAATAATCAGCACAATGATGTAAATGGCTTTAATTTTTTTTTCTGAATTCCCACAGCTGTGCTTAGTAAGCTTGCTGTACAATGCCAGGAATGTTAAAGAAAGGTCTAATATTAACTGCATTGTCTCCCCTCGTCATCAAGATTGTTACAGAGTATTAAAAATGAGAACAAAGCACTGCAGATGGCACAGAAGAATAGGGGAAAGATATAAATCAGATGGAAAATTGACAAGAATATATATGGAAAGGTAAAGAAAATATCTTAAAGGAGAAACAGAATAATTTATTCATCTAGCTGAGGCGGGCCAGCAGCATATTATTTATATGTAGACAACAGAGTGGCAATCCATTATTACAATCTAAATTAACTAGGAGGTGATATCGCTTTAATTTAGTCTTAACCTTTTATTGATGCCTCAGAAACTGAAGATTCCTGTAACTCATTTATGTGAACCAAAATGGCCAACAGTGATGTTGGTAACTTGCAAATGGTGAAAACAAATCTGGCTTCAGAATTTTGTATTATGCTTATTTTGCTTGTAGATATATATTTTGATGCTGTAGATTTGTTATTATAATTGTGGTTATAATTATAGTAATGCCACATACTTCAGTTTTTTCTTTCTCTCATGGGAAGTGGGCATTGCTGGCAAAACCAGCATTTGTTGCCCATCTCTATTCGCCCTTAAACTAAGTGGCTTGCTAGGCCATTTCAGATGGTGGTTGAGTCAACCACATTCTTGTTGATCTAGAGTCACATGTAGGCCAGACCAGGTAAGGATGGCATTAGTGAACCAGATGGGTTTTTACAACAATTGATGATAGTTGGCAGTGGTCACCATCACTGAGATCAGTAATTCCAGATTTATTGATTGAATTCAAATTCCACCAGCTTCCATGGTGGGATTTGAGCTCATGACCCCAGGCATTAGACTGGGCCAATGGATTACGAGTCTAGTGCCACTACGCCATCATCAGGGTATTATTGAAGTGGAGTGTGTGAAATGAACACAATGGGATAAATATTTGTCTTGGTTGCAGGTGAAGTGCGAATTGCCTTTCTGTTAACAAACCTGTCTGATTTCCATTCTGTTAAATCAACAGAATAAAAATTGGTTGGTTTCTTTAATGGTTGAGGTTGGTGGGAGGTCAATCCAGATTACCACATGTGTGGTGAAGTCAAAAAATATCCCCAAAGATTTTACCAGAACTCAATTTTGCTTCTATTTTTCCATTCTGCTAGCACATTTAGTTTGCTTTGTATTGACATACTAAACTGAAGTCAAGCGGAATGAGGGGAAAAATCATTGATCAAGGTACTTATGTTTCTCTGAAAGATTGGACAGATCATTCCAGAAGAAAAAAAACTTATTTCACTACAGTTCAGATATCTTTAGTCAGATGGAAAAATTATGTATTTTGAGCACAGATTCTGTAGGTAGTTGTCCATTTAGTATGCTGTCAGTCTTTATTGAATATTGTTACTGATGATACTGGCATCTATTTATATGATAAGTATTCTGTTTACATTAGTCTCACAGCAAAGAAATGCTTTTGCATTCATGTCTCTGAAGTGGGAGTTGAAACCACAACATTCTGAGGCATGAGTATTTACCATGCATAATTTACCAAATAAGAATATATCTTTTATTTATATGTTTATTTTAAACAAAATCAAATCAAACTACCAATTCTTAATTAGAATTCTATGACTTATATATTCTAGAAATAGATATTTAAAAAGTTAGTTCACATAGAATCGTGAGTTCAGAAAGCCATTATTTGTGGGAATAGAAATCTTCTGAGTGATGTTTGAGTTGGTTATTTTCATGTATCTATTGATTTGAGCCAACAACCAACTAACCAAAAGGGAATTTCAGCTTGAATGCATGAGACTTGAGGTTGGAGAAACCATCTGGTAAATGCTATTTTTGAACAATGATTCACTTAAAATTCACGCTGGTAATTAGTTTTCATGGAGTCAGTACAAAGTTAAAATTTACCTTATTTAAAAAGTAATCGTGCCACCAATTCCATTTTGACAAATAAAACGGTGAAGAACATTGAGAATACTCTAACACTATTTTTTTCATTTATATCTGCCTGCAGGAGGAATCCCCAGTCATGATGAGAAACATTTTGATAAGGAAATCCCGAATGCTATGACCCAGTTGCTTTTGAGATCATAGTCCCCTGACAAAGAACTAATGATCTGGTCTGGCCTCACTCCTGCAGTTTTGGTAATTGATTTACTGTCACAGTGGAGAATTCTTTTGTTAAAGAAGACCATTTGTGATAAATAAGACACCTCAAGACAATTTGAACGACTTGAATTAACTTTGTAGATACCTTTTTTGTTTGTCTTGAAATTTATTAGGTGCAAAATGGGTGCTGAGGGACTCAATATGGCAGGTATGGTGTGTATGTTATTATGCACTGAAAGTGAACTACCTGCTATATTGGTAAAGGTGGGAAAAAATGCACGAGGACGCTTCAAATCAAGAAGATCTGATGGCTTAACAAAAATAAAAATACCTGGAAAAACTCAGCAGGTCTGCGGAGAGGAACACAGTTAACGTTTCGAGTCCGTATGACTCTTCAACAGAACTAAGGAAAAATAGAAAAGAGGTGAAATACAAGCTGGTTTAAGGGCGGGTGGGACAGGTAGAGGCTTGTTCAGTGTCCCTTTCCACACTGATTTCATGAAGAAGAATTCATTCTAAACACACTCCTTGAAGTTTGATTTCATTTCAAAATATACAGTCCAGATCTCCTGAAACAATTGTATTTTTGCGTGAAGTTCCTGTGCAGGAATGTCAACAACAATTTATATGGTAGGCCTGGTGAGATATCTTGGCATTTAGAAGGGCCCCACTTTAAGCAAGCATTATTAAAATAGAAATACTTGGTATTTCTTAGTGTGAATAATTGCATAATTTGGAGCAACTGACTATTTTGAGATTTCTTGAGTATGAAGTACACGATTTAACCTTGTTACTATTCATATTGGAGAACATATGTTTACACATGTACGTGGTACCAAACATGGAAATAATGCATTACAGAAAGAACTTCAGGGTTGGGATAACTTGATGCCTGATATTCATGAAATTTGCTAACACCAATATTGGAAAATTTGTCCTTCCAAAAGTAGTGCCACACTCTGCAGTTCAATTGCTATTATTTGGATTTTTTTTTTGATACATACTACATGTTGACAAAAGATATGCTAAGAAATGAGAACTCTCCATGATTACTGAAGTCCAAATATTGTTCTTGCAATTCAGCACAAGCACAAAGAGCCAAGTAGCCTCAGAGATGCATAAATGTGCATATTATTATGTAACTGCACCTGTGTTATTAGGACTTATCTATAATAAAAACATCTTTCAAAAAATATCAAGTTCTATATCTGAGTCACCATGTCTGAAATTACTAAGAAACATCTGTTATTTTTTGTTATATTTTTGCTGTGCTGTTCCTGTCTGAACAGTTTGTTTTATTTAGCTCAGATCTTGCATGGTATTCTCTTTTTTGCTTTTGTGTATGATATCAGGTCATTGTATCTTTTACTTGTCTCTAGTAAGGACACTTGAGTAGCTTAGTGCTCAGTAATGATCATTTAGGCTGGTTGCAAAAGGTAAAATATTATATATTCCAATATATCTGACAGCTGATAACTTAGCTATCTAGCACAGACCATATAAAGATTCCATGTATTAACTGGCAGTGGTAGTAAAGGTGTTTTATGCCACATTGGAAAGAGAAAAGCTTAGAGGGGAAGTGATGGTGTAGTGGTATTGCTGCTGGACTAGTAATCCAGGTAATTCAGATAATGCTCTGGGGACCTGTGTTTGAATCCCGCCATGGCAAATGGTGCAATTTGAATTGAATAAAAATCTGGAATTAAAAGTCTAACGATGACCATGAAACCATAGTCAATTGTTGTAAAAACCAATCTGGCTCACTCATGCCGTACTTACCCTGTTCTGTCCTCCAATGTGGTTGACTCTTAAATGCCCTCTGAAATGGCCCAGCAAGCCACTTAGTTGTATCAAACCGCTACAAAGTCTCAAAGAAGGAATGGAAACTGGACAGATCACGTGGCATCGACCTAGGCACCAGAAATGACAGCGGCAAATTCAGCCCTGTCGACCCCGCAACGTCCTCCTTACTAACATCTGGGGGCTAGTTCCAAAATTGGAAGAGCTGCCTCACAGACTAGTTAAGCAAAAGCCTGACTTAGTCATCCTCACAGAAGCATATCCTACAGATAATGTCCCAGACACCACTATCACTAACCCTGGGTATGTCCTGTCCTACTGGCAGGACATACGGCAGCACAGTGGTATACAGTAGGGAAGGAGTTCCCCTGGGAGTCCTCAGCATTGACTCTGGACTACCCCATGAAGTCTCATGGCATCAGGTCAAAGAAGGGGCAAGGAAACCTCCTGCTGATTACCACATACCACCCTCCCTCAGCTGATAAATCAGTGCTTCCTTTAAGGAAGCACTGAGGGTGGTAAGGGCGTAGAATGTACTCTGGATGGGGGGGCTTCGATGACTATCACCCAGAATGGCTTGGTAGTACCACTACTGACCGAACTGGCCGTGTCCTAAAGGACATAGCTGTTAGACTGGGTCTGCAGCAGGTGGTGAGGGGACCAACTAGAGGGAAAAACATACTTGACCTCATCCTCACCAAACTGCCTGCCGCAGATGAATCTGTCCATGACCATATCGATAAGAGTGACCACCACACAATCATTGTGGAGACGAGGTTCCGTCTTCACATTGAGGATATCCTCCATCGTGTTGTGTGTCACTATCACCATGCTAAATGGGTTAGATTTTGACCAGATTCAGCAACTCAAGACTGGGCATCCATGAGGCGCTGTGGGCCATCAGCAGCAGAATTGTACTCGAACACAATCTATAACCACATGGCCTGGCATATCACCCACTCTACCATTATCATCAAGCCAGGGGATCAACCTGGTTTAATGAAGAGTGCAGGAGGGCATGCCAGGAGCAGC
This sequence comes from Cetorhinus maximus, assembly GCF_964194155.1. NCBI lineage: Eukaryota > Metazoa > Chordata > Chondrichthyes > Lamniformes > Cetorhinidae > Cetorhinus > Cetorhinus maximus. Next base: position 205,605,453 of record NC_135880.1, on the reverse strand, counting down.
ACCAGCTATACCTAAAAATGAGGTGTCAACATGGTGAGGCTATAACACACAACAGCTTGCGTGCCAAACAGCTTAAGCAGCAAGTTACAGAGCTAATTGATATCACAACCAACCGATCAGATTAAAATTCTGCAGTCCTGCCACATCCAGTTGTGAATGGTGGGAGACAATTAAACAACTCACTGGAGGAAAGGCTCCACAAATATCGCCACGCTCAATAATGGGGGAGCCTAGCACATCAGTGCAAAAGATAAGGCTGAAGCATTTGCTACAATCTTCAGCCAGAAGTGCTGAGTGGATGATCCATCTTGGCCTGCTATGGAGGTGCCCAGCATCCCCCTTCAGCTAATTCGATTCACTCCATGTGATATCAAAAAATGGTTGAAGGCACTGGATAGTGCAAAGGCTATGGGCCTTGACAATATTCCGGCAATAGTACTGACGACTTGTGCTCCAGAACTTGCCGTGCCCCTAGCCAAGCTGTTCCAGTACATCGACAACACTGGCATCTACCTGATATTGTTGAAATTTGCTCTGGTATGTCCTGTACACAAAAAGCAGGTCAAAAACAACCTGGCCAATTACTGCCCCATCAGACTACTCTAGATCATCAGCAAAGTAATGAAGAGGTCATCAACAATGATAGCAAGCGGCACTTGCTTAGTAGTAACCTGCTCACTGATACTCAGTTTAGGTTCCACCAGGGTCACTCAGCTTCTGACCTCATCACAGACTTGGTTCAAACATGGACATAAGAGCTGAACTCCAGAGATGAGGTGAGAGTGACTGCCCTTGACATCAAGGCAGCATTTGACCGAGTATGGCATCAAGGAGCCCTAGCAAAACTGGAGTCAATGGTCCACTTGGAGTGGAGTCATACCCAGCACAAAGGAAGATGGTTGTGATTGTTGTCATCTCAGCTCTAGGACATCACTGCAGGAGTTCCACAGCATAGTGTCCTCAGCCCAACCATCTTCAGCTGCTTTATCACCACCACCTTCCTTCCATCATAAGGTCAGAAGTGGGGATGTTCGTTGGCGATTACACAATGTTCAGCACCATTCCTGACTCCTCAGATACTGAAGCAGTCCATGTCCAAATGCAGCAAGACCTGGACAATATCCAGGCTTTGGCTGACAAGTGGCAAGTAACAAGTGCCAGGCAATGACCATTTCCAAGAGAGAATCTAAACATCGCTCCTTGACATTCAATGGCATTACCATCACTGAATCCCCCCACTATCAATATCCTGCATTACCATTGATCAGAAACTGAACTAGACTAGCCATATAAATACTGTGACTGCAAGGGCAGGTCAGAGGCTAGGAATCTTGCGACAACAACTCACCTCCTGACTCTCCAAAGCCTGTGCACCATCTACAAGGCACAAGTCTGGAATGGAAAGGAATATTCCCCACTTACCTGGATGAGTGCAGCTCCCACAACACTTCAAGAAGTTTGACACTGTCCAGGTCAAAGCAGCCCAGTTGATTGGCACCACATCCACAAACATTCACTCCCTCCACCACCGACGCACAGTAGCAGCAGTGTGTACCATCTACAAGATACACTGCAGGAATTCACCAAGGCTCTTTGATCAGCACCTTCCAAACCCATGACCACTACCATCTAGTAGGACATGGGCAGCTGATAGATGGGAACACCACCACCTGGAAGTTCCCCCCTCCCCTGCCCAAGTCACTCACCATGCTAACTTGGAAATATGCCGTTCATTTACTGTCACTTGGTCAAAACCCTGGAACTCCATTCCTAACAGCACTGTAGGTGTACCTACACCACATGGACTACAGCGGCTCAAGAAGGCAGATCACCACCACCTTCTCAAGGGAGACTCGGGATGGACAGTAAATGCTGGTCCAGTCAGCAAAGCCCACATCCCGTGAATAAATTAATGAAAAGATTACAAAAAGGTAGAGTTATAAAAATAAAGGCTGTACCTTAATTGACCGAGTCAAGAATTGCTAGGGTCAAGCAAAAAAAAAAGATAAAATGTAGGCCATTTTCTTCTGTCTATGATGCACCACAGACTAATAAGGCAGAAAAAAGATCTATTCTTTCAATTCTAACTCCAGAATAAATTTTTACTTCCAACTTTACATTTCACTGATTGTCACATTCAACGAGCAAATTGTGAAACTCTTAATGTCTCTTGCTTCTCGGACACTACTATAGCTGCCGACGTGCAGGCATCCAGCCTCAAATTGCACTTGTCATTCATGAAGCAAGAAAATTGCTGTGCATAAATTTGTGTTTCTGCATGAGGTAAAAACTCTGGGCATAAGGAAATGGATGCTGAACCAGCAGACAAAATTCAGAAAGAGTGCCCAAGAGCTTTGCCAGTCAGATGAATTTTGATAAGGTTTTGAAGGAGATGAGTGAGTTGGAGAGGTGGATAAGATTAGGAAAGGAATTCTAGAGTGGGATCTAGGAGGCTAAAAATTAACTCCAAATCTGGGGTGAAGGGAAAAATGCACAAAAGCCCAGAATCATAGGCATGGTATCTCTAGCTTCCTCTTAAATGCACCTGTGCTACAGTATTTGACTCAACTGTTCCTTGAGATAGTGAGTTCCGTGTTCTAGCCACTCGTTGGTGAGGAAGTTCCTCCTGAATTCTCTGTTTGATTTAATGGTAACTGTCTCATATTTATGGCCCCCAGTTTTGGACTAATTTGTCAGAATAAGTTATTACTTTTGAACAGAAGTGAGAAACTATTCAAAAAATTAATTAGAGACCAATGAAATGTACTAACCTAAACAAAGCTAAAATTCTCAGCAGTGCCCAATATGTGAGGGCAGGAACTGAAATAAAATTTCATCTACTGTTCTATTTCTCTCTGTTTCGTTCAATTATTCTATGATTTGTCAGAATAAGTGATGATCTTTCATCTTTGTTAAATGATATTGCATTGAGGTTGGAGTTTATTAATAAGACTAGAAGAGTAATGAAGAGCCAAATCAAAAAACATTTTTTCTCCTCTTAAGTGCAAGAAGGTGAAAGTGTTCTCTATTGTCCATTATCTTGCGATTTCTTGACTCAGTTCTGAATCTCTAATTTTGTTTGTTTTCTTTAATGTTATTTAGGTTCTGCGATGCACTTTTATTCATTTGGCTTTTGATTATGCTTCTTCTTACCCCTTCCCTCCTTCTCCTTCATCTTTGCTTCACCTATTCTTTCTCCCCCTTTCACTTTTCTTCTTCCTCTGCTGGACCTACTACATTCCATAGGAACTGCCGTTAGGAATGATGATTTTAATTTATGTATGCAATCATTTGCATTTTGTTTGACACTACAAACTGCTCTTGGCAAATCTGTATAGTGCCGATAGAAAAGTGCATCCTTTCATGCAACAACCCTAAGTAACCAAGGAAAAAAGTCACCAAGCATTGTTGGATATGCTGATGCTAAATTGTGCTAATCTAAACACTATTATTTAAATGCCATTTTCCAATGAGAATGTTTGTCAATCAGAGAAATATTTAAGTATTTGTGATCATTATCAATGTGTTAAATTTATTTTGTGTATTAAATATACATTTTATTTTTCATATATCAGCATTTCCCATGAACAAGTGACCAGACTGTAAAAAAAAATTGAGACTGTTTACATTAATATTCTAGACTTGTATTACACAATAATAAAGTAAAGTGCTCAGACAGCGTCAAGCTGACAGCTAAATTTAAATTTACTCAGTCACAAAGATATTACTGGAGTCAATGCACAATCCATGAAGTTACTTAGTTTCATGCAAGACTCATGTTTAAATGCATTTTAAAGTATGATATAAACAGAAAATATCCTGAAGAACTGGGGAAGTACTTTCTATTCCATTTATGGTGCTTGGTTTGATCATTTGTAAGTTACATGTCCAGCCCATTATGGGATTTTTTTTCTCATAATCCTTCTTTTATATTCTAAATTTACACAAAGAAATGAAAACGATAATAAAACCAATCGAATCTGAATCAATTACAATATAAAATGGATACCAGGTAAAGTAGTAAAGTGTATGAATATACTGTTTGCATACACCTGCCTCTGCAAAAGAGCAGAGGGATATCTTGCCCCGAATAGTGACAATACTATAAAATCACCCACATCCAGGTAAATGTTTAACATTTTACATTTCTAAAATCTTCAACAACCATTTGTAATAGTTAATTTTCAGTGCCAGAAAGATTGTTTGTTAGTAATTCAAGTAATTTAAAGGGTACGTAGATGGGAATGGACAAGACTTAATTTTTTGTGGTAAGTTTAGTTCATACCTACCATGCAAATATACCAAATTCACTCCATTCTACGCATTTCAGTGCTGCGGCAGGCAATGAGATGCTATTTTCATGATGCTATCAGTGGAGCGACACAACGCAACTTGGCTGCCAAATTTTCAACAACCGAGTTTATCTGTGCATTGAGGATACCCTCCATCATGTTGTGTGGCACGACCACTATGCTAAATGGGATATGCAGTTTATTCTAATTGACGGCGAGGATAAATAACGCCAATGCAGCACCTCACCTCGCGACCGTGAGTATTTCAATTTTTTTTTAAGGGAAGAAAGAAGTATACTCACCAGTAATGCCTCTCTTTGGCAGAACGCACCTGTACGACTCATCTGTCGAGGACTGGACTCAATACATCGCGCGACTAGGTTTCTACTTTGTAGCTAACGAAATAACAGCAGAGGAGAAACAGAAGGCAATTATCCTAAATGGCCTTGGGTTATAAAACATATAACCCAATTGTAGTTTGACGACTCTAAATGTGCCAAATTCTAGATCCTTCACCAAGCTAGTCAACCTCATGAAGGGACGTTTTCAGCCTAAACCCTCAGTGATCATGTAAAGATTCAAGTTTAACTCTTGGGTAAGGGCTCCCAGTGAGTCGATTGCAATGTACATTGCGAAGCTAAAATAGTTAACAGAGCACTGTGACTTCGGTGATACTTTAAATGGCATGTTGTGAGATAATTTGGTTTATGACATAAACAACTACGCCATTCAGTGCCATTCGCTTGTAGAGGCTGAGATAGACCTGAAGCCATGGAGATAGCGCTAGCAATGGAGAGTGCTGAGAGGGACTTGCAGGCTTTGCAGAATGTGTAACATGGCACCGTTCTGCAGTTAGGGCGGGAACCTGCCATCGGGCGTGGCACCAAGACTAGGGAGGCTACCACGAAGTGGGACACGGTCCCTACCACTAGAAAAATAAGAAATACTAGAAGCAACTCACCAGTAACCCAGAAGTTAGTGTTACCGCTGTGGAGGAAATCATGCACCCGAAGTCTGTAGATTTAAAAATTCTTTCGAGTTATCAACAGTCACAGATTGCAACTCTTTTGAGTACAATCACAGTTCTTGGTTTCTGGGAGTGGGACATGAACCCACAACCTTCTGATTCAAAGGCGAGGGTGCTATGGACTGAGCCACTACTGCCACAAAAAAGGCATGTTATGTTAAACAGTGCAGGACTAGATCAAGGCAGCCATTCAGACATCAGATCATTAAATGAAGTGCACAATATAGATGAGCCAGAAGCTACTGAGGCTGAAGTTTATTCCCTACACAATCTGAAGGCTAGGAAAACTGAACCAATCGCGGTTACACTTCAAGTAAGTGGAAAGCCTTTGCTCATGGAGGTGGACACAGGAGCATTGACCACAGTGGTGGGAGAACACATCTTTAAATACCTCTGAGAAGGTACCTAGCCATTGAGTTTGAAGAAAACTGCTGCTTAAAAACATAAACAGGAGAAGCAATACAGGTGAAAGGCATCACCTCTCTACCAGTATAATTACAGGCAACAGACATCTCAGCTGCCAATAATTGTTGTAACAAGAGAAAGACCAAGCCTTCTGGGCCGTGATTGGTTGAAAGAAATAAAACTAAACTGGCCAGAAATTTTTTAGGCCAGGACAGGAGGAATTCCAGAGTTTTTAAAAAAGTATTCTAAGATGAGTTGGGGAAAATCAAAGGTCTACAAGCTAAAATATACGTGGACTCTTAAGCAACACCCCATTTTTTCAAGGCAAGATGTGTGTCATGCGCTCTAAAAGAAAAGGTAGATGCAGAACTATGTCATTTGGAGAAGTTAGGAATAATACAGCCAGTCCAATTTTCAGTATGGGCAGCACCCATAGTCCCTGCGAAACCAGACCAGATCACATCACATCTGCGGAGATCATAAATTTACGGTGAACAAGGCTCAGAATTAGACAAATGCCCAATCCCAGAGAAAACTGTGTGATTTTCCAAAGAACCATGAAAAGCTTACTACTTGGACTCCCCCGAGTTATAGTGTACCTGGACGACGTCCTCACAGGATCCACAGAAGCAAATCATGCGGCAAACCTGGAAGAGGTTCTGAAGAGATTTTTAGAGACTGGCGATCGTTTAAAAAAAAATGTGCACTTTCCAAGCAAAGGAAGTTACGTATCTGAGTCAGAGTGGATGCCCAGGGATTGCATCCATTAGAGGAGAAAGTCAGGGCAATCGAGGAAGCGTCCTCTCCTACCAATGTCACTGAGCTTTTTTTGGGCATGATGAATGATTACGGTTGATTTTTGCCTAATCTATCTACAGTGTTAGCCCCTTTACACTTACTACTGAAGAAGAACCACAGATGATCCTGGAAGACACGGCAAGAGGAAGCCTTTGCAAGAGTCAAGAAGCTTTTATACCAGGGGCTGAATTTTCCCTTCGTTGGGGGATTATGCGGGGGCGGGCGTGGACCCGATCGGTGCCCCCGATCGGGGACACGCCGTCATTTTACATGGGCGGGCCATTTAAGGCCTGCCCAGTGTGACGCTCGCCTGGAAGCACTGAGCGCTCCCTGTGTGGGTGGGGATTCCCTGAGTCATTCACTGCGCTCTTTTGCGCATGTGCAGAAAAGAGTGCACAGATCTCCCTGAGACACGGAGGTGCCTCAGGGAGATCGGTTTCACATGTGTAAATTTAAATGAAGGAAAATAAAAACTTTAAAACATGTCCCCTCATGTGACACTGTCACATGAGCTGGGACAGGTGAAAGAATTATTTTAAATTTTTATTGACTTTTAAAACACTTCATGAAACCTGATCCCGCCCGTGGATGAGGTTTCATGAAAAATGCAAAGGCTGCCTGGGCTCTTTGCCTGTCCACCAACCTTAAGGTTGCACAGGCAGCTCAGCTAATTGAAATAATTACTATTTAAATGGCTTTAACAGGTCTTTGACAGTTCGGCGGGCACAGAGCCAAACTGAAAATCTAAATGATACGCGGTGACATCGGGACGCCCGCCCAACGTCACCGTGTGTCACTTTATGCGTCGGCAAGCGGGCCCCGCCTCCGCTCGCCGACCGGAGAATTCTGCCCTAGGTGTGTCTGCTAGTGCACCATGACCCGTCTAAGGAATTGATACTTGTGATGCATCTCCCTATGAAGTGGGAGCAGTATTGTCTCACAAGATGGAGGATGGATCTGAAAGATCAATAGGATATGTAGCCAAAACCCTTTATGCAGCTGAGAAAGGTTACTCTGAAAATGAAAAGGAAGGCTTATCTATCATATTTGGAGTAAAGAAGTTCCATCAATATTTGCACGGTCAACACTTCACCCTGTGGCAGATCACAAACCACTGTTAGGGTTGTTTAGTGAAGATAAGGCAATCCCACCGATAGCCTCTGCTAGAATTCAAAGACGAGCTTTAATTTTGTCAGCATGTGAGTACACATTTATGCACCGTCCAGGTGTGCATATAGCAAATGCAGATGCCCTCGGTCGTCTCCCTTTGCCCGGTATTACACATGTTCCAGTACCTCAAGGTACTTGTTTTGAATTTTCTGGGTTCCTCATCAGTCTGCATGAGATAGATAAAGAATTGGACAAATCGGAATCCAATTTTAGCAAGCGTCCGTGAACAGGTATTGCAAGGATGGTCAAATGAACAAGTCTCTGAAGAATTAAAACCATTCTTTGCCTGTAGATCTGAGTTGTCAAGATGGTATTTTGTTATGGGGAACAAGCACTGTATCTCTTTGCAAGGAAGAGAACTGTTATTGGAACAACTTCATAGTGCGCATCCTGGTATATCGAAAATGAAGATGCTCGTACGCAGTTATATCTGTTGGCGAGGTCTGGACAGTGATATGGAAAAAATGGTGAAACACTGTCTTCAATGTCAGCAGCAGCAGAAGTTGCCTGTTTTAGCTCCGCTGCATCCATGGTAGTGGCCTGGTCGACCCTGGGTTGGATTACGGCCGGGATTTTCTGGCCCTGCCGCGGGCGGGACTTGTTGTGGGAAAGGTGGCGCCCCAGCCGGAAGCCCATTGACTTGCGGCGGGACCGGAAGATCACGGCGGTGGGCGGGTGCAGAAAATCCCGCCGTACATATAGACCATGTAGGTCCATTTCTAGATACCATGTTTCTTGTGATTATCGATGCACATTCCAAATGGATGGATGTTTTTGAAGTGAGATCACCTACTTTGTCTGCAACCATTGAAAAACTGCGATAGAGTTTCAGTGTTCATTGTTTTACCTGAAGATATTGTGTAAGAAAATGACACTGCTTTCGCTAGCACTGAATTCTAAAGATTCATGAACCTAAATGGGATTAAACAAATCAGAACAGCACCGAATCATCCCTTGTCCAACTTAGCAGAAAGAGCAGCACAAACCGTTAAAACAGGCATGAAGAAACTAACAGAGGGAACGTTGGAAACACGAATTTCAAGATTTCTGTTCAGCTATTGCACAACTCATGCGACCACTGGTTTAACACCTTCAGAATTGTTAATGAAGCGCCACCTTCATACAAAATTGAGTCTAGTATTAATTAATTTATAAAGGTGGAAAGAAACCAAGATAGTCAAAGCGAATCATGACGTTCACAGTAAAGGTCGAGAGTTTATTGTGAGAGGGACAGTTTTTGTACAAAATTTTTCAACTGAACCAAGATGGGTCCCTGGTATAATAATCTCTGAAACAGGACCTTTATCTTATCAAGTAGAAGTGGAAAATGGGATTGTTAGGAAACACGTGGATCATTCGAAAGTCAAGAAACTCTAACAACCAGTTAATCCACCTGAAATTGAAGTAGAAACTTCGATCCCTGAGGTGCCAGATCGACAGAGAATAAACGTACCTGACATCTCTGTTGAAATGAATAATTCTGAACTGCCATTGTTGCCAAGGATGTCCCTGAACCTGCATTTCCTGTTCAAGTTCATCCAATGGAAGAACCTCTAGATGTAGAGTTTCATCGCTCTACCCGAATCCGGAAACCTCCTCAAAGACTAAATTTATAAAGGAATGAATTGTATGTAATTATATATAATATGGGTTAAGATGTTTTTGTAAACAAGAAGGTAAGACAAAATATCAGGGGAGGAATGTAGTAATTGTAAGTTAAACCATTTCTTACTGTTATGGGGGTCATGTGACTGTACAGATGAATCAGCCCTAAGGGCAGGGAATCTTAGGGGCAGAGCTTTTTAGCCTTGATCTTGGAACAAGTAGCCTCACCAGGAGCCTGTAAATAAAGTCCACTGTTTCCTACAAGAAACCAGTCCTGCATCCCAAGTTTATTACACATTCCTGAAAATACAGTGTCAACCTGGTGAAGCTCCAACACAGGATTACTTGCATGCCAAACAGCATAAGCAGCAAGTGATAGACAAAGGTAAGCGATTATAGAACCAACGGATCAGATCTAAGCTCTGCAGTCCTGCTACATCCAACCATGAATGGTGGTGGGACAATTAAACAACTCACTGAAGGAGAAGGCTCCACAGCAGTGCAAAAGATAAAGCTGAAGCATTTGCAACAGTCTTCAGCCAGAAAATGCCGAGTGGATGATCTATCTCGGCCTCCTCCAACGGCTCCTCGCATCATAGATGCCAGTCTTCAGCCAATTCGATTCACTGCGTGTGATGTCAAGAAATGGCTGAAGGCACTGGATACTGCAAAGGCTATATGCCTAACAATATTCCAGCAATAGTACTGAAGACTTGTGCTTCAGAACTGGCCGTGCTCCTAGTCAAGCTGTTCCTGTACACCTGTACAGTCTCAACACTGGCATCCACCCAGTAATGTGGAAAATTGCCCAGGTATGTCCTGTACGCAAAAAAGCAGGACAAATCCAACCTGGCCAATTACCACACCATCAGTCTACTCTCAATCATCAGTAAAGTGATGGAAAGGGTCATCAAAATTGCTATCAAGCGTCACTTGCTTAGCGGTAACCTGCTCACTGATGCTCAGTTTGGGTTCCACCGGAGTCATTCAGCTTCAGACCTCATCACAGACTTGGTTCAAACATGGACAAAAGAGCCGAACTCCAGAGTTGAGGTGAGAGTGACTGCCCTTGACATCAAGGCAGCATTTGACTGAGTGTGGCATCAAGGAGCCCGAGTGAAACTGGAATCAATGGAAATCAGGGGTGGGGGGAAGCTCTCCACCGGTTGGAGTCATACCTAGAACAAAGGAAGATGGTTGTAGTTGTTGGAGGACAATCATCTCAGTTCCAGGACATCACTGCAGGAGTTCCTCAGGGTAGTGTTCTCACCCCAACCATCTTCAGCTGCTTTATCAATGACCTTCCTTCCATCATAAGGTCAGAAGTGAGGATGTTTGCTGATGGTTGCACAGTGTTCAGCACCATTTGCGACTCCTCAGATACTGAAGCAGTCTATGTCCAAATGCAGCAAGACCTGGACAATATCCAGGCTTGGCTGACAAGTGGGAAGTAACATTCGTGCCACACAAATGCCAGGCAATGACCTATCTCCAACAAGAGAGAATCTAACTATAGCCCCTTGACATTCAATGGCATTACCATCACTGAATCCCCCACTATCAGCATCCTGGGGTTACCATTGACCAGAAACTGAACTGGCCTAGCCAAATAAATACTGTGGCTACAAGAGCAGGTTAGAGGCTAGGAATCCTGTGATGAGTAACTCACCTCCTGACTCCCCAAAGCTTGCCCACCATCGACAAGGCACAAGTCAGGAATGTGATGGAATACTTTGCATTTGCCTGCATGAGTGCAACTCCAACAACACTCAAAAAGTTTGACACCATCCAGGACAAAGCAGCTCGGTTGATTGGCACCCCTTCCAAAAACATTCACTCCCTCTATCACTGGCCTAGCCAGTGCTGCCCACATTCCGTAAATGAATTAAAAAAATATCTGCCCCTCTCAAGTTGCTGCATCATTGGTGCATAAATAATGGCAATTGCCATTTGCCTCACCCTTATTTTGATAGGAAAATCTGATGTATATATTCTATTGGCCTGGATTTTACAGTTAGCAGTGGAGGAAACTCCTTTCATTATGCTTACAGCTGCTCACGGATTTTTTGTGGGCTTTTGGTCACAGCTTGCTGTCTGTGGGCATCTGATCCACCACAGCACCCTCTACAGAGGATTTGTAGAATGTATGAGCTTGAGAGCAACAGAGAGGTTCTTCAGCTAATTAGATTGAAGGGTCCTCACAGACATGCAGGGCCAAATTTTAATTCTGTATGACTGGTTTTTGAGTCAGTTAAAATCTGGCACTCAGAATCTAAACCAGGAAAATATAAATTAGAATATTCAATTCATTGTAAAACTATGTATGGTAAACAAAATAAAGTGAGTGAAATGGATTGAGAAAGGGATAAAAGAATCAGAAATAAAAAGTAAAAAACATTTTTAAAATCTCCAACAATCAAATCCTCAAGGAGTGAGACTCCACACTTGTCAAATTCAATTTTCAGGGGAAAAAACACAGCATTAAAAATTCATTTACATCTGAATGCACCAGCTCTAACTTTTTTTCTGGCACATTTACCAGTAACTAATGGGTTAGTACGCCAAGTTCATCCCCTTACATAGATTTCAGTGTCGAGTCTGATCCTCGAGGTTCTGATGTGGAGCAGCTTGTGAAGCAGCCAGTATAAATTTGATAATAACTTCCTAATTTTTACATTTAATTGCACATGTTTGGAGTCCAGAAGTTGATGTCCAATTTATTCCATAATAACGATAAGGGCTGTAGCTTCGCCATTATTCTTAACGCAAGATGAGGGCCAAATTTTATAATTGAAACTGCTAAAATAAATTTGTTGCAAAAAGACACCCTCCTGCCAGTGGTATGGCACTTCTACTGGCGGGCAGTTATAATAAATGCATGACAAGTTTACATGCCGAGTTTCACCTTATAAGCGTTGACGTTGAATATCAAAAGGGTTGAGGAAAAATGCTGCCAAGTTTTTAGTTTTATTGTGTGTGAATATGTATCCCACTATAATTTCCGAATTTTCTGCCTGCCAATGTATATAGCGACAACGGAATACGTTCAGCTCCTTTCTTCGAGTTTACCTGTGTGCTTGCAGTGATCCGATCGTGTATCCACCTCTTTGGATTTCGCCAGCAGTGAGAATGTAGCGAGAGGTTGGTGTTGAGTGTTACCTGGGTGGTGTTCTGCATGCCTTGTCTCCCGAGCTGTGTGGGTGTATGTGTGCGCGCTGCCATAGAGGCGCGGAGGGCTGGCAGTGGGAGGCACTTGGATCGCAAATACCCCATTCTCACTCAGTCTTAAATCCGAGCGCCGTAGACCGCGAAGCGCTCACATCTTCCGTACAAACCGAACATACTCTGCCGAGGAGAAAGCAGCTTGTCCGTATTCTTCTTCTCTGCACATGGACTTGGTTAAAGGATTACGGCGTTTAAGTGAGTTTTTGCTCAATTAGTCGAAATGATTCACTGTTTCAGCAGACCCAGTTATCGGAACTGTACAGCGTTTTCCTTTTTTTCATTTTCTCATTGCATTTACACCATTCGTATATTATTTTAACGCTCTATTTCCGTTTTTCTCAAACTTTTGCTTAAAGTACATTTTAAAAATGTAAAAATGAATGAAAGGAAAACAATAACTGGATGAAATCAGTTGGTTTATTTGGAATATGTTTGATGTGAAAATGGATGATTACTCTCCCTTCTCATAAGGGATGCCAATGGCGATGTGCAACGTAGTTTGGGAATTATGCGCAGGACTTAATTTCCTACTTAAGTCTTTGGTTTCCTAAGAACCTTTGATCAAAATTTCGGCTCTGAGTTCTCCATGTCCTTAAAACACAGGTTCATGTGGTGAAGAACCATTCTGTTATGCCAAGTGTCTCCAAACCTGTAATGTCTGCTGTTGCTGTGAAATCACTTAACTCTGTTTAAAAACAGCAGTTTTTCCCTTTAAGATTATTTTGCTTTACAGAACTAAAGAGACGGGATCTCCAGAAGGAAGCTAACGATGAAATGTTTTCAATTTTCCTCCTAGTGCCTTGTTTTAAACAAAGCTGGACAGGCAATGTAAGTATCACCTAGCCTGGGGATGTGTGACAAAAATCACAAGTCAAGATCCAGCCATCAATTTTGCCATAATTTAAAAATAGACAACATGCATTGCATTTCAAACATTGCTTAAAAACCTAGGGAGCCTGTTCTGTGATTGGCACAAGAATTTCTTGGGGGGTCATCTCAGGAATATTTTCAAATTTATTGTGATATATCCATGGATAATTCATGAACTAGGACCTTCTCCATGGTCCACCCACTCCCCCCCCCGCCCCACCTTTGATGAAACCTTGATGATGATCTTATGTGGTTCAATGTCATATAGTGTCTGATAATGCTCCTGCACATTGTTGTGGTCAAAATTTAACCAAGTCAGAGGAAACATAAAACAGGAATCTCACTGAGAATGGAAACTTTAATCAAATTTGTACAGTTCTTCACTGATATTGTTTATCCTGATAATTATAAACTTGGATTGCGTGCAATCCAGATCGTAGCTGTGACACCTATGACTGTAGCAAATGTTCTAGTGCAGTATCAGAAAAAAGGTTATATTACATGGAATGGTCAAACTTAGGTTTAAGCACTTCCCTTCTATGTGGCCTGTAATGTACCTTTCAATAGCTTACATACCTTTAGATTTTTATTGGTCTAGTTATAAAGACAAACTGATCTATGCAAATTAATTTCCAACCTTTTCATAAAGGTTTGAGTGGATCTCCTAAAAGAAACAGGCCAGAATGTTAGATTAATTGAACACACTTAGAGACTTGCTATTATAATGAGCTATGGACATTTTGGTGGAGTTCTTGATTTTGTTTTAGATTATGTAATTACACGTCTGCTATGAACCAGGAATGAATTTGATGTAAGTAACGATTCTTAAGTAGTAGTTGAATGAATGGTGAAATGTAATTTTGATGCCTATATAATCTTAGCTTACTACTGTGACATTGATTTAAAGATTATTCAAGTGTTTTTTGTTGCGCTGTTTATAGTGGGAAGGTTCAGATTTCTGAAGTGCCTCTTAGAGTTTTCTCTCTTCCAGAGCTAGCCTTTTAAATCACAAAAAGAAATATTAATAATGTACAATCTTTGCATAAATATACAAATTATATTTAACCATTTTCATTTTCTGCTATTGGTATTGAACTTAATTATTATTTTTTAAATGTAGCTCTTAAATCTACTTTGGATGCTGCCCATTAGCTTGCATCTTAGCTATAATGGCTGCTATCTTTTAACATTGACTGCATGATATTAATATTATGAATTTCAAATATTTGTTTGGCTGCTTTCCAGATTCAAAATTCATGAATCTGCTCTGCATGGTAACAAATATTTGAATCTGACCTTCATTAGATTTAGAACTATTTTCAGAAAACTTTGTTGCAGGTCTAACAGAAAAATGAAACCAGAATTTAGGAAATAGAGTTTCTGAATGGATGGAAGGCTCTTTTGCAGTGTTTGTTGTATTGTAGCATATTGTCGTGTTACGACCAGGTGAGCAGGTACAAACATACCCCACCCCCTTGATTTTTTTCCCCCACTCCTTGATTGATTGTAACATGGATTTTTGAAATTTGTAAGGATGATTGTGCCAATTCAATGTATGTACTTAACAGTTGACTTGCTGATTGCAAATAACTCAGTCTGACAGGCATTTTTGAGTTTAAACACAAAAGGGATTAGCTTTTATTGTGCTAAAAACCCACTGGGTAAAGATATAAAAATATTTTAAAAGATAAACACATGCCCTGGTCGCAACACAAATACGTACACGTATACACGCACACACACACACACATATATACACACACACACACATGCGCACACACACACACACACACACAAAAGCATGCAAAATTACAAGTTATAAAGTAGAGGAGGTTAACTTTTGGCCAAATTAAGATTCAATGATAAAAGGCAAGTAAACAGAGTTCATTGATTATGAGTACTTCACTGTTGTTCGTGGCTAAGGCAGTTCTTTAAATGGTAGTCCTTGTTTTTTTTTTCTTGGAAATGCTGCTTTGGAATTTTGAAGGCTTCATCAGAATTTCTGTTTGTTGTTCACAATATGATATAGGCAGAGTTCACTTTAGTTGAAAGAGAGAGAGAGGCATGCAGCTTTGTTGCTACCTTCAGGCATTTCTTCTCTAGACCAAGCCAAAAGGTACCAGGTTGTTGTAATAAAAGGCATTTCAAAATGGTGATCTTGATCACATGACCTCTTGCTCTCTAAAATGATTTGAGTCTTCCGCAGAAGGTAAATGATCAGCTCATGTTTGGACAGACCTTGGCTATTCTGTTATGGCCTAGGTGATTAATTTTTTTTAATGTCCAAGCCATCACTCCTGAATGTTCCATTCTTCCCTGTGATGATCTAGGAAGAACATATCAACACCCCAATGTGGCTGTTGTCTCTGTAGACTTCCTGTCTCTGCCTGATGGAATGGAATGTGGCTTTTATAGTGATGCAAATAATGACAGTCATTTTAAGTTTCAGTCCATCTTTGAAGTAATCGTTGACATCAGCAGGTATGAAATTCCACAGGATGTCCTAATTGTAATCTACATTGGAAACATCCAGAAACTTGACCAACTTGCAGTTGCAGATGTGTCAGGTGACCTGTGGCAGCCATCTTAAGTCAGTGTCTTTGTTTTAACAGTACAAACTGCTTTTGAAAAAAGTTCCATATGCGAGATGGGCAGATGAATTTGAAATTTAATATTTGACATTGTTAAGAAGATATAACAATTCTCAATGTTATTGGAATTTATTGTAAAATAGAGTAATAGTGGGATGTGTGTGTGTGAGATTTAATTGAATTAGAAGCAGCTAGCCTGGCTGCTTTTAACTAACAAGAGAGGTTAGATTTGAAATATTAATTAGATAAACATGGGTACGTTTAGAAACATGGGTGTTAAGGGAACATTTGCATTTTGAAATAAACCAGACTACATTGTTTTCAAAGGAGCGATGAAATGTGTTACCCAGCCAGGTGAAGTTTAGAAACAGTGTGTTTATTTTCCCAAAGATTACTGGTAAAACTTAGTGCTATGAGAGGGCTTTTTTATCATGGAGATTAAGTCCAAAGACATAGTGAAACAATGAGTATTTGCATTCAAAGAGGAAGATATTTATAAAGAAGAAGCAAGGGCTGTGTGTAGGGGAAAGCATTTTCAAGACCTTACAAGTGTGTGAAAAAGTCTTCAACATCAATGCCTCAAGCTGCTGTCTTCAAAGCACTGAAGTTAAGAAAACTCACTTGGAAGTCGACTTGTTCAGGATATCATGTTGCTTTGCCTGGGTCTTTTAAAATCCATGTGTCTTACTGTTGCCTTAATGAAATTGTAACTAGGAGTTAGATTGATTAGGGGATTTAGAAATTATCATAGCAATTTGTAGACCTATGTATATTTGAAGTCATTTCTTCTATTAATAAATGTTTAATCTAGTTTTGTAAAAACCTATAAGACTTGGTGGTCTTATTGCTGCTGAATTCAGGGCACACATTTCAAAATTTATACAAATTGCAAAACAAGTTGTGGCAGCTGTTTCAAGTTTCCCTTTGGGATTTGAACAACTCAGCATTTACCATCGGCTGTGCCATAACGACATCAACACACCTCCATATCAGTAGCCCCTAAGCCAGTAGTTTATGGTAAAGGTATGCCAAAATAGGTTGGTGTGTGTGAGGCACTCATGCAATCATCCAATCCCTGACATGTGTATTTCATTGGTTCAATTAGCTTTTATCTTCTATTTTGATTGTAACCCTTTTTGCATAGCCATCAGAATACTAAGAATGGTCAGCCGACTGACCTAGAATTTTGGATTTTTTTTTTTAACCGATTTTTACCACAAGATAGAATTAACCAATAAAATAAAATGTTTCTTACCTGTCTCAAACCACAATTAAGTTGCTGCTTAGCAAGACTAGCTTCACTGGATAGGATGATTGTTATTTAAAATTGTGTTCTTAACATTAAATAACATTAAAAAATGTCCTGTTTTTGCACATAGAATTGCAAATGAAAGAAAATTATATTTGCCAAATAACAACTGTGATTTTTTTAAAACAACGTAAGTCACAAATCAAGATTCAGAAGATTTAAAAAAAAACGAAGAATAAGACAATAAATTAAAAAATAATTATCCATTTGCTCAAGGCTCTAGATATGGTAGAATCAATTTAGGTAGCACATTTAGTCATTATGTGGAATGTTTACTATCTTTTAAATTCAATGGCTTGGATTTTCACCAAGTTGGGATGACGCAGGAGTTCTTTGAAAATGGCGGGCAGGTCCTGATTCCAGGATTCCCGATCCCATTCTGAGGGATTCCAATTTTCGAGAGTACCTTTTAAGAGTGTGAAATGGCTCAGATCAAAAACCAGAATGTGCCCTCTTGACCTGGCCCGCTCCATTGCAGGGGTAGGCATGCCCTTCACAACTTTCATGGAATCGGGTCAGCATTTCAGAGAGTCGTGGTTCACAGCACCTGAGGTTTGCATGTTTGCATGAGGAAACCATTTGAAAGGTCAGTTCAAAAGCTCCTCCTCATGCCTCTATGCCAAGCAATGCTCGCTATGCCAGGCTATGTCCCGCACTTTTGGCCCCTCATGCCAGTTTCCCACCCGCCAAACTAAGGCACTTGCATATCCATTCACCCACTTCACACTGTATAGAAGCAATGAACCTATAGTGACAATAGGATGCGTAAAAAAACATTTTAAAAGATCATTCATTCATAAAAGTAATTTTTACTACAGCCCAATAAAAATGTCAATCATCTAGATCCTTTAAAGTTTCAATAGCAGAAAGTACAAGCACTTGAAACCTCTCTATCTTGTGTAAATAAATATTGTGAAATTGGCAGAAGAGCTCAGAAAGCCAGAGCTGTCAATCAAGCATTGTCTTATTTGGGGCTCAGATGTTTTAGTACTCTAATAGATGTCTGGGCTTTCAGTCAAGAATGCATATTGAGGCTTGGCTGAGAGCCCAGAAATCCATTTGCCTGTTGAAATACCTGAACCCCAAAGAGAACATTGCTTGATTGACAGCTTTGGCTCTCTGATCTCTTCTGTCAATTTTACAATGTTTATACAAGATGAAGATGTTTGGGGTGCTTGTATTTCTGCTGTTAAAGATTTAAAGGGTCAGGGTGATTGAGACTTTTATTGGGCTATAGTAAAAGCTATTTTTATGAATTAATGGCTGTTATTGTAAAGCTTTTTTTAACACACCCTACTGTCATGTTGGGGTTCATTGCTTCTATACGGTATTTAGTGGGTGGAAGTGCCATATCTTGGGAATGAGGGGGGCATAAGTAAATTGTTTGGGGGCCATAGCTTGGCATGAGGGGTCCTAGAAGCGGATGGAGGGCATGAGGTGGCATGGGTGGGACATAGAGTGTGTTGGGGAGGGGGGGGGGTGAGGGGTTGTGAAGCATGAGGGTTGGAGGACCGTTCTATTTTTCTTTTAACTGGGACAAAGTTCCACACCCTCAAGGCATGCCTTTGATACTGGCTTCCTCTGAACTCTTTCCTGTGTTGGCTGGCCCGACTGCAGCCCACACCCAACAGCCCAAAATGAAAATCCCATCCTTGGGACTTTTTTCGAACCAGGTGGGACCAGCCAGGAATTTTCCTGACTCCCGCTACCCACCTCGAGAATAAAAATCCAGGCCAACATCTCTACAAATCCTCCAGGGCTTCCATAACTTCTAAGGCTGTTAGTCTGAAGACATGTTGCTTCTTGCAAGACCCTATCTGCCTTGGCATGAATGGAATCCGTTCTGAATTATAGAAGGAACACATTCTGCACACTTGGTGATTTACAGCATGTTACATCTGAAGAAAAATTTCAAGTTGTTCCCAAGTGGGAATGCAGAAGCTAATGTGTATGACGTGCAATATGGAATGCTGCACGTGTAAGAAAGAAGTTCCAGGCGGACAACAATAACATCTCTTGTTTGGCAAAGACAGGTGGGCAGAATATTTTCGGAATCTAAGGTGAGGTTTCTCATTCTATGCTTTACATAGCATTACATAGAATTTACAGCACGCACACACAAGTCATTTGGTCAAATAAGCCTGTGCCGGTACCTTGCTCATGTCACTCTTTCAACATACCCTTCTATTCCTTTCTCCTTAATTTACTTTCTAGCTTTCCCTTAAATGTATTATGTTATTTATCTCAACCACTCCACGTGGTTGCAGGTAATCCATTCTAACTAGTTTCATCTGAATTTCATTAATTTATCAGTGTCCACCTCATATTATTGTTCCAAGTTTTTGTCCTGATGTATCATGGCTGGTTGTATTCTGTCTAATTGCTCCACATGCTGTAATGACACTTAACTTTCTAACAATTACTGTAAAAAAGGGAGTGAATTATAAATTTAGTAGGGGAAGAGGATAAACAGCTACTGGCTTGGAAATAGGAGCAGAGACTATAGTAATATGTTGGTGACATGACCATTTCCAAAGTACATCCTAGGCTTTGTTCTTACTTAACATAATACCTGTAAACTAAGATGCATTCTTATGGGTGTTTGCCGACAGGCTGACTTGATTGCCAGTTGTATGTAGATATAAGAGCCTTTTTTTTTTTCCAATTTCAGCATCAATTGTGATGAAAAAACCTGGTTAACATTACTCTATTATACACTGTGGACATGGTTAATTAAGCTAACAAATTTTAACTATTTTAAAGCCTCATGATAAATACCCTTTGTGCTTTAATAAGTTTGACTGGGAATATGGACACACCACCTCCATTTCCCACTACCCATACAACCATTAATCATTCCTGTTTTTAAACCACCTTCAGACTGTGGCTCCAATCACCCACCACCAACCATTATACTGTATATGACAAAGAGTTTACAGCCTGAAGCCTAAGTTTGATCAGCATTTAGTCTTGTTTAGTCTTGTGGAATAGCCAAACTGGCTTCAGTTTGCCATTTATCTCCTTTGTTTTGTTACAAGAACTATCTCATTGTATTACATTCAAAAAATTTAATAATCTTTTGTGCATATATTTACAAACCAAAATAGAACATTCAAAGGGAGATATTCTGTAGAATCTTTTTGTAAATTTGTTACTGTAAGTATTTAAAGATGTAGTATAGCCAAGCATGCTCAGTGAACCACAGTAATTGGCACTAAGTTTACTGTCAGTGACAAATGCATTTTAGTATATTCTATTCAATCAGTGACAATATATTTTTAAAATACTGTATATGTATCCTGTTGCTAATACAAGCATATATATTTCAGCAAAATAATTTTAACCACCCATTTAGATCCCTGTTCCTTTCTTAATAGAAATATTTAAAACAGTAAATTGCAGTCAATAAAATGTTAACATTTGAACTGATATAAAACTTTTATTCCAAGAAGAATTAGCTATAATCTATAACTGAAGTATTGCAGTGTGAAATGCATTATATTTTAGAATTAAATTTAATTTTTATAGCAGTTTGAAGTTGTTAAGTTGTTTATAGAGGATTTGTGTTAATTTATATATTGATGAAACTTATGAAAATAATAGTTTTCCCATTTAAAACTTTTCTCTCTTTTAAATGCTCCTGCAACATTCCATAGCCAAAAGTTTGGGTGGGTGCTTTGGTATTGGGCCTTTGCAGTATTGTTTTGGAGCTGACTGTTAGGATCGCACATGAGCAACTTGACTGAATTATGCCCTATTTCCTCCTCCTTCACGGCAAAGAAATGCCTGGCATCTGCTTGTTTTGACTAGTTGAAACTGGGAACTCATTTGCAGGATCGCAGATGCAAATCTTGTTATTCTGTAACATAATGCATTGATAAAACAATCATCTTAATTAACTATCAGAAACAGAGTGCACGTATGTAAAATTCAGAGAGCCATTCCTCCCTTATATGCACTTCAGCATTTAAGAAGAGCATAAGAAATAGGAACAAGAGTAGACCATTCGGCCCCTCGAGCCTGCTCCACCATTCAATGAGATTATGGCTGATCTTCTTGTATTTCAATTTCCACATTCCCATCTACCCCCAATAACCTTTGATTTTCTTGCCTAACAAGAATCTATCTACCTTTGCCTTAAAAATATTCAATGACCCCCACCTCTACCGCATTCTGAGGCAGAGAGTTCCAAAGTTACACAACCCTCTGAGAGAAAAAGATTTCTCCTTATCTCTGTCGTAAAAAGATGACCCCTAATTTTAAAACAGTGCCCCCTAGTTCTGGACTCACCCACAAGAGGAAACATCCTTTCAATGTTCACCTTGTCAAAGCCGTTCAGGATCTTGTATACTTCAATCAAATCACCCTTCACTCTTCTAAACTCCAGTGAAAACAAGCCCAGGCTGTCCAACCTTTCCTCATAAGACTGCCTACTCATTTCCAGGTATCAATCTAGTAAACCTCCTCTTAACCACCTCCAATGCATTTACATCCTTCCTTAAATAAGGAGACCAAAACTGCACACGCTATTTGAGGTCTCACCAATGCCCTGTATAACTGAAGCATAATATCCTTACTTTTATGTTCAATCCCCCTCGTAATAAAGGATAGCATTCCATTAGCCTTCTTAATTACTTGCTGTACCTGCATACTAACTTTTTGTGACTCATGCATGAGAGCAACTAGGTCACTCTGCACCTCAGAATTATGCAGCTGTTCTCCATTTAAATAATACCCTGCTTTTTTGTTCTTCCTGCCAAAGTGAACAACTTCACATTATACTCCATTTGCCAGAAGTTTGCCCATTCACTCGATCTATCTATATCCATCTGCAACCTCCTCGTGTCCTCTTCACAACATACTTCCCTACCTATCTTTGTGTTATCTGCAAATTTAGCTACCATGCCTTTTACTTCCCTCATTGACGTAAATCATAAGACTATAAGACCATAAGACATAGGAGCAGAAATTAGGAGATTCGGCCCATCGAGTCTGCTCCGCCATTCAATCATGGCTGATAAGTTTCTCAATCCCATTCTCCCGCCTTCTCCCCATAAGCTTTTGATCCCCTTACCAATCAAGAACCTATCTATCTCGGTCTTAAATACACTAAATGACCTGGCCTCCACAGCCTTCTGTGGCAATGAATTCCATAGATTCGCCACTCTCTGGCTAAAGAAGTTTCTCCTCATCTCTGTTCTAAAAGGCCTTCCCTTTACTCTGAGGCTGTGCCCTCGGGTCCTAGTCTCTCCTACTAATGGAAACATCTTCCCCACATCCACTCTATCCAGGCCTTTCAGTATTCTGTAAGTTTCAATCAGATCCCCCCTCATCCTTCTAAACTCCATCGAGTATAGACCCAGAGTCCTCAAACATTCCTCATATGTTAAGCCTTTCATTCCTGGGATCGTTCTCGTGAACCTCCTCTGGACCCTCTCCAGGGCCAGCACATCCTTCCTGAGATACGGGGCCCAAAATTGCTCACAATATTCTAAATGTGGTCTGACCAGAGCCCTATTAAGCCTCAGCAGCACATCCCTGCTTTTATATTCTAGTCCTCTCGAAATAAATGCCAACATTGCATTTGCCTTCCTAACTACCAACTCAACCTGCAAGTTAACCTTAAGAGAATCCTGGACTAGGACTCCCAAGTCCCTTTGCACTCCAGATTTCTGAATTCTCTCCCCATTTAGAAAATAGTCTATGCCACTATTCTTCCTACCAAAGTGCATGATCTCACACTTCCCCACGTTGTATTCCATCAGCCACTTCTTTGCCCATTCTCCTAACCTGTCCAAATCCTTCTGCAGTCTCCCCCGCCTCCTCAATGCTACCTGTCCCTCCACCTATCTTTGTATCATCTGCAAACTTAGTCAGGATGCCCTCAGTTCCTTCATCTAGATCATTAATGTATAAAGTGTAAAGTTGTGGTCCCAACACTGACCCCTGCAGAACTCCACTAGTCACCAGCCGCCATCCTGAGAAGGACCTCTTTATCCCCACTCTCTGCCTCCTGCCAGATAGCCAATCTTCTATCCATGCTAGTACCTTGCCTCTAACACCATGGGCTCTTATCTTACTGAGCAGCCTCTTGTGTGGCACCTTGTCAAAGGCCTTCTGGAGGTCCAAGTAGATAACATCCATTGGCTCTCCTTTGTCTAACCTACTCGTTACCTCCTCAAAGAATTCTAACAGATTTATCAGGCATGACCTCCCCTTGATGAAACCATGCTGACTTTGCCCTATTTTACCATGCACTTCCAAGTATTCTGAAATCTCATCCTTAATAATGGACTCCAAAATCTTACCAACGACCGAGGTCAGGCTAATCGGCCTGTAATTTCCTGTCTTTTGCCTCACTCCCTTCTTAAACAGGGGGGTTACGTTAGCGATTTTCCAGTCCTCTGGGACCCTCCCTGACTCGAGTGATTCCTGAAAGATCACCACTAACTCCTCCACTATCTCTTCAGCTATCTCCTTCAGAACTCTGGGGTGTAATCCATCTGGTCCAGGTGATTTATCCACCTTCAGACTTTTCAGTTTTCCAAGCACCTTCTCCTTGGTAATGGCCACCATACTCACCTCTGCCCCCCGACTCTCTTGAACTTTGGGGATGTTACTCATGTCTTCCACCGTGAAGACTGACGCAAAGTACCTATTCAGTTCCTCCGCCATTTCTTTGTTCCCCACTACTACTTCTCCAGCGTCATTTTCCAGCGGCCCAATGTCTACTTTTGCCTCTCTCTTACCCTATATATATCTAAAAAAAACTCTCACAATCTTCTTTTATATTACTAGCTAGTTTACCCTCATATTTAATCTTCCCCCTCCTTATTTCTTTTTTAGTTGTCCTCTGTTGGTCTTTGTAGGCTTCCTAATCCCCTGGTTTCCCACTGCTCTTCGCCACATTGTATGCTTTTTCTTTAGCTTTTATGCTGTCCCTGATTTCCCTTGTCAGTCATGGTTGCCTCGTCCTGCCTTTAGTATGCTTCTTCTTCCTAGGGATGAATTTTTGCTGTGTCTCCCAAATTACTCCCAGAAACTCCTGCCATTGCTGTTCCACTGTCTTTCCTGCTAGGCTCATCTCCCAGTCAATTCTAGCCAGCTCCTCCCTCATGCCTCTGTAGTTGCCTTTATTCAACTGTAATACCGTTACATCTGATTCCAGCTTATTCCTCTCAAATTGCAGGGTAAATTCTATCATATTATGGTCACTTTTTTCTAAGGGTTTCTTCACCTTAAGCCCCCTTATCAAATCTGCCTCATTACACATCACCAAATCTAGAATTGCCTGTACCCTAATGGGCTCTACCACAAGCTGCTCCATAAAGCCATCTCGTAGACATTCCACAAATTCCTTTTCTTGGGATCCACTACCAACCTGATTTTCCCAGTCTACCTGCATATTGAAATCCCCCATGATCACTGTAACCTTGCCTTTCTTACATGCCTTTTCTATCTCCTGGTGCATCTTGTGCCCCACATCCTGACTACTGTTCGGAGGCCTGTACATAACTCCCATTATGGTTTTTTTTACCTTTGCGGTTCCTCAACTGTACCCACACAGATTCTACATCATCTGACCCTACGTTGTTTCTTGCTATCGATTTAATTTAATTTCTTACTAACAAAGCAACCCCACCCCCTCTGCCAACCTGCCTATCTTTTCAATAGGATGTATATCCTTGGATATTTAGCTCCCAGTCCTGATCCTCTTGCAGCCATGTCTCTGTGATGCCCACCACATCATACCTACAATTTCAATCTGCGCCAGAAGCTCATTTACCTTATTTTGTATACTGCGTGTATTCAGATACAACACCTTCAGTCCTGTATTTCCCGTCCCCTTTCTCATTGTCGTCCCTTTATCTGATGTGCTTGAAGTTAGATTCCTAGCCCTTTTCAAACACTCTGTCCTATCGTAAAAAGTTGAGGCCCCAGCACAGACTCCTTTGGGACTCCATTTGTCATATCCTGCCAATCCAAAGAAGACCCATTCATGCATACTCTGCTTTCTGCCAGCCAGCCAATCTTCTATCCATGCTAATATGTTACCCCCTACACCATGCGCTTTTATTTTCGACAATAACCTTTGATGTGGCACCTTATCAAATGCCTTCTAGAAATCCAAGGCTCCCCTTTATCCATCGCGCATTTTGCTCCTTCCATTTAGCTGAACAGCACTAATAATGAACTAAGCATAACAACTACAATCACTGCAATGGTGTGCCTATTTTTAGAGTTCTTTTGCACATTTAGAGTCAATTGCAGCACTTTGATTATTTTTTGCCTAACTGCAACAACGTTATGAGCAAAGTGATGCAGTATGAAGCCATGCCATTACTGCCCTTTAATGTAATTTTTAAAGTCTTGTATTTTAGATTTTTTCTATATTTGGTGTGTGCTGATATATTGTTTAATACATTACATTGCTGATATGTATTAAGTATAGGATAGTAAGTGGTATGCAGTAATGCATAGTTTGTGAGCTTTGTGGATTGCAGTAATATTGACTGGTTTTGGAGGTTTTGAAAATGAATTATTATATGGACTGCTCATCTGTTCCTTTCATGACTCACTGGTTTTCTTTTGGTTGGGTGGGTTGCAAAGAGCATTTTTGTTTCTGTGTGTTGTACCTATATAGCAGATTTCATGTTCTATCAAAATCTATTTCGCTTAAATGGATATCTGGAGGTACACCACAGGAAACTTTGATTTCTCATTATATTTCCAGAGAATAAGGATGACAGTATCATGGGAATGCTGTTGATGTGATTGTATAGCAGCAGGCCAAGATTAGTATCGACATCTTTTGTTTCAGTCTCCGAGAATACACGAGTTTTTTTTCTCTAAATGAGTTGCCTGCTACTGTAATTTGATCCACATTGTTTGAGCAGTTGGTAGAAAACACAAATGCTTGACCATGTTGAGATCTATCAAGGCTACATGGAAAATCCCAGTTGGTATTTTTCTAGATCCACTTCAGTAGTGAGCTGGGTTTCTTTATGCTAAGTATCTGCTATTCGCCAGGAAGACAGGATCTTGGGGATTACACTCTGAAGATGTTTAGAATTATGTTTTCCTCATCGCACCTCTCAACTCCCCTAGAATTTTAAGGTCTACTTGTAGACTATTTAAACAGATTTATCTCAATCTGTTTCCCTTTTAGCTTGTTGTAGATAGAAACTGTTTATATTACTTATAGATGCATCCAAATTGTCATCAGATTGTTACTTCATGGCTTGTTCTCCACGCTTATTGGGCGGAATTTTCTGTTTTTGAAACTAATAATTGATAGTGGGCCGGTTTTGAGGCATGTATCCCACTTTTCGGAATGGTGGGAAATCGTGCCTGATTCGGTGTTGGAAGTTCATTAATTTTGCACAGATGAGTATCTTTCCGAAACACCTGGCGGGTTGGGAGCTGATTTGTCCGCCCCGCTGTCACTAGGCGGGGTCAAAGGACCAGGCGCCATATTTAAATGCCAGCCGAGCACACACATCCCACTCTCTCCAGCCCACCTTTCTCCAGGAGACTGTTAGAGATGCCGGCGAATCAAAAGAAGAAGGCTGCACCCTGCTTCAGCCACAACATCCTCCAGGCTTCGATAAGAGGAGTGAGGGTGCATATGGGTGTGCTCTATCCCAGGGACAAGTCCAGAAAGTGTACCCGCCTCACCTCCCTGGCCTGGGATGCCATCGCAAAGGATGTCAGCGTGGCTGCTGCACCAGAAACGCCATCCAGTGTAGGAAAAAGATGAATGATCTCATTCCCTCTGCCAGGGTAAGTCATCCCGCAACTTCCTCCAATATCAGGCTCTCATGGCATCAATAATCAAAGGGCTATTCTCTTCAGGGATTTCACGTAACCGTTAGCAGAGGATACATATCACTGCTGATTGTCTCACTGAAACCTACACATCACCACCACCCCATCTATCATGCTACTTACACTCCAACCACAGCCCCTTCTGGGGAGAGCTCACCACACACAGGGGGCATGCATCTTTTCCAACCATTGCTCCATCCCTTTTCATCATATGCCTTTATTTTGTTTTCACCCAGGGCAAGCTTGCCCAGAATAGGTGGGAAAGATCGCAGACCAGGGGAGGGACGGCCGACATTGTCAACCTCATGGAATTCGAGGAGGATGCCGCCAGGATTGCGGGGGGATGGAAGACCAGATTGTCTCAGCAACCTAGAATGGATCACACCTCCATGGCTTCATTGCATCCTGAGAATCACAGTACGTGACATACAATCGTGTGACCCACATGCTCAGGAGCTAAAACTCTTCTCTCTCTTATAGACACCAGTAAGGCCCACAAGGCATGGCCGGTGTAAGTTCCAGCCCCGAGACATTTCTGAAGAGGAAACTGCAGAACTGTCACAGCACTCACCTACACCCTCCACCAGCGCAGAGACACACACCTTGATGCGGCATAGTTCTAGATTAGGCTCATGCTCACTTACTGGAGAACACCTCACTTACACGTCCTCGCAGCAGTTGGAGGCAAGGACAGCCCAGGTCCCTGGCACTCGGAGGGCTGCTGGAGACCAGCCACCCACTCAGTCATAGTTAGATGATGAGCCTCTGCGAGAGGCCGCCAGCTCAATGCTGGAGATGCAACAACATCAGGCAGAGATTCGGCAGTCACTTAGCAGACTTGAACCGTCTGTGTACTGTCTGATGTCATTGCCCCGACATGCGGGAGCCTTGTGGTCACCATGGGGAGGTTGGCGACCACCATGGAGTCTTTGGTCCAGCAGATTTTTCCGGATTTGTGCTCGGCCCTGGATTCCATGGCCACACACCCTGGTGGGTACCATCACTGTGTAAGCGAGAGGGGGATGAGGCACCTTGACCTCCCTCCAGGTGCACCTTCTCGTCAAGGAGTCAGGGCAGGGCCCTCAGGCACCTAGAGGGGGAATGAGTGTCAGCTGAACACCCCAGGCCTCCACTCAGGACATTCCAAGGGTGTCAAGCCGCTCGGAGTCCCCTCTGCCTGTGCCTCATCCACTCCAGCTGCTCCTGAGCAGGAGACCCTTATTAGGCCGGGGCCCTCCAGGCCTTGGGCCACCAGAGGACGTCCACGAAGGTCATCACAGACGTCAGGATGTAGCAGTCAGCAGCCTATCTCAATCTCTGCTGTGGATGTCAGGGCTGCACCCAGGCATAGTGGAAGGATGTGCAAAGTTAAGAAATATTAAAATCGTTTTTGGGTCACAGATGTGCTACCACTGTAAAAATATTGCACTTTTGTCAATACATAACATGTTTATGTGAATTGCTTGGTCAAATGAAGATTTTGTGATTATGTACATTTGAATCCACTTATTTCATGGTTTAGCCATCCTCCCATTCAGTGAGCTTCACATTCATGCAATGTCAACCTCACTGAAGATAGTGTCCTTACCCTTGTGTGATGTCAGGGGGATGTGTTAAAGCCTTTATTGGAAGTGTGTGATTGAAGAACTTGTAACCCCTCTTCCTGGTGAAACACCATTGTGTGAGGGCTGCTCAGTAATCTTGAGGGATTAGCAACAGTTGTGCCTCATCAAAGGTAGTGCCAGAGGACAAGACATGGATGGGAGGAGGAAATACCCAACCATCTCATGGGCTGCTGTAGTTTCCCATTAATGTGGTGATGGCTGCTTCAAATGAGTTTTCGCAGCCTCCTTGCTGTTGAGTGGACTCTCACTTCCCAAAGCAAGCGCATATAGGGGACACAGCTGACCTTGGGGATCATGGCCTGGTGACTCATGAGGCTAGAAGTGTGTGTGCGTGTGCTGAACTAACCCTCGATGTCACAGGTTGGATCCCTTTCAATGAAATGGAATGGCATTCAGGGCCAAGAGAAATGTGACCATACTACCGTTGATCAGACACAATTGTCACTAATCCCTCCCACTCCATGGGGAATTAGGTCATCACGAAGAACGTGACAGATGTGATCTACCAGTGCTCGGAACAAGCAAAGACGTGCATGGCTTTGTCTCCCACTCATCTGTAAATAGTAGAGTCTTCCGAGGTATACCTTAGGTCTGGCGTGTCATCTCCGTTGTTTGGGTCTATCCTCCTGATCATCATGTTCTTGCTTGGCTCCCCTTAACCCTGGACCTCAGGCAGTGCCTCCTTCTGAAGCTGCTCTCGGCGTTGCCGCTCCCTCCTTTTCCTCCTCCATTAAATCAAAACCCTCAAAAAGGCAGCATTGAACCCTGGATCCACAATTGTTTTATCCTTCTGTCTGAGATGAAAGATTGAACTGATTAATGGGTGATCATAGTGAAGCTCAGAACCTGTAACCATTAGCAACTGCAATGGTCCACAGTGGTTTCTGCCTGCTAGCCTTGTTGCTGATGCAGCCTTGTAATTGAGGTGCTAACAGATGCATCAGGGTGACCAAGATGCCATCCCTGAGACTTAACATCTCAATCTCACAGAGGTTGGAGAAGGTTTGAATAACATGCCCAACCTGACCTTGCTCAGTACTCCAGTCTCTGATCTGACATACCAATTAACAATAAGTTGCTCATGATTAATGACTGGATGCCCTTTGGTCCATTATAAATGCCAATTCTGGAAAGCACTGATGGGATGCCATATATGTTACACCTGTGCCGCCTTAACGGTTTCTGCATTCCAAAATTTCAAATTTCTTTGTGTTAATGTTGAAATGCAGTGACTGTGGTGTTAAGCCATATACGGCCTGTGACGGCGCTGAAAAAAGCATGGGTTCCAATGGCTATCTCCTCAAAGAGGTCCTTTCTCTCAGCTCAGCTCAGCCTCCAGCTTACTTTTGTGTTACCAAGAAGTTAGAGCATGTCCCAAGAAAGGGCCCCTTAGTCCAGAATGTGCTCCTCCCACACTGCCCCAGACCCCTCCTGCTCAGATTCACTACTACTTTCAATTTATAACTGCGGCATAACTTCAATAGCACAAGATGGTGCTTCTTCGCTATTACTTCGAGACCAGCTTTGACGTTCCCTCTCTCACTGTCCCTCCTATTATTCTCTAGCCTCCCCTAGTAATACTGGATCCCATTGTTGTTAATGGTCAACATTCCTACCTTCCCCCACTGAGTCCATCACTACCCATGTGCCTGCTCCCCATATGGGCCTCTACGCTCCCCATCTAGAGGCTGTGTGCACAGTCAACTACCTCAGGAAAGCTTCACATACCCTGCCTTTATTATGTTTTCCCCAAATAGAGGCTGCAGATGCCTCCTATAACCATTACCATTCCATCTGCAGCCCAGTACAGAGACCGACAAGCCCATGGACAGCGACTGTGAAAAGCCCTGCACAAGAAGCTGTGCATTATTCCAGCTGAGCACAATTAAGCTTTCTCCCTCCCTGGAGTGGATACACTGTGCTGGCCATGAATAGCCCTGCATCCCTTGACTGTCTCAAACCTCTAACTCTTGATTGTGAGGTCCTTAGAGCTCCAGGGGTGGCTCTACTTGCTGACTCCTGACTGCAAGCCCCAGACCATGGACTTTGACTTTCGTAGAGTCCCCCCATTACCCTCATACTGAAGACTACACTGTCTCCCTTCCCAACCAACCCCTCTTATGAGTCTCCATGTGACCCATCCCTCTTGTGCCACACTAACACTCCCCCTTTCCTATTCTAGAGTTTGCGTGCATTTTCCCACCCCCATTCATACATGTGGTATCCCATTTACCCCCTTGTTTATCAGCATTTCAGTTTCCCTTGTCAGGCTCCAGTTCCCCACCCCTCGGTCTCCCCTCTGCCTGCTGTCGTTTCCCCCTTTTTCACCTCCCTGCAAATCCTTTCTGTTTCTCTGCCTTCCATCATGCCTCCTTCCCCCCAGCTCCTTGCAAAGCATTCTGCCTCTTTGCCTACCTGTGTGTTCCCTCTCCCCCACCCCACAACCTCTTGCAAAGCTTTCGTGCCCCTTAATGCAGCGCTGTGGCAGGTAGGCTATGAATGTTACATTCATCTCGAAGCTGCGAGTGAAGTGAGGTTCAACCAGTGCACACCACCATTTTTCAAACGAGATCCAGACTGATGTGATTTCTCGCTGGTGTGACGCAAGAATAGAAGGCGACACGTGATTCCGGCAAGAAGCTAATTTAATGAGCATCCATGAGATGGTAATAAATGCAAATGGCATTCATGCCACTAGTCAGTGGGATACCCATCCAGCCATTAAGCTGTCATCGGAAGAATTGCAAACTATTTTTACGCCAGCAGGCTTCCCATTTTTTGGCTCCCACTACATTCTCCGCTCCCGCTCGCCACAAAACCTGCCACACCCAGGATAGGAAAATGCCGCCATTGTGTTTATATTTTCTAGGCGCAGATAAATATTGCGTACCCTCCTTAAAAATGAATTTTGTGCTATTTTTGCTGGGTAGCACGGATTGCACTTAATGGAGATCTTCAGCACAATGAATAATCAGCTCTGTTCCAATTGGATTGATGTGATAGGAATATTTTATTTGTAAGTATTAGAAGTTGTTCTGGTTTTGATTCTCTGCTTTGAAAATTTCACTGGGTTTTCTGTCCGATATTTGTGTGTGCCTGTCATGCCACATGTTTTTCGTGTGCATCTGGTGGAATATCTGTTTGTAAATATGTAAATGTTACTAGTAATATAGCTAGTGACGTGCAAGAGGCATATGATATGGCTGTAGAATCATTGGGTGGAATGGACTATGTGGTATGACTGAACTGAGGGTAGTATTTTGCAGAGAAAAATATAGGGTAAGTGTCAGCATTCTTGGGGTATCAGATATCCTTCATTGCCTGCCATGGAAACATGGGTATTGGTTCATGCTGTGTTTGCTGTGTATTTCATGTTATTTTATACCAAACTCTATTCATCATAAATGGATGCTTGGAGGTACACCACAGGGAACTTTGATTTCCCATTACACTTCCACAGAAGTGTCATAACTTCTATCTTCTTCATCACAAGGAATGACCTGCAGTAACTTACTAGAGTTGCTTTGAAAATAAAAGTAAAATGTTTGGAGTTTGTTTCTCTATGAAGACAGGAAAAAAGAATACATAACAATGAAAGGTTTAATTTCAAAGCGGCACTGTCTCCATGATGATGTAATAAATAGTCCCTTTATTGTTTGGGAAAGGAGGAGCCAAAATGTGCCATTCTTTAAACAGTAACATGCATCAGCATTGTTGGTGCTTTTCAGTGTAATGAGTATAATTGTGGCTTGTGTTTAGAAACAAAAGAATAGCAGTCTTGTCAAACATTTACTCAAGAAGGCACTGCTCATTTAAGGTCGTTGATAAAGTCGAAGAATTTAAATTATTTCAACTGAACACATTATTGTGAGATGAGGAAAACATTTTAAAATTAGAAAACTTCAAGCACAGTTACTTCTTTTCTTACATAGGTATAAACGGTTTCATCAGTTTCATAGATTTCTGCCACAGGTGGAGGCTGTAGAATGTAAGCTTAAAATAAGGGCTTGATAATGAGAAATAGGGTTGATGTTAGCAACAGTTGAAGAATACCTGCAGTAAAGTAGTGCAGGCTATTTAGTACTTTGAGGGTAGTGTGCCACCCTTCAATGTCTCTTTGCTCATTTGCAGATGTCTGATGCTGAATTTTGGCAGCTTGCTGAATAGATATTAATTTGGTTACTTCTATAAATCAGAGCCAGGGACTGTAATGTTTATAAATGTGAAGAATATACATCATAATCTCAGAAATAAGTCACAATTTGCTACCCTAACTTTATTGGCTGCCCTCTATTCGGCCTCCTTGGTTGGTCAGAACAAATGTTTAAGTTTCTTTTTCACCAGGAATACGACTTTTCCAAATCAGAATGCATTTAACTATTAAAGCCGTGAACAATAAAGAGCAAATCAAACACGGTTTTCTGAGTTATAGAGCGAGCAAATTTATTAACCACTAAACCGAAGAAAAAAATAATAAAAACATGACGTCAAGCATTCAACCTTCATGCAGTCATTCAGACATGCGCTCTCTCTCTCTCACACACACACACACACACACACACACACACACATAAGAGGAGTTAGAGTCCAAAAAAAGGTAAAAGAATATACAGTTAAGTGTCCTTTGTCTTTGAGGCATAGATTTTAAACGTTGTGGCCAATTTAGGTTAGTTGGTTTCTTGGATGTAGTCAGATGTAGAAGATGTGATTTGGACAAGCTGAGTGAGTGGTCAATTGCATGGCAGATGCAGTGTAATGTGGATAAATGTGAGGTTATCCACTTTGGCAGCAAAAACAGGAAGGCAGATTATTATCTGAATGGCTATAAATTGAGAGAAGGGAATGTGCAACGAGACCTGGGTGTCCTCGTACACCAGTCACTGAAGGTAAGCATGCAGGTGCAGAAGGCGGTAAAGAAGGCAAGTGGTATGTTGGCCTTCATAGCCAGAGGATTCGAGTACAGGAGCAGGGATGTCTTGCTGCAATTATACAGGGCCTTGGTGAGACCACACCTGGAATATTGTGTGCAGTTTTGGTCTCCTTATCTGAGGGAGGATGTTCTTGCTATAGAGGGAATGCAGCGAAGGTTTACCAGATTGATTCCTGGGATGGCGGGACTGACATATGATGAGAGATTCAGTCGGTTAGGATTATATTCGCTGGAGTTCAGAAGAATGAGGGGGATCTCATAGAAACCTGTAAAATTCTAACAGGACTAGGGTAGATGCATGAAGGATGTTCCTGATGGTGGGGGAGTCCAGAGCCAGAGGTGACAGTCTGACAATACGGGATAGACCATTTAGGACTGAGACAAGGAGAAATTTCTTCAACCAGAGAGTGGTGAGCCTGTGGAATTTGCTACCACAGAAAGCAGTTGAGGCCAAAATATTGTAGGAAGGAGTTAGATGTAGCTCTTGGGGCGAAAGGGATCAAAGGATTGAGGCCAAAACATTGTATGTTTTCAAGAAGGAGTTAGATGTAGCTCTTGGGGCGAAAGGGATCAAAGGATATGGGGAGAAAGCGGGAGCAGGCTTTTGAGTTGGATGATCAGCCATGATCATGATGAATGGCGGAGCAGGCTTGACAGGCCGAATGGCCTCCTCCTGCTCCTAGTTTCTAAGTTCCTATGATGCGATTATCATGAGATCTTTATTCACTGGTAGGTTTCTGGTAGAATTGGTTTATCAAACTGGGTGACGTTCTTATTTCAAAAGAGAGAGGGAGAGAGAGAGCCCAGCTTTCAGCCTGTTTCCTCTGCTGAAAACCTCCTTGTAACCTCCCTGCACTGGCTGCAGCCAGGCTTTGAAATACTTCACCCATTATGTATTTTCAAGGGGTTTTGGCGTGGGTCTGTGTGTGGCAGCCATTGTTTCAATATCCAGCATTTTGCATTTTAATGTTCTTCCTTAGACAGTTATGAGTTTCGATGGGTGGCTGGATTATAGGAATTGTCTCTCTCTTCACACCATCCCCTCCCGCTAACCCCCCGAGGGTTCACCTTGGAATGTGGCCTTGCATTTTAAATCAGTTTGCTCTGTCTCAGTTCACAAAGTTTAAATTGTATATCCACATTGGAACTTGCCAGAAGCTGGTTAACTGGCAACATCAGGCATCAGGTGACTTTTGGCAGCCATCTTTAGTCAGTGTCTTTTCTTGCCTTTTAAAAAAAAAAGTCCTTTTTAAACAGTTCAGTATATGTTTGGTCAGCCGGTGAAAGTACAGATTTAACACTCATGCACAGATCACTTCATTGTGACATTATTCACTTACAGCATTCTAGCAAGTTCATATTAAACAGAACTTCATAATCACAATAAGCCATGGAATCATAGGAATCATTCTAAAATAATTATTACATTTGCCTTGCATCATGTAAAACAAATTTTGGAAAATAAATTATGAATGGAAGAAGTACATTCAAATTATATTGGAGTTCATGAGGTAGAAATTGGGCTTTGTTGTGCCTATTTTATTCGTGGAAGCAGTTGGTATTATTTCATTCAACTGCAAATTAGAATTATTTTACAAAATAACATTTTGGGGTACAGTTTGAGTAATTTGAGACATGGAATGGTATAAGTGTAGTATGCTTGGGAGGAACAGGTGACTTTGGTCCTATAGTTCTTGAATCTCTCCACCACTGTGGTTTTCTTCAAGTTTTGCCTGGGCCCGTTGTAGATTAACTGATAATTAGTTAACAGTTCCATTTTTGTTATATCATATACAATACTGCTGACATGATAGAAGGTGAACTGAATGGAGGTTAGTTTTTCTTTGTCCAGCAGTTCCTATGTTCTATTCTTGTTTGGGGTGCACACTGCCTGAACAGTGCCAGGTCTAAAAAAAAAAGAGTTGAAATGGAGAAATATTTTGAAGCTTTATCATCTGAGAATTTGTACAGCAGCATCAGCTCAAGATAACTTTACCACAATACTGAGATCTTTGCTGACACTATTCTTGAAAAACAGTCTCTGAACTACAGTCTAAAGTCTATAGTGTTAATTGATCTGTTATATTTTTTAAAATAATTATGCAATGACATTTATGTAAACAATTAGGGATGAATAAATTAGTTAAAATATTGAGTAATCTCTTTTTTAATGAAGAGATACTTACGTTATCAACTATTTCAGTGTTGCAATTTCAGTTAAATAACAAGTTTTAACCAGTATATTAGTTTATGTTATTTGGTATTCTTATGGCCAACCTATATATATATATATGTATACACACACACATTGTTTGATGGGGCTAAAGACACAATTTTTGAAAATCATGAATTGCTATTACTATTCTGTTGAATGAGGGAATTTTTGTAATGTGCTGTATAAATAGACAAGTATGTTAGAGCTATTAGTTTGAATCCAGCCAATGTGCAGAGAACGTTTATAGGACTTTGGCACTTCACTACTGAAGTAGTGCTGCATTGCCACGGGAGCTTAATTTACTTTCTGCCTATTGAAGTAAATCTAAAGGACCCCAATGTACTATTGAAAAAAGAACAGTGGCATTCATCGAAGAGCCTGACCAACATTTATCCTTCGGCCAACTATGTCAAGATAGGTTAAATTGTCATTTACTTAATGGCTTGTTATGGGATCTTGCAGATGTGTCCAACTGATGGTAAGAGATCATCTGAGGCAACATAGTCAATTTTCACAAAGAAGAAAACAATTCAGTACCATCACTCTAACTGAGCTTCATTGGAGCATCTAGTTACTGCATAGCGGCCCAATGTCTTCAGGCATGATAGCATTTATAATTACATGTATGATTTTAAACAAAATAACAATTGATGTGCTTCACAGGATAGGGCATTGAACTTCCTTATCCTCATAATATTGAGTTCCCAATTATGGCACTATCATTAAGGCCAGGACTTGATTGGAGGCTTTGCATTTTTCTATAAAAATATGAGTCAAACTGCCTATATGCCCAACACTGGTAGACTTAAGTATCATTGGCAGACAAGAGGATGCCAACTTTTCCACCTACTCATTAGTTCCAACAGTACTGGGAGGAGCAGAAAATATATTTTAAAATAAGAAAATATATTTATAAATTTAAACTTCAGTACAAGAATAAAATAAAAATCATTTTTATTTAGGATGGGATTAAGAAAAAAGTAATGTAGTTTGAAACATCCAATGAAAGCTTGACTTCTGAAGTTACATGGAGCTTCAAGATGGTTATCTGAAATTGAATGTCTGTGTCTTTGCATTTTGTACCCATATTGTGTTATTTATGATCAGGTTTGGAGACATTTGCAGTTGCATTGTGGTTTGACATACTTATTGGATCAAAGATGTATTTAAATAAAAGTACAAATTCAAGGAAAAAAATAATCTCCTGACTATGTTCTGAGGTACTGTATCTATCTGTGTCTCCTGTACTTGGGAGTTGTTCTTTTGGAACCAGCTGAATTCAAAATGATGCACTCAATTTTCTCATCAGGAATTTTTTCCCAAAGTGAATGTGTACAATTCAGCATTTTAGATGCTGGTGGAAAAGTTCTTAGAAAAGCATTCAAGAAAAATAGTTAAATATCAGTAGTTATAGACTTTAAGTGATCAGTAAATAATGCTCATTATTTGATTTTATTATTGTGCAAATTGTGTGTGAACTGATACAGTCTTTTATTAAAAAGACCTTGCTTGAATGGGTTATTCTGCATGACAGATGACATACCATTTTTGTGATTCGTTATTATTAATTCATTTAAGGGGCTGAATTAATGAGTTTATCTAATAATTGTGCTAACTGTGTGACACTACAATATACATTGAGAATACTCCTGTATTCCATGTATTTTAATAATTTCTATCCTTTCCCCTTATTAATTTTTAAGAGTGACACCACCTCTCATCACCCGAAATCAGCAGTGATCCCAAATAAAGAAGTGATGTGTCTCTAGGCCTGTACCACACTATAGCTAGACACCAAGAAATTCACAAGAGCTCCCAAAAGTGATCTTCCTACCCCTATAAAACATTATTCCCTCCTTCACTGCGATGCCTTTATTTGTCATTTTGTTAGGCAGCTTGGCCAGGATCTAAAACTGTATACTCCCACTCAGTGACCTAGGGTGTTGCATCTGTTCTGCTTTCAGAGCTAGAGGATTTACAGTTATTAGCTTTCTGTTATTATACTTTTGCAATAAAGCTTGAATGTGCTTAATAAGTAATTTAAAACATTTTGGGCCTTACTGAAATACCAACAGGAATTCTGAATTAACTTCACCCACTATTTAGCCATTTAATATAGTGGACTTTTGAAATTTGAATTCTTTCTGAGTTTGTTCGAACACATTCCAGCTGTGAATTAAATGAGCTGAGGACAAAAACAGTGCTTATCCATTTTTAGGAAGCATTTTTCTCATACGCAGAACCCAGAGAGATGAATTACTGCCATTTATAGTAAGTATTCCAGGATCTTTTCTCAATTTCTTCCTTACATTTGTGATGAACACATATTTTGCTTTGTTTTCATCAGGGGAAACAACTTAATAAAATTAATCGGAAGAATGCAAACCGCACTTTAATACAGAACACTTTGAATAGTAAGTGTGTTCATTGCCTTTGCTGGATGAGGTATTTAAATACTGATCCATAATATCTTCCAAAGCATTTCTCTGATCACCAGTTCTGATATTTTTGCCACATTAGGTTAGTCAGCTTTTGGGTTTCAAAGATGTAGATTTTTTTTCAAGCACACACGTATTCCTGAGAAAGACCTGAGACATCAGGAAGCCAACTAAATAGATAACTATTCTTATAAATGTTATAAAGAAATAGGTTTTCCTCAATCAATTAATAAATGCAGGTATTTACTTAAATACCCCTCTTCATTAATCCTGTGGCAAATCTCCAGTTCTACTTTGCACTTTTAATTGCTCTACATTCCCAGCAGTAGGAGTACTTGATGCTGTTTGTAGAAACCAATTTTTAAAAAAAATCCTTGCCTTGACGATACTAAGTGCAACAAATCCAGATTATCCCCTTTTCATATAAGCAGAATGAGAAATAATAAATGAAGTCCTTATGCCTTATGAACAAATTATCTTTAGCTTGGGTGCCCACCAGTATTTGTCTTACCAATGTTTGATGTAGTTGGCTGAGGGATAAATGTTGGTCAGGATATTAGAAGAATTATTGAGTGCTAATCTATCTTTGATGTTCAGTGCTTCTGAGGCTTGTCTGTTTGATATTAGTTCATAAGAGTACCAAATAAAAGTGGGATTTAAAACATTAAAATAGTGTAGCTGTAGGTGTAAGGCTTTTCTACAGGCTTTTTGCATCTGTGCAGTAGCATGTCATTAGCTCATGAGGAGTGAGAAGATATGCATCTTTATAAGGAATTGGATCAGTTGGCATTGTCCATAGAAAGTGAGAGTATATGCACTTTTTTAGGGAATTTAATCAGTTCTGGCATTGGTTATGGAAAATGAAATATTTCTTGTGGAAGCCTGTTATTTGGTTTGTAAGGATTTAGGAGCATATGGAAGTAAATAAGGCGGTTGGAGAAGTGAGGAGTTTCAGGGTGGTCAATATTGTGGATTTTTTGGAAGTTAATTGGCGCCTAGGATATAATAATGAAGAAAAATAGGTTAATGAGTAGTTAAGGAGTAGTCAGTATTTAAGGAGAATGAGATAGCAAGGATTGGGTGTGTGGAGTGAGATACTAAGAAATTGTTTGGGTGCCTGGAGAAAAAAGGCTGACAAATGTGAGTTAAAAATGAAGACAATATTAGGGGAAAAATATTCAGTAAAAGGTAGTGGGAAAATTGACCCATAAAAAATTCTTTTGGAATTGACATTTAAAAAACTAGGGAATTGTTCTTTTGAAAAAAAAATGGAGTAAGTGTCTTAAAAACGAAATTGACAATGCCTTTAAAAAACAGAGACAGGGAAGAGAAAAATGAATGCATGACCAGATGTAAAGGAATAGAGTGGAAAAACAAGGGACTTGGATGACGGTGGGGAGACGATGGTGGTTGGGGTGGGGAACAGGGAAGCAAAAATGTAGAAAACATTGCTTGAAAATAGAGCAAGAAAAGAAACAGCATGCACTAAGGCTTGAATTAAGATAGTGTGTACCATGTAGGAAAAAATTAATATTTATGTCTTTGACACAAGAAACAAATTAAACTTCTAGATTTTCATTGCTAACTACCCACGTCCAAGCATTATATATTTCGGCTAGCAGGGCACAAATTATTTATTTATTTATATGTAACTTCTGTTATGACGTGGCAGATTATTTGTGCCAGGCGGACCAAATCCACAGGGGAAACTTAGGCATACTATCACAACGGTTTGCAATTTGTATTTATTACGAGAAGATGTGTGCACTGAATTCAGGAGTAATAACTCCACCAAGACCTTTAGAGATTTTAAAAGTTAAATGAAAATATTTATTAACAAAATAAAAGATTTCAAGCACATACATAAGACTACAATTATTTACAAATCCTAAAATTCCTAATTAACTTGACTCCCAGTTACACAATCATTTTAAGGCAACAGTCCAAAATAGATTTTAGATTTAAAATAAAACTAGCAAGTGAACACAATACCCACTTAACAGTGGAATTCCAAACGGCTTTTCCCTAACTTCAGTTTTGTTACATAGCAGGCTCATGCACACATAGCTGGAGGCTTCATTGAGGTTATTTCACAAACTCCTGTTGGATCTTACATGGCCTTCTGACACATACCCTTTCATTCTCCTTTATATATGTTTCTCTCTTTTTAATATGTAAATTCTATTGTTCCATATGTCTTTGAAACTGTATCTTCCTCATAATATAAAAACGTTCATGTTGGCAATATTGTCAATAATCTTTGGGAAAAAATAAACACACTCCTTAGCCTTGCTTCCCTGGCTAGTTGTAAACAGATTAAGATCCCTTTGAAATCCAAATCTTGGATCTTCCTCATAATATAAAAACGTTCATGTTGCCAATATTGTCAGTAATCTTTGGGAAAAATAAACACACTCCTTTAGCCTTGTTTCTCTAGCTAGTCATAAACACATTAAGATCCCTTTGAAATCCAAATCTTTTCATTTATCTAAAAATGCAAATTCCCTTCACACCTTATATGCTAAGCCAGCATCCATGTTTACTCATTAGCATGTCAAGCACCTAGTTTCTTTCGATGATTTCAAGCTCGCAGCCTGCTTGACTCAAAATGTAATTAAATTACACAGACCCAACTATACATACCCTCATAAACCTACTTCACAATAAACCAGAAAAATATGCAAATTATTGTACCTTCATCACACTTCACAAAAAATGTTGGGAGCACCACATAGCCAGTACAAGGTGCAAGAGTCAATGAATCAGTTGATTCCTGCAGCATGACCATATATTTATTTCATTTTCAGCATACGGATCTTGTGGGTGGACTCAGTTAGTTACCTATTTATATGTCAACTTTACATAGTTGTTGAGGCTTTGGTTCATTTAATACTTACAGGATTGAAAAATCTGGGTGGGATCCTTTCACCAATAATTTGAACTTCAGAGTTGACAAATCTGCAGGTGTCAATTAATACCTGCAACAGCACGTTTGTTTAACTTCCAGTGCAAAACTCTCTTATTTTCAATTTTCAACCACTGTTTTTATTTACATATGTCCGATCAGAAAAAAATGGAGTCACAGAATTTGAAAAATCACTGATATTCTGAACTTTGTCTTGTTGAGTGTAAATAAGAGGTTGGATTTTACTTGTCCCCAGGGGGCATGTAAAATTGGGTAGATGCCTATTCCACCACCTTCCAGCTAACTCTTGAGCTTAGCCCATAATACTGGTGGTGGCGGGGCCCAGAGGGGTGGGCAGGCACCAAAATTAACAACTCGTCCATCATACTTAGATAAATAATCAAACACCAACTGAGCTTGTTTACAAGCCAGTTGACCCTGATAATACACTGGCCACGCCATAATACGGTTGGTGTGGGCAGCCGGGTGGGAGTGGGCAGGTTGCTTTTCAAAAAGTCATTTTCAAAGGGTGGGAAGGGAGGGGGTATTCTATCTTTGGTAGGGGGGCTCTTTTCAGATTGGGTGGCGGCCCCCTAAAATAGTACTACCCCATTCTTCCTACTCGTGTGCACCATAAGACACACCACTCCCAACACCCACCCCCTCCCTAAAATGCCCAAACC
The DNA here is from genome assembly GCF_964194155.1 of Cetorhinus maximus. Taxonomy (NCBI): domain Eukaryota; kingdom Metazoa; phylum Chordata; class Chondrichthyes; order Lamniformes; family Cetorhinidae; genus Cetorhinus; species Cetorhinus maximus. Next base: position 205,563,537 of record NC_135880.1, on the reverse strand, counting down.
CTCCCTGCCCAAGACCCCAGACTTACCTGGCTCTGGAATCCATGGGCTTCCTTCTTGGGCCTGCTTGCAGTCCAGGGAGTCTTGGTGCTGTTGGGACTGATGGAGCTGCCAGCCAATCTTCCCCAGTGAAGGGGTCCTACACAGCTCCAGCTCCCCAGTTCAGCCTGCCTGCAGCACGTCACGGCTGCATGGTGGGATGGAGTGGAGTGGGTGGGCTCCATGCTGACAACTTTGATTCCGGGGGTGGTGGCAGAAGCGACCCATCCGCAGCCCTCCCCACCGTAGTATTCTGCCCAAGGATTCAGTTCATTGGAAATAAAGTAATCTAGGGGACATATTTGGGAGGACTGTACTGCTTTGAATCATCTAATTGCAATGGCATGAGAATTGTCAGATTGGGGGTGTGACCATTAAAGTATGCAGACAAACTTGAAACTGAAGATTAGTTCAAGATGGTAAATATTCTGAATAATCACTTCCTTATGCAAAACAACTCTCCCCAACAAGCATTTTTTGAAAGAAAAATAAACTTTAACATACCTTTTGTAGGACCTTTCCACAAATGTTAGGCTCTTAATTTACATATCTAAGAGGCTTATTGGCCGGATGCCTTAACAAGGGCTCCTGGATTTCAGCAGTGGAGCCAACACTTCCCCAGCAGACCCACTGCTAAATTAATATGCTTTTCCATCTTTTATTCCAAAATAGCACAATCTTAGTCAATTTCTAACCCTCTGTACCAAAAGGAATAAAAATGTACACAAACTTGCAGTTGTTCAGGTGAATGCATTTAAGTGAGTTTCCATAATAACTACTTAATCTGTTATTTCCAAGTGGATTTACATAATTAATTTACCTGCCAAGACCACAAAATGATTAACACTTTGGACCTGATAAAAGCAGTATGCCGGTATGTGTAGTTAGCTTACTTTTCGGATTATGCTGGTAATTGATCTCTAGGTAATTGGTTTTGATCATCCCGATTGTAAGCCAAAGCATCTTTTACAATTGTTACTCTTCTCTAATCAGTTCTAGTGGTGAACACTCTGAATGACTATAATTTTGTGGTAAAATAGCCTTAGAGCATACAGAGCAATGAAAGTTCCAAATTTGGCAGATAATTGTTTTCACTTCCAATGACGAGCAAGTCGTATTCCATGCTGTATGATCAGATTGCCAGCCAAAATCTCAGTTAGCAAATGATCCATAACACAACAAATATAAACCAAAGTCTGTTTTTTTTAGGCTGGAGTCTTAAAAAGGCACCACTTTTCATAAACTAATGATTTTCCATATCAAATAAAGATTAATTCTTTTAATTAAACATGCAACTGTACTGAGTATAGTGCAAATCATGAGTAAAGGGTTTACTATGCAATTTGGTGCAGCACAGATTGTTTTGTCAGTAGCTGTTTTGGCTATTTTACAGGATAAACTACTTGTAAAAGTGAGAACTACATGAATAATTCACCAACCTGACACCAATGGATCAACTGTTTCAATCTCCTCAGTCAATTTTAACTGCAATTAAGAAACATCTTTAATTAAAGCTATTTTTGACTACATATATTAGTTAATAGAGTGCTTTTGTGATTGTGTTAATTGCACATGCCATCTTATATTAAGTAGATATGGTCTGCACAAATAATTATACATGTCACAGAAAGTATTTTAATGTAAAATGTAGCAGTTATTGAAAGTGAAAGTGTTTAATCAATCATTTTGTTTCAAATAAATTTAAGCTTTAAGTGAATAGCATGGAAAATGAACTACTTTAAATACAGGATTATTACTTGAGATGCATTAACTACATTGAAATCACCTTTAAATACTTGCTTAAAGATGGCTGTATCTAAATTTACATGAAATTAATTGACTTATTGCAAAGAAAAAATAATAAAAATGACGCCATTGCCTGTCTGGTGGAATGGGGAATTCAAACAGCAGCACCTAGGTCATAGGTTTGTGCCCATAATTTCCATTTCAGCATTTTGGGCAGGTTGTTCCAGATAGGGAAACGACAGAGAGATTAACTGGTTGTTTGTCACTTGTTTGCTATTTGTGGTACGTTACTGTACACAAATTGGCTGCTGTATTGCCTACATAACTGTGATTGTACTCCAGAAGTAAATTGTTGGTTACAAACATACAAATTAGGGGCAGGAGTAGGCCATTATGTCCCTCAAGCCTGCTCCGTCATTCAATAAGATCATGGCTGATCTGATTGTGACCTCCACTCTACATTCCATCTACCCTTGCTAACCTTTGACTTCCTAGCTAGTCAAGAAGCTGTCTACTTCTGCCTTAAAAATAATCAATGACTCTGGGGAAGTGAGTTCCAAAGATTCATGACCCTCTGAGGGAAAAAAATTCTTCCAACTCTATTTTAAATGGGAGACATCTTATTTTGAAACTGTGTCCCCTAGTTCTAGTCTCTCCCACAAGGGGAAAGCATCCTTAGAGCATCAACCCTGTAAAGCCCCCTCAGGATCTTATGTTTCAATAAGATTACCTCTCAATCTTCTAAACTCCGATGGATACAGGCCCAGTCTGACTAACCTTTCCTCGTAAGATAAATGCCTCATCTCATTTATCAGTCGAGTGAATCTTCTCTGAACTGCTTATAGCACATTTATATCCTTTCTTAAATAAGGAAATCAAAACTGCAGTGCTCTAGATGTGGTCTCACCAATGTCCTGTACAACTGTAGCAAAACATCCCTACTTTTATATTTGTTACAACCAGATGAAGAATGAGATAGCTCCCCTTCTATTCTGCCCCCTCAGTTGTCGCAACAAACACTTAAAAAATTTATCTTCCCTGCAAATTACTTTTCCAATCCAAATGTCTTTATTTGTTAATAAGGAGCCTATCAAACTAGGTTTTCTACGGTCAAAGGAAGAGTAAGTTTATTAGCAACTAAACGTGAGAAGAAAATAATGATGCAACGATACATGCACGCAGATATCAGAAGTAAGAATGTTAGAGTCCAATAGAAGTTAAAAGAATATATGATTAAGTCCTTTGCTTGTCTTTGAGGTGTGAATTGTTGAATGTTGTGGCTGTTTGAAGTTAGTTGGTTTCCAATAGAATCCTGAAGTTGACTTGGTTCAGGTCTGCACTTTGTTGAAGACACTCTTTTAGCTTAGAAGAGAGAGAGATTGATTGATCTTTGTTGCTCTCTTACAGCGGTTTTTAGACAACTGTCAAGTTCCTTTTTTCCTCCTCTTCCTTCTTCTGATTCTGCTTGGCAGAACCAGTTTTTAAAACTCCTGTCTGCATATTCCCAGAAAGGAATTTGATTGGCATGTCTCGCCATCATTGTTGCAGACCAAGTAATCCCATTTTTAATCTTTTAATCTCCAAAACTTTTGATGCATTTAAAGATAAAAATCAACAGGAGGTGGGATTATTTTGTCCTCCACAGGGTTTTGAAAGCCTCATGAGTACCTGACTGGTTAGTCGTTCTCGTTGTCTTGATAGAATTAAAGCTGATCAAAGTCTAGCCCTTTGCATTTTTAATGCCTTCCTTTCAAGAGAGTTCTTGCTTGAAGTGGACCTTGACACTCCCCCAGATGTGAAATTCCACGCAACAAGTCTGCAGTTCAAATCATATAGAAATTTTCCAGAGAAGTGTTCAACTTAGAGTATCAGAAATCAGGTGACTTGTGGCAGCCATTGTTTGATCAGTGTCTCTTGTATTTTTTTTAAAAAACAAGTTCATTAAGTCTATGGTTAGCTGGTGAAATTGTAGGTAGATATCACTTAGTCACAGCTTCCTGTCGTTGTGACATATTCCATGCCCCTTTCAATAAACAACAATATTCCATTAGCTTTCCCAGTCACTTACTGTTCCTGCATAATAACTTCTTGTGATTCATGTATGAGGACATCCAGATCCCTCTTATGGCAGACCTCTGCAATCCCTCTCCATTTAAATAATATGTTTCTTTTCTGTTCTTCCTGCCAAAGTGAACAAGTTCACATTTTCCCACATTATACGCCATGTGCCAAATTTCTGTCCACTCACTTAACCTGGCTGTGTCCCTTTGCAGACACCTCATGTCCTCTTTACAGCTTACTTTCCCAGCTATCTTTCTGTCATCAGCAAATTTAGCAGCCATGCATTTGGGCCCTTCATCCAAGTCATTGATATCAATTGTAAATAGTTGAGGCCACAGCACTAGTCCTTGTGGCATCACATCTTGCCAACTGAAAATGATCCATTGATGCCTACTCTGTTTTTTGTTAACCAATCCTCTGTCCATGCTGATATAAAAGCAAAATACTGTGGATGTTTGAAATCTGAAATGAAAACAGAAAATGCTGGAAAAACTCAGCAGGTCTGACAGCATCTGTGGAGAGAGAAACAAAGTTAACATTTCAAGTCCATATGACTTCTTCAGAGCTAAAGAGAAGTTGAAAGTGATGGAATTTATACTGTTAAAGGGGATGGAACAGGTAAAGCTGGTTAGAAGGTGGGATCTAAGGAGGGATTGACAAAGATGTCATGGACACAAGACAAAGGTAGTGTTAATGGTAAGGGCTGAAGAAGGTGCTGTAGTGGCATAAAGGTGAGAAAGCAGAATGTGTGAAAAGCAGAACAAATGTCAGCACTCTGTGGAAGAACAACATAGTACAAGTGACAGATGACCCTTTTGGGGGTGGGGTGGGCGGAGGGGCAGTGGTTGGGGAAAAGGGATAAAAAGGGGGATAGATCAATGAATAAATGAATAAAAATAATTAAATAAAAATATATTTACAAAAGGGATTTAAAAAAGGGTGAAGGCAGAGGAGAGAGTTCATAGTCCGAAGTTGTTGAACTCAGTGTTAAGTCCAGAAAGCTGTAAATTGCCTAATCAGAAGTTGAGGTGCTGTTCCCCCAGTTTGTGTTGGGCTTCACTGGAACATTGCAGCAGGTCAAGGATGGACATGTGGCTATGAGAGCAGGATGATGCATTGAAATGGGAAGCGACAGGAAGGCCTGGGTAATGCTTATGGACAGACTGAAAGTGTTCCGTAAAGTGGTCACCCAGTATGCGTTTGGTCTCCCCAATGTAGAGACCGCATTGGGAGCGGCGAATGCAGTAGACCAAATTGAAGGAGGTGCAAGTGTAGCGCTGCTTCACCTGAAAGGAGTGTTTGGGTCCTTGGATGGTTAGGAGGGGAGAGGTAAAAGGTCAGGTGTTGCGCCTTCTGTGATTGCATGGGAAGGTGCCATGGAAAGGGGGTGAGGTGTTGGGGGTAATGGAGGAGTGGGTCAGGGTGTCCTGGAGAGAATGGTCCCTATGGAACGCTGACAGGGGAGTTGAGGGGAAGATGTGTTTTGGTGGTGGCATCATGCTGGAGTTGGCGGAAATGATGGAGGATGATCCTTTGAATGCAGAGGCTCTACCCCTGCTCTGGCTGCAGGATGGGTAGCAATGTCACCAATCTGGCTTGGGAGGCAGTGGCAGCGGCGGTCAGCGCAATCGCCCTGCAGAGGAGAACAGCCACCCAGTGCTGCAAAAGGATGGATGATCTCCTCCGTTCCTCCAGGGTAAGTCACTCTTTTCATCACTCCCAACTCTCACACTCACAAACTCATTACATATCCATAGGGCTCTCACTCACTGCCAGTGCAAGAGTCATCACCATTTACTCTGTCACACACACCGTATTATCCTCATCCCGTCCATTGGACCACTCACCACCCACACAGGCCAGGCAAACTTATAAACTGGCCCAACAGGAGTCCTGATACACTCTCCCCATCTCTATACATGCAGAACAAACTGGCTCACAACAGGAGGGAAAGGTTGCAGACAGGTGGAGGGATGCCGGAAATCAAAGCTCTGACAGAATTCTAAAATAGAGCCATTCAGCTGGCCAGTGATGACCGGGACCATTGCTGTGCTGACGGTGAGGTCGGTGCTGCTCTACCAAATGAAGATCCAGCAATGCAACATCAGATAACCATGCTGTGAGTGATGTGTCCTCTTTCACAGGCCACAGCCATGCACTAATTATCTCCCCTTGCTTTCACAGGCACATCTGCCAAACAGCCGACAGAGTCCATGACCCAGGGCCTCCAATCAAGCTCTGAAGAAACCTCTGAAGAGGATTCTGAAGGCACTGTCCCTGAAGTCGCGTCACAGCACTCACCCACACCCTTCACCAGCACAGAGAGACACACCTCGGTGTGGCCTAGATTTGGAGTAGCCTCGGGATCACAATCTGGTGAGCACATTGCACTGTCTGATCCACAGCAGGTGGAGGCAGGGACTTCCCAGGTGAGATGACGAGCCTCTGGATTCGGTCATGTCACAGTTGCTGGGGCTGCAAAGGCAAGCTAGGGAACGACAGGATGGGATGTCTGCTGTACTCCTCAGATTGCAAGGCATGATAGAGGAGTCAGTCCATCTTCAGGCTGAGATGATAGTGCCAGCATTGCAACACACCGAGGTCAACACTGGCAGGATGGCAGCGGCCATGGAGACCTCGGTCCAGGACGTCACTCATGCACTGCTGCACAGGCTCAACTCCATCACTGATGCCATAGTTGGCCTCTAACAGTGTGTACACGAGAGGGGCGCTGGGCAGCTCAATCTCACTCCAGTTACCTCTTCCGTTCACTCCAGTTACCCCTTCCGTGTCAGCTAGGGGCCCTCGGACACCCATAGGGAGGAAGATTAGCAGGTGTACACTCCGGGGCCATCCACCCAGGTGACTCTGGGAGTGATCGGCCCATCTGAATGCTATGTTCGTCTGACCTCCGCAGATCCAGCATCACAGGCCGAGGAGGGTGCCACTGCCACACAGCAGGACCCCAGAAACAGGCCGGGGCCCTCCAGGTCTCGGCCCTCCAGAGGAAGCCCGTCAAAGTCATCACAGACAGGGTGTCACAGTCAGCAGGCTGCATTCACCTCTGCTGTGGATGTCCAGGGAGTACCAAGACATAGCAGCAGGGTTAGGAAAGTTTGGTAAAAGTAGTTGCACAGCCTGACCATGGGCGTTGGTCACTTCTACATACTGTTCATTATTGTCAATAAACTCCTAAGAATGTCTCCCTACCTGTGGCTCCTTCTTCTGATGAGCAGTGTTCTTGTCACTCAGATGTGAAATCTTTCTGCACAGTATTAAAGTCAGGTGTCTCAGTCCAGGGCCCTTTCCCTGTGCTCTGTGTAGCCTTCAGACCACAGCGATGGTCCAGCTTCACACTCCCTGGAAACATTACTGATGCCTGCACCTTGGTGGTGCTGGTCATCGCTGCCAGAATGTAGTGGGCAGGTGCCACAGAGTTTTCTCATTCTCTCTGTTTGCTCTCGGCACCTTTAAGGTGGGGCTGGCCCCCATCACACCAGCATCTGCGACCAGTGATGCTGTGCACCAGCTCCTGAAGGGCTGAAGGCAGACACAGCATCAGATGCGTCTAAAGTTTCATGACTAAGTCTCTGAGATGGCCCTGATCGTGGAGCGCAAGCCCTCGGCCAGACAGGAGTCAGACATTCTCAGAGGCTATGTGAAGATCTGTGGAGTGTCCCCACTGCATGTTGTCATTATTCTCCTGCGACCAAGCCACTATTAGGGCCTCCACTGCATCTCCAAGACAGGAGCATTCTCGGAGGGTATTGGCACTACAATAAGCCAGACTGGAGTCAAACATTCACAACTGTGATGTGAGGAACGTCGTATGTCCCGGAGATACCTATAATCCTGGGTGCATTCGAAACATGAGGGATGGAACTTCAGTTGGAAAACACGTGGGTAAGTCGGAGATGGAGACAGTCACTGAGGAAAGAAATATGGCTGTGAAAGTGAGTTTTGTTAAACAATCCATGCTGTTCTTTATGTTCTGTCCACTCTTCTGGTCTGCCACTCATCTTTGCAGAATTATGTACTTTTTCTTTCATTTGGTACTATCTTTAACTCCCTTAGTTTGCAACGGATGGTGTGTCCTTCCCTTAGAGTCTTTCTTTCTCACTGGAATATATCTTTTCTGAGTATTCTGAAATATCTCCTTAAATGCCTGCAACTGCATGTCTATCCCTTAATTTAATTTCCCAGTTCACTTTAGCCAGCTCAAATTTCATGCCCTCGTTATTGCCCTTATTCAAGTTTAAAATGCTAGTCTTAGTTGTACTTCCCTCTCCTTCAAAAAGAATGTGAAATTCATTCATGTTATGATCACTGCTATGGGGAAGGGGGGGGCGGCGGGAGGGGTGTGTGGGGGGAGTGGTGGGGGGGGTGCCTTCACTATGAGGTCATTAATTAATCCTGTCTCATTCCACATTACCAGACCTAGAATAGCCTGCTCTCTGGTGCTCTAAGAAACCCTATGAACGCATCACATAGGCCACCTTTATCAATCTGATTTGTACAATCTTTATGAAAGCCTACTGTTGCTTTGGCAAAACTGCTGCAGTCATGCCTTCTGCTGTGCAAATCAGCAACGAGAAGGCCTCCAGTTGATTGTAGCCTGAATCCTTTTAAAGAGCAGAAGGTGTCCTCACTGCTCTTCCAATTGGAAGTCTCATCCAAAAGGTAACTTGGTGGCAAAAGTTAAAAAAATTAAGCTCTCGCCTGTCTTATTTTTATGGTCAAGTAATCCATGTGTCAGAGTGCAGGCACTCTACCTCCAGCCCTCTTGAGGAAACCCTGGGCCCACATAAAGGGGGCAGAGACCCAGTATCATGTGTCTTTGCCCCACATTTCCTATTATTAATGCCTGGAGAATAAACATTCCTTGGGTGCTAGAAAAATTAACCACATAGTTTTAACTGCCATGTTAAATTGGTAGAATTGTAATGATTTCTTTTAAACAAAATTGGTATGATGGTGATAAACTACTTTTCCTCATTTTTTATATTTAGTGTTGATTATCACATTGTTGGAATAAATAGCAGCAGAGAATAAAATTACGCATGAATTTAACTTGATGGAAGAGTTTTCATTCAAATCATGGCCTTTCTGTCACCTCATCTAGTGCCTGAGGAGCTACTTGCAAGTGATTAATAATTCTCAAGACATCAAAGTTCGATTTGTCATGCCACATATACCTTCATTTATTTCTGTTCTTGCTGCACGACCTTTGTGTTGGTGTTCTTTTCTCTTTATATAACTGCAACTATTGTTGAGGATGTTTTAAGCATTATTATCAGAGGCAGCTTCTGACTTCTAAACTAGTTTTACTAATTGTAAGCAAGGCCTACGTACATCAAAGATTATTATCAGCTCACATTAACATCCATCATTCAGTCATGCTTATCACCTATAACCTATATTATTTCTACTGCTGTAGATTGCAAAGTACATATTGAGTAAAACACACAAAGCATTTAATTTTGATTATTATTCCAAGTGAATTGAAGTTTAATGAGACTTCCTTTAAGTAAAAATATTTTCTTCTGTTTCCTTTTTGAGAAACTCCCGTTACACCATGCAGCATCATTGGCAGGTGACTACTACCCAAATGTCCAACAATGCCACTTTAAAATGGCTGCTAAGCATTGAAGCACTAATCTGTTACAATTTCAAAAGGCCTTCTTGTCAAAGATAGTATTTTAACCACTAAGTAAAAGTCAATTATTTAGAGAGCAATTTCTGCTTTGTGCTTTCTAACTATAACAATCCCAATGTCTACTGCTAAATGAATACTGGAAGTCATCAATTTATTTAATATTTTATCTTGTTTTTTGCCCTTCCCCTTTAAAGTTCCCTAAATGGGAGACTAAACAATTTTGCTTTCCCTTGGTCAGAGGAAGTGAAAGCAAGTGGGCCATGGTAGCTCATGCTAAAAATATCCTTTGTGGGATCAAGCTTAAGGCTACGCTCTGTGGGGTAGATTTGACTTTAGGCAATAGTGTAAAGTGGGCAATAACAAATCAGCACCTGTTCCACATCTCTCTCAATTTTCATTTTCTTTGACTGCATTTGAATTGAAAAATCCAGAGAAATGTAGCTTGAATTTACATTGCACCTTTCAAACCTCAGGATATCCCGTAGTGTTTCACACCAGTGATGTATTTTGAAGTGCACAGTTGCAGTGTATGGAAATGGGACAAACAATTTTCAAGATCCCACAAACGCCAGTGTTTGAGGAATAAATGTTAGCCAGAACATGAGCACATCTCTCTGCTTCTCTTTGAATAGTGCCATGAGGTCTTTTAAGTCCACCTGAGAGGGCCAGATTTTAGTGAATATCTTATTCGAAAACTGTTTCTGATAGCCCAGCACTCCCACAGCCCTGCAGTGAAGTCTTAGCCGAGAGGACATGCCCAGATATCTGGTGTGAGACTTGAACCCACGACTTTCTGCTTCATAGATGAGAGTGCTACTACAGAAACAAGGATGAGTGTTCATCCCTGCTCAGTGTCTTGTATCTACTATGCTTCCTGAGATTTCCCACAGCCAATAGCTAGGACCCCTTTACCATTATTGATTTACTAAAGGAGATTAACTGCCCGACATTTACACCTAAAAGTGACTAACTGCCAGTTAAAAACCATAAACTTTCTCAGCTGGTAGTGGAAGTGACCACTTCCTTTTGATAGTTCCATTACCTCTTTCTCTGTTACAAATTTTCCAGAGAGTTTTTGCTCTATTTTATGTACATATTTTCGAATTGCTCATTTGAGGTTGAGATGTGCAGTAGATACATAAAAACATAAGAATTAGGAGCCCTTCGAACCTGCACCACCATTCAATAAAATCATAGCTGATCTTGCACCACAAATCCTGCATTATCTCCATATCCTTTGACTCCATTAGTATCTTCTTTTAAGTATTAAGCATCCACGGATCTCTGGAATAGAGAATTTCAAAGATTCATGGCACTTTGAATGAAGAAATTTCTCCTCAGTCCTAAATGGCTGAAACTCTCACTCTTAGTTCTAGACTCTCCAACCAGAGGAAGCATCCTCCCAGCATCTGTGTCAAGCCCCTTAAGAATTTTGTATGCTTCTATGAGATCAACTCTCATTAAGAACAGAAGAATATAAGAAATAGAAGCAGGGGTAGGTCATTTTTCTCTTTCAACCTGCTCTGCCATTCAGCTACATCCTCTCCATTTCCCTCAATTTCCTTAGTATCTAAAAATCTATTGATCTCTTACTTGAATATACTCAACGACTGAGCATCCACAGTTCTCTGCATTGCTTTATCCTTGTCTCATTCTTCTAAATTCTAGGGAATATAAGGCTAGTATACTCAATCTCTCCACGTCGGACAATCCCTTCATCCCAGGCCTTAGTTTAGGGAATTCTTGTTGCACTTCCTCTAAGGCAAGCATGTTTTTCCTTGAGTAAAGAGACCAAATCTGTACACTGTACTCGCCAGGTGTGATCTAACCAAGGCCCTATATAATTGCAGTAAGACAACGTTACTGTTGTCCTCAATAGCCTTTGCAATAAAAGTAAACGTAACATTTGCTTTCCTAATTGGTTGCTGTACCTGTATGTTAACTTTGTGATTTGTGCACATTTCCTGACTCTCATCTGTTTTAAAAAAAAAAGTTATTAAATTTTCCCTACCAAACTTGATAACTTTATATTTTTCCACATTATATCCATCTGTCCCGTTCTTACCCACTCACTTAACAGGCAGAATTTTAATTGTCAAGAGAGTGCAGATTTGAGTGCAGGTGGGGTTTTGAAGCTCTGAAAAATGGCATTAGGTCATAAATCCAACATGACCCTGCCCACTTCTAGGTTTAACCTTGGTGGGTTTGCAGGCAAGCAGGAAACCCTCATAGAGCTGTCGGCTAAGTAATTAAATTATTTAATTCCTCGATAAAGCCAAAATTCTGGGCTAAATCCTGAGTTCAAGAACCAATGCACAAGTTTCCCGAGCTGTATGAAACTCACCAGGGTCAACCAGCCAGAGTACAATGGGCAGCGCTTGTTCAGTGAAACTATTAGGCTTGGAAGCATTCAAAAAGTGAAACTGAATGCCTACGTGAGACTGGTGCTCACTGCAATTCTTCTGAGCCTACTTTCCTGGCTTGACAGGTGATTTTCAACTTGAAAGTAATTTCACCTGCCATGAGCTTAATTCAGCTTGATCTGTACTTCCCTGCTGTCAGCCATCACTGCGGCATGGGAGCAGCTTGTGTAGCTCAGCTCATCTTGGACCTCTGATGCGGGACCAGAAGGACAGCACCAGCAGAAGTTACCCTCTCCTAACCACATGCCGTTTCACATGTTCATGGAGATGGACACAGAGATCTAGCTCCGTTGAGACCCCCAAAAAAGGCTCTACAGGCAGTGGATCAACTCTCTCGATGTGTGAGCACCAATGCCTTAGAAGGCTCATGCATCACAGCATGTTGTTGCTGATATCTGCAGCCTCCTGGAAAAATACCTCCTTCCCAGTGAACCATGTGTACACCCTCTGCCAGTGAACATCAAAGTCCTTATCTCTGGAGACCCCTCCCCCAACCCAGCTTAGTTCTCTGTCTCTCCCTGGAACCCTTCCCTCTCTTCGGCATAGAGAGAAAGCAGAGAGCTGTGAGAGGACAGAAGGACAACACTTGTGGAAGGTGACGGTGAGGCACAAAGATGAGGGTGAGTGTTGCTATTGGCTGTTCTGATGGAGATGTGAGGAGGTGTCTAAAGAGAAAGGAATGAGTGGAGCTGTAAGGCGTATTGGTCTGAGGAGCCTTGTGTAGGAAAATGTTAGGGAAGGCAGAGTGTGGGGGTTGGACCCAAATGTGAAATGCCATTGACCTTTCCTCCCTTCCTGAGGTCCATGAATCTCTTTGGAAACTGGTTCCAGGGGTCACCCTTGCTGCTCACTTCCTCAGCACTTCCATCCAAGCTGACTTTTTTGAGAGGCTGGCCTCTTCTTCCAGTCCTTGGAAAACATCACCTCACTTCTCTCCCTCCGATTCTGCAGCAGGATTTCGAGGTAAGAGTCAGATCCTGGAGATAAAACTTACCAGGTGTCCTTTTCATTCCTCTGGTTGCTGAAGCATCAGGAATAAATGTACAGTTCATCCATTTAAATCTCTGCTGGGGTCCAGTTAACTAGAAACCTTCCCTTTGTCACATGTGGTCATGCTCTCTGGTCAGGACCCAGAAGCGGGATGCTAATGTCATTGCCGTGTTAAAAAGCTACGGCAAAGCCCACTTTAATTACAAACGCAGCTAATGGCCCCATCATTGCATGTGTGCCTGTTAAAATTTGACCCCACCTATTTATATCCCTTCGCAGTTTTTTTGCATCCTTCATACAGCTTACTATCTCACCTAGCTTTGTATCATCAGCCCAATTTGGATACATTACTCTCAGTTCCCTCATCTGTCATTGACTTGGATTGTAAATAACTGAGGTAGAAGCACCTGATTCTTGCGGTGCCCCACTGGTTTCAGCCTGCCAAATCAAAAAGATCTGTCTATTCCTATTCTCCGTCTTCTGTCTGTTAGCTAAACCTCAATCCATGCAAATGTATTACCTCCAATCCCATAAGGCCTAATTTTGTGTGCCACCTTATTAATTGCTTTTTGAAAACCTAAATGCAATATATCTTCTGGTTCCCCCTTATCTACCCTGCAAAAAAACTCTAACAGATTTGTCAAACACAATTTCCCTTCCATAAATCTGTGTTGATTCTGCCCAATCATATTATGATTTTCTAATTGCCCCATTACCGTGCCCCTAATAATTCTGGCATTTTCCCTACTATTAAGCTACAGACTAAATGCCCTATAATTCCCTGTTTTCTCTTTCCCTCCCTTCTGTCATGGTAGGGATGCATTTGCTACCTTCCAATCCATGAAATTGTTCTAGTACCTAGGCAATTCTTTGACGATTAAAACTAATGCATCCACCATCTCTGTAGCCAGCTCTTTTAAAGCCCTAGGATGTAGGCCATCAGGTCCAGAGGATTTGTTGACTTTATTTCCTCCATTTTTACTGGTAATGATATCCCAGAGTTCCTCATTTCCACCTGACCCTTAGTTTCCATTATTTGAATTTTTTGTTGTGTTTTCTACTGAGAAGCCAAGTACAAAGTATGCATTTAATGGCTTTGCTATTTCTTTATTCCCTATTATAATTTCTCTTGTTATGCCTGTAAGGGATCCGTAGTTATTTTTGCTAAGCTCTTCCTCTCTACATATTTTTCAAAGCGTTTACAATCTATTTTTATGTCTTTTGCTGGTTTACATTCACACTCAATTTTCTCTTTCTTTATCAATTTCTTGGTCATCCTTTGAATTTGAAAATCCTCCCAATCTTCAGTCTGACCACTTTGTGTAACATTATAAGCCTCTTCCTTTAACTTCAGACTACCTTTAAATTCTCTTTTAAGCCATTGTTGGACCACTTTTCCCATGGGATTTTCATTCTTAAAGTGATTGTTTGTGAATTATGAATTATTTCTTTTAATGTTTAGCATTTTAGCTTTATAACAATAGGAGCCTTTTCACACAATGGACGGAATTTAATGCCCTCCTCCCGTGGCGAGTTTGGTGATGGGGGCATTTAATCAGATAGGAGGGTACCCTCCAGCCTCTACCCCTATAAAGTCCAAGGCCTGAGGAAGGCCTTCCCATTCTGCTGCTAATTGCATTAATTGTCCACTTAAGGGCCTCATTCCGCTGTCACTGATATAAACCCAGAAGCAGATGCCCCCCTTGCAGGTAGCACCAAAAGCTAACCCTTGCATGGTTGCTTGCAGGCTCCCCAGGGGTCCGTTATTCAAAGGTTTTCAGTGTCTGATTGAGGGACCTGGCATTGGGAATGGAGGGTGCCACTGAGAGCCAATCCCCTGCTCTTGTCTCTGACCCATTTCCTCCTCTCCTTTAGTGCTTTACGTCACCACTGGACACCTCAAAGTGTTCACAGCCAATTAAGTACTTTTGAATGTAGTCATTGTTGTAATGTAGAATTTTTTTTTTAATGGCCAAACTGCCTCCTGAGGATGGAATAATCAATTGGTTGCCTGCTTGATCTCACCTCCATTAAAACTGGAAGTGAGTTGCATTCAAGTCTGAAAGTTCTAATATTTTAAATTCCCATCCAACCTAAACCCACCCATTTTTGGGGTTTAAAATTTCCACAATTGTAACCGCTGCTGTATGTCTAGAGGGTGACTTGTCAGACTGCACTGAAGATGTGCTATTGAACAGTAACAGCAGGAATAGGCTTCACCAGCATGATTATTTGCCATTGAATTGAATGCTTTGAACAAGCTTTTGGTCACCTGCCCTAATATCTTCTTATGTGGCTCAGTGTCAAATCATGTTTGGTAACATTCCTCTGAAGTGCTTTAGGACATTTTACTACGTTGGAGGCACTACAGAAATGCAAGCTGTTGTAATGGAGAGTATAGACAGTTGGCATTTCAAGTTTATATCTTAGAAGTGAACAAGCCTGATACGTTGACAGATGCTGACTGATCTGCTTTATGTTTCCAGTTCCTTTCGTTTTTTTGTTTTGGATTTCTAGCATTTGTTTCTATTTGACCGGCATTTCTTATGTTTCAGTCTTTTCAAACAAAGAATTTTTTGAGCTCATACTATTCGACTTTTTAAGAAGTTGCAATTATTTGTGTATTTGAGGAGTTGGTCAGAGATGCTAGTTAGGAAATATCACACTTTCAAAAAATATATTTTCCTCTTCCCTATCTAATTTTGCCACAACCTGTTTAAAATTGCTGTAAGTTGCTCAGAGATGGTTTCTATATTGCTTTTGAGACCAATGTTACCTCTAATAAATATTTTTAATGCAATTTTCTCCTCCACTTTACAGTCACATTTGTTTCATTGAACAGGAGAGTGGGTGTATGAATCATGACTCCCACCATAGCTTCCTATGGTTGTGCATTTGTGCAGAAGGCACGCCATTATTTTCCAGCAGGGTGAGAAAGTGTCAAAACATTCTCTGAGAGGTGTAAAGATCCAGCTCACAGCCCAGCTGAGTACTCATCAAAGTTTAATATTAAATTCCCAAGATAATTTTATTAAATATGAAACATGTTTTTATTCTTAATACTTGACACTGAGTTTCTCAGTCTAGATCCTTATTTGCTTTGTCCTGAAGGAAAGCAAAGATTCTTTCAGAATAAAAAGGGCAGAGCGATAAATGGAGTTAAGGCTTGGTGCATGACACAGATTGTGCCAGGTACTAGTTAATGCTTTTAATACTATTTCTTTATTCAAACTGTAATATTTTACTAGGCAAACATAAAGAGAATAAGACCTTGGTTTAAAACAGTACTATTTCCAACAAAGTTCATTGAAGACCCTACTGATCTTTGTTACACAATGTTAGTTTAATCCCTTCCATTTCCTTCTTATTTTATCCCCCTTTTCTTGACAGTAGTGATTGACACTGGATTTTAGCTCAATGCAGTAGCTGGCTAGTAGGTGTAAGTGGAATCTTGCACACAGGAGGCTGCAGGCTGAGGACCTGTAGGAACAGTCACTGACACTCATGTAGCTATGGCTCAGTTGGTAACATTCTTGCCCCTGGACCACAAGGCTCAAGTCCCATTCCAGTGTCTGAGCACAAAAAATCAAGGCTGACACTCCAGTGCTGTACTGAGGGAGCACTGCACTGTCGGATGAGACATTAAACCAGGGTCCCATCTGCCTCCTCAGGTAGATGTAGACGATCCCAACCCGTGAGAAAGAAGCAGGATTGGTGGAGATAAGTTGCACAGATCATTCCACTGAACAGACTGTGCTAAAACAGCTCTTTTATTATGGATAAACAAATACACTGAATGCTAGAAATCTGTAACATAAAGAAAATGCTGAACAACTAGATAGAAAGGATAATCAACATTTAATATGCAACCCTTTGTCAGAGCTTAATTTTCAGATAACGCATGTTCACTACCAGCATTTTCTGTTTTTAACTATGAATCATTGTTGTCACGGTCACTGGGGATAGTGAGCTGCAATATCAAGCCCACTGCTCCCCAAGCTGCGACAAATGTAAAAAAAATTTACCAACCCACCTAATTGTTTAATTTAGATTAACAGAATACAAGCACCATGTTTGTAAACTTAATAAGTAAATAACTGTTTATTGAACAAATTATCTTTAACCAGTGGCGAAAGAAAGAAATATGAACTGCTATTTTCTAACTCTATAACCTAAACTCTACCCCTTCTTGAATCCCTATACACACATACCAGACACATAAGACACAAACACATGGATTTTAAGGGTGGGATAGAACAATTCAATAGCACCAATTCTGGAGTACAGGATTCGATGGGTTGATTTTGACCGATGTCTTCCAAATTGCTTTCAGTTCTTTGTTGATGACATGAGGTAGTCTTCCAGCACTTTCAGTCTTTAGCTCACTGGTTGAGTGCTTGCTTTTCAATGTCTCTAACGGTGATTTTCCCCTTTTCCTCTTGACAGGGGTTTTCAGAGAGGGAGCAGGTTGTAGATATATGAGGGGAAAAAGCCAGCTAGCTATTATTGTAGAATTACTTGAATCCCACTCACAGGGGAGACAGGTCTTGTTCATTTCAGGCTAGGAGTTATTCTGCTGCATTGCTCTCACGCAAACCCTGGTCACTTGGTCAGGAGCCAATTAAAACGTTGCCAGCAGTTCCCCATTAGATCAAACTCCTCCTTGGCACCATCCTTCCTGTCTTTCATGGCACAATCTGTTTCAGGACAGCAACATTGTATATATCCCTCACATTGTTCCAGCAGACTAGTCTTTCAAATTGCAGCCATTGTAATTTTAATCCACAGTCCAACAGAAATAAGAAGATATGTTCTTTACATTGTCTTGTCACTGATGTTTCTGTTCTTTTGCCAATCTTGACAAGTGTAGCACTTCCCTGATCCTGGTCATCCCGGCAGCCACAACCCTTCTTTCCGCCAGCCACTGAAAAGGGCGGAGTCCTGAGCAGTGGCTCTCTGATGATAGCCGCTACTCCTGACAGCGGAGAGCTGCATCGCAAGTCGACCATGTTCCAGACTTTGCAGAAAGTGGCTCTTAATTGACTACTTAAGTGACACAATGGGCCCCCTAGCTTGCAGCCAATGTTCCAACTTTCACACTGCTGGCAATATGGCATGGCAGTGGGAAATTATTTGCCACACTCCTGTTATCTGCTCCTGTCATTTTGCCAGCTTTTTTGCCTCAAGTGTCAGCAATGGGCTCGGAAGATTCAGCCACAAACACAAGCTCTGTCTTTATGCAGCAGAAGATTTTTAATAGGAATTACCAGACTGGCATAATAAACTGAGAGTCTACGTACTGAAGCAGTGTGTTCTGAAGAAGCTCATCAATTCCATTTTGCTTTGAAAGTTATAGGGTGGAATTTTCCGCTCCGGGACTAAGTCCTGTGCCAGGGGCAGGAACCAGGAGTGTTGCCTGCCACAGAGGCCAGTGGGAATTTGCCCTGTACCGCGTGATGCCGGCCTCACTAATTATGCAGCTGGGAGTTTCCTGACATTTTTCGCGGTGAGGCGGGCTGGATGGCGCATGGTGCAACATCATATCCAGGCACCATATTTAAAAGGTGCCCAGACATCAATTTACCCACCATTAAAGGAGGAGATGGCCCGCCGATCGCAGGGACCTCTGGCCCCCAGGTTCAGTGATGCATCTTTGGAAGCCCTTCTCAGTGCAGTGGAGGCCAGGAGGGCCATCCTCTATCCAGAGGATGGAAGGAGCAGTCCGAGCCATCACACCAACCCAGCATGGGAGGATTTTTCCAGGGAAGTCACTGCCCTACAATACTGCAAAAGGATGAATGACCTCATCTGCTCTGCCAGGATAAGTGAACCCTCAACTGCTCACATTCACCTCACTGGTACAGGGAATATGGGTTTCAGTGGCAAGGGCACCATCCATGCGGCCCATACATAAAAGAGCTACTCAAAATTGTAAGGTGTTGCCTCTCAGCCCTACTGCAGTTCATCTAGTCTGCAGGTGGAGAAGCCACTGTGGATCGCTGACCCTTCTACAGAGACAACTCAAATGCTGTCTGGCGTGGAAAGGGGTTAATTGTTGAGGGTACCAGCGAACACTGCTCAAGGCATAAAAGCGAATTACTGCAGATGCTGGAAATCTGAAACAGAATCAGAAAATTATGGAAAAACTCAGCAGGTCTGACAGCATCTGCGGAGAGAGAAACAGAGTTGATGTTTCGAGTCCGTATGACCCTTCTTCAGAGCCAGAACCTTTGTAGGTAACCTGCAGTGCATCGATCACATGGCGCACAATCCAGTGGGTTATTTGTAAGACTGGAAGGATGAGAGGGAGATCTATGGACCCTCAACAAACAAACGGTAATATCCAAAGATGGTAAGACTCTCCTCAAAGAAATGGACAGCATCAAACCTGCTGGAAAGAGCACTTTGTGGAACTACTTAATCAGAGCTCCCCAATACATTGACCAAATCAGAGTTGAGCTGCCTGGTTTGAATTTGAACAAAAGCTTTGCAATTAACTGTTCCCTAGTGTATTCTTCACAGCAACGCCTCTAACAATCAGAGTCCACTTGCCAACCAATCAGCACTCTCTTCTCATGAAGTATAAATTGTCGTTCCCATTCCTCGTGGTATTCTTGTGAACTGTCCTGATGAGTGCAAGACAAAAAGTTTCGACAGCATGTCTCTTTTTTTCCTAGTAATAGTCAAGTTCTGTACTACCAAACAACTATTTATATAACCTTATTTATTCATTTCCAATATTTTAAACCTCCTACATCAGGAACAGAGATCATACTTAAGCCATGAGTGGCCAATAGACACACATTATATCTTTTGTTTTGTTTAATTTGACAGAGCAGTGATGTGACTCTTGAAATCCTACTAATGTTTTATTATTCATCATAAACCCACACAAAAGATGTTTTCCAACATTGGTGTGTGGTTCGCAATGTTCAACACATCTGTTAGTGTTATGTTATATAAGTGTATTGTCCTGAATAGATAATTGGATAAATTTGTAATTGTAGCATTTTTGAAAAAGTACTTCATATGTTTAAAGTAATAAAGTTTAGATTTATGAAAGATGGAAATTGGACCTGATAACATTATAGAAAATGGGGAATGAATGCAGCTTGATGAAAAGGCATCACGTTGTATGAATTAACAATCATCAGAGAGGAGAAAGTTAGGCATTGGAAAGAGAAATGAGTTAAGAAATCGTTTGATCAAATAACCATATAAAACTGTATAAAAGCAAAATGCTGCGGATGCTGGAAATCCGAAACAAAAACAGAAAATGCTGGAAAAACTCAGTAGGTCTAACAGCATCTGTGGAGAAAAAGAGTTAATGTTTTGAGTCTGTATGACTCTTCTTCAGAGCTCCAAAGAAAAGTCATATGGACTTGAAACGTTAACTCTGTCTTTCTCTCCACGGGTGCTGTTAAACGACCACAGTATTTATATGGCTAGTCCACTTCAATTTCTGGTCAATGGTAACCCCCAGGATGTTGATAGTGGGGGATTCAGTGACAGTAATGCCATTGAATGTCAAGGGCTGATGGTTAGATTCTCCCTTGTTGGAGATGGTCATTGCCTGGTACTTGTATGGCGTGAATGTTACTTGCCACTTGTCAGCCCAAGCCTGGATATTATCCAGGTCTTGCTGCATTTGAACATGGACTACTTCAGTATCTGAGTTGCTGAGCATTGTGCAATCATCAGCGAACATCCCCACTTCTGACCTTATGATGGAAGGAAGGTCGTTGATGAAACAGCTGAAGATGTTTGGGCCGAGGACACGATCCTGAGGAACTCCTGCAGTGATGTCCTGGAGCTGAGATGACTGATCCCCAACAACCATGACCATCTTCCTTTGTGCTAGGTATGACTCCAACCAGCGGAGAATTTTCCATTGACTCCAGTTTTGCTAGCACGCCTTGATGCCACATTTGGTCAAATGCAGCCTTGATGTCAAGGGCAGTCACTCTCAGCTCGTCTCAGGAGTTCAGCCCTTTTGTCCATGTTTGGACCAAGGCTTTATTGAGGTCAGGAGCTCATTGGCCTTGGCGGAACCCAAACTGGGCATCAGTGAGCAGGTTATTGCTAAGCAAGTGCCGCTTGATAGCACTGTTGATGACCCCTCCCATTACTTTACTGATGATCGAGATTAGACTGATGGGGCAGTAATTGGCCGGGTTGAATTTGTCCTGCTTTTTATATACAGGACATACCTGGGCAATTTTCCACATAGCCGGGTAGATGCCAGTGTTGTAGTTGGACTGGAACAGGTTGGCTAGAGGCGCGGCAAATTCTGGAGCAAAAATCTCCAGTACTATTTCTGGAATATTGTCAAGGCCCATAGTCTTTGCAGTATCCAGTGCCTTCAGCCATTTCTTGATATCACGTGGAGTGAATCAAATTGGCTGAAGACTGGCATCCGTGTTGCTGGGGACCTCCGGAGGAGGCCGAAATGGATCATCCACTCGGCACTTCTGGCTGAAGCAAATGCTTCATTATCTTTTGCACTGCTGTGCTGGGCTCCCCCATGATTAAGGATGGGGATATTTGTGGAGCTGCCTCCTCCAGTGAGTTGCTTAATCTGTTGGTTGTGGGATCACTTAGCTCTGTCTATCACTAGCTGCTTGTGCTGTTTGGCACGCAAGTAGTCCTGTGTTATAGCTTCACCAGGTTGACACCTCATTTTTAGGTGTGTCTGGTACTGCCCGTGGCATGCCCTCCTGCGTTCTTCATTGAACCAGGGTTGATCCCCCTGGCTTGATGGTGATGGTGGAGCAGGAGATATGCTGGGCCTTGAGGTAACATATTGTGTTTGAGTACAATCCTGCTGCTGCTGATGGCTCACAGCACCTCATGAATGCCCATTTGAGTTGCTAGATCTGCTAGATCTGTTCGAAATCTGTTCCATTTAGCACAGTGGTAGTGCCACAGAACATGTTGGAGGGTACCCTCAATGTGAGGGTGGGACTTTGTCTCCACATCGACTGTGCCGTGGTCACTCCTACCGATTCTGTCATGGACAGATACATCTGCAGCAGGCAGGTTGGTGAGAATGATACCAAGTATGTTTTTCCCTCTTGTTTCCCTCACCGCCTGCTGCAGACCCAGTCTAGCAGTTATGTTCTTTAGGACCAGGCCAGCTCGGTTAGTAGTGGTGCCACGACATTGAAGTCCCCCACCTAGAGCACATTCTGTGCCCTTGTTACCCTCAGTGCTTCTGCCAAGTGGTCCAACATGGAGGAGTGCTAATTCATCAACTGAGAGAGGGCGGTATGTGGTAATCAGCAAGAGATTTCCTTGCCTATGTTTGACCTGATGCCATGAGACTTCATGGTGTCCAGAGTTGATGTTGAGGACTTGCAGGGCAACTCTCTCCTGCCTGTATACCACTGTGCCGCCACCTCTGCTGGGTATATCCTGCTGGTGGGACAGGACACACCCAGGGATGGTGATGGTGGTGTCTGGGACATTATCTGTAAGATATAATTCCATGAGGATGACTATGTCAGGCTGTTGCTTGACTAGTCTGTGAGGCAACTCTCCCAATTTCGGCACTAGCCCCCATATGTTAGTAAGGCGGACTTTGCAGAGTTGACAGGGCTGAGTTTGCCGTTGTCGTTCCTGGTGCCTAGATCGTTGCCGGGTGGTCCATCCGGCTTCGTTCGTTTCTTAGAGTTTATAGCAGTTTGATATAACTAAATAGCTTACTAGGCCATTTCAGAGGCCACTTTTAAGAGTCAGCCATCTTGTGAGAGAGACTACAAGGCTAAGGTCAGGCGCACAAGCCATCTGCAAACCAACACAGTCAATGCCATCTGCAAGGAAGAAGCATCCTTGACATGAGGGATTGCTGATGATGATGGAAGGCAGAATTGAGCTTCTCCACTTGTGGGGGATGGGGAGGCAGTGTTAAATATGAATTTTTGACTCACTGGTGATTCTTTAGCTTAGAAATTCAACTCATTGTCAGCTGTGCTCCTGATGTAAAAGCAGTGTTAGATCGATATAGTTTGTGTTATTTTCTGCTACACTCAAACTTTGTTGAATGTATGTTCGATGCCATATTGACTCGCATGACTTTTAATCATCTAGCTTCTCCATCTGAAAGCAGCAAGGGCCTAGAAATATTTAGAAAAAGAAAGACTTCCATTTATACAGTGTCTTTCATGACCACTGAACATCTCAAAGTGCATAGCAGCCAATGAAGTACTTTTAAGGACCCTTCTGCCAAATTGAACTTCTGGAACTGTGTATTTATTCAGTCAAAAATCTGCCAACAAATTCTTGATGGCAAATTGCAAAGGAGGTTGTACCAGAATTATTTGAAGGGATCCTGCAGTCAGGAGGAGTTCTGGTTAGTTATTTATGCTAAGGACTAAAGTTAGGTGCTGCATATATATAAAATAGTCACTAATAATTCCATTAAGTAAAAAGGAGAAATTTCTTCACTTAGTATTCAAAATGTGGAACTTGCTGCCACATGGAATAGTTGAGGTGAACAGCATCAATACATTTAAAGGGAGGCTAGATAAGCCAATGAGGGAGAAAGAAATAGAAGGATATGCTGATGGAGGTAGATAAAGTCTGGTGGACGGAGCATGTGAAGTTTAATCACCAGGATAGACCTGTTGGGCTGGATGGCCTGATTCTGTGTTGTAAATTCTATCTAATTCTATGTAGTAATGGACACTTAAAACCTCCCTTTTAGAAATAACTCTGGGCACTCTGCATGCTTTGCCAGTAAGGAGTACCATTTATAGTTTACCACACAACTGTTTGCTTTGTGAATAAAAAATACCACTATTTGTGCGATATAGTATAAAAAACATGAATCCGGATTTTCCGGGCCACCATGATCAGTATCTCCCTGCACCCTGCCTCCCCACCCCCACCCCAGCTGAAACAACTGAGTAGGGCAGCCTGCCCAGGGGAGAACCAGCTGCCCCGCAGCCATTTAAAACAAATTGACTGTTTATAGGCTGGAGGCAGAATTTATGGCCCTCAGGGACAGGAAGTCCCGCTTCAGAGAACTCCTGACAAATCATAGGCTGGCAGCTCTCGATGTACCAGTAATGCCAATGGGAGCAATGACCACTTGCGATACTGCACTTAGGCGATGATGTAGCAAGCTGCGATGGATCAGAACTTTGTAAGTGTTTGGGGGTTGGTGAGGGTGGGGCAGAGTTTGAGAGGACATGGGGGCTGGGCAACCTTGGGGGAGCCTTCCAATAAGCCCAGGGGCTGGTTAAAGAGAGACCCTCCCACTTCCTACCATCAGCTTGTGCAGGGGAACCTGTCAATCTGGCTGCTTGGCATACGCCTCTCCCACCTCTGGTGAGATGCCGGTGGCAGCAGGAGGTTGCCCTTGAATGGGCATTAATTTCAAACATTAAGGTGATACACCACTGGTATAATTGCGGTGAGGGGAGGGGCAGATGGGTAGGCAGCGGGCAGGCCACGTGCTGTATTTTATGTGCCCCCTCTCCCACCTTCAAACCTGCTTATGCTCATTTTATGCAAAATGAGCATAAAATCCAGCTCATGGAGTGAGAATAGGCTATTAAGCTTCATCTTATACAATCTATTGTAGACTATACTCAAGTCATTTAATCTTGCTAAGAAGAATATAAGAATGGAAAGGAATAATCATGGAAATAAACAGCAGAAGAGGAGAAGGAGAACTGTGAAAGTGTGTAAAAAGCGTCGAAAGGACTAGAAAATGGAAAATTGCAGAGAAGGTAAACGAGAACCAGCAAGGAAGGTGAGTCATTGGTGGAAAAAAAAGAGCAAACAATGTGTTAATGTGTTTTTGAAAATATTTTTGTAGTATTGCTCACATCACTTGGAGAAAGGGAGATAAAGCAGGTTAGCAGGATAATAAGTCACAGATTCAGGATTATGAAGGACAAAATTTGGGACAAATGCCAGGAAGTATCTGCTAACACAAGCGTTGGTCAACAGCTGAGACAAGTGTCCAGGACACTTAAGCCCCTGCTCGGTTTTACTTTACTATTCAATCTGATGGAGGCTGTGTGAGGAATTGTTTGCACATAAATCACCAGACGTCCTGTCAGTATGGCCTCTTGCACATGGTGCTTCTCTTCTCCCAGCTGCTCCTGCTTTCTCCAGTCTTCTTGGTTGCTGCCCCTCATTCTCTAGCCCCAAAAGCAGCCCTGCTAGACCATCTGTGGAACTGTTTTGAAAGAAGCCAGAAGCAATGTAACAGCATTGTGGCTAATATTTGAGGGGATATTTTAGAGTGCAGAGAATAGATACATTACAACGAGTAAGAAAAGTCCAAGGGACGGACACACCATTTGTGGTTAACTAGAAAGGTTAAAGATAGTGTGACACTTAAAGAAAAAGCGTATAATTGTGCAACGATATGTGGCAGGCCAAATGGTTGGACAGAATATAAGACAGAGCGAAGAATGACTAAAAGGCAAATAAGGAGGGAAAAATTAGAGTATGCAAGGAAGCTAGCTAGAAATATAAAAACATATAGTAAGACTTTTTATAAATATTTAAAAAAGAAAAGTTAACAAAGTGAGCCTTGATCCTATAGAAAGCAAGTCTGGAGAATTGATGATGAAAAAGTCAAGGAGATTTCAGATGAATTGGACAGGCATTTTGCATCAGTTTTCACTGTAAAGGAAAAAAGTAATATCCTTTAAGCAGCTATAAACCAGGAAATGGAAGTGGGGAAGGAAGTCAGGAAAAAAACAGTCACCAGAGAAGTGATACTGAGTAAATTGTTGGAGCTGGGGGCTGACAAAAGCCTAGGGAGTTAAAAGAAGTGTCTAGTGAGATGATTGATGCATTAGTTTTAATTTTCCAAAACTCCCTAGATTCAGGGAAGGTCCCATTAGATTGCAAGATAGCAAATGTGACTCCATTATTCAAAAAAGGAGGGAGACAGAAAACGGGAAACCACAGGCCAGTTAGCTTAACATCTGTTGTGGGGAAAATGCTAGAAGCTATTATTAAATAAACTATAGCGGGGCACTTGGATAAGCTCAAGGTAATCAGGCAGAGTCAACATGGTTTCGTGAAAGGGAAATCATGTTTAATCAACTTGTTGGAGTTCTTTGAGGAAGTAACGTGCTGTATGTAAAGAGGAAGCAGTGGATGTACTGCACTTGGATTTCCAGAAGGCATTTGATAAAGTACCACATCAAAGGTTATTGAGGAAAATAAAAGCTCATGGTATAGGGGGTAACATATTGGCATGGATAGAACATTGGCTGGAAGCAGAGAGTAGGCATAAACGGGCCTTTCTCAGGTTGGCAAAATGGAATGAGTGGTGTGCCACAGGGATCAGTGCTGGGACCTCAAATGTTTACAATTTACAAAAATTACTAGGAAGAAAAGATTGAAGGGAGGGTTGCCAAATTTTCTGATGACACAAAGACAGGTCAGCAAAGTAAGTTGTAAAGAGGGCATAAGGAGGCTACAAAAATATATAGATAGGTTAAGTAGTGGCAAAGATCTGGCAAATGGAATATAATGTGGGAAAATGTGAAATTGACCATTTTGGTAGGAAGAATAAAAGAGAAGCATATTATCTTAAATGATGAGAGGTTGCAAAGCTCTGAGGTACAGAGGGATCTGGGTGTCCTAGTGCAGGAATCACAAAAGGCTAGTATGCAAGTGATCAGGAAAGCTAATAGAATGTTGTCATTTATTGCGAGAGGAATTGAATACAAAAGTAGGGAGGTTACGCTTCAGTTATACAGGGTACTACTGATACCATATTCGGAGTACTGTGTATAGCATTGGTTACTCTATTTAAGGAAGGATGTAAATGCGTTGGAAGTTCAGAGAAGGTTTACCAGACTAATTCCTGGAATGGGTGGGTTGTCTTATGAGGAAAGGTTGGACAGACTAGGCTTGTATCCACTGGAGTTCAGAAGAGCAAGAGGTGATTTGATTGAAACATATAAGATCCTGAGGGGTCTTGACAGGGTGGATGTGGCCAGGATATTTCCTCTGGTGGAATACTCTAGAACTGTTTAAAAATAAGGGGCCTTCCATTTAAAACAGAGATGTGATGAAATTTTTTCACTCAGAGGGTCGTGAGTCTTGGAGCTTTCTTCCTGAAAAGGTGGTGGAAGCAGCCTCTTTGAAAGGCAGAGGTGGATAGATTTTTGGTAAGCAAGGGGCTGATAGGTTATCGGGGAGTAGGTGGAATGCAGATTTCAGGTTACTATCAGATCAGCTATGATACTATTAAATGGTGGAGCAGGCTCCAGGAGCTGAATGGCCTATACCTGCTCCTTGTTCATATGTTTGCATTGAATATCAAGGGGAGCTGGTTTGGATTCTCTCTTG
This sequence comes from Cetorhinus maximus, assembly GCF_964194155.1. Lineage (NCBI taxonomy): Eukaryota > Metazoa > Chordata > Chondrichthyes > Lamniformes > Cetorhinidae > Cetorhinus > Cetorhinus maximus. Next base: position 205,536,297 of record NC_135880.1, on the reverse strand, counting down.
TTGGAGATGGTCATTGCCTGGCACTTATGTGGCACGAAGGTTACTTGGCCACTTACCAGCCCAAACCTAAATGTTATCCAGGTCTTGCTGCATATTGGCACGGACTTCTTCAGTACCTGAGGGGTCCTGAATGGTGCTGAACGTTGGCAGCAGTTTGCACATTGAGGCTGGTGTCTAGAATTGAAGTAATGTGGGGACAGGACCAGTTCTTGTGGCTCAAGCCAAATATGCTGACAAGGGCCAAAGGTCAATTTCCTTCAATCCTCGACCTTGTTGATTCAAGCTGTACTGGCTGTAAAGCAGTTCAGATGAAAAGCTACTATGCTGTGCAAGAACTGCTGCCATTTCTCACATATGTAGATGATTATTTGCAAGACACACCAGAGAGCACAGAAAATTGAACAAAGCTTCTTAATCACTATGTTGTTGAATTGGCTGGCCATACATTGGATCTATTTAAAGGTCATCTTGGGACACTCGACCATCAATTCAACAATAAACAGTAACAGACTGGCTGGAATACAGAAGAGTTTTCTCTGGTGAATGGCTGTTCAGACCTCTGAATGGAGCTTGAGAAAAGACCAGCCAAATAAACTTACACACGTTCAGTTGTAAAACTGTTGATATCTTATGAAGTGTGATTTCCTTCTTGAAAGGGAGAGCCCTTCAAAGTGAAGCCATGCATGAATTGACCAACATGCAATGTAACTGAAAAATGAAAGCAGAGAAATCTGGCAACACAGAGCAGCTCAATCAACATTCATGGAGAATACAAAATTACTAGCCCATCACAACAAGATTACTAGCCCATCAGATAACATCCATCACATTCTTGCCTTTCTTCAGTTCCAAAGAAGAGTCATATTGGACTTTTAAGTGTTAACTCTTTTCTCTCTCCACAGGCGCTGCAAGTCCTGTTGAGTTTTTTCAGCACTTTGTTTTTATACTAGCGCATTAATTAGGTCTCTCAATTAGGAAAGTCACAGAATTATCTTGCATGATTCCCCATCTCTACCTTTGCTCTGGTCCTGATGGGTTCTGTAGACACAGTCAAACAAATGGGTTTTTAAGGAACAGGAAGGGAAATAGTAAGATAAACTGCTTTATGGAGGGACTTACAAACAGCAGAGATACTGTGGATGAAAGAGCAGTTTTAGTATTGGAGCAGAGGCAGCAGTCACATAGAAGGTAAATCGGAATAGACGAATATGATTGTTCAGATAGGTTGGAGTGAGGGGTAGAGGTGTATCAAGGAATAACTATCAGCAATTTGATTGTTATATCTATTTGTCACAACTTAAAAAACAAACATGCAAGTTTGAGACATGGGAAGCAAAACTTTAATGTGATTTGAAGAGCTGACATTCTTTTTTATTGTAACCTGTTATGACCAGGTGACCACTTCATTTGGTCACAACAAATGTTTAATTTTCTATTTCAAGAGGATATGCCTTTTCTGAATCCAAATGTATTTAACTGTTTATGCAGCGAGTAATAAGGAGCCAATCAAACAAGGTTTTCTTGAGTTAAAGTAAGAGCAAATTTATAACCACTAAACATGAGAATAAAATAATGAAAACACAACGTCTCACACACAAAGCAATCTGAAATAAGGCAAGTTACAGTCTCCAAGAAAAAGAAGTTAAAAGGATATATGGTTAAGTGTCCTTTGATTTTTCTTGAGGTGTAGATTTTAACTTTGTGACGATTTAGGCTAGCTGGTTTCTTGGAAATGGCCAGATGTGGAAGATGTTGCAATTATTACGAGTATCATGAAAATGTAATAATTTTCAAAATATTGTGATTTATTGTAAAGGTAGATTAATAGTGGGATTTGGATTAGTTTCTCGGTGTGTGTATGTGTGAAGGGGATTTAATTGAATTAGAGACAGCTAGTCTGGAGCTTTTGAGTGATCAAAAGGGAAACTAGGTTTGAAATGCTAAATAAGTAAACATTACTGAAGTTTTAGAATGTGAGGTGTGAGGAACATCTGCATTTTTAGATAAACCAGAGTAGTTTGAATTTCAAAGATATGATGTTACACCTAGCCATATGAAGCTAAGTCAAACAGTGTGTTTATTTTCTCCAAAGGTTACTGATTATGTGAGTACTATGGAAGATTTATATTATAGAAAAAGTAAAATTGTAAAGGCACATTGGAACAATGGAATTTACATTAAAAAGCGAGAAACATGTTTAAAGGAGGTGAGGTTATGTGTGAGGGAGAAGGCATTCTAAGATCTAACACAAGTGTGAAAAGCCTCCAGCCTCTATGCATCAAGCTGCTGTCTACAGGAACTGAAGCTAAGAAACTTCACTTTGAATATCACTGTCCAGGGTATTGTGTGCTTTGCCTGGGTCTGTTAAAATCTATTTTTGATTTACTGTTGCCTTAACGGAGGTGTAACTGGGAGCTAGATTAATTAGGATATTTAGGAATTATTATAGTAGTGTTTTGTAAACATATATATGTCCATAAAATCTTTTCTTCTATTAATTAACGTTTAATTTAGTTTTGTAAAAAAACTTCTAAGTCTTGGTGGGCTCATTACTATTGCATTCAAGGCACACATCTTGAAATAAAGTACAATTTGCAAAACAGTTGTGGCAACTGTTTCAAGTTTTCCTCTGGGATTGGAGCAGCTCGGCATTTACCATCCACTGTGCCATAACGCAAGATCTTGGTTTTCTGGTAAGTTTCTGATAGTCGAACTTCTTGAACTAGGTGACACACTTTTTCCAAAAGAGAGGGAGGGAGAGAGTGCAGCTTTTCAACCTGTTTCCTCTGTTGAAAGCTTTCCTGATACTCCCTGTGTCACTTGCAATCCTCCTGCAGTGGTTGCAGCCTAGCATGCACCTATTATGTGTTTCCAAGGAGTGTTGGGTGGGTCTGTCTGTGGCAGCCATTGTTTCAATACCCAGCAGTTTGAATTTTAACATCTCTTCCTTAGACAGTGATGAGTTTCAGTGGATCTTTGGATTATAGGAAATGCCCCTCTCTTCACACTACCCTGAGGGTGACTTGTTTGTTCTTTCTCCTCCAGCTTGGAAGGTGGCCTTGCATTTTTAAGTAGTTTGTGCTGCCTCATTTCAAATTGCAAAATTTCCAGTCAATTGAAAGTTGAAAAATAAAGGGGCATAGCCTCGTGACAAATCTCATGCAGAGAACAATAATAATTTCATCTGTAGCCTTTTAATATCTATCTCAAGAATGCATTAAAACTATCTTCACTGAATCATCAGACACAGATGAAAATTATTTTTAGCATTTTATATTTTATCCAGTTATATGTATTGTATTCCCAGCCAAGTGTGGTTAGTCAAAACACAGTAACGTAAAATTGTTAATATATTATTACAATAACATGTGACAAATAATAGAATTGCTTCCCTCTGTGGTTTAAAAATTATGTAATCAATAAAAATTCATTAGGGTACAACTGTGGCTAGTATATGTGAAAACTGATTTTGCAGAAAGAAATGTGTACAATTTCCATTCTTTTTGCTCCCAATAAATGCTTGCAAATACAGCTGCAATAAGGACATTAATTGCTTGAAGCTGATAAGTTGCTGAGTTAGGGAGGTGAATATTGAAATCTTGCACATTAAATCCAGTCCTGATTTTCCATTCATGTGACGCATTTCACGGTCTTCCAAAGTTCCCCACAGCCAATGAAATACTTTTCAACTATTGTTACTATCTAATATAGAGAAAGGCCACAGTTAAGCTTTGCACAGAAACACTCCACAATAGCAAAGAGATAAATAACCAGTTAAGCTGGTTTAGTGATGTGATTGATTTGCTTTAAATTGCATCCATAGCTCTTTTTAAACACAATTTTAAGTTGTAAACACAATTGCATATTGTATTGGATATGTTACATAATAAATGTCCTCATATTTAATGAGTTAGAACATTAAAAGGATTTTAATGACACTTATTATAGAGGAATGAAAAGACCATATTTTGTACCTTAATTCAACTAAATGAGTTGCTCTTCTGTTCCAGTCATATATTGGGTCAGTGTAAGTGGACAGTTGTGAACAGTATGGCAGGTAGATTAAATCAACCTCTAGACCTAATTTGTATCTTCAGTACCATTATTTGCCAGTTCCATATCAAAGCTTTGTGCTCCAAATTGCAGTGGAAATGCTGCAGCTCAGGCCTTAGAAGGGCAAAAGTTAACAGGGGTTGAAAAAAAAGTTGGGTGTGGTAATTATGATTTTACATAAAGTGTAGTATACCTTTAAGAAGTATGTTATAAAGGAGGATCACATGATCTTATGGAACCAATGGAGGAGTAGCTTAGGCTACCTCTGTAGTCAGTCTGAGTTAGAGCAGAAGTATGGAAACGGTTTGAGTTGAAAGCACTCAACTGTAGCTGCTGAGTATCTTTGTAAATAAACAGAATGTGTTCCACCTAAGAACTGTCTGCTGATCAACTCTGTCTATTGTACCAACTCAGCCATCCCAAAACAAGCGTGCCACCCAGATCCGTAAGTCCCAACAAACTGGTGACCAGGATCTAACATTGGGGATGAAAGAATGTCCAATTTGGCAAAATTTCAGCACATTGATAGGCAATAATTTTCATGTACCAAAGCCACTCTTTCAGCTAGGATTCCCATGTGGCTTTATGGCTAGTCTGCCAGATACTTAAAGCATAAGTAACTATTTTTGTAACTGAATTTGCTATTTTCAGGTTACTGATGGAAGTAAATTTTGAAATTCCTGTTGATTACTCACCACCTAAATTCAGACTTTTTTTCTTTGATTATATACTGGTGAAAATAAGAACAACTGTTATATGTGATTTTCTGTTTAAATGGGACATATTCATCTTTACTGCTTTCTTTCCCTGCTACATTTTAGTTTTCTATAGCTGTACTGAAAGTTCCACCTACAAAACACAGTGCTGAAGTACTGTAATTGTAGATCATTTCTTATCTGTTAACTATCAGTTAAGGGATGATAAATAACTATGTTTTTGCAAAAGTAAAAGCACTATCTGAAGCCCCATCACCTTGGCTGCCATGGAAACCTTTCTATAAATGGATAGAGTCGGATAAATTGCTTCTACCTACTTTGTCCCCTGGTTTCCCTGAAAGCTCTTATCAGGAAGTATGGCAGGATGACTATGGTTCAAGGTGAGCAACAGATCAGTATTAATGAATACTTCTGAGAATGAAAAACAGCATTAATGTAAATGTGTCTTTTAAATAACATGAAGATATTTAAGCAGATATACAAAGGGTTCTGTAGGTTGTTTGTAAACCATAAATTTTGTTAAAGTAAAAAGTAAAAATCATGTTGTATTACTGCCGTGCTCTTTAAATGTGGGCCGGTGGGGGCTGTGGGGTGGGGGTGGGGGGCACTTCTACTCCATCCAGCTTCACATTTAGGTGAATTACTTACTTTCTTTGTTGCAGATGATTCCTAGGAGTGGTTTGATGAAAGACCACAACCTGAAGTGCAAACTCAGTTTCTTTCTCCACAGATACCGGCAGACCTGCTGAGTAATACCAGCGTTTCCTGTTTTTACCTCAAACGGACGTTAGGCCCCGTATTTGCATATGCATAGTTTTAAAATGAATGGCAATCAGTTGAAATGCTCATGTTAAGAGCAAATGTGCCACCTTGTTAGAATTTCCTCACAAAAACAAACCTACTATAAAACTGTAATTTAAAAAAATCAGACAGTAAAATTTGCTAAAATTAAAGAATTATATCTGGCCAACAAACATGCAGGGTTGTCAGATGTTTGGCCATACTTTTCACCTCATCATTCCACATTCTAATTACAGTAGAACAGCTTATCATTAATTTAAATATGCTTTGCTCTATCAATATATAATTCCAATTTCTTTTGATGACAAGAAGTAACCCAACATAACTTATGAACCTACACATTGTGAGGTAGAAATCTGTCTTAGGTGATAACGCACAACAGGCACTCTTGTTTTGGCCACCAGTTACAGTCCCCACCTGATAATTCAGTTCCATTGCCTTCACTGGAACTGAATATCAAATGGGCCTATAGCTAGTGGCTGATGCACCTACAGTCCATTTAATGCTAATGTCAAACACTAATTTCTACCCATTTTCTGGAAAGGTCCTGAATTTATGTAACAGAATTGTTGGAAGGTATATGACTATTCAGCTCAGATGTTCCTTTATCCATTTAGATACAACTGATGGGAAAAAAATGAACAAGTTTTGTTAATCTAAGTAGAATTCCGCCGCTATCTTTTTAGAAGCTGAAAACCACATTTTAGTTTGCTAAAAGTGCTCACTTTACGAATCAGTCTAGGGCAATGTAATGAACACAGTGAAAATGAACTTGTCTGCTTGTCCAACAGAAGAACATTTCTGAATGTAAATAATGTCAGTGTTAGTGGTCTGGCATTTTGCTCAATTCTTTGGAGAGGAATAAAATACACGAGCCATCTTTGGAGAAGAATGGAAAGAAAGGTTAATGGGGCCTTTGCACCAGTTCACAAGGTATTATTGCGTAGAAAAAAAGGGGTGCGATGTGTTAACCAAGGCCTCATACCCTTTCACTCATGCTGCACATTCCTGGGTGGTTGGGTCAAGTGAGGAGCAGTTCATTATAATATTGAAATGAGATGGCATCACTGTGAAAACACCTCTTATGTCTTTTTCTGACCTTTATACTGAGCTCATGCCATTTCCAAAGGCCATGCATGACCAGCTTTACTTAACGCTGAACAGTGCACAAAAGTAAGTAAGAAGACCATGAGAAAGATTGATTCACAAGTTTTTAGGCAATTTTTGTGTTTTCTGTATTCCTTTCCCTGCTGGAAATTAGATTTTCATGAGCCTTAATGTTAAATGATTTTTTTTTAAGCGGAGGAGGTGTATATCCACCTGCTTGTGTCTGTACACACTTGTCTGCAGAGAAAAGTAATAACCTCACACTGGTAGAAAATTAGCGCATGCAGACTGTGCCTTTGAAAGTAGGATATTACAACGAACCTGATGGCACAAGTATGGTGAATGCCCAAACAGCTTTGCTGGATTATTCTTAAGGAGCATGAAAGAAGCCATACTAGAGTAATCATCGGTCAGCAAAGTCTCTCTGGGCGCACTCACCAAGATATTGCAAGTCACTTTTTCAGGCATTGTTTTTTGCAACTACCTGCATTGTTTTCAGATGGTCCAGGTCTCCAGAGAGCCAGATGCAGGGCTGTGCTATCTGGAGTTAGAACACTTGATACTAACATGCCAAGGGTTATCACAGCTTAGAACTGTATGGGCCACCCACACAGCCTCAAGCCGATCCCCACCTCATTCCAAACAAGCTACAGTGCAGACTTTATGGGGAAGGAGAAGCACAAAGGGCGACCTCCTTTGCAACCATTTGATGGAGCATCATATTGACTTCAACTACCAAACAGATGGGATTGAATGCTGCTGCTCCAATGCCTGTCTGTAGACTTGTGAATCTACATGGGATTCAGTTTCCTATCCCCAAACTTAGTTGATCACTTCCTAATATTTTCCCCTTCAGCCTTGTCAAAGTATGCTAATGGATTGAGATCCATTTCAGCCTTTCTAAAGGATTTCAGAATGTTTGTCACCCTATTTTAACACAACCCATCCTTATGTTTCAATAACTTAGTTTTTCTTCCCTCACCAATGCTGTGCTCCATATATCTGCCAAATCTACGACTAGATCTGCTAATTATACAATGAACTGATTGGCATGTTCCCAAGATTGGATTTGTTCCAGTTTTTAACATCTATACATAATTTACACCATTAGAGGAAAATCAAGTCCAATGTTTAAAAGGACTGAATATCTCTTTGACTTTTTTAACTCACCCAGAAATCAATCTCTGAAATACAATAGGAGAGTGAATAATCAATTATTCCACAATCAACTGAATATTTTTGTTCTTTTTATTGTCACATTTCAGTAATTTCAGTATTGTATATTTTTATCATATTGTGAAATAAATGTTACAGCAAGCTAACATAAGAATTTTTACCCTTCTATATAACCCTCTATATGCTATTATGTTGCACAATTTTAGATAATAAACATTGTTCATTTTGGGCACTGCTCTACAGGTGTTTCTTTTACGCAGTAATGCTGGTTGGCTGGATAGTGGGACATTTGAGACTCTTGGCAGCTCACGGATTTATGTATCCAGTCTCCAATCTTTTAGATATGATTCAGATTTATTTGGAGCCTAGAATGAGAACCATTGTTTAGTAGAATGTGATCTTAGCTTCCATGAAGGACAGCTGCTGAGGGAATAAAAAACAAATTCACAACAGCTGTTTTCCTAGATTTCCAGAAAGTAATGGAGAAAATTGAGTTAGGAAAGAGACATAAGTTATTTGTATTACTGTTCTGGTCTGTTTTATATTTTATGTGCAAACATACAAGTATTATGTAAAACCCTAGAGCATGAGAAAAGATTGATGAGTTGAGCTGTTATCATGTAAATCGTTGTTAGTAACAATCCTCTTTCTTTGGAATAATACACAAGACTAGTAGTTGGTCTGTACTACTTCTTAAAACTTAGTGGAAACAATTCCTGGCATAAACCAAGAACCCAATTGTTTTTAGTTAACTAGTTTATCTGCCCATTGTGTAGTTATCTCTCTCCTTTTTTTGCATAGCATACCAGCTTCATGCTTTAGAGCTCTTAGAAATCATATCGGAGGTTTTGGCTATTTACGCTGACTTCCTGTATAAAAATGAGGAGCATACATGTAGCAATTCACCAACGCTCCTGCAATAGGGCCTTTCAAACCCACGACCTGAAGGACAAAGGCAGCAGATGCATGGGAACACCACCACATGCAAGTTCCCCTCCAAGCCACACCATGCTGACTTGAAAATATATCGCCATTCCTTCACTGTCGCTGAGTCCACATCTTGAAAGTCCCTTCCTAAGAGCACCATGGGCATTCCTACAACACATGGACTGCAGCGGTTCAAGAAGGCAGCTCACCAGCACCTTCTCATGGGCAGTTAAGGATGGGCAATAAATGCTGGCATAGCCAGTGTTGCCCACATCCATGAAAAAATAAAATAAATACTCAATCCTGGTCCGAATAGCCACCCTTGTCTATACATCAGTTCTAAATTAAATGGATTTAGGGACACAGTTAATAAATTTAAACATCTTGTCACTTCAACATTGATCTCACAGAAGCAGTTGAGAAGTGCCTCTGAAAATTTAAGGCATTATTGAGATGCAATACTAAATATATAAGAGCTGTTTGATACTGGTACGAAATGCCACATGCAACAAGACTGGGGCAACATCCAGGCTAGTGCTGATAAGTAGCAAGTCAAATGCACACCATACACATGGCAAGCAATGACCATCTCCAATAAGAGAGTCTAACCCCCGTATCTTTGACATTGAACGACATTACAACTACTGAATGTCCCATCATCAATTTCCCAGGGTCAGCATTCATCAGAAACTTAACTGGACCAGCCGCAAACATGCTGAGAACAAAATAACTGCGGATGCTGGAAATCTGAAATAAAAACAAAAAATGCTGGAAAGAATCAACAGGCCTGGCAGCATCTGTGGAGAGAGAAACAGAGTTAAAGTTTCGAGTCCGTATGACTCTTCTTCAGAACTAAAGAGAAGTAGAACTGTGATGGATTTATTCTGTTTAAGAGGGGATGGAGCAGTTGGAGCAAGATAGAAGGTCAGCGGTAGGTGGGAACGAAGGAGAGATTGACAAAGATGTCATGGACGCAAGACAAAGGGAGTGTTAACGGAAGTGGCAAAGACTAAAGAAGGTGCTGATAGTGGCATATAGGTAAGAGCAGAATGCGTTAATGGCAGAACGAGGGTCAGTGCTCTGTGAAAGCACTACATAGAAACCAGTGGCAGATGGTGCTGTGGGGGGGGGGGGGGGGGGGGTGGGGTGGTGGGGGTTGGGGAAGATGGATTTTAAAAGCAAATACATTCAATGCTGCAGTCTGTCAGAGCAGGTCTGAGGCTGAGTTAGGGGGACACCACCTAATTCCCTGTCATCAACAATACACAGGGGTATAATGGAATACCACCCCTCCCCCCACCCCTTTGCCTGGATGTGTGCATTTGCAATTATGCACAAGGAGCTCAATACTGTTCAAAACAAAGCAATCTCTTTGATTGGCAGCCCATCTACCACCTTAAATATCCATTCCAATGTAAAACTCAAGAGTTTAATTGCACACAATGAAGCAAATACTTAGAATGATAAATTCAATTTGTAAAAAGCTAGAGATGGACACGTAAGTGAATTGGGCTGTATGGACTTTGCTTAATCTTACAGTGCCCTATTCTCTGGAGTTAGTTTAACGTCCTTGGCTATTAGGCTATTATGTAACTAGCTAAGTGGCTGCTAAACCACTTGATAGGTGCAAAATTAACATTACTGTGCATCAGTCCCAATTGAATATGTTTCTGTCTGTTAAGCTGATGAAATTCCATCCAACAAACTCTATCAGAAAACTGAAATGACCCAAAAATCTTTATTCCCTGTTATTGCTGTTATTAAGGTGAATAATATGTATCAGAGTTAGCAGATGATACCTGCATATTTAAAATGGAATTGTGTCAACAGATATTTTATTTCCTTTAACAGTTCTGCTACTGGGTAAATTCACTGAGTGTAATTAAAGCAAGTGAAAGTGCAGTTTGCAACATAACTATAATATAAAACAAGGGAGAAAGGAATAGAAGGGTATGTGGATAGGATTAGATTAAGTAAAATGGGAGGGGGCTTGTGTGGAGCACTGACACAGACCAGTTGTGTTGAAAGACTTGTTTCTGTGCTGTAAATTCTATGTAATTAGTATTTTTAATTCACTGCCACTACAATAAATGAAAAATGAGAAGTTCAATATCTCATTGCAAAAGTGGAAAATATATTCCATAGTTGTCTTTTGATTTAGTTGCTGGGCCTGTGTTTGAGGGGACTTCAGTGAAGTGGCGGGATTAGAAAATGCAGAAGAATAGTTCGACTGCCTGTTGTTTAAGTCAAGTAAGACGACCCACTGATGTGGAAAAGTATGGCCAGACCAATTTTAATCTTTCAATCAGGATTGATTGCAACCAATATGGTGGGTATGTTGTGTTTACTCAGAGCTTAAGATGTGATATAGCACACTAGTTATATAGCAAAAACATACCACTGTTCCAAGTAGTGAGTACTGATCCACATCCAGCTGGATGTCTGCATGCTTATTGTTCCTTTTCTCTTCTCAGTGCCTCACATCTTCACAGCTCTCCAAACTACCCAAGAGTATGAGCATGGATCTGCCTTTGGAGTTTCTGTCCATCGCCTGTACTGAGGCCTCCCAAAGTCTCTCGCTTTATTATACCCTTTTCAAGTGTGGAGCTGGATAGCTTATTGACAGGCCTTATGCTACTATAAAGATTAAATCTATTTTGAAATACCCTATAAAATGCTGAGTTCTTTAGCTATATTATGGGTAAATTCCCACCTTTAATGTTTTTCCCTTGGCATTAACTTCTTGAGCCTTTTTTCATATACCTTTCATTTTGATCAACCAGGCTTTTACATCATCTTTTTCTTATCTCAAGTCAAGCTATCTTCCCCAGAAATATTCCATCTCTGCATTCAAAGCTATCTTGTAGCAGTTTCATTTATTTGTACCTGTCCTATCTCCATTTATTAATGTTTAAAGCTGTTCATAAGGCCTGTTAATGAGCTTCCTATCAAACTATTGAACCATAGTGTTGTTTACTAAAATAACTTCTACTTCTACACATTTGCATATTTTCAGTAAGCATCTTAATTAGGGAAGGTTAAGAGAAATGCCCATCACCACTTTGTGATGCTCTGACTCGGAGTGCCTTAATGTCTGCCCTAGAAGTTCAATCTCTTCTCCTGACATTGCATTTCACAAAGCTGCACTCCCACCTTTAATTACTGGTACAATTCCAACTCTTTTGCAAACCACTAGCTTCATTAAGCTGTCGTTGCCCCTGGCTTTCTCCAAACTCCAGTCTTCAGGCTACGCCGAGCTATAAATGGTTCCCAGGGATTCTTCAGAACTCTGACCCTCTCCAGCACAGGAACAACGACCTTCTGCTACCTTCCCAGCTCCCCAAGCTGAGACCTTTTTGCTGAGCCCTAATTGCCTGGAACCTGCCAACAGCTCCCATTGCTCCTCTGTGAGCTGTGAACTACACACGGTCCAAATTGCAACCATCAGCTTCTTCGAGCCCTAACTGCCTGGAGCCTGCAAACAGCAGCACCCTTTTGGTACAGCCTCTCCCCTGCTACCGAGCACTCAGATAAATTGAAATCAGACAGCCTTATGTCCCACTCTTCTCCATGATGCTGTAGCCTTTCAGGGTTCATTGAATGCTTTTAAACTAATTTAGTTCTGACTCCCAAAACAAAACATCTCTCTGTATTGCACTTCTTTGCAAGAAGAATAGACACCATGTTTCCAGCACTCCAGCTAAATAAGCCCACCTGCTCTTTTATGATTTTACCTTTCTAGCTGTTAACTCCTTAAGTCAACATGGCCTCAAACCTTTAAGTGCAATAGACTCCAAGCTGCTTTAGTTGCAATTATCCCAATTTCTACAGTTAAACTTTAATCTTCCCAGAACTAAACATTACCTCTAAAATATTAACATGACCCGTGAACTAAATATTTATCTCACATCATAACACAAATATAGGTTGTACTGATTGAGCCAAATGAATCTGATCATAATAGTTAATCTGTACTTTCACCTTACTGTGAAGTAAAGCTGCTTAATGATTTAAACCAAGGCTCACCTTAACCAATGTGAACTTGGTCTGGCTTCAGAGAAGTTTAAGAAATACATCTGCAGAAGACATACATCTCCAGGTCATGTTGTAAGGGGCTTTCATTGTTATAGCCCTGGGGTCCCATTATTACACAAGGAGATCAAATCAGAATCATAGAATAATACAGCACAAAGGGGGCATTAGGTGCATCAAATTTGTGCTGGCTTTTTCGAAGAGCAGGCCAGATAGTCCCACACACCTACTCTTTCCTATCTGAATTTTTTTCTCCTTCAATTTTTTATGCATTTCCCTTTTGTTGAATCTGTATCCACTCAACCGGGCAGTACATTCCAAATCCTAGCCACATGTTGCATAAATGAGTTTTCCTCATGTCACCCCTGGTATTATTGCCAATTGCCTTAAATCTGTGCTGTCTGGTTATTGACCCTTCAGCCATTGGAAAACTTTTGTCTTTATTTGATTTTGATGGAAAGTCATTGACCTGAAAGGTTAACTCTGTTTCTCTCTCCACAGATGTACCTGACCTGCTGAGTATTTCCAGCATTTTCTGTTTTTATTTGCTCTATCTAAACCCTTCTTGATTTTAAACACCTCTATCAAATCTTCTCTTAACCTTCTATCCTCTAGGTAGAATGACACGGCTTCTCCAGTCCAACCACGTAACTGTAATTTCTTATTTCTGGAACCATTCCAGTAAATCACTTTTGTACCTTCTCCAAAATCATTCATGTCCTTCCTGAAGTGTGGTGCCTAAAATTGAGTGCAATACTTCAGTGGCTTAAGATATCTTCCTGCTTTTGCACTCAATGCCCCTTTTTTTAATATTTGCATATGAGACATGAGTGTCACTGGTAAGCTGGCATTTATTGTCCATCCTAATTGACTTTTTGAAGGATAGTTAGTTTGGGTACGCTCATGAATGAATTTTAAAAAAAAGCTCAGGATTGAAATGCACTATGAGCTGTTTTGCTAATCTTTCCACCACCTCCAAAGTTTTTGCACAATGCTTCCCCAGGTATTGTGTCTTGTACCTTCAGTGAAATTGTATCTTTTAGCTTGTATTGTCTCTCCTCATTCTTAATACCAAAATGTGGTACACCACACTTTTCTGATTCTTGCAGCAATCCACTGGTTACAGCCTGCCAACTTGAAAATGTCTCATTTATCTGTACACCCTGCTCATATCCACCATCCATGCTCACATCTTACCCCTAACTCCATGAGTCCTTATCTTGGAAACTTTTGTGTGGCACCTTCTCAAATGCTATTTGGAAATTCAAGTATACCAGACCTACTGCTTCCTCTTCATTTACCCTGCCAATTACATCCTCAGAAAGCTCTAATAAATTTGGCAAACATAATTTCCCTTTTGTTAAGCCATTTTGACTCCATCTGATCATACTATGATTTTCTAAATGCATTGTTAAGACTTCCTTAATAATAGATTTCAGCATTTTCATGACAAGTGATGTCAAGCTAGCTGGCCCTGTTTTTTCTCTCTCTCTTTTCTTGAATAGTTTTACATTTGCTACCTTTCAAAATGCTGGAACCATTCCAGAATGTAGGGAATTTGGAAAATTGTGACAAATGCACTCACTGCCTCTATAGCTACTTCTTTTAGAACCATAGGATGTAGGCTACCAGGTTCTTAAATTTCTCTAACGCTTTTTCCCCTGTTGATATCAATTACTTTAAGTTCCTCAAAGAAATATTTGAAAACATTGGGAATGCAAAGCAGATAGCAACCTATTAACATATGAAGTCACTCTCTCTTCACCTCCCCAGTGACTTCCAGTGAAGCAGCATGAACAGCATTCATTTAAAATGTATAGGTAATGGTCCATATTCTGTACATGAGCTACTATGTATTCTGCCTTAATGTCTAGGGGTCCTCAAGCAGAATTTTCTGCTTCTGAAACTAAGTGCGGTGGTGGGCGTGTTCCGTGGCATGTTTTCCGCTGATTGGAATGGCAGGTATCCACGCCCTATTCCACGCTTGGAAGCTCATTAATTATGCAAAGGTGAATACCTCGCAAATCACCTGACGGGTCAGGAACTGATTCGACAACCCCGCTGTTACCTAACAGGGTTGAAGGTCCAGCTGCCATATTTAAATGCCACCCAAGCACACACATCTCACTCTCTCCGGCCCCCCTGTCTCCAAGAGACCTTTAGAGATGTCCAGCAACCAGAAGAAGGCGGCTGCAAACCAGAAGAAAAAGACTACACCCCGCTTCTACCACAATGCCCTCCAGGCATTGATCAGAGGAGTAGGGCCCCATAGGGATGTGCTTTATCTCAGCGACGGTCCCAAGAAGCACAGCAGCTTCATTTCTCCTGCCTGGGAGGTCATAGCAGAGCAGGCCAGCATAGTTGGCCATTGCACTCGCAATGCCATCTAGTGAAGGAAGGCGATGAATAATTTAATCTGCTCCGCCATGGTAAGTCGACCTTTAACCCTCCGCAATATCAAACTCTCATTATGTACTCAAAGGGCTACTCTCTTCAGGGATCTCACACAACCATTAGCCGGGGGGATATATCACCACTGATAGCCTCACGGATCACCACCATTTCATCAATCACGTTGCTCACACTCCGTCCTCAGCCTCCTCTAGGGAGGGCTCACCACTCATAGAGGTGTTTCCCAACCTCTGCTCCATCCCTTCTCATCACATCCCTTTTGTCTTCATCAGGCCAAGCTGGCCCACAACAGAAGAGAAAGATCTCGGACCGGAGGAGGGACAGACAACATCATGCCCTTCACCAAATTTGAGGAGGATGCCGTCAAGCTTTCTGGGGAGGACAGGGTTTGCTCCTGTTGGGAAGGGGAGATCAGCTTGTCCCAGCAACCTAGTATGGATGACACCTCCATGAGTTCATCACATGCTGACATGTACAGTGAGTGACATGCAATCTTGTAATCTGCCTGCTGATGAACAAAACTATCTTCTCTCTCTTGTAGGCCCCAGTAGATCTAGGCACACGAGGAGGGACAGCATAAGTCCCAGCCCCCAGACCACCTTGGAGGAGGAACCTGAAGAAGCCACCAAGGAAGAACTGTCACTGTGCTCATCCGCACCCTCCACCAGCGCAGAGGCACACTCCTCCATGAATCATAGCTCTTGATTAAGCTAGGGCTTACCTACTGGAGAACACCTCACTGACACATCTCCTCAGCAGTTGAAGGCAGGGAAAGCCCAGGTCTCTGGCACTTGTAAGGCTGCTGGAGATTAGCCACCATCTGAGTCAGATGATGAGCCCCTGTGAGCTTAAGGCTGGCGAGAGTGCATCTGCCCTTGAACAGGAGACCCTTATCAGGTTGGGGCCCTCAAGGCCTCGTGCCACCAGAAGACGTCCACCAAATTCATCTTAGACATCAGGACGTAGCAGTCAGGAGGCTGCCTCCACATCTGCTGCAGATGTCAGGGCTGCACCCAGGTGTAGTGGTCAGGCTAGGAAAATTAAGAAATATTGAAATCGCTTTTACATCACAGATGTGCAACCACTTTTATAAATATTGCACTTTTGTTAATACGTTTGATGTTGATGTGGTTCGCTTGGTCGACTGAAGGCATTGTGATTATTTACATATGAATCTTCTTATTTCGAGGTTTAGCCGTCCTCTCACTCACTGATGGTCTCCCTTTGTGAGCTTCACATTCATGTGATGTCAACCTCATTGAAGATA
The DNA here is from genome assembly GCF_964194155.1 of Cetorhinus maximus. Taxonomy (NCBI): domain Eukaryota; kingdom Metazoa; phylum Chordata; class Chondrichthyes; order Lamniformes; family Cetorhinidae; genus Cetorhinus; species Cetorhinus maximus. The sequence continues at coordinate 205,519,806 of NC_135880.1, read as the reverse complement.
GTTTCCGCACCCTTGTGTAATGTCATGGAGATGTGTTAAAATCCTTATCGGAAGTGTGTGCTTAATGCGTTTGTAACCCTTTTTCCTCACGACATCACTGTGTGAGGGCAGCTCAGCAGTCTTGAAGGATTAGTTGCAGTTGTGCCTCTTCAGTGGTAGTGCCAAAGGACAAGACCTGGACAGGAGGATGATATCCCCAACCATGTCTTCATCTCACTGGCTGCTGTAGTTTCTCATTAATGTTGCGACGACTGCATCAAGTAAGTTGCCATAGCTGTTGTGCCGACTTTCACTTCCTAGAGCAAGTGCATAAAGGGTGCACAGCTGACCTTCTTAGAGATCATGTCCTGATCAGTCATGAGTCTGAAAGGTACAAGTCTGGATGTTGAACTTGCTTTCGATGTGACAGGGTGACATCCCTTTCAATGCAATGGAATGGCACTAAGGGATAGGAGAAATGTGGCCATTTCCTGTTGCCTTCACTTTACTCCTCCTGGAATCTGATGGCAATTGAAGTGGCACGGGCACGTCCTCCATGTTGTGCTTCCTAGATGGCATTGTACTGTGGACATTGACACTCATCACCGTTTCCATGTTACTGGCTCCCCCTTGTTCTTCATCCTCCAAGGAGCTGTCATCCTCTTCCATTTCTTCCTCTGGCAAGGGATCACCCATTTGCAATGCCAGGTTGTGAAGGACGCAACACACAATAATGATGCGGGGGACCCTATCTGGAGTGTACTGCAGAACTCTACCTGAACAGTCCAAATATTGGAAGCGTATCTTCAGAATGCCAATGGTCTGCTCGATTCTGGACCATGTGGAGCTGTGTTGTACCTCTCCTCCGAAGCACTGAGGACAACGCATGGGTGTAATGAGCCAGCGATTCAGTGGTATCCATTATCTCCAAGCAGTCAGGCCCTTCAAATATCTGAGGCATCTGCGAGTGAACCAGGATGTATGAGTCATGGGAACTTCCAGGGTACCTGACACTGTGAGGTCCACAGAGCCAAGGACTGTCTCTACTCTGTCACTTCTGACTGTGACCCCAAGGGCAGTCTGTACTCTCTCACTCCTGACTGTGAGCCCAAGGCGTGCCTCTACTCTCTGACTCCGTCTTGCTGGCCCTTTGACTTTCAACGAGTTCCCCATTGCCCACGTGACTGAACACTACACTGCCTCCCTTCCCATCACCGCGTCCCCCCCTGTCCCTTCATGAATCTTAGTGCTACCTATCCCTCTTGTACCACACTAACACATTACCCCCACCCTCCACCCCTGCCCCTGCGCCCTTTCCTATTCTGGAGCCTACTTGCACCCCCTCCTGTTTGTACTTGTGGTATCCCATCCACCCCCTTGTTTGTCAGAGTTTCAATTTCCCTTGTCAGGATCCAGCCTTCTCGTTCCCCCGGTATCCCCTCTGCCTGCCATCGTTCCCTCTCCAGCCCCCCTCTCAACCCTTTGCAATGCCCTCCTGCCCCTTTGCACTCTGTGTGTCTGTTACACCTACCCCCTCACCCATCGCAACCTGTTCCCCCACCCCGCCTCCCCAGTTGTAATACTGGTCCTCCCTGAGTACCGCTGCACAGTGGTATCCTTCAGGACTGTGGAGGATCCCACCAGGAGCAGAACAACCTTACACCCCCAGCAGTGTGGTGTTCCACTGGCATCACAACAAAACCAGCGCAGTGCTGTGGCCGGTAGGCTATGAATGTTGCACTCTCCTTGAAGTTGCGAACAAAGTGAGATCTGACCACTGCATGCTGCCCTTATCAAACATGCTTCAAACTGGCGTGATTTCCCACTGGCGTGATGCAAAATTGGAAGGCGCCAAGTAATTCCAGTGAGAAGCATACTAATGAATATTCATGAGATGGTTTTGAATGCAAATGGAATTCACATTACTCATCAGTGGGACACCCGACCCGCCATTGGAAGAATTGCAAATTGTTTTCATGCCGATGGAAATCTGGTTTATTTTGGTTCCTACTGGATTCCCTGGTCCTGCCCGCCACGAAACCTACCGTGGGTAAGATGGGAAAATTCCGGCCCTCATTGGTAATGCCATCATGGAAGACTGCAATGTATTTGCAATCATGTATGTGATTTTAGAATCTGTATCATTGATCCAAGTGTTTGTCAAGGATACACCACATTTTCTTGTGAAACATGTTTCTTGTATTTTCTGGGTAAAATTTACTGAATAATTTAGGAATACGCCTTCATCCAAAGTGCAATGGACCAAGACCAGGAAAGTGGCATTAGGCTGGATTAGTCTTTTGTTTAGCCACTACAGACACAATGAGCTGAATGGGTTCCTTCTGTGGCATAAATATCCCATGTTTCTGTAATGAATTTGTAACATTGTTGCAGCCAGTCTCGTTAGTAGCATGAAAGGAAGGAGAATTTCTATGGGTTCCACCATCATAAATTCAGTGGAAGATTGGTGGAACTCCAGGACAAATGGTGTAAGCAGCAATTTTTCACAGTTTCCCTGGCAGCTGCGTCAAACACCTACAGAAAATCCTTTGGAAAACCCCGTTATTTCAAAAGAAGGCATTGAGTCTTTTCATGTGCACCACACTACTTGTGTTTTATGTCATATCTAAAAATAGCAATCAGTGCAGACATAGACATTGAATTTCAGATTAATTATTATGGATAATATTTGAGCAAAAGCACAAGCTTAATCTGTTGTAGGGTGTTGGTTACAGTTTGGTAGATCTGAAGAAGTCTTTGTAGGCATACGTAGGTTAGCTGTAAGCATTTATTGACTGAGAATTATTTACAAACATACAGTAAAGGGTACATACTAGGAGCTGTCTCCATGCCTACTGGTACACACTGCCCTGCCTAACACTAGACTGACCCTGCGTGGGTAATGTGCGCTCATATCACTCTACTCAGTCCCACATTAACCCTATATGTGCCAGACCCTTATGAGACAACCTTTCAGTAAAGCTGAGTTATTTAAGAGGGAACCTTTAAACAACTGTTATAACCTATATTATTAAATGGTATGTTTGAGATGCAACTCTAAATTCAGGAATCAGGCCACCAGTTCTCGAGAGGTTTTATATTAAACTAAATGAAACATTTTATTAATTTACACAAGTTAAATATATAGACATGGCTACAAATTACTGCTATCATAACTTTTAACAAATTCCCAAACTAATCTCCATTAAGGCAACAGCAACCCATAGATTTTTAAGCAGACACCAGGCAAAGCATTTTCTCCTTACAAATTCAAAATGAGGTTCCTTTCACTTTGGTTCCTGTGGAGTCAGTTGGAGGCTTACAGCTGCCTTTTGATCTCACATTGCCTCTGCTCTAAACACCCAAAACTGCTATCCTTATAGCTAGCACAGCTCATTGAATGTAAATTTTCATTGCATCACCAGATTCTTCTTATAATAAAACCCCTTTCGTAGTACCAATTTTATTAGTAATATAAACATATTGCTTGGTCTCTTCTAGCTAGGTGCCAGATTTCACTCGCCTTTTTGAATGCACTATTCAAAAAATGCAAATACACTCTACCTGTCTTACATCTCAAAACTAGTACACATCAAAACATCCAGACTAGCTGGCTTTAATCCAATTAAGACACACCCACAGACTAAACCTCTATTTTAAAAGAAAAATATTTTCCAATAATATATACATTAATAGCTTCATGACACCCTTATACTAGACAATCTGTGTGTAAACACTTCCTTTAGGTTTTAATCAAAGCTGCGTAGTTTTAGGAAATAAATGCTATTGTTGGGTGTTGGGATGATATGGAGGGCAAACGGAAAGTGGATAAGACGTTGAGTTAATTTCAGATTTTATTATAATTGTTACTAGTTTAGCTTTCTTTAATTATTATGATCAACTGAGAACTCACAGATCTATGGGCCAGGTATCATTCAGAATTCATGGTTATTGAAATATGGAATCAAAAGTCAGATATTGTGGAACAATAGCAACCTGACTGAGAACACTAATCTGAGAGTCTATTAAGCATGCGTCCTCAGCGTATTCCTCTATAGCTTGAACAACATATGCTAAGCAGAAAAAAAGGCTGACCAGTTTCCACCTTTGCCTTCTTAGACGTAACTTTGGCATCTCTTGGCAGGACACGGTCACCAACTCAGAGGTCCTGGAGTGCTAATTCCATCAGTCTACACTCATTGCTAATTATGATATCTGTGCTGGCTCTGCCCTGTTTGTTAAATGGTGATGCTGTATACCCAGAGACCTTCTGTATGGTGATCTTGCCAGTGGCATGACCTCCTGTGTGTCCATACCTCCACTACAAGCAAGATATGAAAATGGCAGACACAGCTGGGAGACAGTCACCGATGCTGTGACCTCTGGAGGCTGACTGTTTGGAAGGGTATTGGAAGAGGTAAGCAGAAACAAAAAGTTCAGCTGGCTGAGAAGAGGGCTCAGTGAAAACAGAGGCCAGCACTTTGTACACCTCCTCAGTCCATTGCCATGCCAGAGTGGGGCTCCTTAGCCACACCAGGCTATGTTTATCACAGAATTGACCATTATGGCGCAAACCATAGATGGAAGGCTGCTGCCAGAAAGTCAGACAGCCAACGTGGTTTTTGAATTCCCGAAAGAAGTTTTAATTATTATTGTTCTGATACCCAACTTTATTTACTCCTATTCAGAAGCGTTCTGCGCTATCTGAACTTCCATGATTTTTTTTTTATTGAGGACAACTAAAGCTATAAACCATATTAATCTTATTAGGAGCACCAGCCAATGTGCTTATTTAAAATAATTGGATTAATTGTAATCAATAATTGGTGCCAAATTTGACATTTTATCCAGATAAAAATGCAAATTGTTGAATTTTTTTCCCCTTTTAATATTAACTTTTTCAAATGATCACAGGAATAGTCAGAGTAGATTATTTTCTATAAATGAAGCTTGTCATTGTTAACTCAAAGCCACATTAATATTAGTTAAAGTTTTCTGGGAAAAGACAGAGGGATTAACCCGTGGGAGAAGATGTTTTTGATCAGGAGTATTAATTTTTTTTTGTCTGGAAATACATAAGATTTAATCAGGAGATTGGTGGAGATTGCACTGAATATAAATGGGTGATATTTTTAGGCAGCTATTGTCATTTGGCCTTGGTATGATGTTGCATTTGGTAGCCTCTGGGAGGCACCACAGGTTAGTATTATACCCTGGTTAGGAAAAGAAGCATATTTAGAACTGTAACAATTTACTGTAGCTTAGTGGATCAAAGTTGACAGATTACTCTTAACTGGCACTGCAAGTCATGTGAAGCTCATTATAACCACCTGTACATGAACACAATGAATTCTATATGCAATATCCAAAATGGACATATCTTTCAGGAGGACTCGCTGTGCTAGTCAGTGAGTCAGTGTTGAGAATACTGAAGAAATACAGTATCCACTAGATTGCACACCACTGCCTAATTTATGTATACTATACAAATTGGACTCTATTCCAATGTATTCATGAAAGCATGTCCATTGCATTCTGAGATGGGAAGTTTTGAAATAAGTCATTAAGAAAACATGGATAAGGCATTAACCTTGAATTTTTTATAATCTAGATGGTTTTGCGCATAAAAATGCATTGTCAATTTTAAAATTACACCATTAGATTTAAATTTACGGTGCTTTCATTTCACCACTACATTTGCAAAACTTCTAAGTATAATTATTCCGTGAATGATGATTGTGAGTAGCTCTCTTTCATTGACCTTCATGTTTTGTTCAGGGAATGATTCACATGGAATTTATTCAGAAGTGATGCTTATGGGATAACGTTGACTAGTAGTGTTATATATACCATGGCACAGGGAGTTTAATTTTTATTTAGAGTTGTGAGCATGTGAGAACTTCAAAATATTGGAGCTCATTATCTTACACTTTCGTGAGCTGTACTGGAATTCAGTGGATGACATTTTCTTCACAGGTATTTGCCATTGATTTCTTGCATTGTTGAGTGCTCTGAGTTAATAAAAAGAACCCGGGCCAAATGGAAATCTGAAACGAAAAAAAATACTGGAATTCACGGCAAACCTCTCAGCATCTTAAAAAAAACTCAGTGTTTTGGGTTGGGAGCCTGTCTTTTCAGCTGATATTGACTTACTCTCTATCTCTACAATTTCCTGTTTTTTAATTTTATGTTGAGTTTTGTTGGTTGATAAATGATAGTATATGTTAAATGATATGTGTCGTATTTAGCTTCAGTGCCTTGCTCAGTTTATGATTCCCAGCTGAGGTTACCCTTGGACAAGCCTGATCCCAGAGTGGAACCCAGTTTGATAGATCCTAACTTTTATTTGTTTGTTTAGATATGTGGAGAGTAGCTACTGAACAGAGTCACAGGAGTCAGCTGATGAACTTCTAACAAAAGAATAAAACATTTATTAAACAAGAAAAGATTAACTATATTACAATACCCCATTCACCCACAACTATACCGTTGCAGATATATACAGATTTGTAAGGATAACACAAGTTACAAAAGCTACCTTATACTCTAATGTTCACAGTAAATACACAGTCCATGTAAACCAATAGGCACCCTGTGGTCAGATACACCACACTCTGAAACCAAGTGACAGATGCCACCACAACCAGATGCTGTGGATCTCTCCTTACCTCCTCCAGACGCTTGGCACTCTGTGAGCCAATTAGTCTCGCTGAACTCTGTCTTTAACACAAGGGTTTCCAATCTTCACTCTCCAAGGACTCGCTTTGGAATCTTCTCCCAAACCGACACTTTCTCTCAGATGCCTTCAGTTCACCTCCAGGGTTTCGAACTCCTTCTGATGTTCCTCTCCTCTGGGTCACCACATGCATCCAAGCTGTCTTCCACGCACTCTCTCTCACCGACTCAGCCATCAACAGTGCACACTGCTTCACATGCCCATAGCAAAGACTTACAGCCCTTCAACCATCCCTTTGGACTGTTTTGTCTCTTGCAAGCTTTCTTTGACCCTGAAGTTAATCCAGGTTTGACTGCAACCATTTTACCTAAACTCCAATTCCAGAGTGGGAAAAGCTCCCTGCTTGACTGGACTCAACGATAAATGAACTGCTAACTATTCTGTTTATTTTTAATATTTGTAGAAGTGCACTACTGTCTTTAATTGTATCCTTCTTGGGGATGTGTTGTGTGATTGATGTAGCAATACACCTTTCCGAGGTTTATGCGTGTGTATGAATAAATAATGCTCCTTGTTTAAATCCGTGAAAGCCTGTTGCTGGTGACTTAAATTGACCGCACACTAACAGGAAAGGGATTTGGGGGTTTCAGTCTCTCGCGCTCTCTCTCTCTTCTCTGTCTGTAACAAGATTAATTTAGATAATGTTTTTGAAATATGAGAGAGAAGTACAAAATTGAAGGCATTTAGTGGACAGATTGGGCCAAATGACCTATTTCTGTGCCATATGTAGGGGAGGCGGAAGCATTGTGATATTGTCACTGGACTAGTAATCCAGAGACCCAGAGTAATGCTGGGCAGATGGTGGAATTTGAATTCAATAAAAATCTGGAATTAAATGTCTAATGATGACCATGAAACCATTGTCGACTTATGTTCTTGTGAGAAGGAAATCTGCGTTACCTGGTCTGGCCTCCATGTGTTTCCTGACCCACAGGAACCTTCAGTGAGTGGGGCCAAGGTGCTTGAAGGCTCTACCACAATTGTGGGGCAAAGAAAGGGGCGAAGTGCTCAAAAAGTGAGATCCAAAAGCCCAAGGGTTGTGAGGGGTGATGGTGGGGTGGGGGGTAAAGATATAAGTCTGGAGGAGCTTAATTGGAGATAGTATGCTTGCTCCATTGTCTTTGTATTATGGAGTTGTTTTTGTGCATTACTTGAACACTTTTGCACAGGTGCCAATTGGGGTATCAAAACAAACAATGGGCAGAATTCTCCCATGCCCCCGTCGGCGGGATCAATGGCAGGCGGTGGGGGGTGAGGCAGAGAGAATTCAGTGAGAGGTCCAAAAATCAGTTTCACACTGGCATGAAATGACAGCAGGATCTTTCGACAATGCCCACCATGACGGATTGTGATTCCCGCTGGAGGCCCAAGCATAATCTTCTCCCCTTGCCTGATTCTCTGCCAAACCAGCAGGAAAACACGCCATTCCAGAACATGTCTGGACCAATGTGGCATGCCAAAGTCAGGACTTAACTAAGGGCCTTGGTCAGCTCCTGGACATCCGATGACAGTATGGAGGCCTCCAGCTACTGGACCCTGGAGCACCATCTGCTGCATAGAGTGGATGGAGCTTCGTCCATGTGGCTCCTCTGTGAAGCAGCTTACAGAAGGTGGGAGTTTCATTGCAGTAACCTCGCTTAGGCTTCAGACCTTCCAGGGACTTCACTCAAGTTTCTGACCTTCTTCCAGGGACTTAGCTATGGGATCGGATCCTCGAGCTGCAGGATAGAAGGCAGCGAGAGGCACTGTTGGGTGATGATGGAGTGTTGGGGGGTCAATGGTGATGAGGAAAAGGGCATGGGTGATTGAGCGAGGGGAAACTGTTGGAGTGAAGAAAAAATCTTACAACTACCATGCTAATCAAATTGCAAGTGAGCATAGCTTTGTGTTGGATTTGCTGAAATGCTGCATGGGAGTTTAGTGGGTGGGCAGCGATGCAGGTCACCTCAATTGGACAACTGAAAGGGAACCAAAGCAGCCATGCTAGGGACTTAGGACATGAGTTTGACTGATGAAGGCTCAGCATGTGCTAGAGTGCTTGCACATGATTTGCGCAGGAGAGGGGGTTGGGGTGGAGGTGGAGGAGCCTTCGCTAAGCGTTAAGAACCATGCTAAAAAAAGACAGCAGACACATAGCAGTTAAAGCGAACATATTTAGAGGTTAGAATTGTGACAACGACTTGTTCATCCGTGCAACCAGTTGTGATTATAGTGTTTTTATTTTTTATTTAATACTCCTAGGTGCTCCCCCGACATCCAGAGCAGGGGTGATGGCAGCCTACTGACTAGTTGGCCCTGTTGACTTGATGACTTTGGCAGCTGTCCTCTGGAGAACCAAGGCCTCATGGGCCCGGGCTTCCTTTGGCTGTCCTCCTGTGGGCCAGCTGCTCCCTCTGTGGTCACAGTGGATGAGGCTGAAGGGGTCTTAGGCAAAGGGGATTTGGAAGGCCTGGACAGCCTCTGAGCTTCCTGAATGGATGACTCAGGGATGTCCAGCTGCCGCTCCTCCTGCCTCTGGGTGTCCAAAAGCCCTTGCCTGACTCCTTGAGGGGAAGGGGCACCTGGAAGGAGGTTGAGGTGCCCCAACGTTAATCGGGTGCCAACTGAACAGCTCCCCCATGGATACGGCGGTGGAGTGCAGCATCTCTGCCAGGACCTGCTGGACTAGAATCTCCATGGAGTCCACCAACATCCCCATTGAGACCTTGATGTGCGCACGTGTTGACACCACTTCATCAGAGAGCAGGTGGACGGACTCCTCCAACTCGCATGCCACTCTGTTTAGGTGCTCCAACACCTTTGCCTGATGTTGCTCAGCCTCTTGTTGACTCTTCACCATTAGTTGGAAGGCCGATTCCAGAGGCCCGTCATTGGACTCGGACCTCACAGATGCTTCTTCCCCAGCAGTCCTCCGAGTGCCAGTGAGCTCGGCTGACGCTGCCTCCTCCTGCTGCGCGCACGTGTCTGTGTGGTGACCAACAGATTCTGAGACCCTTTCTAAGTTAGAACTAAGGCGTGTGTCCCTGGCCTGGTGGAGGTTGCAGGTCTGTTGCAATGCCTCTGCAGGTGCACATCTCTCCTCTTACTCTCTCTCCTGGCTTCTCTTTGGGCTAGGGCTTCTGCTGAGGCCTGACAGGGAGTCCTCATCCTCGGATCTTGGCCTCTTCCTGGTGGCACCTGAAAGTGAGAAAGGAGAAAGCAAGTGACAGCATGAATTGCCTTCAACATGGAGGCACATTTGGCCCTCAGGTTTTTATACCATGGATGGATCCTTACTGGGTGGATGCCCAAGCCCAAGCTCCCCATCGCCTACTGCCCGGTTCCACTCCACGTTTGCCAGCTGAACTGCCCTCTCCTTGAACTCCGTGAGATGCGTCAGATGTGGGTGCCCACCCCCCGCCTTTTCCCATTCTGAGTTGTGCCTATCTTGTCCTGCTCAAAGACAGCAGAAAAGATGTTAGAGAGGAGCTGTATGTTGCGTCCATTTGTACATTACATTTTGACATTCAATTCACATTCCACTGTTTGATACCCCACTTTAGTGTGGTATGGCATTACTGCACTGCAAGTTGTCACCAAGAAGGGTTGGGGGCCAGCTCCCTCCAGAGCGCTGAACCAATCCACGTGCAAGGAGAAGGCTCAGCCAAGCATCTGCTTTGCGGAGGTTGCTGGTGCCCCCTGCACCTAGCAAGCCACTTAAATCAAGGGTAATTAGGGATGGGCAACAATTGCTGGCCCTATGAGTGACGCCCAAATCCTTTGAAAGAATTAGAAAAAAAAGCTGCGGCCTCTGCTGATGGTGTTCTCTTCAACCCCCAGGGCAGAATGTCTGGACAATGCAAAGCAGAGACCTGAAATCCAATGTAAATTCATCATCAAGCAGCCTGGTGATGTCCAGTAGATATTTGTATCTAAATGAGAATTTGAACCTGAGACCCAATATTGAATGGCCTATGTCTAACATCCCATGCAAGGATCAAACCGTGTGTTCAGTTCATGCCAGTAGACCATCACAAATTAATTTCTGGGCCATCATTCCTATAAAGGTGGAAAATACAGTCTAGGTAGAATTCAGGGCATGCATACCAACCTATTATGCGACCAGCATCCTACTTAAACCATGTATTTGACATCTATTGTCACATGTATTGCGGGTGCTTTTCTTCCTGTTTTCTAAATTTATATTCCTGTAGATTTTTAATTCTACAGGTAAAATTGCTTTGTAAAATGAATGAAATTCCAACTACATGAAATGTTTTAATTAAAAAATGTACTGAATAGAAGTACTTCACTAATTAAAAGTAAATTTTAATGATTACATTACTGGGTCTCGTTACCTTTTGTAATTAAAATAATTTTGAGGATCAATGTGCATTGCCCAAAGTATGTCTGAGAACAGTGCAACTATATATTGGGTTGGGAAGTTTTTCAAGTGTCTCTAGTGGTCGTCTACAACTAGTGTTGGACTCCGTACATGTGTAAATGAGGGGCTGAATGCCTCTTTTTGGCTATCGCCACAGGATTTTCCAGCATTGGATAGAACGATCATCAACACTTGGAGATTGTTTTTCAGATTAAATTAAACTGAAAAAATTGCTGTGAAATAAGCACCTTGAAATGGTTACAAGTATCAAGTTGGAATTCATTGGATCTCTACATTTACTCAGTATTGCTGTCACTCAAAGTGATCAATTTGTAATGGCTTCCCTCTTATATGTAATTAATAACTGTTGAAATCACACCTATGTAGATATGTAATTTCATCTCCTTCAAAATATACTTAATATTCCTAATCATTCATTTTAAAATCCAAAGCCAAATTATTTCTGAAATTTTAAGAAAAATCAGCTGAGTTCTCTGACAAGGTGGCAATCTTACTGGGCTAATTATAATTATTTTTAGAAGTTAAATATACCTTGGATTCAACGATGCCTGGTTTTAAGTCAGTTTTAGACTGTTTAAACCTGTGTTTTCATTTAATATATTTAGACACTGACTCAACCCTGGAGATGCATGATTGGTTTAAAGTGTGTGATTATTCTTATTTGTTATTTAAAGTACAATTTTGATCAAATTTTATTGTTTTATTTTTGTTAATGACCCTAAAATACAGCCCATGCTGACCTGTTCTCAGGCATCTGCCTGTGATACACTTGATCTACTTCACTATTGATGGTTCTCCTTCTGATTTTCCTGACCTCTTTGTTAATAAATGCCCTTTCCTTTTTGCAATCCTAACCCAAACATCATCACTGTTGAAACTAGGAATTAGAGGTTTATGAGTGTGAACTGCACCCTACCAAACTGTGGTGGATTTCATTCAACCCCCAGTATTTGCCTCATGCGCTGACTACTTAGCAGTTTTCTTGAAGACAAAATGATTTAGAATAGCAATTGTAGATCTGCCAGGGCCTAGTATAATGTCAGACAAATGGCCCTTTTGTGTTTTCAAGTTTCAAGAAATCCCAGAAGAATTTTAACTGCCAGGGAGAAGTGGTTTGGGTGCAGAAGTGGGGGTTAAATCTGGGAAAAGTTGCATTGGGACCAGCATGAAACCATCCACTTCTGGGTTTGATCTGGGTGATTTTTGCTGTGAAGCTGTTGGGCAAGTCTTACAATATGCAAGCAGGCAATTAACTTGAATTTAATCCAGCATTCTGGCTTTCACAGCCAACACGTGGGTTTACCGAGCGGTCTGCTATTTGCCAGGGTCAACGAGGTGGGACTATAGCAGGGAATAATTGCTTAATGAAATTGACAAGCTGGAGAAACCTTCCGAGTGAAATCGCAAAGCTTGTGGCCAGCCATGGTGAAAGGCTTATGCTTTCAGGATTAGTTCTAAGAGCCTTAATTCACTGTTTTGAGGGTCAGTTTTGAGTTTTTGGAAGCATTTTCAACTGATTTTCACCTTTATCTCTACTTCTTTGATGTTAGTCTTCATTGCAACATGGGAGCAACATATGAAGGAGTAACCTGGACCCCTGACGAGAAACGTCAGGTACGCCACACTAACAACACCAACAACACCAGGAGCAATAACAATAATAAGAGCACCGCAGCAGCAACAATAGCACCAACAGCATCTTTCTTCTCTGCAGCCACATGCTGCCGTACATGATGGAGAGGATTGACAAAGAGCAGCAGCTCGAAAAAGGTGATACCCTCAGTTCAAGATCTATAGACAATGTTTCCTCAGCCTGACAGAACAGCATTGCCTCAGGAAATTCAATTTTTTGTCAAGTCATTGCTGGCAGCTGCAGCATCCTGGAAGAGGACTTCTCCCAGGAAGGCCAAGTGGGCATGCATTACTGTCAAGGTCACCACAGCCCTGAAATTTTTTACCTCTGCCTTCTTTAGAGATCTGCTGGTACCATCTCAAGGATCTCCCAATCTGCTACAGGGCTAAGACCTCATACTCTATCTTTATCATTATATCCCCTTATGGCTAAATTCTAAAATTTTAAAACTGGACAATGACTTTTTAAAATGGCTGAAGCTATGTCTGTCTATGGCCCATTGAATAATAAGAGCTATTTGGCAGTATCGAAGGAATTTGCACTTTGTTATCTCTGAAGAAACCTTAACGACCCCCCTGAGGGCTGCAGAGACCCAATTCATAGGGAACTATAAGGCTTTTCAGAACCCAGGCTGGCCAACCAGAGTCTGCTAGGACAAATAGCCCTGCAACCTTTCCTTCAATTCTTAATGAGTGGGATATTTAACAACCTCGAAGACCCAGATGAGGAATTCGTGTCCTTTGTCAAAGGTGGTTTGGAGAGATGAGAGTCATATGACATGAACCCCTAACTGGGAGAACCAGTTATACTGTCTTGTTTTACTGCAAAGCTCAGTCTGCCATCTTTCCATGTACAGCAGCAGCAGCACAAAAAAGGGACTCTGTCCAGGTTTGAATGCCTGGCCCCATCTACACAGTTTCTACTGGAATTACTAAACTTGCTGTACCATCGCCTACAAGACTTTCACCTCTGCATACCTATCTCATCATGGAAGTCACCTCTACTAGAAAAGTGAATTATTCAGCATCAGTTTTCAACCTGCTAACCTCTATGAAGGAATACACCATTGGACTTTTGGCTCTGGACACATGTGAAACAATAATTCTTTTCTCTGTGGTCTTTTCCCTGTAAATCTTTCTTTCTTTATCTCTCTTTTATTGTATGAATGCACAGGGGGCTACGTTGCGACCCTCCTCCTGTGTTTGAGTGTGTGCAAATCAAATACCCCTCTGAGTTTAACGTATCACGAGTTTGCTATGTGGTGATTGATAGAGATTGGAATACAGCAAATCTGAGGGGTTGCTTATAAAGGGGGAAATCAAAATCAAAACAGTTTTCTGTTTGTGGACATGTGGAGAAAGGAGAAATCAGGCCTGTTTAAATTAAACCCACTCCTGTCCGTAACATACCTATTTGTGCATCTCCAAGGTCACTGATGCCTTGTTTTCTAAGGCTGTTACCTACGTGCACTTTGCCATGATGGCACTAATCAAACACAGAGGTCCATTTGCTTCCCTGTAGTGGCTGGCTTCCCATAGGTGCTGGGAGTAATTGATTGCATGCATGTGACATATCATTGTGTTTTCAGTTCAGCCAGGAGTTTTCATTAATTGCAAAGGATTCTACTCATTCAATGTCTAGTTAGTTTCTGATCACCAGAAGGCGATCCTGAATGTCTGCGCTAGATATCTAGGAAGCTGCCATGATTAATTCATTCTGCCATTAAGTGAGGGAGAGTGAGAGAAGCAGTGTGGCCTTTAATAGTGAGAGAGTGCTAGAGGAGCAACGGAGCCATTAACAGTGAGAGACCGAGAGGAGCAATGTGGCCATTAACACAGAGATTGAGAGGAGCAGTGGGGCCATTAACAACGAGAGAGTGCGAGAAGAGTAAGAGACCATTAAACAGCATGGAGAGAGAGAGGCGAGAGACCACTAAGGAGCATGGAGAGTAGCTGTTTGGTGAGTCGGAATGTTGAGTAATTCTAGTCTTTAAAGTAAAAGTAAGGCCTTTAGTTTGTGTTTCGGTCTCTTTTTTTTTCTCTTTTTCTTAAAAATACCTTGTTAAGTATAAGGTCGATACTGGTGTGTGAAAAATTGCAGCAAAGCATAAAGAGCGGGGATACTAGAGTAATTAATTAAGTAATTAAATAAAATACAATAGTGATGGCAGGACAGGTGATGTGTTGCTGCTGTAGCACCTGGGATCTGCTGGATACCATTTGTAGTAAGTGTTTGCATCTCGAGGAACTTTGGATCCGAGTTAAGGAGCTGGAGTCTTAGCTGCAAACGTTGCGCCACATCAGGGAGGGGGAAAGCTACTTGGACACTTTGCTCCAGGAGGCAGTCACATCCCTCAGATTAGGTAATTCCAATTTAGTCTGTGATCAGGATCAGGAGGGTGTGATTGCAGGTGAAGCAGGTATGGGGACCCAGCAGGTAGCGATCGAGGAGCCTTGGCACCTGCAACTGTCCAACAGTTACGAGGTTCTTGCAAGCTGTATGGACGAGAGCGGGGACTGCAGGGAGGATGAGCGAACTGACCACAGCACCATGGTACAGGGAACCATTTAAGTGGGGGGACGAAATAGGAACGTAATAATGGTAGGGAACAGTATAATTAGGAGGATAGGTACTGTTCTCTGCAGCTTAGAGTGAGAGTCCTGAAGGCTGTGTTGCCTGCCCGATGCCAGGGTTAAGGACATCTCAGGGCTAGAGAGGAACTTGGAGTAGGAGGGGAGGGATTTAGTTGTCATCATCCACGTTGGTACCAATGACATTGATAGGACTAGAAAGGAGGTTCTGCTGAAAGAATTTGAACAGTTAGGAGCTAAATTAAAGAGCAAAACTTCCAAGGTAATAATCTTGGGATTACTATCGGAGCCATGGGCATAGGGTAAATAAAGCCAAGGAATTAAATATGTGGCTCAAAGATTGGTGTGGTAGGAATGGGTTTCAGTTCATGGGCCACTGGCATCTGTACTGGGGTAGAAGGGAGCTGTTCTGGTGGGACAGGCTTCACTAGAACCATGCTGGTTTCATTGTCCTGATGAATTGAATAACTAGGGCTGTAGAGAGGTCTTTAAACGAAATGGCCGGGGGGGGGGCAGGTGGAGGGTTCTTGAGAGGGGGTACGTAGGCTATCAAGGCAAAAGGATATGGCAGCATTGCAGGGCAGATGTTTAGGGATTGACACCCAGAGTGTGACAGGAAGGACAGAGTGTATAAACATCAAAAAACAGCAGCAAACAGGGTCAAAGAGGGGAAATATGGTAAAAAGACAAAATTAATGGCTCTTTACTTAAATGCACATAGTATTCGGAACAAAAGTAAATGAATTAATGGCACAAATAGAGGTTAATGGGTATGATCTTCTAGCCATTATGGAGATGTGGTTACAAGGAGATAAAATCTGGGAACTAAATGTTCAGGGGTATGTGATTTTTTGAAAGGACAGGCAGGAAGGAAAGTGTGGTGGGGTATCTTTGTTAGTACGAGATGGAATAAATACGATAGCAAGAAATGATCTTGGATCGGAAGATGTAGAATCTATATGGGTGGAGATAAGAAATAACAAAGGGAAGATGACACTGGTGGGAGTAGTCTATAGGCCCCCTAATGGTAGCTATACTGTAGGACAGAGAATTAATCAGGAGTTAATAAGGGCATGTAAAAATAGCAGTACATTAATCATGGGTGAATTTAATTTTCATGTAGATTGGGAAAATCAAATTGGCAGGGGTAACGACAACAAGAATTCATGGAGTGTATTTGGGACAGTTTCCTAGAACAATATGTTGTGGATCCAACCAGGGATCAGGCTGTTTTAGATCTGGTAATGTGTAATGAGACAGGTTTAATAAATGATCTCAGAGTATAAGATCCCATAGGAAACAGTGACCATAACATGATAGAATTTAACATTCAGTTTGAGAGTGAGAAACTTGGGTCAGAAACAACTGTGCTAAACTTAAGTAAGGGTCATTACAAAGGAATGAGGGCAGAGTTGGCTGGAGTGGACTGGCAAAGGAGTTTAGCAGAAAAGATAGTGATGAACAATGGCTGACATTTAAGAAACAGTTCCTGACTCACAACAAAGATATATCCCAGTGAGAAAGAATGATTCTAGGAAGGGGATAAACCAACCATGGTTAACCAAGGAAGTTAAAGATCATATTAAAGTGAAAGAAAAAACATACAATGTGGCAAAGATTAGTGGTAAGCCAGAGGATTGGGAAAGTTTTAAAAACCCAAACAAAAGATGACCAAAAAAATGAACAGGGAGAAAATTAACCTTGAGGGTAAACTAGCAAGTAATATAAAAGCAGACAGTAAGAGCTTCTTTAAATATATAAAAAGGAAGAGAGAGGTCTAAGTGAACATCGGCCCCTCAGAGAATGAGGCTGGGGAAATAATTATGTAGAACCAGGAAACGGCAGAGGAGTTGAATAAATACTTTGCACCAGTCTTCACGGTAGAAGACACGATAGCATTCCAAAAATACTAAATATTCAAGGGGCAAAAAGGGGGGAGGAAATAAATACAATAACTATCACTAGAGGAAAAGTACTAGGAAAACTAATGGGGCTAAAAGGTAATAAATCCTCTGGACCGGATGGGTTGCATCCTAGGATATTAAAGGAAGTAGCTACACAAATTGTGGGTGCACTGGTCCTTAGGTTCTGGAAAAGTCCCAGAATATTGGCAAACTGCCAATGTAATTCCCTTATTCAAAAAGGGATGAAGTCAAAAAACAGGTAACTGTAGGCCAGTTAGCTTAATATCTGTCATTTGGAAAATGTTAGAGTCTATTATAAAGGATGCAATAGCAGAGAATTTAGAAATGCATAATATAATCAAGTACAATCAATGTGGCTTCATGAAGGGGAAGTCATACCTGACAAATTTATTAGACTTCTTTGAGGAGGTAACAAACAGTATAGGTAAAAGGGAACCAATAGATATAATATGTTTGTATTTCCAAAAGGTATTCAATAAGGCACTGCACTTAAGGCTACTTAATAAGATAAGAGCCCATGGTGTTTGGGATAGTATATTAGCATGGGTAGAGGACAGGCTAACTAATAGAAGACAGAGATTTGGGATAAGTGGGGGATTTTCAGATGGCAACCTGTAACTAGTGGAGTGCCACAGGGATTAGTGCTGGGGCCACAGTTATTTACAACATATCAATGCGGCATTGAGCTACCAAAGCATGGCTCTGCTCCATCCAATGTAAAATAGCAGTCAGTGTGTGCAGGGCATTGGTCTGGGTCAGCGTGCACTCAGTGGCCTGCTGTGTTTGATTTTTCTACGTAGGTGCTGCTCTCTCCATGGAGGTGGACATCAGTGTAAATGTTCCATACTCCTAAGATTCAGCACTCCATGCACGGCTTGTTGACGTTTTAGTGTGTTGCACCAATGCCTTCCCTCTCCTTGCCTGCCATGATTGATGACATTTTTATTTCCAATTTCCAGCATTTGTAATTTATATAATACGATGAATGATGGTATACGTTAACATCATAAAAAATGGGGTCATCCTGCATGATTGAGGGTTCTCTATGCTGTTGTAGATTTCTCAGTATCCCTACCAGGCAGTGTTCTTTTTATTCTTTCATGGGATGAGAGAGGTTACTTGTAAGGCCAGCATTTGTTGCTCATCCGTAATTGCCCTTGAGAAGGTGGTGGTGAGCTATTTTCCATCCACTTTAGGTACACCCATAGTGGTGTTAGGAAAGGAGTTCCAGGTTTATGCCCCAGTGACAGTGAAAAAAATAGCAATATAGTTCCAAGCTGGTGTATGGCTTAGAAGGGAACTTGCAGGTTGTAGCATTTCCATGCATCTGCTGTCCTGTCCTTCTACGACCACAGTGCATTGGTGGTAGAGGAAGTAAATATTTAAGGTGATGGTCAGGTACGGATTAAATGGATTGCTTTGGCCTGTATGGCGCCGTGCTTCATAAGTGTTGTTAGAGGTGTACTCATCCAGGCAAGTAGAGAGTCAGATTCCTGACGTGCCTTGTAGGTGGTGGACTTTGAAGAGTCAGAAGGTGAGTTACTCACCACAGATTTCCGAGCTCCTGACCTCCTGACCTGCTCTTGTAGCCACACTATATGGCTAGTCCAGTTCAGTTTCTGGTTAATGGTAACCCCACCCCAGAATGTTGCTAGTGAGAGATTTAATGTTGGTGATACCATTTAATGTTAAGGGCAGATGATTAGATTTCTCTCTTGTTGGAGGTGGTCATTGCTTAGCGCTTGTGTGGCTCAAACATTACTTGACACTTATCAGCCCAAGCCTGAATATTGTCCAGGTTTTTCTTTACATGGACGGACTGCTTCACTATCTGAGGAGTCATGAACTATGCAATCATCAAAACATGCCCAATTCTGACCTTATGGTGGAAGATTGATGAAATAGCTGAATATGGTTGGGCCGAAGACACTACCCTAAGGAATGCCTGCAGCACCCGGGGCTGAGATGATTGAGCTACACCAACCACAACCATCTTCCTTTGTGCTAGGTATGACTCCAACCTGTGGAGAGATTTCCCGCTGATTCCCATTGACTTCAATTTTGCAAATGCTCCTTTATGCCACACTTGGTTAAATGCTGCCTTGATGCCAAGGACAGTAACTCACCTCACCTCTGGTGTTCAGCTTTTTTGTCCATTTTAGATGAAGGCTGAAATGAGGTCAGGAGCTGAGTAGTCCTAGCAGAACCCAAACTGAGCATCAGTAAACAAGTTATTGCTGTGTAAGTGCCACTTGACGGCAATATCAACGACACTTTCCATCACTTTGCTGATGATCAAGAGTAGACTGAGGAAGAAGTAAATGAGTTGGATTGGATTTGTCCTGCTTTTTGTGGACAGGAGATGCTTGGGTGATTTTCCACATTGTTGGGTAGATATCAGTGATATACCTACACTAGAACAGCTTGTCTAGGAACGTGGGTCGTTCTGGAGCACAAGTCTTCTGTACCACTCCTGGGTGTTGCCACGGGCCATAGCCTATGCTGTAACCAGTTCCTTAAATCTTATCATGTGGAATGAATCGAATTGGCTGAAGACTGGCATCTGTGAAGTTGGGAACATCAGGAGGAGGCTGAGATTGATCATCCAGTCTGCACTTCTGGCTGAAGATGGTTGCAAATGTTTCAGCCTTGTCTTTTTCATTGATGTGCTGGGCTTCCCCATCATTGATGGTGGGGATATTTATGCAGCCTCCTCGTCCAGCTAGTTGTTTAATTGTCCACCACCATTCACAACCAGATGTGGCAGGACTTCACAGCTTTGATCTGATCCACTGGTTGTGGAATCGCTTAGCTCTGTCTGTTGCATGGTCAAATAAGTTTTTCCCTCTTATTGGTTCCCTCACCACCTGCCAGCGGCCCAGTCAGGCAGATATTTTCAGGTAAGTGAGTCTCAGGGAAAAGGTGTTCATTTTTCTGTATACTTTATTTACAAATAGAAAATTGAAAAACATTTAAAAAGCAAACCAGTTTCCTTTTTCAGTTTTTATTAGTCCTGAGCTAGTCAGATTTATAAATTGTACTGCAAGTGAGGCAGCTGAGAAAGGTGGTTTTAGCACATTATCATAAGGTATTTTATTAATAGTTATACAAATGAATTTCAAAATTAATTGTAACAGTTTTCAAATGAACAAGTGGGGGAAATGATACACAGTTTCTGAGAGCAGATAGAAAAATACACAGAAAACATCACAAAGTCTGTTTGCTTTTCTTGGAAATGTTAGTTTCCTCCTAATTTTGTTATTTTGTTAGGTTGCTGACCATTAGGTTTCCTGTATGCGGAAGGGAGGGATTGTTTGGGTCATGGGCCTCTCTTTGCTGTAAATGTGTGATTTTTAAAAAAACACTATTCAATTCAGATTCATGAAATTAAGTTTTCCTCTCTGTCTGGCTTCTGTGTGGCACTGTTGAAATGCTTCAGGGATTCTGGGCTGTTATGGGATACAGTGAGGAGCGTGAGTTTCCAAGCCTAGTAGCACTGCAAGATTGTAGTTACACCACATGCAATCAATGATGCAAATAAAATTTTGAGATCTGCAAGTGTCACATTCCTCTTCTCCCCTCTTTGATTAGCATATATATTTGTCGCATAGCATAATGCAGATTATTATAGTGGCTGAGGTGCTGCTAGAATTTATTTGTTAAATTTATTTATACCCTGCAATACCCATCCTACTACAGACAACTGGATGGCAAACAAGTGGTGAAGTGTTGCTAGGATATTAAAATCTCTAATTCTGAGACATGGATCACTCAACATAGTGTGATTTCATTTATCACAAGGTGGGAAGCATGTTTGTTTGTTTTTGTTTAGCCAGAATTGATTGCAGGAAACTAGGCTGGCTTCTGCTTCATAGCTTCTGTCCAAAATGTGCCCGTTGTGTGTAATTTATGTTGCCTGATAACTGGGAATAGATTCCATCTGACAAAAAGTTTTGAAAAAAGGGCAGAATCAATATATGATCTGAAATACAAAACTATTCTTGATTGCAGGCATCAAAAAACTACTGTAAATGTAGCCTGAGTTCTCTGATCAGAAATCTGCCTTTAATGACTCCAACTAATGTCCATATTCCACTGAATTTGTATGGGAGGGGGGTGGGAGGCGGGCAGATGTCTTTCATTGTATTACAACAGTGACTATAATTCAAAAGTATTTCACCGGCTGAGGATGCGAAAGATACAATATCAATGCAAGTAATTTCTTCTTTTATTCTGCTCCACTGTCCACTAGAAACCTGGAGCATTGCTTAGTAAACTCCTAAAGAAATATGCCATTCTATAATATGTTTTGAAAGACCAATTGCCAGACTGACACAAATATACAAATTGGTGATGCAGTTATGCTAGCAAGCAGTCTAAAGATGTAAAAGTGCAAGCATTATATTTTGCTAATTCAGGCACATGGAAACCAGTGTGCTACTGTGTGCAGTGCTTTGAGAGCAGGTTGTTCTGATTGTTCCAGGAAATGTGCTTACCCAAAAACTTACTAAGCAACATCCCATCAAATGAAATATGTGCTACTATTACATGCTTCCAGTTTTAGTTGAAGGGAACCATTATTTGTGATAAAATGGGTTTTGGATTTTATGGAAAACATGATATTGAAAATTTTGGGCTGCAGACTGAAGACATCACCAATATCCATCTCTTAAGTCAAATCTTTTTCCCGCGCTTCACTTGCATTGTAAATTTCAGAGTGAATTTATTTTTTTAGCTTATTGAGACATAGCAGTCATTGATGTGAAGAGGAATCATCCCCTTTCGTCAATAAATCATTCTGCCACATTAATTGCGACTAGCTGAAATTTGTATTTCTCAAATTCATTTGAATTTAAAAGAGAAGCTAAGTGCAAGAAAACATGGTTTCAATGGGAGGTTCTCCCACCTGTGACAAGAGTCATTTTTAAATTATTACACTGTGAAATATTTTTTTAATGGCACATATATTTTCACTTCTATCTTTTTCTATTTGTTCTTCTGCACTGCATGACGTGCCATGCTGACACAGGATGAATTGGCATCCTGCTGCAGGACTCCACTAATGCAACTGTGGGAACTGGTAGCTGGGAATTGAGAGAGAGTGACAAGAGTGGCTACATTTTTAAAATTTCCTTTCTTCTGGAGAATTGGCCGACCCATGTCTGATATTCCACTATGGCAGTATGGTTGCAATCAGTAACTCAACAGGGGAATCATGAGTACGCTAATTAATACATTGCACAAGACAGAATGTATTGGAAATAAATATTTAGTGCATCATGTTCATCAAATCATCTTTCTCAGCTATGTGCTCTTGGCCTAAATCCTCTGTGTTTTTCCTTCTCTTCATTAATTTATTACACTGCAGCAAGAGTTTTGTAGACCTTTGATGTTCCTAGTGTCTTGGCTCATTATTCCTGCAAACAAGGCCACCAGTCTTTTGTTTCTCCGTGAGACCTTTTTTTAATTCAAAACTTCGAAATTGAAAGTATGTCCACCATTAGCCTAGCTGCTCTTGCCTTTGTTTTCAGGTGTGAATGTTTTGTACCTTGCTCTCAGCAAGTATCAACCTGGGCCCTTGGTCTTCATGATAACCAAGCCACCCAGGATTGTTGTCGGGCAGAATTGGAAGCAGATCTTGACCTCCTTCGTTCCTCCATTTTTATCTTGAATTAAAGAGGCAGTCCCAAAAGGGGAGATGGTGGTAATGTCACTGGACTATTAATCCAGAGGCCTCGGCTAATGCTCTGGGGATATGGGTTCAAATCCCACCATGGCATCTGGTGGAATTCAATTGAATTCAGTTAATAAATCTGGAATGTAAAACTAGTCAATGTCCTTTAGGGAAGGAAATATGCCATCCTTACCTGGTCTGGCCTACATGTGACTCCAGACCCAAAGCAATGTGGATAACTCTTAACGGCCCTTTGAAATGGCCTCGCAAGCCACTTAGTTCAAAGGCACTTAGAGATGGGCAACAAATGTTGGCTTTGCCAGCAATGCCCATGTCCCATAAAAGAATAAAGAAAAACAAAATAATTATGATATAAAACCTTGCATTCACAACAGGTATAACATGGTTGACTGAGCCTATAGATGTCATCCAGTGATCAGCTCCCTGATTAGCTTGGAGATGTGAAATGGCAATACTCAATTGAGTAGGTGAAATTCTATTACATTTATCTTGTCACTTACAAGGAAGGTTATTTTACAGACTCTATTTTGACTAACATCGGTTAAAAAGTAGATTATGGTGTGGGGTTGTTTGAGGATTGGGTGCACGCAGGGGCAGTGGTTAATTGAGGTGAAGGTGTATTGTGCATTGCAAGTGTAGGGGCACTCTAAATTGCAACTAGCTGAAATTTTAAATGCCCCACATTTACCTTTTAATTTAAATTCATTTATTTTCTTTTATTAAAACACAAGATTTCAAAAATATACAGAATGTTATTTTCTGTTTCATTTCTTTTGCGTCTCATGAGCTGATTACAATAATATTGTATCCAGAGACCTTGATCTGGTGTTCAATGCATATCATTTGCTGGTGGGAGCGTGAGCAGAATGTTTGTTTTAAGAGTTGTTTTTGGTTCAGACTAACAATGGAATCCTTATTAATGTGTTTCCCCAAACACATTGTTTCTACAGTTTTTCCCATTTTCCCAGTCTGTCCCATAATGGTATTTGTGGTTGGTTGGTATATTTTAGACTGGTACAACAAGCCATAATGTTCTTGTGATCTCCTAGCAAAAAGCTACCTTCAGCAAATGGAGCTCACTTTGCAATTGCTATTCTTATTCTGTGTATTAAATGTAACTTTTCCAGGTTTGGAATTTCTTAATATTTTCTAAGGCATGATCATTTTTCCAGCTGCATTGTAACTCTACATTACAGAGGAAACTTAGCAATACTTACGTCAGGGTTTTGAGCCTCTGCACAACCTAGGTGAATGTGTTTGAGAATGAAAATCAGTATACATCATCTTATGTGTCCTCCCCAACCTTAGTAATCGAAGGGAATTTTGCCGATGCATTCTGTAGGCAGGAATTCTTACCAAATCAGGAACTCTGGTCCACAGTATGAAGTGGCCAAACTCAATTATCAAATTTAATTTTAGAAACAATTAACAAAAATGCACTGTTTGAATGTAAACATTTCATGTCTATTTTTCTAAGGGTCCTTAAAAATGCAGCATTGATTGACTGAGGTAGGGAAGGAAGTATTTGGAGGGAGAGGACACAATTTAAATTTGTTTCTTGCAGCCCTGACTAGAATGATGCCATGGTCAGCAAATTTTTCAATTTGCAGAACTTAAACATTTTTCTTCCAGCAGTGAGATTATCTACAGCAATTGGAGAAGCAAAATGTTAAAGTTTTTTAAAAATTTAGAAAATAAAGTGGTTTTGAATAAAATTGCACAATGTCCCACTTCAGATGAACAATTGCAATGCCCATACAAATTCATAATCAGTTTTAATGCCATCTTAGTCTTCATCCTGTCATACCAGACTTTCCACATAGAGTTATACAGCACAGGAACAGGTCCTTTGGCCCATCATGTCCGTGCCAGCCATCAAGCACCTATCTATTCTAATCCCATTTTCCAGCACTTGGCCCATGGCCCTGTATGCTATGGCATTTCAAGTGCTCATCTAAATACTACTTATGTTGTGAGGGTTCCTGCCTCTACCACCACCTCAGGCTGACCTGCTGACCTTTCCAGTAACTTAAACCATTTAAAGCCTTATGATTGTGTTTCCCTGTTGCTGGCACTCATTCTTATTTTCATAGTGAAACACTAAGTTAGCTGATGTCCTCTTTATTGTCAAGTTTTATTTCTTTTCACAGCTTTGCATGGAGGAGAAACCAGCCTTTCGTGGAAAATACAAATTACATGTTTTGAGCTGGGATCTCTTATATAAATACAAATCCTGATTACTTTTTTTTTGAAATGGGGAAAGAAGATGTTAGAAGGCATTTAAATCGCAGAAGATGACTTGGCCAATAAGGAGTGATGCTGGCAAACATGAGGACTTGATTACTCAGATTAGGTCTTGTTTGTTCATGTTGATGCTATGTATTCTTGTTGGGTGTTGTTGAGTCATTCCCCACAATGGAGCTCCTTGGTTAGGTAGTGCAGGGGAGCTTTTGGTCCAAACTTTATGGACCATCTAAGAATCTAATTTTGAGGAAAGAAAAAGGTTGTTTCCAATTTCCATGCTATAATTTCTTTGTCCTTGATTAGTACTTTGATGTTTGTGTTTAACGTTTATGCTTTTTTTGTAAAAGGACATTTTAGTTAAAAAGAATTGCTATATAAAAAACCTGCCAGTAGGGTGTGCTAAGTCCCGGATGTATTGTCCATTGGTGTTGAAAAGGCATAAAGGTACCTTCTGGTTTAACACAGGAAGCTGGTGTTCAGAAGCAAATAGATGTGTGTGTGCACTTGTTTTCTAAATTGTTAGGGAGTAACAAAGCACTTCAAGTACCTTGCTTTTTTGGATGTTTTTGCCAATTCTTCTTTATGGCAGAGTTTGCATCTGCTTTCAGTTAGAGTAAGAGAGTTCAGTTTGTGGCATGATCAGAGTAATATCTGAAGATTTTGCATCACAACTATTTCACAATGGTGCGATATGTCAGTTTCTCAAACCTGTTGATGAGAATGTGAAAGAGCTTCTGAATTTCTTCATATCTTCTGAATTCATTCTTCGAACAAGTACAACCAGATTTTGATCCTTAGAGATTAAATCAATTAACGAGCATTCTCTTTAAGTCAGACCATAACCTGAGTTTATTTATGCCAGTTCTTCTGCATCTATGTTATAACAGTTATCTGGATCCAAAGATTGGTAAATTTGATT
Organism: Cetorhinus maximus; assembly: GCF_964194155.1. Taxonomy (NCBI): domain Eukaryota; kingdom Metazoa; phylum Chordata; class Chondrichthyes; order Lamniformes; family Cetorhinidae; genus Cetorhinus; species Cetorhinus maximus. The sequence continues at coordinate 205,493,700 of NC_135880.1, read as the reverse complement.
TACATATTGCTACATTTTATTAAGATAGAGATATATCCTCCATTTTAAAAATATGGTTCTAAACATGGTAGATATATTGGAGTTTCACCTGGGGATTGAGATTCCCAGGGCTGTGGGGGCAAACAACTCACTGTGAGGGAATTTCACTTGACTATTAACTGGCCCACTTCTCCGCCCAGACTCTGCCTGCATTGGCTCGCAGCTTGCAAACTGCACTATGAACCCACCCCCAGGGTGAGAGACAAAATGACACTCCCCTGCACTGTGTGCAGTTTGTGAGCTGCGAAAATGTACAGGTTGGATTTTCCTGAGCCCAGATGAAGATTCGGTTCTGTGACTATAAATTTAAGATCACATAGAAATTAAGGGATTTTTTTTATATGAAGGGAGTTGTTAGGACATGGAATGTCTTAACAGAAACAAACTCCATAATAGTTTTTAAAAGAGAAATGTGTAAATACAGCATTTGAAAAAAAAATATTTAGAAGGTATCAAAGCCAATGTGGTACCGTTATTCAAGAAGGGAGGAAGGGATAAACCAGGGAACTACAGGCCAGTCAGTCTAACCTCAGTGGTGGGGAAACTATTGGAAGCAATTCTGAGGGACAGAATTAATCTACAGTTGAAGAGGCAGAGATTAATCAAGGACAGTCAGCATGGTTTTGTTAAGGGGAGGTCATGTCTGACCAATTTGATTGAATTTTTCAAAGAGGTGACCAGGTGTGTAGATGAGGGCAATGTATTTGACGTAGTCTACTTGGACTTCAGCAAGGCTTTTGATAAGATCCTGCATGGAAGACTGATAACGAAGGTAAGAGATCATGGGATATAAGGCAATTTGGCAAATTGGATCCAGGATTGGCTGAGTGGCAGGAAGCAGAGGGTGATGGTCGACGGGTGTTTTTGTGACTGGATACCTGTGTCTAGTGGGGTTCCACAGGGATTGGTCTTGGGTCCCTTGCTGCTTGTGCTTTATATAAACGATTTAGACTTGAATGTAGAAGGTTGATCAGTAAGTTCGTGGATGAGATGAAAATTGGTGGGGTGGTAAATAGTGAGGAGGATAGCCTTAGGTTACAGGAAAATATAGAAGGGCTGGTCAGATGGGCTGATCAGTGGTAAATGGAATTCAATCCAGATAAGTCTGAGGTGATGCACTTGGGCAGGACAAACAAGGCAGGGGAATACACAATGAATGGTAGGACCCTGGGAAGTAACAAGGATCAGAGAGGCCTTGGTGTGCACATCCATAGGTCCTTTGAGGTGGCGGGACAGGCAGATAAGGTGGTGAAGAAGGCATATGGGGTACTTGCCTTTCTTAGCCAAGGCAGAGAATATAAGAGCAGGGAGGTTATGCTGGAACCGTATAAAGTGCTGGTTAGGCCATAGAGTATTGCGTGCAGTTCTGGAATCTGCATTATAGGAAGGATGTGATTGCAATAGAGAGTGTGCAGTGGAGATTTACCAGGATGTTGCCTGGGCTGGAGGTTTTAGTTATGAGGAGAGATTGGATAGACTGGAGTTATTTTCCCTGGAGCAGAGGAGATTGAGGGGGGATATCATTGAGGTGTATAAAATTGAGGGGCATAGATAGGGTAGACAGGAAGGAACTTTTCCCCTTGGTGGAGGGATCAATAAACAGGGGGTATAGATTTAAGGTAAGGGGCAGGAGGTTTAGAGGGGATGTGAGGAAGAATTTTTTCACCCAGAGGGTGGTGGGAATCTGGAACTCACTGACTGAAAGGGTGGTATAGGCAGAAACCCTCATAACATTTAAGAACTATTTGGATGTGCACTTGTGATGCCATGGCATATAAGGCTATGGGCCTAGCGCTGGAAAATGGGATTAGAATAGTTAGGTACTTGTTTGACCGGCGCAGACTCGATGGGCCGAAGGGCCTTTTTCTGTGCTGTAGACCTCTATGACTCTATGAGAAGGGGAAAGTGCAAGAGAATGGGATTAAATGGATAGTTACTTCAGAGAACAGGAGCAAGTGTGAGTGGTGAATTGCTATCATTCTTTATGCTGAACTTCAGTGACCTAGAATTTTGGCTGCGCTGTGCCTGTTTTTCATCCACCAATATGATGAGTAGGAAGTACACAGTCATTGTTATGAGCTCAAAGATTACAGTGTTTCTAGTGTGGTGTCTTTATTGAACTGAACTGTAAGATGGCTGCCTTCAGGGTGTCCCTATAGCAGAGATCACATGATTACAGCAAGCCAGATAAGACACAAACATCCCCCTTTTCTCAACAAACAAAGACATAATAATCCCTTTTCCTTACGAACAAGGGACAGATTTACACGCACTATCATGTGTAACTGTTCTCATGCATTAAAAAACTGTTGCTATTCCAGTCAATCTCTGCACCTAGATTGCATTCATAGTCATTACATCATGCAGGTCTCTTAATGGTACACATGCATATTGCCATTGGCTTTTCATCAGGTTGGCATTCCCTCTCCGGGGAGTGTCATTCCTATGGCACTTGGTGTTGCAGTGGCCCTTGTTGCTGTTGTTCCATTTCTTTTGTTGGGTACCAGTGGACCTCTGGGAGTACTGGTTGCCCTGAACTCTGTGCAGCTGCTGAGATCCCATCTTCCTGATCAGCCACCTACAGTGAAGGAAAGCTTCTCCAGTTGTTCGTATATTCCTGTGGTTACGCTGGTATATTTGGTCGTTCACTTCCACTGCGTATGATTGAGGTGACAACTTCTTTATGTATGTCCCCAGTTTACACGTGGGCTGACTCCTGTTGAGAGCATTGAAGGTTTGTACCCTGACTGGCTCTCCAATGCTTAGCTCTGGTTGGCAGTCTTATCAAAATGAAATTTGGCTTTCTGGCATATCATCTTGATTTTTCATTCACAGCTGTGAGTGTAGCTATTTTGCTATTGGAAGAGTAGTTTGGGTGCGACGTGACAGTAGTCTTTGGGCTGGACTACTTTCCATGCCTTCAGTCGGTATGTTTCTCCACTGAAGGATTGCCTTGTATACATTTGTGCTAGATTTGCCTGATGATAATTCCTTTGAAATGTTCACTGCCACCTCAGCCTTTCCATTCGACTGGGGACACTTCAGAGATGTGTGGTGTTGAATTTTCCAATCCTTTAGGAAGTGGTTGAATTCTTCACTCGTGAACTGAGGGCCATTGTCACTCACCATAATGTCTGGATGCTGTAATGACTGAGACGTGCTTTCAAGCATTCTGCTGTCTCCTGACATCGTTGAAGTTAGCTGTTCCACCTCCCAGTTCACAATAGTAGTCTACAGTGACAAGATAATCCGCACCTGCTATAGTGAAGAGGTCTACTCCCAGTTTTATCCATGGTCTGCCTGGGATGTCATGCGTCATCAACGGCTCTCTAGCTTGTTTAACTTGGTACTCGTTACAAGCACCGCACTGGTTGATGTGGTTTTTAATTCCATTGCTCATGTTTGGTTAGTAGAGCACTTCTCTTGCCTTTCTCAGACTCTATTCAATTCCTTGATGGCTTGCATGCATGTGCTTCAGCATCTCTCCTCTTAGCTCCTTAGGGATGATGACTGTATTTCCTTTGTACAAGATGCCATCTTGGTCTGTCAATTCATCTCAGTATGCCTAATAAGCTGTTGTGACCACAAGTGTGTCCTTGATGCTCGCTGGTCATCATTTCACCACTATTTCTTGCAGCACTTGGAGAGTTGCATCTTGTTGGGTAGTTTGCTTGATTTGAGCAAGGTGCTTGTCTGTCAGAACAATGCCTCTGCTGGGTCAGTGACTTCCAGAGCATGTCGAGCTAGTGCTTCACATTGAATCTGGAAGATTTCACATTCTGCTGTAGCATTCTTCACTTCCTTCATGGGGCATGCTGCTCTCGACAGCATGTCAGTGATGTACACCTGTTTCCCTTGTTTGTGGCTTCATCTTCATGCATCATGGTGATGTTACTGTTTGCAGCTCAGTGGAAATGAGGCTCGGGCATAATCTTGTAATCCTGGGTGCTCTTAGGGATACAGTATTCAAGTTTGGGGATTGTTCCTTGCAGCTCCCCCCACTCCCTGACCCTGCAACCCATGCACCCACAGATGGCACGGATGAATTCCTGGACCTAAGATTTCTAACTTGCGGCAATGCTAATACTAAACTGATTTTTTTTAACTGAAAAAAGTACCATTTGTGGGTGAGTAAATTTAAAGGTTATCTTACATCTATTAGCCACCCTGTAGTAGTTTTCTGTCTGTTCCCAAAAGTGTCTTGGTCATTACTATTTTTAGAAGCCTGTAGTTTGCATGCCATTCTCCACTGATAAATGCCAGCATTGCGATAGCTTTCACCTTGTGCTTGTAGTAATTAAGATAGGTGCAAGATGAAATTGTGTTTGGATAAACGTTGCAATCACAAGTCTAGTTTAAGGAAAGACGTGTGATACTTTAAAAGCAGGAATTACATTAATGTCTACATGTTGTCAGGTTTTCATTTAAAGTATTACAGAGACTTCAGTGTTTAGAACTATGTGTTTAATCTATAGTTTCGTGCCCACTCAAAGCACATTGTGCTTTTGTTAAAAATAAATTAATTAAAATCACCAGCTCAAGAAATTAATGCTTAAGCACTGTGAATATTTCTTTGGTGCATTAAGCTATTAAAATTCTGATGGATTTGGAACTTATCTTGCAGGATTAGTCCTAAAAATAAAGAACTTAAGTGTATTGGTAAATAATTCTATACAAGGATTTAATTTGGGATGAATAGCGTCTATTTCTTAAGTGCTACCCGGCCTATTAAAAAACACCAAATGGCAGATAGGAAGCATACACACACTTCCAATCTGCTATATTGCAAAAAAAAACAAATAAAGGGTGTTCTTTACCTATGTCTGAAGCAAGCATTAGACAATTTGCATACATAAAGTTTCTCATGCCTGCTGCAGGCCCCTGCTGCATCTATGGCCTGCAAATTGTCTAATGCTGTTCACTCTAAGGCAGTCAATGCTCATGCTTTTGCTCTGAGACAGTCAACGTCAGTGCTGTTTGTTCTGAGGAAGCCAGTGTTGTTTGCTCTGAGATAGTCGACACCAGTGCTGTTCATTCTGAGACAGTCAGTGCCAGTGCTGTTTAGTCATCGCCAGTGCAGTTGGCTCTGAGGTAGCCAGCTTGCGCCAGTGCCAGTTGCCTCCAGGAAAAACAATTATATATCAGGTATGTTTTTTTTTAAAAAGTACATACAATAATCACCACCACTCCTGGTTTCAAGATCTCTAATCATAAAATTTTCTTGCAACTCCCAGGTCTCCCAATATCCTTATCCTAACCATGACCTACCTGATTCCCCACTGAACCGTGATCACAGACTCTGAGGCCTACCTGTTCCTCTTCCAGGCCCGGCAATCCATCCAGATCACTTACCAGGAACTTGGGAACACTAACCTGTGCGGGTTCCTACCCCACCACATCATGATGCGGTCTGAGGCCCAAAATTCAGGCTTCCTCAAGAACTCACCATTCAAGACTTTTAACAGTGTGTGGATAAAGCATCCAAAAATGAACATTCCTGAATTTATCCTCCACAGAGTTTATTGCATGAGTTTATGAATAGCCTTAAGTGAGTTGGCAGTTTTTCAAAAAGTTCTACTTTTCTTTGTTGACCGGCTCAGGGCAAGCAGCACTGACATTGGCCGCCTCGGGGCAAGCAGCGCTGACATTGGCCGCCTCAGGGCAAGCAGCGCTGACATTGGCCGCCTCGGGGCAAGCAGTGCTGACATTGGCCGCCTCGGGGCAAGCAGCGCTGACATTGGCCGCCTCGGGGCAAGCAGCGCTGACATTGGCCGCCTCGGGGCAAGCAGCGCTGACATTGGCCGCCTCGGGGCAAGCAGCGCTGACATTGGCCGCCTCGGGGCAAGCAGCGCTGACATTGGCCGCCTCGGGGCAAGCAGCGCTGACATTGGCCGCCTCGGGGCAAGCAGCGCTGACATTGGCCGCCTCGGGGCAAGCAGCGCTGACATTGGACGCCTCGGGGCAAGCAGCGCTGACATTGGCCGCCTCGGGGCAAGCAGCACTGACATTGGCCGCCTCAAAGGTACAGCACTAGAACTGGCTGCCATGTGTTGTCTCAGAAATAATTGTTTCTAGTCAACCTCTGTGATGTTGATGAGATGATCTAATGTTGAGTCGCAAGCCTTGCCAGCATTTTTAAAAGGAGTTTATTTTTTGTGAATAATTGGCAGGTGAAACTTTTTATTTTGATGAGAGAAAAACCGAAACAGCCAACTGTCATACGCTTGTACATTTAAGAGGCCAGAGTTAGAGGAATGCAGAAGTCTTGGAGTCTTATAGGGCTGAAGGAGGTTACAAAGATAAAGGGTAATGAAGCCATTGAACGAGTTGAACATGAGGATGAGAAATTTAAAATCAAATTGTTGCTGGATCAAGAGATATTGTTGGTCAGTGAGCAAACGGATGATAAGGACTTGGTGCGATTTAGGGTATGTAGCAGAGTTGTGAATGATCTCAAATTTCTGGAAGGTGGACAATGAGAGGCAACAACATTTTCAAGGACTGTGGAAAGGAAATGGAGATTGGAGCTTGGTCAGTAGTTTGCAAGGACAGAGGCATAGGTCTTGTGAAGAGAGCATGGTGACTGAAAACTTCAAATGGAGGGAGATAGTACTTGGGGCTAGGAACCATTTACAACATCAGCCAACATGGGGGCCAGGAAGAGAAGTTGGATGTTTAACAGCTTAATAGCAGTAGGGTTGAGAAAGCAGAAGGCGTCCATTTAAACAGGGATTGAGTGGCCCAGTGAGTTACATGGTGCTGTTATCTTTAGAGCTCAGATTAAATCTAGTCAGACACTTTGTGTTTGATTTTGCCTTTTGGGTCGGGACCTGAAGCTGGGGTCAAATGAAACTCACATCCGATAGGGGGCCCTTTAGCTCAAAAGAAGCTGCAACTAGGAGAGCTGTCCCACAGATTAGTCAAGCAACAGCCTGTCATAGTCATACTCATGGAATCATACCTTACAGACAATGTCCCAGACGCACCATCACCACCCCTGGGTATGTCCTTTCCCAATGACAAGACAGACCCACCAGAGGTGGCGGCACAATGGTAAGTAGTTGGGAGGGAGTAGCCCTGGAAGTCTTCAGCATTAACTCTGGACCCCATGAAGTCTCCTGGCATCAGGTCAAACACAGGCAAGGAATCCTCCTGCTGGTTACCACCTACCGCCTCTCCCCCTGCACCTCCACCCCTCAGCTAATGAATCAATACTCCTCCCTGTTGAACATCAGTGGAAAGATGAACTGAGGGTGGCAAGGGCACAGAATATACCCTGGGTGGGGCCATCAATGTCCATCACCAAGACTGGCTTGGTAGCACCACTCTGAAGAAGTCATACGGACTTAAAACTTTAATTCTGTTTCTCTCTCCACAAGTGCTGCCAGATCTGCTGAGTTTTTCCAGCATTTTCTGTTTTTAATTCAGATTTCCAGCATCTGCAGTATTTTGCTTTTATCAGTAGCACCACTGCTGATTCAGCCAAGCTGGCTTATTCCTATAGATCATAGCTGCTAGATTGGGTCTGCAGCAGGTGGTGAGGGAGCCAACAAGAGGAAAAACCCACTTGACCTCATCCTCACCAATCTACCTGTTGCAGATGCATCTGTCCATGACAGTATTGATAGGAGTGACCACCACACAGTCCTTGTGGAGACAAAGTCCCGCCTTCACATTGAGGATATCCTCCATTGTGTTGTGTGACACCACCACCTTACTAAATGGGATAGATTTCAAACAGATCTAGCAACTCAAAATTGGGCATCCATGAGGCACTGCACACCATCAGCAGCAGCAGAATTGTACTCGAACACAATCTGTAACCTCATGGCATGGCGTATCCCACACTCTACCATTACCACCAAGCCAGGGGATCACCCCTGGTTCAATGAATAGCGCAGGAGTGTATGCCAGGAGCAGCACCAGGCATACCTAACAACGAGGTGTCAGCTTGGTGAAGCCACACAGAGGACTACTTGTATGCCAGACAACGTAAGCAGCATACAACAGACCGAGCAAAACAATCCCATAACCAACAGATTAGATCTAAATCCTGCAGTCGTGCCACATCCACTCATGAATGGTGGTGGGCAATTTAACAACTAACTGGGGCGTGGGGGAGGGGCAGGGTGAGAAGGAGGCTCCACAAATATCCCCATCCTCAATGATGGAAGGGCCCAACACATCAGTGCAAAGGACAAGGGTGAAACATTTGCAACCATCTTCAGCCAGAAGTGCCGAGTGGATGATCTATCTTGGCCTCCTCCAGAGGTCCCCTGCATTACAGATGCCAGTCTTCAGCCAATTCGATTCACTCGAAGTGATAAGAAGCAATGGCTGAAAGCACTGTACTGCGAAGACTATGGGCCCTGACAATATTCCGGCAAAAGTGCTGAAGACTTGTGCTCGAAAACTAGCCGTGCCCCTAGCCAAGCTGTTTCAATACAGTTACAACACTAGCATCTACCCGACAATGTGGAAAATTACTCAGGTGTGTCCTATCCACAAAAAGCAGGACAAATCAACCCCAATTACTACCCCATCAGTCTACTCTCAATCATCAGCAAAGTGATGGAAGGGGTCATCAACAGTGCTATCAAGCGGCACTTACTCAAAAACAACCTGCTCATTGACGCTCAGGGCCACTCAGCTCCTGACCTCCTTACAGGCTTGCTCCACACAAGGACAAAAAAGCTGAACTCAGGAGGTGAGGTGAGAGTGACTGTCTTTGACATCAAGGTAGCATTTGACTGAGTGTTACATCAAAGAGCCCTAGCAAAATTGAAATCAGCAGGAATCTGGGAGAAATCTCTCCACTGGTTGGAGTCATATCAAGCACAAAGGAAGATGGTTGTGGTTGTTGGAGGTCAATCATCTCAGTCCCACGACATCGCTGCAGGAGTTCTTCAGGGTAGTGTCCTAGGCCCATCCATCTTATGCTACTTCATCAATGACTTTCCTTCTATCATAAGATCAGAAGTGGGGATATTCGCTGATGATTGCACAATGTTCACACTATTCATGACTCCTCAGATAGTAAAGCAGACTGTGCCCATATGCAGCAAAACATGGACAACACTCAGGCTTGGGCGGATAAGTGGCTAGTTACATTCACACCACACAAGTGTCAGGCAATGACCATCTCCAACAAGAGAGAATCCAAACATCTTCCCGTGACATTCTGTGTCATTACCATCGCTGAATCCCCCATCGTCAACATCCCTGGGGATTACCATTGACCAGAAACTGAACTAGACAAGTCATATAAATACTTTGGCTGCAAGAGCAGGTCAGAGGCTGGGAATTCTGCAGCGAGTAACTCACCTCCTGATTCCCCAAAGCCTGTCCACCATCAATAAGGCACAAGTCAGGAGCGTGATGGAATACTCTCCACTTTCCTGGATGAGTGCAGCTCCAACAACACTCAAAAATCTCGATAAGAGGCACTGCAACAACTCTGCAAGGCTCCTTCGACAGCTCCATCCAGCCCCACAATTTCCGCCACCATGAAGGACAATGGTAGCAGTTACATGGCAACACCACCATCTGCAAGCTCCCCTCCATGCCACACACCATCCTGACTTGGAACTATTTCGCCATTCCTTCACTGTTAATGAGTCAAAGCTCTGGAACTCCCTTCCTAATAGCCCTGTGCATGTTCCTACAACACACAGACTGCAATGGTTCCCACATCCTGTGAAAGAATTTTTAAAAAACTTGTGTTTCAGGTAAGGCAGAGAGGATGTGAATCTCTCCAACTCTTATAAATGTTTAAATTTAAAAGTGTTTTTGGCATCCTGGCCATTATTGTGACCAGGCAAGCAGGGATGGCCTCAAAGCCTGCCTGGAGGACTGGCTGTCCCTGGTCTACCCTGGGAGAGTACCTCCAGGCAGCTGGCCTAGTCCCCTGCATTATTTAAAACAGAAGGTGCTGGAAAACTCAGCAGGTCTGACAGCATCTGTGGAGAAAGAAACAGAGTTAACTTTTCAAGTCCAGTATGATTTCTTCGGAACTCGGTTGAGTTTGTAAATGTGGCGGCGCATGGCACTGTGTGAGAATCTTGGGATACGGCGGGAACAGCAGTCCAAGGAATGTTGTACATCTTGAAATTCCTTCCTTCATCTTTCAAATCTACCCAAGATTACAATCTTGGGTGGATTTGAAACATGAAGGAAGGAACTTCAGTTGGAATCCACGTGGGGTAAGTCAAAGCCGGAGACAGTCACTGAGGAAGGATATGTGACTGTGAAAGCAAGTTTTGGTAGACACCTTATCAAATACAAGGAGGGAAATGGAAAGCAATGAAGGCAAAAAGGTGAAAGAGGCAAACAGAAATTCCATCGGAGAGACGAGCAGAACATCTTCTAGGTAGAAATTTCTGGAAGAGAAGTGGCAGTGAATTAAACACTAAGATAAAAACAAAATATTCTGGATGCTGGAGATTGGAAATAGAAGCAAAAAATGTTGGAAAAACGCAGCAGGCCTGGGAGCATCTTTTTTATTGTTCATTCGTGGGATGTGGGTGTCGCTGGCTCGTCCAGCATTTATTGCCCATCCCTAATTGCCCTTGAAAAGATGGTGGCGAGTTGCCTTCTTGAATCTATGGAGAGAGAAACAGAGTTAACGTTTCGAGTCCAATATGACTCTCCTCCGGAACTAGTCCCTGACACCTTGGGAGGCCGGAGGCTGACTGGAAAATTCCAGTTGATCTCTGGCAAAAGTCATTTGAAGACACTTAATTGGCTACCCTCTGCTTGCGGGCGGGTATCCCTGCGGGCCCCCTGCCCCCATCCTGTTTCTGGATAAAAGGCGCCAGTCAGCACTCGCCCACCTCTGTACTTTCCCCTGTTGGGGCCTAAAAATTCTGCCTGTGTTTTGGGAATATCTCTTTTTGCATATCTGTAATATTTTGAATGACATTATGAACTCCCAGATCCTCGTGTGGAATTGCAGGCAATGTTGTCTAAGTTGCTAGCCTCACTTGTAAAGACCATAACGATAGCTGATTTGGGAAATGGAAATATCACATTGGTGTAATAGGGCTGCTTTTCTGAGACTACACTATTTTCTATCATACATTTTTAACCTGTGTTGTACCTGAACTTGAAATGTTTGATTAAAACACTAGGTGCAGATAGTGTGTACCATTCAGTTCCTATATCATTAAAATGATATAAAGGCACTGGACCATATAGAGGTCTTTGAAGTTATGAAAGGTTTTGATAGACCTTAGTAAACACAGAGCAAGTTTTTCCACTTGTTGGGAAGAGCAAAACTAGAGGCCAACAACAACAACTTCCATTTATATAGCCATAGCCATGTCCCATGGCGCTTTACAGAGTGTTATCAAACAAAATTTGACTCTGAGCCATATATGAAGATATTAGGCCAGATGCCTAAAAAGCTGGTCAGAGGTAGTTTTAAGGAGCATCTTAAAGGAGGAAAGAAAGGTAAGGCAGAGAGGTTTAGGGAGCGAGTTGCAGAGCTAAGAGCCTGGGCAGCTGAAGACATCATTGCCAATGGTAGAGCAATTAAAATTGGGGATGCTTAATAGGCCCCGGTTGGTGGAGCGCAGAGATCTGGTGGGGGGCGCGGTTTTGGGGGTGTGTTTAGGGGGGAGGGTTATAGGGCTGGAGGAGATTATAGAGATAGTAGTTAGGGGAAAAGCCATGAAGGGATTTGAAAACAAGGATAAAAATTTTAAAATCGAGGTGTTGCTTGACTGGGAGCCACTGTGGTTAATTAAGCACAAAGGATGTGGGTGAGTGGGACGTTGTGCAAGTTAGGGCAGGGCAGCAGAGTTTTGAATGACCTCAAGTTTGCAGATACAATTTTCCCATGATCAGGCGTGCATTGGAATAGGCCTAGAGGTAACAAGGCATGGACCAAGTGTTTCAGCAGCAGATAAACTGAGGCAAGGGTGGTGTCGGGCATTGTTATATAGGTGAAAACAAGTGGCTGTAGTGATGGTACCAATATGTAGTAGGAATCTCATTGAGGGGCCAAGTATCACATCAAGTTTGCAAACAGTCTGGTTCAGTCTAAGACAGTTGCTAATGAGCGTGATGGAATGTGTGGCAAGGAATTTGTGATGGGGACTGAAGATACTTCTGTCTTTCCACTATTTAGTTAGAGGTAATCTCTGCTCATCCAGTACTAGATGTTGGACAAACAGTCTGATGGTTTAGAGACAAGCGGAGGGTCAATACAGGATGGTAACTAAGAAATCAAATATGAAATTCAGAAGAAACCTCTTTACTCAGAGTGATGAGAATGTGCAATTTGCTACCACAGGAAGTGGTTGAGGCAAACAGTATAGATACATTTAACAGGGGGCTAAATAAATATATAGAGCAGAGGGGAATAGACGGTTATACTGACAGATAAAACGTGAGGAGATGCGCATAGAACATAATTGCTGGCGTGAATCTGCTGGGCTGAATGGCCTGTTTCTGTGCTGTAGATTTTTGTGAAATGGAAATGTTATATTCTTAAACTTGATAAGCATAAGCAATCAGTCATTTCTCCGTTTCCCACCAGAACCATGCATAGACTTCATTTATTCTGTTCCAGATTAGATTTCCCTGAATTTCCCCACTATTTAGGTAGGAGTAGGTTTGTTCCTTCTGATGTAAAATCTGTCATTCACAATATCTTGTGTGTATGAAACATTCATATGCATTGTAGGGAGGAAGAACCTTAACATTGCAAATGTACCTTAAGACCACCTACATACTAATTCATTATCCAAAAAGTCAGCAGCTTCCTTCTAAACCATCCTACAGGATAATAATCCTACGTATTCAAAAGTAGAGCATGGTATTGAAATTGAACCTAGGCAGATATGCAAAACAGGTGGTATCACATTTGTCACCTGTTGTATGCCCTGACCTATATTCAGTTGCACTGACTTCAAGCACTAAATTTCTGGCTTGTTGCCTGTTTTGTGTCCATACCTATGTTCAATTTCACCTCTTAGACTTGGATTTAGAAGCCACGAGGCAGACAAAGCATGTGTTACGTTTATTTTCTGTAAGTTGTTTTTCCTGGAACAAGTCACTATCCTGAAGCCAGATGCTATATAGCTTGAGGGGGGCTACTCCACATCAAACATGGTTGAACAGGAGGCTCTCCTGCCCTTCGCACACATTCTGTGGCCATTAAGTCCTAGAATGGGACTGGAACTCTGAGCTTCTGGCTCAGAGGCAGGGATGCGTCACAAGACCTCCAATTTCACCTCAATTTTAATTTTTAAGATTATATTGATCGACCAGTCTGAAGAACCAGAATTGTATCAGGTGTGTATTGAGCCAATTTTACACGCTGAGTACCTGTACTGAATCAGGATGATATTTTAGGCATTGAGCCTGTACTAAATAGTGAGCATTTGCGTAGACAATGTGCAATTGAGTTTGAACCTGTATTTGCAGGTACAGGTACTGAATTTTAACTCCATGCATACCTTCTGGAACACAGGCTGATATTAGTACTAGGACTGCTAACATTAGCTATCAAAACCAACTAAGTCTTGGCAGGACAGCTACTAGCTCAATCATACCAATGGCATAGTTTTGTATATGTTTCAAAGCTAGATTACAGAGCAGGCCCTACTGCGTTAGTGAGATTGGGAATAAACACCAGTTTATTCTCGCCTTTTATAAATAAGCAGTTAAAACATACTAAAGCTTTTGAAACACAACTTTATGACACTGATTACAGAAAGGCTAGAAAGTCAATTTAGTGGAATTTTGATGCAAAACATTGTGCATTAATTTTTTTTAAATTAAGTCCCATTAACCAGATTAGTTGATTGTAGTTAATTCCAACATCTTTAACATTGGCAAGCAACTCTACAACCTTCATTATACAAAGGTAGTTAAACAAACAAATTGATAAAAGCAAAATACTGCGGATGCTGGAAATCTGAAATAAAAACAGAAAATGCTGGAAAAGCTCAGCAGGTCTGGCAACATCTGTGGAGAGAGAAAGAGAGTTAATGTTTTGAGTCTGGATGATTTTCTTCTTCAGAGCTATAAGAAGTCGTCATACGGATTTGAAATGTTAACTCTTGTTTCTCTTTCCACAGATGCTGACAGACCTTATGAGTTTTCCAGCATTTTCTGTTTTTACATTATATATTATATAAATAAACATATTGTCTTGTTCTTAGCAATGGCTTCATGTTGTAGCAATAACTTTATGATGCAGTGAATCCAGTTTAAGATTGCATTTATTTTTTGTCTAATCACCACACATGGCAAACAGTAGAATGTTACAGGCTGATCTTAGCTTCATCCTTCCTCTGTGTATTAACCATATACAACATTTTTCAGATAATAAACACTTGTAATCATTACAAGTTTTGATATTACTTGCAATGTTAAGATCTAAGCTCTTTTTCCTTGATAAGGGGATAGAAGACTCCCTTGTGTTACCATTATGGGGCCCATGTATGCTAAAACATTCCTGTGTACCATTTTTCCTGCACCCAGTTAGCTGCTAATCGCTTCTCATAATCTCTCTTTAAATCTGCAGTTGCATGTAATAATTTCCTCACATGTCTTAATGGACTCCATTCTGCGCACAAATTGACCTTTGAAATGGAGCAGTCAAATGAACTCCCCTTCCTTGACGTTCTAGTTAAGAAATCTGCCAGGGGGTTCTCTACCATTTCTACCGCAAGCCTACCTTCACTGGTCAATATATGCATTAGGATTTTTACAGTTCCAAACGCTACAAGATTGGTCTTATCGGCAACTTTGTACATAGGGCCAGAGCCATTTGCTCATCATGCAAGCTTGATGCTGAAATAGGACCTATCAAAGGCATCCTGTGGGTACCCTGATCAGACCATTTCATGCTGTAAATCATGCAAACTCATGAACGGGCCTAAGGCCGTCCAGCCCTGAAAATGCCCAGTCTAGCTGAAATGACCCTGGTAGGACAAGGTATCTCAAAAATTTGAGCAACAGGTGAAGCTAGTTGTTTCACGCTGCTACTACGCAGTAGCAACATGAGTGGTATTCGCCACTAACAGGATGCTGCCATCAAGGCAAAAAGGTGTTCTGCCTATCACACAGATAAGTAATATGGTACATGAATTTCAGTGCAAGAGTGATGCTAGGTATGTAGGCTGTACGTCCCAAAGAATGGCGGATCGTATCAAACAGCATGTCACAGCCACTATTCACAACGGGCAAGGTGCAGACCATACCCAACCAGCCCGTGCTGGTTCAAAATAGCTTCCAAAATTAGATGTAATTCCGTGATTGGACAACATTTGCTGAATAATCCTCAGTGTGCTAAGAATTATGCTGATAACAAATTTAAAATTGTCAGTCAGGCTTGTAGTGTGGCACATGTGCATGTACTGGAAGCTGCATATATTAATACAGGGCCCTGTTCTTTGCAGACAGGAAGAACATGTACACATATTGTGCCTTTTTCAGCTAAACAAAATAAGTGACAGCCATTCACTGACTCATTCCTTTGGGCAATGCCTTGACCAATCAGGGTCAAGCTGCCTGGTTTAAATTTCAAACAATGCTTGGCAGTTAAGGGTCAGCCACCATCAGTTAGTGCATTCTCCATGGCAACACCTCTACCAATCAGAGTCCACTTGCTAACCAATCTCTTCTCGTACAGTATAAATTGTTGTTTTCCCCTTATATTGGTATTCATGTGAAGTGTCCTGTTAAATGCAAGACTAAAAGCTTCAACATGTCTCTTTTTTTCAGCAATACTCAAATCTCTCTTTGCCTCTCTGACTTTTTCACTTACCTTCTGAACCTTCTATATTCAGCCTGGTTCTTAGTTGTATTAGTCACCTGACATCTATCATATGCACACGTTTTTTTCTTCATCTTAATCACTTTTTCTTTCATCATCCAGGGAATCCTGAATTTATTTGTCCTACCTTTCTCCTTCATGGGAATATACCTTGACTGTGCTAAACTATCTCCTCTTTAAAGATAGCCCATTGTTCAGTTACCATTTTTCCTGACAAACTTTGATTCTAATTTATCTGGCCCAGATCCATTCTTTCCCCATTGAAGTTGGCTTTTCTCCAGTCAATTATTCTGACTGAATTGTTCTTTGTCCTTTTCCATAGCCAACCTAAACCTAATAATACAATGATCACTGTCCCTTAAAAGTTCTCTGACTGACACTTGATTCACTTGGCCCACCTTATTCCCAAGGAACAAATCGAGCAGTGTCTGCTTCCTTGCTGGACTGGAAACATACTGCTGAATATGTTGCTGAATATCATGAATAAAGTTTCCATAATCTTAGCCTTGTGACACTCTTAAAGGGAATTTCCATTTAAGAGATTCCTCCTATATTTACCTTGAAGTACTAATTGATTATTTTAGAAAATAGTTTCATAAACATAGGAAAAGCAGTAACCAAGTGGATCTCTTCCATTCACTGACAATAGCAGCTATTGCTGTGGCAATATTGTTGGCAGTTTATTGTCACCAGATCACGACACTGCAATGCTTCTGCTACCTGAAGTTAATGGAAGTCTGAAATTCTGTGCATTTAAAGTTCTTTTTCGTCAAACTGCTTTCCAGCTATACTGATTACTCTTCTTCTATTTAATCAGTTTTTCAAAAAAACTGTAGTAATTAATCCCCTAATTGAAAAAGGGTTCTCTTGTTGACAGACCACAAAGAAATTTGGCAGTTTTTTAAAAATCCTGAGTTGGCCTAGGTTCTTTGCTCTTTTCCATAGCCAACATGGTCGCTGGCAAAAAGCGGTGACTGTATAGGACAAGCTCAATGGACTGGCTTGTCTTTTCCTGTCCATCACTTTTATATGTTCCAGCTACTGTAGTTAGTTTCCTGGTGTATTTTAAACAAAATCTAACAAGCAGTGTGACAATGTTCAAGGAATTCTAATGCCAAACACATTAACTTTAGATCTGTAAAATCAGTATTCCTATGAATGAAAGCTGCTGTGCATTTCCATCATAACCACATTTTTAAAAAGTGAAGTGTTGGCTAAGGAAGCTGCTGCTATGTATTTTAAACATTAGGTTAGTCAGTGAGTTTTTATCATATCAAAGGAAAATTAAAATTGCTTATTTATGTGAGTAACAAGACATGAGCAATTCTGCTTTCATTTTATATTTAGAAAAATATGTGAAAGTGATTTTGTAATTGATGAACACAAGAGCATGAATTTATATTCTGTAAAGCCTCTCACCCACACACATGTTCTTTACTTGCTCATTCTATTATTTTTTTCAATTATCTCACAGTAATCATGGAACCATTAACCTCACCATGAGTTTCATGAAAATGCTGAATTTGTGCTGTTAAAGCAAGTTTAAGTCACTGCAGCAAGTTAGGGGTGACATTTAATACGGCAAGAGCTCTTTTAAGATTTGTTTCTGCAATGCCATCTAATCTTGGAGAACTGAAAGGGGACAATTGAAACAATAAGTCTCACTCCTGTAGGTAGTAAATTGTTCCTGAAGGTTTGTAAGATTCATTTTTCTTACTTTTCCTTTTTGTGTCTCTCTCTCAATCCATTCGATCTTTCCCTCCTTCGGTAACTAATTTTACTCCAATCCACCCTATTCCTTCTCGATTATTCCTCTGTTATGTATCTAACCTTAAATTTCATTAGTTGGAAGGATTGGTCCTGTTGTCCACCAAGGTCCCAGATGCCCTGTTGACATCAGTATGCCATTAGCAACTTTCACTTCGAGCAATTTGCAACACAAAAGCCTTAAAAGCTGGAGGGTGAGGAGAAAAAAAACAATTCACAAGGCACATCAAGAGAAACCCCAATACAGTAAATTCTGGCCCAATATTCTTCCAGTCCTTTCTTTATCAGAAAGTCCATGGTTTCGCTTCAAAAGATTGTGTAGACTATGCATTAACCAGATGTGGTGACATTTAACAGCTCTAAAAACCTGTTTACACAAAAAGTCCTGTCAGGAAACGTGGGTTACAAATATAACAAGAGGGCAGTCAGTAGAACACATACTTTCTCAAGTGCATTAACTCAACATTATTACAATTATGCAGCTTCATTAGGCATACACTGATCAGGTGTACAATTGCCAAAATTTAGACACCAACCTGATGCTATGGTGAAATCAGGCAGGAGTCGGTGCACTGATGCATTTGGGGTAATGCTAAAAAAAAGGTAGATGGTAAGCCTACAATTTGTATAACAATCTGATGAGAACCACAATATTTACCATTGTAACAGCATCCTTTGCATAAAAAAGCAGTGTATTTTTGAAAAATGAAATGTATTTTTGTATTTCCTTTCATCACAGTTGGGTTCCTTGCACATATATGTTTTAAATCACATCTTGCCATTGGTTCTAATGAAATAATTTAGAAGTATCTAAAACTGGCATTTTCTTATCTTGCGAGTCAGATATATACATTAAATGGCAGTATTCAGCAAGGCCACAAAAGTGGTCTGTGATATCCTCTTTCTGCCCTAAAATAAAACATAAATAGATTACAATAAAACTTCTTGCCTGCAATGTAGTGGGACTTTTTATTCTAGTTACATACTGTTTACTCTGGTTGCTGATAGGCTGGTTTCAGTGGTCTGCTGCAGTTTGACACAGACTACTGTATCCAATGGGACAGTTTAGGCTCTGCCCCGGGCCGGGAATGATTGGTGTACGGATGCCACTGATCCTAGATTGTAGCCAGTGATTGGTAAATGCAACTGTCAATTGTAACCTCTCGCCCCCACATTCTAACTCTCCTGGCCGAGCCGGTGAATGGAGGCAACTACTATCTTGTGGGGTGGGGGAATTATCTGGGTTACAGTTTTTAACTTTCACAAATATATCAGTGGAACTTACTGTTTGTGTGTATTTAATAAATTACTCCATTACCAGCTCAAACATAAGATTAAAGTGTTTTATGATTGAGAAAGTTAAGCAACTTGCGTTTAGTCAGTTGGAGGCTCTACTTTCACCCCTACCCCCGAAGCCGGTAAATGTTTGCTGTATTTGACAGGAAATCTAAAGCGGTGAGAAAAAGACATCTCGAAAGCAGAGGAAACTGGTGTCTCGGTTCTAAAACATTCCGGAGTCAAAGCAAGGCTTTATACTCTTCATTTTGTGTTTAAAGTTAAGGTAAGTGAAGGATGTAGAGTAGAGAAGTTGCTGGAGTTTTGAGTACATTGTCGAGTGACAGCTCCAGGCTGATACAGTGTGTGTTCACGGAAAGTTACTGCAACATGTAGGAAGAACAGTTATTCAGGGAATTAAAGAGCCATTCCGAGTACCTTTTTTTTCCCCCAAGATCGGATATCCATCCCGACCTCATTGCAGGAGCTCCCTGACGTTCTACGTTCCAGTGCTGTGAAGTGGCAGACACTGAGCTTAAGTTGAACTATTTTTTAAAGGCTACATTTGTCAGAGTACCATCTGGAAGTAATAGTTGCATTGAATCACTGAAATAGATTTAGTTTGCGAGGAGGCACTCAACAAACCTGTGGGAGAACGTTCATTGGTGCTGTTCAGCTAATTTTAGAGTTCAGGGAACTTTTTTGTTACTTCACAATAACAATACAGGACCTCAGCAATGTTACATTTTGGTATAGTTGCCATCATTGCCCTGAATAGTGCTAAATTTTCACGTAGGTATTAATACTCAGATTTAATATGACAGCTGTTATATATTATAATATGTAGTATTTCCAATACAGTTCCTTGTGTATTTACTTTGTAGAGGAAGTGGAAAATGCACAGACACTGGCACAGCACTGGCATATTATGATGCCATATAATTTTGGCTCTTGCACTATTACCACCTTGAAACTTTTGATTATATGTCATTATAAAGCTTTTAAAAGAAGTGTGATAGTGAATTTCAGACAAATGCTTGTTCACTAGGCCCTGATGGTAACTATTCAAACTTCACTTTCATGCTTAACAGGGTTATTGGAACCTCTTAATTAAAATACTGTCATTCAAGTCAATGCTGAGATTTTATTTCCTCAAAGCGTCTCTTGTCACTACTAAGTATTCAGTTTTAGTTATGCAAAGTCTAAGTTGTAACCATTGTATGTCAATTACTGTAAATTTTCAAAGATTGCTCAACGTAATTGAGATAAAAATACTCTCATTGTAGGAGTCACATCTTGAGGTACTCTCTTTACAATAAGAATAGAAAATGTTGAAATTAGAAACGGATAACCCAGAAAAATTGTTCACATGGTGGGGGGTTTAAACAGTAAAGGACAAAAAATTTAAACCTGCACATTAAGGAGTAAGAAAAAAAGTTAGGAAGTAGTTTTTCTTTAATTGTGGAGTAAAGTATCAGGGAAGATCTTTATAAATAAATTCAAGAGGTAACTAGATGGATTTCTGATGGGAGCACGTATTGCCAATTATAGTGAGAAAGTGGTTAACTGGGATTGAGATCAATCAAAAGAAATGGGCTTGTGAACTTTTCTGCTCCCAGAATTTCTTCAATGCCTATCTGTTATGCAAAATAAATTCCTGTATGTTTTTATTGTGTGTACATTGTTCATACATAAATACGCAATACAATAAATGTCACGCATAGAAATCAGTAAACTGTCACTGAGGAAAATGACTATGCAGTTGCATCTTTTGCATGAAACCACTATCCTTTGAGCCACATGTCATTAGTAGCTAGTAATGTTGAGAAAGATAGCACGTACTTTCTATCCCTGTCTGTAAAAATAAATCTTTCAACCCTTCTGGGAATTTTACATTTTAATTAAAAAGGCTAATTTTGTTTTCATCAAGTTGAGGAATGTTAGTTGAGGAAAGCAACATTTTACACTTTTTGCATCCGTTCAAACTCAAGTAGTCCCAAATTATATATAGTGTAGGATTAATGCTGGATGAATTATTGCTACACCAGCCAAGTATAAGATTCAGCCCAACTAAAGGAAACTATCTTAGTGCAGCGATGTGCCATTTAAAATTCCCACACCATTCATTCTTACTGCCCCTGAGTCAGAGTTAGACTGCAATTTAATGCCAATTACATTCACATCAGATAATAGATAGTTTTGTGCAATGATCACTAGAGAGGAAGCCTTCATTCCCCCTCCCCCGCCTTGGGCTACACTCAAATCCAAGGTTTAGAGGAGAATTGGTGGTGTTTACCAGACAGTTCCCAACTCATGGCAAATTTGATCAAGTTTTATAACTACTTATAACTCTTCTAACTTAATACCTGTAGCCTTCAGCTGACCTTCCTAGGCTTTCCTTTAAAAAAAATGTGCTCCTGATGGCCATTTTTATTTCCATTTGTTAAGACTTATTCCAATGATGATATATTGTACAAATAATAGTCTACTTGAGAAATGTATCAGTGAAAATTATTCAAGATTGTTTTGATGATGTCAAATAGACTAGTGATCCCTGTTTACATTGTTGATCACTATTGTGTGATGCTGAAGCGGTAGGCTGCTTTACTATCGTTTTATTTAGGCCAATGCAGCAGAGAGGAGGCAATAGATTCCCCAGAGTCTGAAAAACATTAGTAAAATGGAACGTGAGGACATACTCCAGGGGAGAGTTCCTATTGGCGTTTGGATTTTCTCACTCAAGTGGCTTGATGTCTTCTTGCCTTTTATTATCTGAAATCTGAGCTTCAACTTTCTTTTCTTGTAGAGATACAGTTATAGAGATAGTTATATAAAATTTCCAGCACTGAAACGGAACATTTAATCCAACAGGCCTTTGCCGGTGTTCCTGCCTCACACAAGCCTACTTCGTCTAACCTTATTTTAACTTGGGTCTAATTAGCCATGATCTATGATAAATTTATGAAGAGTTTAAATTGGGTTGTTGTTGTAGTTTATTGTATGGTGGAAAATATCACACATTAAACTGATCATACAGGCTAAATCAATTAGTGCAATTTGTTCATACTGAAACAGATACGAAGCATATACTATGGAAATACAAATACAAAAGTACAGATGAACTGTGTAGAGCTCTTAGCAACCTTTCTCCATAATTAGAGCTGTCACTTGAAACAAAACAGTTACCAAACATACGAACATATGAATTAGGAGCAGGAATAGGCCACTTTGCCTCTTGAGCCTGCTCTGCCATTCAATAAGATCATGGCTAATCAGATAGTATTCAACCCCACATTCCTACCTACCCCCAATAACCTTTCACCCCCTTGTTAATCAAGAATCTATCTAACTTTGCCTTAAAAATATCCAAAGACTCTGCTTCCACTGCCTTTTGAGGAAAAGAGTTCCAAAGGCACTCAACACTCTGAGAGAAAAAAATTCTCATTTTGTCTTAAATGAGTGACCCCTTATTTTAAAACAGTGACCCCTAGTTCCAGATTCTCCCGCAAGAGGAAACATCCTCTCCGCATCCACCCTGTCAAGACCCCTCAGGATCTTATATGTTTCAATTCAGTTGCCTCTTACTCTTTTAAATTCCAGTGGTACAAGCCTAGCCTGTTCAACCCTTTCTCATAATACAATCCACCCATTCCAGGTATTAGTCTAGTAAACCTCCTCTGAAGAGCTTCTAATGCATTTACTTATTTCTTTAAGGAATAGTACACAATACTCTAGATGTGGCCTCACCAATGCCCTGTGCAACTGAAGCATAACCTCCCTATTTTTGTAACCAATTCCCCTCACAATAAATGATAACATTCTATTAGCTTTCCTAATTACCTGCATACTAACCTTTTGTGATTCTTGCACTAGGGCACCCAGATCCCTCTGAATCTCAGAGCTCCTCAATCTCTCACCGTTTAGATAATCCTCTTTTTTATCCTTCCTGCCAAAATGAACAAAGCTTCTTGGAGTAAGACACTATTTTCAGGTAAAGAATTCCCCACGAAATACATAAACCAAATACTAACAGAATTGTTTAGTCTGAGCAATTCCAGAAATCCAGCAAAAAACAATAATGAACATTGGAGAGGTCTTGTCTTTGACCTCTCTTAAGTCCTTTGGAGACCAAAGCAACAATATTATTTTGACACATGGTGCAAAATTTCTCTCGATAGTCTAATCATGGGAGAAATATTATCATAAAGCTTCTACAATAAGGAGATAAACAAATAATTGTCTAGAATCTCATCTGATTTAACATTTCAGGATTTCAGGGTCTATGAGCACTGGAGATGATGGAGCTTTGCGGGTAAGTGAAATAAACTTTGCATGTTAACCCAGCGCACCTCTCCTCCCCCCCCCCCCCCCCCCCATTAGCATAAAGCACTCTCAGTGCAAGTGTAGCACAGGTTAGATACAAAATAAAGCTTCATTCTGTGCATCTGGAATGTGCCCTGGTTCCAATCCATGGAGACTACCCCCTTACTATGTGAGTGTATTGTTTTTCTATTCCCTGTACCAAACTAATGTGACATGTCCAATTACCAGGATAGTGCCAGTTATTTTTGCGCTGTAGGCCAATTTTCCAACTCATTATAAATAGGACCCTCACAGCCCATCAGTTTGATTTTGAATGAGAATCAAGGTCCCAGTTCAAAGGCCATTGTCCTCACCTTGGTACCTATTTAAAATGTATTTGTTAAGTTTAAAGCACTGTGGAAATTTTGAGCGTAACAAGTTCTTCCAGGCTGGTCAGTGGATAAAGTACTGTGCAGCCCTTGTACTGTTTTGCACTAAGTGAAATAAACTTGAAAGTTCATGAGTCTAATCCCAGAGTTAACTGGACTCTGTCTAGTTGGCAGTTGAGACTTTATTGAGGGAGGGGGAGCTGGTTGTGGGCTTTCATGGACATTTTAAAAATTCATTAGCTCATAGTACAGGGGGTAACATATTGGCATGGATAGAAGATTGGCCAGCTAACAGGAAGCAGAGAGTAGGTATAAATGGCTCTTCTTCAGGTTGGCAAGATGTAACGAGTGGTGTGCCACAGGAATCAGTGCTGGGACCTCAACTGTTTACAATTTATATAAATTACTTGGATGAAGGGATGTGTGGGATGGTTGCCAAATTTGCTGATGACAAAGATAGGTAGGAAAGTAAGCTGTGAAGAGGACATAAGGAGGCTACAAAAAGATATAGATAGGTTCAGTGAGTTGGCAAAGATCTGGCAAATGGAGTATAATGTGGGAAAATGTGAAATTGTTCATTTTGGCAGGAAGAATAAAAGAAGCGTATTATCTAAATAGTGAGAGATTGCAGAGCTCTGAGGTGCAGAGGGATCTGGGTATCTTAGTGCATGAATCGCAGAAGGTACAGCAAGTAATTAGGAAAGCTAATAGAATGTTATCATTTATTGCGAGCGGAATTGAATACAAAAGTAAGGAGGTTATCCTTCAGTTATACAGAGCTCTAGTGAGACCATCTGGAGTACTTACTTTGTACAGTATTGGTCACCTTACTTAAAGAAAGATGTAAATACGTTGGAAGCAGTTCAGAGACGGTTTACCAGACTAATATCAGGAATGGACGGGTTGTCTTATGAAGAAAGGTTGGACAGACTAGGCTTGTATCCCCTGGAGTTTAGAAGAGTAAGAGGCGATTTGATTGAAACATATAAGATCCTGAGGGGTCTTGACAGGGTGGATGTGGAGATGATGTTCCCTCTTGTGGGAGAATCTAGAACCAGGGGTCACTGTTTAAAAATAAGGGTTTCCCATTTAAAACGGAGATGAGGTGAAATTCTTTCACTCAGAAGGCAGTGAGTCTTTGGAACTCTCTTCCTGAATATTTTTAAGGCAGAGGTGGATAGATTCTTGGTAAACAAGGGGTGATAGTTTATCAGGGGAAGGCGGGATGCAGATTTGAGGTCACTATCAGATCAGCCATGATCTTATTAAATGGCGAAGCAGGCTCGAGGGGCCGAATGGCCTACTCCTGCTCCTTGTTCGTATGTTCATTCTTGGGATGTGAAAATCATTAGCAAGATCACCATTTGTTGCCCATCGCTAATTGCCCTTGAAAAGGTGATGGATGGCTATCTATTGAGGACAAAAATGGACTTTGCTATGATGCTCCCCATGTCACATATCTGACTAAAACGCTATTTTGACTTTCATGTAAAAATTACTCACCTTGGTGTGGAAATATTTCCCAATGTGAGTTGGTATATTTAGAAAAGGAGGCAGAAATTGGGAATAAGAAGCAAATTCTTCAAAAAATTTGAGCACTATATTTATTTTAAAAGACTTTTTCATTTCCCTGTCCTGAAGGCATTGACTTCTTATCCAATAGATGTGGAGTACTGTTAACTGTCCAGCACATTGCCCCTATGATCAATTTTAAATAGCCTTGACATTGATTTGGACAAATGATTTGCCAATGGAAAGCTTCACAGCCAAATCCAATTCACTCATCATTCAATATCCACACAGATACACCTCCAGCAGCGATTACTGGATAGACCAACTACTCACTGTTTGAACTCTCAGAGCCGTTGGGGGAGCTACTGATTTTATTTTACAAATTTTAAAAATTTCGCTGCTTCAAATTTTGATTTTTAAAAAAAATTTGGATTGGTTTTGAAAATTGCCAGGACTATTCTTGGCCACCTCCATATTTCTGTCTATGATAATGTAACAGAGATGACATTGTGAGCCTGAGAAACAGTATATGTTACTGGTAAATGGGAATAAGCAGTCACACTTCTCTTAGTACAGGGAAGGCAGTGGTGTAGTGGTAACATCACTGGGCAAGTAATCCAGAGGCCCAGATGAATACTTTGGGGCCATGGGTCATGGTGGGATTTAAATTCAATTAATAAATCAGGAATTAAAAGCTAGTCTCAACACATAAGCACAAAAGACAAAGCGGAAGCATTTGCAACCACTATCAGCCAGATGTGCCAGGTGGATTATCTAACTCAATCCCCTGCTGAGGTCCCCAACATCACAGATGTCAGTCAGCCAATTCGATTCACTTCACGTGATATCAAGAACAGATGAAGGCACTGGATACTGAAAAGTCTTATGTGTCCCGACAATGTTCTGACAATCATACTGAGGTCTTGTGCACCAGAAGTAGCTGCGTTCCGAGCGCACTGATCCAGTACAGCTAAAACATTAATTTCTACCTGGCAATGTGGAAAATTGCCCAGGTATGCCCTACCCAAAAAAAAGCAGAACAAATCCAACCCGAACAATTACCACCCTATCAACTCTTAAGTATCAGCAAAGTGATGGAAGGTGTTGTTGACAGTGCTATCAATCGGCACTTACACAGCAATAACCTGCTCACTGACACTCAGTTTGGATTTCGCCAGGGCCACTGAGCTCCTGACCTCGTTACAGCCTTGGCCCAAATATGGAAAAATGAGTGAGAGTGACTGCCCCTGACATCAAGGCCATATTTGACCGAATGTGGCATCAAGGAACCTAGAAAAACTGAAGTCAATGGGAATCAGGGGGAAAGCTCTCGACCTAGCATAGGTCGCACCTAGCATAAAGGAAGATGGCTGTGGTTGTTGGAGGTCAATCAGCTCAGCCCCAGGACATTACTGCAGGAGTTCCTCAGGGTACCGTCCTAGCCCAATACTTTCAGTTGGTTCATCAATGACCTTCCTTCCATCATAAGTTCAAAAGTGGGGATGCTCACTGATGATTGCACACTGTTCAACACCACTCGTGACTCCTCAGGTACTGAAGCAGTTCTTGTCCAAGGTCTGGGCTTATAAGTGGCAAGTAACCTTCATGCCACACAAGTGCCAGGCAATGACTCATCTCCAACAAGAGAGAATCTAACCATCTCCCCGTGACATTCAATGACATTACCAACACTGAATCCCCCACTATCAACATTCTGGGGGGTTACCATTGACTAGAAACTAAACTGGACTAGCCATATAAATACTTTGGCTACAATAGCGGGTCAGAGGCTGGGAATTCAGCGGTGAGTAACTCACCTCCTGACTCCACAAAGCCATGTCCGCCATCTACAAGGCACAAGTCAGGAGTGTGATGGAATAATGTCCACTTGCCTGGTCGAGTGCAGCTCCAACAACATTCAAGAAGCTCAATACCATTCAGGACAAAGCAAGGCTTGATTGGTACCATATCCACCATCTTCAACATTTATTCCTTCCACTACTGATGCACAGAGGCAGCAGTGTGTACCATCTACAAGATGCACTGCAGCAACTCTGCAAGGCTCCTTCGACAGAACCTTCCAAACCTGCAATCTCTACCACCTAGAAGGACAAGGGCAGCAGACACATGGGAACATCACCACCTGCAAGTTCCCCTCCAAGCAAAACACCATCGTGACTTGGAACTATGTTGCTGTTTGTCACTCGGTCAAAATCGTGGAACTCACTTCCTAGCAGCACTGTTCCTACAACACATGGACTGCAGCAGTTCAAGAAGGCAGCTCACCACCACTTTATCAAGGGTAACTAGGGATGGGCAATATATGCTAGCCATCCATGAACGAATGAATTTTGAAAAAAGGGGACAGGCTACTGTTATATGGCAGCTCTTTATTTGTGTTGCAAATATGTACTAACACAACAATGACCTTATGGTCACAAGTGTGGAGTTCTGTTGTTGCAAGACAAGGGTTTGTGTCTGCTATTCTTTCATTAACTGAGTTCTCATGTCAGTTCATAGAGGTGCTGAGCAGGAACCATCAACTTTCCAGGTACAGGGGGGGAAAAACAGAATAAGGAAATCAACTTGGTTTAATTTTACAAAGTGCCACAGATGCTGGAAATCTGAAATGAAGAGAGAAAGTTATGGAAATACTTAGCAAATCAGGCAGCACCAGTTGAGACAGAAACAGAGTAAACATTTATTTTTCTATGGATGCTGCCTGATCTGCTGAGTATCTCTAACATTTTGTTATGGTTTACTTTTAATCACTTAAACATGGATTGAAGGTAACCTTATGACTTGAGTAGGTAATTGGTTGGGAGGTAGGTTGTGTCTTGATAAAAGGTTAATTCTCTGATCGATTAGAGGGTGTGACAAGTGGTGTTTTCCAAGGCTTTATATTGGGGCCTCAGCTTTTTAATCGTATGTGTTATGTCTTGGATGAAGGAACAGGGAGTTGTATGTCATGGTTGTAGATGACACTAAGTTCGGAGACACAGTAAATTGTGTGGATGGGAGCACAGAATTGCAAAGGGCCATGGACAGACTAAATGAGTGGGCAAAACTTTGGCAGACAGAGTTCAATGTGGAAAACTGAGAGTTAATTGATTTGGACTTGAAAAGGCAAATTGGAATGTATTCTCAGTGGTGAGAGACAGGGAGCTGTGGAGGAACAATTTCAGTGATCATGTACACAAACCACTATAATCTAGCACAAAGGTATAAAAACTAATCAAAAAGGCTAATGATATGTTGAATTTTATCTCAAAGAAGTGATGTTTCAATGGTGTGGAACCAGTATTCAGTTTCAGGAAGAACACCTGAGGAAAGCCTTGAAAGGTTACAGTGCAAATTCACCAGAATACAAACATACCAATTAGGAGCAGGAGTAGGCCATTCAAACCGTTGAGCCTGCTCTGCCATTTGAGAAGTTTGTGGCTGATGTGATTGTGACCTCAGCTCTACTTTGCTCCCTACCCCCTATATCCTTGTCAATCAATAATCTATCTAACTCGGCCTTAAAAATATTCAATAATCCTTACTCCACTGCTCTCTAGGGAAAATAATTTTACAGACTAATGACTGTCTGAGAGAAAAAATATCTCCTCATCCATCATAAATGGAAAACGCCTCATTTTTAAACTGTGTCCCATAGCCCTATTTCTCCCACTAGGGGAAATACCCTCCCAGCATCCACCCTGTCAAATCCCCTCAAGATCTTACATCTTTCAATAGGATTACCTCTCATTCTTCTAAACCTCCATGGGTACAGGCCCAAGCTGTCCAAAATTTCCTCATAAGGTAATCCATTCACCCCAGGAATCAGCTGAGTAAACCTTCTCTGAACTACTAATGCAACTATATCCTTCCTTAAGTAAGGAGACCAAAACTGTGCGCAGTATTCCAGATATGGTCCCGCCAATGCCCTGTTCAGCTGTAGCAAAATGTAATACCCATGACTTAAAGATAATGTGCCGGATACAATCCAGAACCTTTCTTTTCCCACCACAAATACAATAGGATGATTTATGTTGAGGATGATATGCAAAAGGTTTGAATTGAGAGGAAAGGTTGCACAAACTTGGCTTGTTTTTCCATGGGTTTTGAAGGTTAAGGAGTATTCTAATTGAAGCCTTTAACCTGATAACAGAATTTCGGAGGCTAGATACAGACAAAATATTACCTCTGTTGGGGAAATCCAGAACAAGATAATATAATAACATTCAAGAGTGAAATCAGGAAACTTTTTTTTTTACACAAACCATTATAGAAATCTGGGATATTCTCTCTCAAAAGGCTGTGAATGCTGGTTCAGTTGAAATCTTCAAGACTGAGAATATTTTTATTAAGTATGGATGTCACAGTGCTTGGAACAAAGCGGGATACATGCATTAGAGATGCAGATCAGCCATAATCTGACTGAATGGTGGAGCAGACTCCAGGGTGTGAAAAAAACCATATTTTATATCAAAATTGACTTTATTTATTGAGTGGGCTGAAACCACCAGATAACAGCAGCATTTTAAATGACTTAAACAGCAGCTCCTAAGATGGCTAAACAATTACATAGCTGTACCCTACAAATTACAAAGCCATCAGCAAGGCACTGGAATGTCTAGAAGTAGCCCACCAGAGATAATCCACTTAGACCAGTGTAAATAACCCATCTCCTGAACCATTCACACGACATCCAGACATAACCTGAGTGTGGACCAAGCCATTAGACCCAATTACTTTGGACAATAGACCCTGGCTGGGAAGGGAGCTCCACCCTCCATAATCTAATCATTTTTAAACAATGGACCTGGAATCAGCTTGCTATGACCATGTTTGGGTAACTGGCCTGTTTGTGAGAGATCATGTGATGAGCAAACTAACATTCTGTGTGTTTTAAGAAACTGCTTCTTTCCAGGACAGTCAGAGTGAGACCAGAAAGACCCTGAGTTGGTACTCTCTTTCCTGAGACATCCTGGAAGCTTGTGTCCTGCTTATTTTTTGATTAGCCAAATGCTGCAGGCAGCGTCTTAAATATTAACCCAGCAGCTGCTGACTCCAGATGAAAAGACAGAAATAGTCTATCAACATCTTAAATCATCTTGATGCAGACTCCAGAAAGACTGTTGAGCCCAGTCTAAAACCATACAAGTCATCAGTTTACAGGATCTGTGTATGATTGACCTTTTTTTTTGCATTCTTAAATTATTTAAACTATCCTCCCAGTTTGGAACTTACTTTTGTGCGCGTGTGTGAACTCTCGAATGCATGTGTAAGTTGGAGCGTTTTCATTATTTTATTTAGATCGGCTTTTAAGCAGAATAAATACTATTTTCTTTTAAAAGCATTCAAGAAACCTGTCATAGCACTTAAACAGTTAAACACTCACTGAATTGGCAAGCAAATTCTTTAAAAAATTGTTGCAGCCAGCCAAGGGATAGGAAGAAAGGGGAGCCATTCTACCATAAATAAAGTCATTTTTGATATAAAATATGGTTTTATAACACCCTGGAGTCTGCTCCACCATTCAGTCAGATCATGGATGATCCGCATCTCTAATGCATGTATCCTGCTTTGTTCCAAGCCCTGTGATATCCATATCTAATAAAAATATTCTCAGTCTTGAAGATTTCAACTGAACCAGCATTCACAGACGTTTGAGAGAGAATATCCCAGATTTCTATAATGGTTTGTGTAAAAAAAAATGTTTCCTGATTTCACTCTTGAATGGCTGACCTCAAATGTTATTATATTATCTTGTTCTGGATTTCTCACCTGACCATAACAAGGGGCTGAATGATCTACTCCTGTCCGTATATTCCTGGTGATTCCTACAACTACAGAATTGGCATAAACCTGGAAATGAACTTTTAAAAAAATTGCTGATAGCTTTTGGGGGTTTAGAGAAGGCAGTTGAGAAAACTATTTTAAAAGGTGAATGATTATGGTGATGCAGTGTGCTGGATATAAGATTATGATTGGGTTGTGGTGTTGAAGGCAGGTGCTGAGCTGATACCAGATGCCTGACCATGGAATGGTACTTTCAACTTTGTCTGCTTTCATATGTGAACTAAATACTCCTTTGAGAGAGAAAAATGGATAGAAACTGGAAAAAAACTATTGCGGAAACATTTTTGGGGCTTTTAATAGCTATAGATAGCATTCTTATATGAGATCCGAGATTTGGGAGTATTTTGAAACTGATTTTGAGCATGTCATTTTCAGGTGGGTCGTGTCGTCATTGCTGTTGTCATGGCAGCCTGGGAGACAGTCCAGAAACTGAGCTTGAGTTGGACTTGAGACACACACTTACAATTTTAGCTGCATTCTGATCAGCATTACTACATTGATTTTAACTTGTGTGGAGAAATGTAAGCAGTAAGGAATGCAAAAATTAGGTACGAGATTCAAGACTACCCCAGATTGTGTTTGATAGGGCAGACATAGAGAATATGTTCTCAGGTGTGGAAGGACGAGACTTAGAGGCCATAATTGTCTGATCATTGTTGATAAATCCAACAGGAAATTTGGGGGAAATTTCTTAACCAGAAAGTGGTGAGAATGTGGAACTCGCACTGCAGGGAGCAGTTGGGGCAAATAACGTACGTAGATCCATTCCTCTTCGGAAGTTTGATGAGCATGAGGGAGAAAGGAATTAAAAAGGTATGTTAATAAGGTTAGATGTGGGAGAAGGCTTGTAAGGAGCATAAACATTGGAATGGTCCTGTTGGGCCAAATAGCCTGTTTCAGTGCTGTAAAAACTTTGTAATAGAATAAGAGCTGCATTAGTCAGGCATGAGCAATTGGGGATTATTGTAGGAATTACTGCTTACTGGAAGATCCCTGCAAGTATCATTTATGCTGGCTATTACCAGAACTTGGTGAATTGACCTTTTTGATTACCCTTTCTGTGCATTATTCAAGTATTTGCTCTTTTTATAAATGTAATTTCTAGTCAAATGGTCTGTATTATTGGTCAATTAGCATGTTTATTTCTTTCCTGTCTTCCATGCCAATTTTAGTCATGCATCTGACTGAGATGTGCACTGTATATCACAGTACAGGCCAATTCAGGAATACGGCAATTTTAAATTTTTTCCCCTGTAATTAAATGACACATACCCCGAGGTGGGTGGGAGGTGGGGGAGTCTGAATGATTGTTTTTTTTATTCGTTCATGGGATGTGAGTGTCGCTGGCTAGGCCAAGATTTATTACCCATTCCTAACTGCCCTTGTTCAGATGGCATTTAAGAGTCAACCGCATTGCTGTGGGTCTGGAGTCACATGTAGGCCAGACCAGGTAAGGACAGCAGATTTCCTTCGCTAAAGGACATGAGTGAACCAGATGGGTTTTTTCTGACAATCGGTAATGGTTTTTTGGTCACCATCAGATTTTAATTCCAGATTTTTATTGAATTCATTATATTCTGGGATTCAAACCCAGATTCCCAGGGCATTACCCTGGGTCTCTAGAATACGAGTCCAGCAACAATACCACTACCTCCCCAGATTATGCACCAATTATCTGCCTTTGATTCAGCATCTCATTTCCCCTGGTTTTGTTGCAGTGTGACCTTTTTCTTCAACTTAGTGCAACTGAGGAAGTTGTGTTAACTGGACTAACCATATAAATACCATGGCTACAAGAACAGAGGCTAGGAATCCTGCGGTGAGTAACACCCTTCCTGACTCCCCTGTGCCTGTCCACCATCTATAAGGCACAAGTCAGGAGTGTGATGGAATACTTTCCACTTCCCTGAATGAGTGCAGCTCCAATAACACTCAAGAAACTTGACACCATCCAGGACAAAGCAGCCCACTTAATTGGCACCCCACCCACAAACATTCGCTCCTCCACCACTGATGCACGGTGGCAGCAGTGTGTACCTTCTACAAGATATACTGCAGGGTTTCACCAAGCCTCCTTAGACAGCATCTTCTAAACTCACGACCACTATCACCTAGAAGGACAGGGGCAGCAGACACATGGGAACACCACCACCTTGAAGTTCCCCTCCAAGCCACTCACCGTCCTGACTTGGAAATATATCACTGTTCTTTCACTGTCGCTGGGTCAAAATCCTGGAACTCCTTCCCTAACAGTACTGTGGGTGTACCCATACCACATGGACTGCAGTGGTTCAAGAAGGCAGCTCACCACCACTTTCTCAAGGCAATAACTGCTGGCCTAGCCAGTGATGCCCATGTTCCGAGAATGAATAAAAGAAGGTGAGGAAGTTTGTGTTATCATGTTGGAACTATTTTATTTATACAATATTTGTGTGAATTCCATATCACTTACACGCACACTAGATATAACATTTCAGAATTACAGTTTTCTGTAGAAAACACAAATAACAGCTGCATGATGCATCTTCTTTCGCTGCTTGTTCTTAACATGGTAACTGGGACAAATACAGACTTCTGACACTATCAGAGTTGTTCAATTCACTTTCTCCCATTGTCATATTGCAGGATTTTTGAATCTCTATACTTGTTGTAAACAGTAGAGTTCTTGCCGTTAAGATACCAGAACACTCCCAACTTCTCACATGTTTAATGTAATATATGTTTTTTAATGTAATAACCATCTGTTGTAATGTTGCTGTGATTATTAACTAGTTACACATTGTTCCTATTTAAGGAGGAATTCTCTTCAGGTAAAGAAGAAGTGTTTTGCTAACTTTTAATTTGGGAAGGGTGAAAAATCCAGAGAAATATTGCATGATGATGTCACCTGAAAGGGACATAGTGATGTATTTTGCCATGAACTGTGGTGCACATCATCTGCTTTGTAAATTAATGATAAAAGGTTAGGCATTTTCTTGGAAATGGTGCTATTTTAATTACTGCAAGTCAGATAAAGGACCTGTATTTTTATATACTAGAAAATGAAACTTGTACACATATAACAATCTGGTCAAGGGCTAACCTACAATACTGCCTTTATGATGGGAAAGCAATGATGTCATGCGTCATTTATTATTCAGTTCCCCAGTAGGTCACACTGTTCCTGAGCAAATAGCTAGTCACTGCATGTTGCTAAGAAACCATCATAGTAACATCTTTGACTGTTTTGCTATAATATCAGAATAGTTAACAATTAATATAACACCTACTAGAGAAATGTTAATATTGATTCCTGAGATGATGATTGTTTAATTGGTGTACTTTACCAAATTATATGAACTTTTGAAGGATCTGAGCAAATGGCACAGACGTTACATTCATCAATAGAACAGCTCAGTCTTTTCGGGCTTTTGTAATGAAAAGAAAGTGGTGATTGTGTAATGATTTCTCAACTTCTGTTTCACTAGTGAAAATGCCAGGATAACTCATGAGCCATCTAGGCATGAAAGACTTGTGTTCCCAATCTGAAATAAAAGTTGAGATTTAATGCTAATGTAATTGTTGGAGGTGCATGACTTTTTGCCTTAAACCCTGGGTTGCCGATCACTGCACTTACTTGCCTTAGTTGGAGCAGTTTTGTCAGTTGTTGCCGATGCTGTGGGGCTGATAATTTTTAAACTGCGAGTGTGGTGTGAATTGTATAAGTTGTTTCGTGGTGTTTTCTGGCAGACAAAATATAGAAGGATTTTGTTGTAATTCATCCTTTACTGTTCAGAATGCATGTACAATAAACTATTTATACACGTCGTGAGTCAACAAATTGAGCAAACGTTTTGCTCCCATATTTTGTAGGCAAGCCTAACTCATAAATATTGTGATCATGGTAGATTCTTTTTTATAACCATTCTACGTAATTACGGATTTAGTTTTTAAAATAAAAATATTAGTATTGGTAATCAATTCATTTGTTTAATGTATTTACTATGCTGTGTTCTAGGAGTTTAAACCCAGTGTACTACTTATGATCCTTTAGGAACATCGGCTCCTTGAGTTTGTTTGGCCATTCGGTTAAATCGTGGAAATTTATACTTCAACTCCATTTACATGCCTTTGTTCCATACCTTCTAATATCCTTACCTAACAAAAATGTATCTACCCCAGTTTTAAATTTTTCATTTAACCTAGCCTCAACAGCTTTTTGAGGATGAGTATTGTTATAATACAGCAGGTGGTATTTGCCAGGCTGACCAAATCCACAAGGGAAACTTGGCCACGCTATCACAACGGTTTTGCAATTTGTATTTATTACGAGAAGGTTTGTGCACTGAATTCAGAAGTAATGAGTCCACAAACACCTTTAGAGA
Organism: Cetorhinus maximus; assembly: GCF_964194155.1. Lineage (NCBI taxonomy): Eukaryota > Metazoa > Chordata > Chondrichthyes > Lamniformes > Cetorhinidae > Cetorhinus > Cetorhinus maximus. The sequence goes on along the minus strand of NC_135880.1, from coordinate 205,458,415 downwards.
TTTTAAAAATTAAATTAAAACATTTATTAACAAAAGAAAATAATAAAATCCATACACAAGATTGCTGTTACACAGTTGCTTAACATTATAACAATTCCCAAAATTTCCAATTAACTAGAGTCCCAACTATACACCCCCTTTCAGGCAACAGTTCAAAATAGATTTTAAAGTTATAGAGACAATCCAGCAAGGTTACCACAAGCACCCGCTCGACAGTGAAATTCCAAAGGCTTTTAACACAACTTTGGTTACTGGAACAGCAGACTTCTGGAAAGTGGCTAGAGGCTTTTCCCCAAGTCTGTTTCACACAGTGTACCTTTCAGATCTCACACGGCCACATATCACATAGCCTTCCATCCTTCTTTAAATATATTTTTCCTTCTTTGATTTGTAAATCACATTGTTCCCCCATGTCTTTGGGAGAACATAAAATCTTCTATGTTATCATTATGGCCAGCACTTTTGGGAAAAATCAACATAATAACCTTGCCCTATTTATCTTGCCAGTTGTAAAAAGCTTGTCATGTCTCTTTGAAAACCAAACATCTCTCCGCTTATCTTAAAATAAAAATTTCATTCACACCCTATTTGCTAACTTTATCCTAGCTCACTCATTAGCATTTCAAATGCTCTTTTACATTTAACTCTTTTGATAATTTCAACCTTGCAGTCTACCCACCTCTAATTTAAGAGTTCTGTTGAATAGTCATGCGGACTCGAAACGTTAACTGTGCTCCTTTCCACGGATGCTGCTGGACCTGCTGAGATTTTCCAGGTATTTTTGTTTTCGATTTGCAGCGTCCGCAGTTTTTTGTTTTTATCTAATTTAATTAAATCAACCACACTTACACACACACACACATGCCTTCTGTACATAATCCCACAATACTATTATGAAAAATGTGATAGTTTTGTGGCGGTGTCCAGATTTCCAATATCTTTTGAGTGAAGTGCACCCTGAAAGACTTGGTTCTAATTTTAGGGTTCTGGCATCTTTTTTGGACTCTCTCACAAAAGGAAATAGCTTCTACCTATCTAACCATCAACTCCTTGAATCATCTTAAGCACCTCAATTAGACCACTCCTTATTCTTCAATACACAGGTGGATACAAGCCTACTGCATGCAACTGGTCCTCAAAACTTAACCCTTTTTTTGTAGGCCTAGTAGATGGGAGGAGGAGGATATTTTGTGGGATGAAACACGTGTGTGTGTTTTACAGCTTTTTCTGATGGTGAGCTTCAAGCTTCAGTTGTAAGGGGTTGAGGTTGTGATGTATTTTTTCAGAGAGAACACTAATCTGACAAAGTAACGCCCATGTATAACGAAATTAACTGCATGAAAAATAGTTTAAAAATAGATAAGCTGAAAAATAGAGTTCATGGAAAAACTAAGTACTCTAATTTTGAAGTAACTTACTGTCAATTCCTTTTTGGGGAAACAGAAAAATAAACAAAGAAGTAATCTTCCTCTGCAAGGCACAGCAGCCGCTATTTTTGGTCTCCCTCTCCAGGTTTCCCTGTCTGACAGACTGAGTGTCTGTATCCAGCAAAATCAGCTGCCCTTTTGTGTCAAGATGTGAAAACTGGCACTTGAGTTTCTATGAATTTCAACCTGGACCCCTGTCCCAATGGTAACCAAATTATATGGCCCGTCTCTGGGCAGGTTTCAACATTATTACCATCCCCCATTCCAGGGCATTCTGCCTTACTTTAAGTTAAAAGAGGTAGTTAAAACATAGCCGCATTATAAAGTCTCACATTCTTATGTGGTGAAGTAAATTTAAAAGAAATGGTAAAGCAAGTCAACGGAGTGTTTAGTGTCAAGGGACCACACTAAACCTATTGCTTCACAGAACCCCCACATGCAGAAGACTGAGTTGAAAATCATGCTGCAGTATTACTTTTGAAACTGGGTCTAGTAGCAATTTCACAAATTAAATATTAATAAAACAAAGCTGAGTTATTTTAAGCTTTGTTGTCATTGAAACAGAACCATATATACACTGCCTTCTTAATAGACCACATCCTTTCTGGTCAGCTGTTTGCTTCACGTTGAGCCTATGGTTTTCCTTTATTATTTTCTGTAGCAAAATAAACTGCTAAAAGTAGACAGTGTCTTGCCTGCTTTTTTAACAGTACTGTGAATAGAGACTCTTCAAAATGCTTACATTTACTTATAGTTTAGAAAACATTTACAGCTCTGAATGTAGCATGTAATAGTTCTGAGCAAATTAACTGTTTTCAGTCAAGACACAAATGAAATGGCCTTCCAGATTGCTAGTGAGGATTTCAAGTTCAGGGGCAGGCCTCTGAAGAAACACAATAAATTGAAATGAGGCAAAAGTTGTTTGTGAAGACTGGTGGTCTTAGATAATATTATTCAGCCGTTATTATTAAACGTGCAAAGTTTATTGGCTTTCTGATATAATTAGCCTACAAATAATCTCTGATCAGAATTGTTCAGGTTCATTGCTAGTATTGCTGGAGCTGAGTCATTGTGTGTGCTACTTGTAGGAAGCACCATGTTCTTGCTCAGTAAAGGCTAAGTTTAGAAAAATTTATACCTCGAGACACTTCCCCCTTCAGATTTGTGTGTGGGTGGAAAAGAAAGTTGATTTGATGAGTATATTAGGAAGCCTAAAGATAGTCTCCAGTTTTGTTCCTGGCATCTTGTTTTCCTTATTAGGTAGTCATAATGGTGTGAAATTTAAACTAAAAAAGTAACATAAAAAGGTTTGTTGCTACAAAAGCGATAAAGGCCAGGGTGCGAAGCTGCGGAACTCTCCAGTAGCCCATCCAATCCTTTGTTCTTCTGTGTGGTGATCAGCAAACAATCCTAAGTGATGAGAACAGTGGCTGAATCAACTGAACTTTGAGGAAGACTTTCTGTTGTTATAACTGTTGTGTCTGGCTTGAATTCTCTGCTGAATCAGCATTTTAAAGGCAATCTCAGAAATTGCAAATATTTTTTTGATGTACTGGGGGAGGAGGCAGAGCCATGCTCCCTGTTCTGAGGTTGGCTCTAGCTGTGCATCTTACCCTCTCCAATATTATGGCCAGAATTTTATGCATCCCCTGCCCCCCCCTTCCCCTCCTCCCTACTTCACCCCCCCCCCCCCTCCCTCACTAATCCCTCAACCCGTTATGGGATACTATCTTTCATTCTCCTTTGCTGAAATAGGTAGGGAAGGTGTGTATAGTACTTTTGTAAGAAGTGTTGATTTCCATAAATATCACACTAGATGCAAGAGATTAGGTGGAGCCTGGTAAATGCGTGCTAACTACAGGAAAACCCTACTGAAGTTATTCTTTTTTCATGGAAGATGCCTCCTCCCCCACAATTGAGACTTGGGCAAAATAAATGTGCTGTACAATTTTGTGTGGATAGAAGATAAACTCATTCAGAATGTTTTCTTCATCAATGTATTGAAGCACAATTGTATTCCCCTTTAGAATGCTTCAGCCTGTCATTTTAGACTAGAGTCTTCAGCATTTTGCTCAATTACCTTTAGTACAAGGGAAACACTTTACAAAATGACCCTTGAAGAGGTTAGATAAATTGGGTTTGGTATGAGGTAAATAGTACATAATTTGTGAAAAATATAGGTTTGTAGTGCTGAATGGTTTTTACTCATTCTTCCTTGTACACTTAGCCTGTTTAGAATTCAGTCTTGATTTGTTTCTAATTTTGGAATTTAATTCATGGGTCATGTGAATTCAATCTCTGATTGGATAATTTCAGGTCTTTTGTTGTGGTGGGAGATGCATCTATTATATAAATACTGAATGGTTTCAAATCATTACAAGACTGCTGTTTGAATCTGACATGGGTAAATTTTAGGAAACTGGCTGAAACTGTATTCGCAGAACCTTTATTCTGGGTTTTTTTTTTCATTACTACCCGCTCTTAGGATAGGGCTTTGGCTCCACACAGTAAGAGGTCTGTTTCCCTAGAGAAATAATAAATAATTTCTGTCTCAAGGTCATGATGTGGACCAAATTGTACCAGCTATTTCCCATGATCTAGGGTCAACATTTTCTTCTTCCATCAGATTTCCCTTCTCAATCCTAACATAACATGGTTGACACACACGCTTTCCCCCTGCCCTTCTGTTCCACTTATGCAAACATGGTTTGTAGGTCTTTAGATGGTCGGACGGTTTTGTATTCCATTTTGATCTCTCAGTCTTCTGCAATTTTGACTACTCTCTCTATTTCATTCATATAAATCTCCTTCCACTTGCAGCAGCTTGAGTAACTGTATCTTTGAAGCAGCCATTTTGAAGTGGTCTCTTCATATATGGCTGATTCTTAACATAAATATTTTCCCTGCTTTAGTGAAAGTTTGAGCACCATGCTACCATTTTCAAATAAATTGTATTTATGTAGCCCCTTTAACACAAATACAATCTAAGAAGCTTCACAAAGGTTAATAAGACAAAAATATGCACAATGCTAAAGGAGGAGATATTGGGAGGGGGTGATCAGAAACTTATTTGGAAAGCTGGGTTTTTTGGAGGACTTAATAGGAGGAGAGAGAGCTGTTTAGGAACAGAATTTTAGAACATGGGGGCTAAATGAGGGAGGGGCAATGCCATGAATTGATTCAAATACAAGAATGATAATTTTAAATTGGTGGTGTAATGAAGTAGGAAGTCAGGAGTTGGTATAATAAGCAATTGAGACCTGATTGGGGTAAAAAATGGACAGTTTTGGTTGAGCTTAGGAAGAGTTTACAGAGAGTGGAGGATGAAAGGCTACCTAGGAGACCCATCAAAATAGTAGTTTGGAGGTGACAACGGCATGGATGAAAGTTTCTGTACTAGATGGCCTGATGCAGCAATAGAAGTAGGAGATGAAAGTAGGCTGTCTTTGTATGGAAACTATGCTCACGGTTGAATATGATGGCGGGATTGCGAACTGTCTGGTTTAGCCTGAGTCAATGGGAAGGGCGGGGGTGTAATTGATGGTGATAGTTTGTGGCAAGAAGCAAAGATGTTGGCTTCATTTTCCAAATGTTAAATTGAAGGAAGTTGTAGTTTGTCCAACACTGGATTCAGACAAGCTGTTGGCCAACAAAGCCAGCTTCCTTCTTTTGTTAGGTAGGGCTGCGAAAGACCTGACTGTCCTTTGATACCTCATCCGCATGACCATTATTTATGTTGATCTTTGACCATGAGCTTTGGCAGGTTATTTGACCATGGGTACATCACAGTCAGTGTCACTCAGAGTCCAGATTTAATCACTGGGAACAGTCACAAATTGGAATTTCTGACCACTGTTCCACTAAGTTACATTTTTAGTGGAACTATGTTCACAGAATATTAAAGATAGTATTGATACGATTGACTGTAAACAATAAGTAGTTTGTTAGCCTGTATTGGTATTTGATAAACACCCCAAAATTATGTTTAAAGCTCCCTGCTCCTGGATGGTCAGCAGGGTTTGTCTGGTGACTAAGAGTTTAAAACTGACAAAGACAAGCCACTGACAGGAAACTGTTGAGGGAAGCTTTCACTAAACTCAGAAGATTAGGTTGCAGAGGAGTAATTAGTAGCGCCCCAGTTCCACCAGGGTCACTCAGCTCCTGAGCTCATTACAGCCTTGGTCCAAACATGGACAAAAGAGCTGAACTCAAGAGATGAGGTGAGAGTTATTGCCCTTGATATCACGGCAGCATTTGACCAAGTGTGGCATCGAGGAGCAGGAGCAAAACTGGAGTCATTGGGAACTGGGAAAATTCTCCAAAATTAGAGTCATACCTAACACAAAGGACGAAAGTTGTGGTTGTTGGAGGTTAGCCATCTCAGTCCTGGGACATCAGCTGCAGGAGTTCCTCAGAGTAATGTCCTAGGCACAACCATCTTCAACTGTTTCACCTTCCCACCATCATAAGGTCAGAAGTGGGGATATTCGTTGATGATTGCACAATGTTCAGCACCATTCGTAACTCCTCAGGTACTGAAGCAGCTCACGTCCAAATGTAGCAAGACCTGGACAATATCCAGGCTTGGGCTTATAAGTGGCACTGTGTAACATCTGTGCCACACAAGTGCCAGGCAAAGACCATCTCCAACAAGAGAGAATCTAACCATCTCCCCTTGACATTCCATGGCACTACCATCGCTGAATCCTCCATTATCACCCTCCCAGGCATTATGGTTGACTAGAAACTGAACTGGACCAGCCATATAAATACTGTGGCTACAAGAGCAGGTCATAGGTTGGAAATTCTGGAGAGGGTAACTCACCACCTGAGTGCTCAGTCTGTCCACAATCTGTCCACAAGGCGCAAGTCAGGAGTGTGATGGAATATTCTCCACTTGCCTGAGTGCAGCTCCATTAACACTCAAAAAGCTCGACCCATCCAGGACAAAGCAACCTGCTTGATTGGCACCCCAACCACCACTTTCAACATCACTCCACCACTGATGCACAGTGGCAGCAGTATGTACCATCTTCCAAATCTGTGACCTCTACCACCAAGAAGGACATGGGCAGCAGACACATGGGAACACCACCACCAGAAAGTTCCCTCCAAGCCACACAGCATCCTAACTTGGAAAATTAACGCCGTTCCTTCACTGTTGCTGGCTCAAAATCCTGGAACTCTCTTCCTAACAACCCTATGGATGTTCCTACAATAACGGTTCAAGAAAGGAGCTCACCACCATCTTCTCAAGGGCAATTAGGGATGGGCAATAAATACCAGCCTAGCCAGCAGTGACCACATCCCATGAATAAATTTTTAAAAATTTGAAATTAGCTTGCTTAAATTGAGCTTGGTGATCCACTGCAATGTGGAGAAGCACGGAGTGTTTGCTATTTTGTATTATTATGCATAAACCAGACAGATTTTATTGATTAAATTAACTGTCACTCTATGTGAAATAAAGCAGCTTAATGATTTACTTGAGGCCTTATTTTGTCAACCATTTTCTCAGTTCACCTATTTAAGGATTGAAAAGGTACATCTGAGGAAGGATGTGCATAAGACATCTAATTCAGATCACAAGGGGGTGCTATTGTTACACCCCCATTTTCACTATTCTCATTAAATATTGGGCAGTATGGACACCCTCTTTGATGCAAGATGTTCAAATCACTTACGGGAGTGATAAGCATCAGTGTACCTGAAAGAATATGTAAGATCAGATCCTGAATTTGTAATCAGTGTGTCTGCATAAGTATCTCCCTTGGACTGTACTGTTTTATTAAGGTAGTTTATGTCATGCTCAGTACAAACATGAGGATATTGGATATTACGAACTGTAAAATCATACTTTGTGAAAGTGGCCACAAAACCTGTTAAGGTGGCTGCAACGTGACTATAGGCATTTAAACTGTCAGCAGTAATCAATTTTGTGGCCAATTAACCAATCTCCTGGCTATTTGTCTACAGGAGGCTTCACAGTTCCATGAGAGTGCTTTGTTTCTAAAAGACCTTCACCCCAACTATAGTATCAATTCAACTAAGAAGATATCAGACCTGCATTTTTATAATTATGGCTTTTACTTCATCTGTATCTAATCTTTGCGTGTGTGATCGTGTGAGTGAAACAAGTGATTGAGACTTTGCATTTCAAACATCCGGGGCAAGTGTACGATAATAAATAGCCCTCTTTAATTTTTTAAATCACCCAAAAGCCTGCGCTCAAATTTATTTTAAATTAGGAAAAATCACTCTGTGAGTAAGAAAATACACACACCTTGCTTTTTAAAACTTATTCATTCACAGGATGTGGGCATCGCTGGCTAGGCCAGCATTTATTCCCCGTCCCTAATTGCCCTTGAGAAGGTGCTGGTGAGCCACCTTAAACCGCTGCAGTCCACGTGTTGTAGGTACACCCACAGTGCTGTTAGGAAGGGAGAATTTTGACCCAACGACAGTGAAGGGACAGCAATATAGTTCCAAGTCAGGATGGTGTTTGGCATGGAGGGGAACTTGCAGGTAGTTGTGTTTCCATGCATTTGCTTCCCTTGTTCTTCTAGCTGGTAGAGGTCGCAGGTTTGAAAGGTGCTGTCATAAGAGCTTTGGTGAGTCGCTGGATATACAATCATTCTGCTTATGGACAGGAAGGGACCACACAAATTCTGTCCATAACACTTGCATTCTATCATATGTTGACTGGATATGAAGATTTTCGTATATTGATTCGTATTGACTCATGTGACCCATTAATACTGTAAAGACTAATGCTCATCCCAAGGAGTTTAAGCTTTACATTGGCTCCCAAGTAATGGTGTGCAATTTTTGTGTAATGGTTTAAACTGATTTCAAAGCAAACCAAAGTGAGGCTACCATAAAAAAAAACAAAAATCGCTGGAAATGCTCAGCGGGTCAGGAAGCAACTGTGGAGGGAAACAAAGTTAGTGTTTCAGGTCAATGACCTTTCATCAGAACTCAAAGTAAGACTATAATCTCTTTTCAATGCAGTTTCATTTCCTTTTGCTATGGTAAGCCTCTTGAGTCCACATTGAGGTTGCATTTGTACAGTTGCTGCAGGTATAGTATAAGGTAAAAAAAATTGCAACCAGTCTCAATGCACCCTTTCAGGGAATATTTGGTATAAGGCTAGTACATGTCATATGGAGCAATCTCACTGAAGCCTTGGGTTCGTGGTAAGAATGCGTGCCATTTAGAAAGAAACCTCAAATGGCAGAAATAAAGATTATATAGAAACCAAGTAAAGTTAGAATGTAAAGATCTGCTTTCCTTCAGTTTATGAGAAACATTTAAATAAATTCAGTACTTTTATAAACAATGTAGAATTAATCCATTTTGCTGCTCTATTTGGAACAATTATAAGGATCCATTAAAACCTACTTGCTTTCATCTGCCTTGATTTCTTCCTGCTCTTGGTATGGGAATATAAGAGTTGAGATACTATCTAGTCCCCATAATTCAAGGTCGCATTTTGTATTCAAAAATATACCCAATACTTTGAATTAGACATTGTAAATAGCACAAGGGAATTTAGTGCTCAAAGTTGAATTAGCAGATAATTTGAATTTAAAAAATCAATTGTACACAAAATAGAAATGACATCCTACCCTGGCTACAAAGCCTTTTTTTATATATAACATTACCAATGTTCCCTTTCTCCAGTGATCTGAAGCACATGATGTAATTTTCTATACTTCTCAATCATGTACTGAGTGAGCAATCAAAACTATATCACTGTATTTTAAATTCTGTCACAGTTTGTAAACAAAATTGCTATGAGAGTGCAGAGATTCAGAGGGTGAAATTAGACTCCACATTGGCGCAAAATGGGCAGCAGCGAATAAGCAGCTTGTTTTACTTGCTGCCTGAATTTTCTGTTTTAGTGAAATGAATGGTAAGATAATCCATTGTGATGTAAAGTTGCCTGCTGATTCACCATGCCCCATTTTATACTACTACCTAATTTTGTGCCGTCAATGTCTTAAATTGTCTGTGTCCTTAAAGCTTGTGATTGAACTCAAAACAGTTTGATTATAGGGCAGAGCAGTTTTACCTCAGACAAGCTAATTACTTCAGATGAGATAACGATGACTAAATAAAACTACAATAAATTTAGTTGCCATTTTTCATTGGCATATCTCTACCTTATAAAAAGGTAGGAATTTCTCTGTGACATTATGTGCAACATGAATCCATTTCCTGAAGTTTTTAAAAAAAAGCTAAAGCAATTCTGGGTTTTGTGCTGGGTGTTCCATAAACCTCCTGATTTAAATCATCTCCGGAATAGCCAGGGAAAATTTGAACTGATGCTGCATTTTAATAAAACTGAATCCTGGGATGCCCTGTGAGCCCGAACACAATTCCATTCAGTAAGCCCAAATAAAAAAGTAAATACAATGGCAACTCACAATCCAGTGGCTTCAGCAAATGCAACATTTGCTTTGTAGAAATATGTGAGAGATTGGGGAGGATCAGTTGTAAAAGAGAAACAAAAAGAGACTGTCGTGCTGATGAAATAACATTGAAATAGTAGCACTGTAAAAGTACTCTCATAAACTCAGGACTTTGATCTTTTATTTGCACATGTAGCATGCAGTCATCATCCTCAGCCAAACTTTCACTTGACTTTTTGTTTTTCTTCAGAATCTTTCTTTTCTCTGCATGTTAACTTGACTCTGGTACCACAGAAGGTTGTGGGCTGAAGCATCATTCCAAGACCGTTTTGAAAATTTATTCATGGGATGTGGGCATCGCTGGCTAGGCCAGCATTTTATTGCCCGTCCCTAATTGCCCTTGAGAAGGTGGTGGTGAGCTGCCTTCTTGAACCACTGCAGTCCATGTGTGAGAGGCACACCCACAGTTCTGTTAGGGACGGATTCCAGAATTTTGACCCAGCGACAATGAAGGAAAAGTGATATATTTCCAAGTCAGGATTGTGAGTGGCTTGGAGGGGAACTTCCAGGTGATGGTGTTCCCATGTGTCTGCTGCCCTTGTCCTTCTGGAAGGTAGCAGCTGTGGGTTTGGAAAGTACTGTCTAAGGAGCCTTGGCGAGTTGCTGCAGTGCATCTTGTAGATGGTACACACTGTTGCCACAGTGCATTGGTGGTGGAGGGAGTGACTGTGGGTGGCTGGGGTGCCAAACAAGCGAGCTGCTTTGCCCTGGATGGTGTTGAGCTTTTTGAGTATTGTTAGAGCTGCACTCATCCAGGCAAGTGGAGAGTATTCCATCGTACTCCTGACTTGTGTCTTGTAGATGGTGGACAAGCTTTGGGGAGTCAGGAGGTGAATTACTCGCCACAGGATTCCTAGCTTCTGGCCTGCTCATGTAGCCATAGTATTTATATGGCTAGTCCAGTTCAGTTTCTGGTCAGTGGGTAAACCCCAGGATGTTGATTCAGCAATGGTAATGCCATTGAATGTCATGGGGCGATGGTTAGTTTCTCTTTGGTTGGAGATTGTCATTGCCTGGCACTTGTATGGTGCGAATGTTACTTTCCACTTATCAGCCCAAGCCTGGATATTGTCCAGGTCTTCTGCGTTTAGACATGTATCTGAGACATGTATCTTCAGTATCTGAGGGGTCACGAATGGTGCTGAATATTGTGCAATCATCAGCAAACACCCCCACTTCTGACCTTATGATGGAAAGAAGGCTATTGATGAAGCAGCTGAAGATAGTTGGGCCTAGGACACTACCCTGAGGAACTCCTGCAACAACCACAACCAACTTCCTTTATGATAGTTATGACTCAAAGCAGTACTCAGCAGGTACTAACACTAGGTCATAACACTCATTTGGAGAGCTGGTGGGCCAAATGGCCTCCTGTGATGTTAAAATTACATGATTCTGTGATTCAGTGAAAAGTGTTCCCCTGATTCCCATTAACACCAGTTTTTTTAGGGCTCCTTGATGCCACACAGGTTCAAATGCTGCCTCGATGTCAAGGGTGGTCACCGTCATCTCACCTCAGGAGTTCAGCTCTTTTGTCCATGCTTGAACCAAGACAATGAGGTTAGGAGCTGAGTGGCCCTGGCGGAACCCAAACCGAATGTCATTGAGTAGGTTATTGCTAAGCAAGTGTCGCTTGATTGCACTGTGATGACCCCTTCCATCACTTTACTGATGATCGAGAGCAGACTGGTGGGGTGGTAATTGGCCGGGTTGGATTTGTCCTGCTTTTTATGTACAGGACGTACTTGGGAAATTTTTCACATTGCAGGGTAGATGCCAGTGTTGTAGCTACCCTGGAACAGCTTGGCCATGGGCACAGCAAGTTCTGGAGCAGTACTATTGTCAAGGCCCATTGCCTTTACATTATCCAGTGCCTTCATTGTTTCTTGATATCGCGTGGAGTGAATTGAATTGGCTGAACACTGACATCTTGATGCTGGGGACCTCGGAGGAGGCCGAGATGGATCATCCACTCGGCACATCTGGCTGAATATCGTTGCAAATGCTTCAGCCTTATCTTTTGCACTTATGTGTTGAGCTGCTCCATCATTGAGGATGGGGATATTTGTGGAGCCTCCACATCCAGTGAATTGTTCAATAGTCCACCGCCATTCATGACTGGATGGGACAGGACCGCAGAGCTTAGATCTGATCCGTTGGTTGTGGAATCGCATAGCTTTTTTATTGTTTTCTGCTTATGGTGTTTAGCCCACAAGTAGTCCTGTGTTGTAGCTTCACCAAGTTGACATCTGGTTTTTAGATATGCTGGGTGCTGCTCCTGGCATGCCCTTCTGTACTCTTCATTGAACCAGGATTGATCCACTGGCTTGGTGGTAATTGTAGAGTGAGGGATATGCCAGGCCATGAGGTTACAGATTGTGTTCAAGTACAATTCCGCTGCTGCTGATGTCTCACAGCGCCTCGTGGATGCCCAGTCTTGAGTTGCTAGATTTGTTTGAAATCTATCCAATTTAACAAGGTGGTAGTGACATGCAATACGATGGAGGCTATCCTCAATGTGGAGCTGGGACTTCGATTACACAAGGGGTCTGTGTGTTGGTCAGTCCTACTGATAATGTCACGTACAGATAATTCTGCAGCAGGCAGGTTGATGAGGATGAGGCCAAGCGTGTTTTTCCCTCTTGTTGGTTCCTGCACCACCTGCTGCAGACCCAGTCCAGCAACTATGTCCTTTAGGACTCGGCTAGCTCGGTCTGTAGGGGTGTTACCGAGCCACCTTTGGTGTTGGAATTGAAGTCCCCCACCCAGAGTACATTCTGCACCCTTGCCACCCTCAGTGCTTCCTCCAAATGGCATTCAACATGGAGGAGTACTGATTCATCAACAGAGGGGAAACAGTACGTGGTAATCAGCAGAAGTTTTCCTGTTTAACCTGATGCCATGAGACTTCATGTGGTCCAGAGTCAATGTTGAGGACTCCCAGGGCGACACCCCCCCCCCCCAACCCCTCCTGTATACCACTGTGCAGCCACCTCTGCTTGGTGTGTCCTGCCGGTGGGACAGGACATCCCCAGGGATGGTGATGGTGGTGTCTGGGCTATTGGCTGTCAGGTATGGCGGAGAGTATGACTATGTCAGGCTGTTGCTTGACTAGTCTACAAGACAGCTCTCCCAATTTTGGCATGAGCCCCCAGATGTCCATAAGGAGGACTTTGCAGGGTCAACGGGACTGAGTTTGCCATTGTCGTTTCCAGTGCCTAGGTCAATGCAGGGCGGTCCATCCGGTTTCATTCCTTTCCGACTTTTTTGAGCACTTAAGTTTAAGCTGATGCTGTAGTGCAGTATTGAATTGTCAGGGATTGTCACCTTTTGGATGAGAAGTTAAACTGAGGTTATTTGTTTGGGTCCATGTAAAAGATCCCACAGCACATCTACAAAGAAGAGTAGATTCTCCTGCTGACTAAGCCACATTTATTCATGTATCAAAACTACCCAAAACGACTAACTGATCTTTTTGCTGTTTGTGCGACATTGCTGTGCATAATTTGACTGCACTGTTTGCTTACATAACAATATTAACTGTGTTTTAACAGAACAACATGCTGTGAAGCACTTGGGGCTTCCTGAGAACATGAGGATCACTGTGTAAATGTATCTTAGTTTCCTCTTCACTGATGCTTTGAAATACTCTTTTATGTACCATTAACTTTCATGACTGATTTTTCCATTTATGTTAAAAATTGATGTAAAAAATAACTTAATGTTTGCTATTGCTTCTTCATTCTTCATATGAAATTCATTCTTTGTATTCCAGTCAAGCCAGCTGTCAGGATGTAATTATCATCAAATCCTTCACTGGCAATGTAATCATGCATGAAGTGCAGGAACCTCTGCTGGTTGCTGACGTCCATCATGATACCTGTCGCTGACAAAATTGAAAAGAAACAAAGTGAGACTTGAATTCTGTATATGCTGTGGATCCCGGGGAGTCCCCTGGGTAGTAGTCACAACTTTTTCATACAATGATTGAACTTGGTTGACCTTTGCTCTTATAGTATGTAGCATCATTGAATTCTGTTAGTGAGATCAGTATCCCCTTATCCATCCCAGGAATTCAGATGGCCAGTTCAAGGCCATTTTGACAGTTTATTGGCTTTCTCAATGAAATGTGCAAATGTTTGCACACAATACTCCAGTTGCAGCCTTCCTAAGATCTTGGGCAAATTGAGCATTACTTTTTTTGTATCCTATGCCTCTGGACATAGAAACAAGCAGTTGAGGTCATATTTTGTGGTAAACATTGGTGACCACTTTAATAGATTTGTATTACCTATTGTGTGGCTTTTGTGTTTGAGGCTTTGTAATGGAATGGAAATTATATTCTGCTGTGGTCTGAAATATATTGTGAAGGTGATAGACAAAAGGGAATTTTAATACAGGACTATTATGGGAGAAGCAAATATTTAACTTGACAACAGCTCTTATTATGTTCTTGAAAGTGGAGTAAAATGGTAAAGGTAGATCCTTGTGTGAAAAGAACAGTATAAAATCAGAGATGGAAGCAGAGTTGAACTTGGGTGTGATGGGAAAGAGGCATTAAGACGTGGATGATATTAAAAGAGGAATTGGGAGAGAGTCTAGGAGAATTATATAGTGTGAGGATAAAACAGGGAAATCATTAGAGATTTCTGAAAGTGACGGAAAGGCTAAGTAGAGTTAGGTTGAGAATGTTGAAGGAGGAGACAAGGGGATAGCTTAGGGTGCGTATGGTAGGCAGAATTTCATCTAAAGACGGTTGAAGTTAGTACGTACAACAGTCAGAAAATAGTTACTGGTGTGGCTCAACTATTGAGCATGCAAATATGGTACAGATCTATAAGCAATTCCAAGCCTGATAATGATTAACATCAAGATTACTAACTTAACTTTGGAAAAAGGCATATTAAATGTTTTCTTGATTTGTTTGTCATTGTTTAGCTCATGATGGATAAAGCCTGAAGACATTTCAAAATATTCCACAGAATGGATTCTTGAAACAATTAGTTATTTGGGTTTGTCATCATATACTAAAAATAGGAGGAAGCACATTTCCATTAAATTTTCAGACCATATGTTATCTTTTATTTTAGACTGAAGGGTAAACTCCCTGTTTGTTTCTTCCAATTTTCCATATATTTCTTGTCATTTCCTTCATGTGCCTTCTACCCTTTGATCACCACCTCTAATTTATTTTGTCACCACTGTCTGGCTATTTTCACCTCTGTGAAGCTGTTTGTGATGCAAAGGCACTGTGTCAGTACTTATTTTTTCATTGTCAAATCCGTGTTCCTTCTATTTTTTTCCATCCACATGTGGGATAAATGTTGTTATGTGCACCATTATCAAGGTCATGTGCAGATGTGCGCCATCATTAGAAACAAAAAAATGATATATAATATTTTTAAAAAGTTATCATAGGTATGAAAGAAGAAGAAAGAATACCACCCTCAGCCAATGACACAGTAAATTGCCAGTCCAAAAATTACCAGATTTACTGAATTCAATCTGAAATTTACCATGATGGCATTTGAACTTGTGACCTGTAAGTTTTAGTTCAGTACTGTATCATAACCACTACATTACCATACATAAGAGAGGCATTTATTAGTTTTTTTTTATATTTTAGCTTATATTTTAGTCATTTGACAGAAGAAGGGTTGAATTGGTAGCGATGGCTCAAGGCAAGATGAGGAATTTTTGTTTCAGTTTGACCAGCTCAAAATTGAAAGAGCTAACCTTTTGAATTGATAGAAAATGTGGAAAAGACAACTTTTAATTTTTCAGATTATTGAGTCTTTTCTTTACTTACAACTGCTATGAATAGTACAGAAAATAGTTCAGTCATTTCTTCATACAAACAAAAATATTCAGGCAGAGTAAAATGTCTCTGAATTTAGAGAGAGGTAGCTCTTGTAAACTGGAGGGTAATGGTTAGGGAGCTAGAATTAAGTGAATATTGAAGGGGAAAATTACATCTGGGAACTGGGGAAGAGTGTCCTGTGGTGAAGAAAGAATGGAATCCCAGGAGGAAAAGTGGCTGTTGAGGTAATTTTTGGGGAAGTGGTGGCATTTTTTCCATAGATTCAAAACTCTATGAATTGTGAAGTAGCATTTGGTTCACCATTTTTAAAGTAAACTGTCTCTCACAATGC
Organism: Cetorhinus maximus; assembly: GCF_964194155.1. Lineage (NCBI taxonomy): Eukaryota > Metazoa > Chordata > Chondrichthyes > Lamniformes > Cetorhinidae > Cetorhinus > Cetorhinus maximus. The sequence goes on along the minus strand of NC_135880.1, from coordinate 205,442,362 downwards.
ATACATAAATGATTTGGGGAGAGGTAATAGTATTGTTATGATCCCCAGCTGAGGTTACCACAGGACAAGCCTGATCCCAGGGTGGAACCCAGCTTGATAGATCCTAACTTTTATTTGTTTGTTTAGATACGTGGAGAGGAGGTACTGAACAGAGTTGCTGGAGTCAGCTAGTGAACTTATAACAAAAGCATAAAACATTTATTAAACAACAAAAGATTATCTATATTACAATACTCTTTCACCCACAACTATACAGATATATACAGATTTGTAAGGATAACACAAGTTACAAAAGCCACCTTATACTCCAGTGTTCACAGTAAGTACACAGTCCATGAAAACCAATTAATGGCCCGTGGTCAGACACACCACACTCTGAAACCAAGTGACGGATGCCACCCCAGATAGATGCTATGGATCTCTCCTCAACTCCCCCTAGATGCTTGTCGCACTGTGACCCAACTGGTCTCACCAAACTCCGTCTTTCACATGAGGGTTTCTAATCTCCACTTTCCACGAACTCACCTTTGAATTTTCTCCCAAAGTGATGCTTTCTCTCAGACGCCTTCTGTGAGGCCTCACCTCCAGGGTTTCTCCTTCCAATCTTCGTCTCCCCGAATCACCACATGCATTCACGCTATCTTCAACGCACTCTCTCTCACCGACTCAGCTGTCAACAGTACGTCACTGCTTCACATGCCCATAGCAAAGAGTTACAGACCTTCAGTTGTCTCTTTGGACCTTCTTGCCTCTTGTAAGCTGTTCTCACTTTAAATCTGCTTTCTACAGCTTTTTTCTCTTTAAATCTGAAGCTTGGAGCTTTTCTCTTTGCCCCTCATTCTTAACTTCACTTAACAGAACCTTTTCCAAGTTCCTGTCCTTCTTTTGACTAGACGGTCTGCTTGGGACTTTCTCCTGCTCCACTCCCCTGGATTTTGGGGCCTTTTCTTTGGCTTGGAACTGGCTATCTGCCCCCTTTGCTCTAGTCTCTCTCTGGCAGCTACTTTCAAAACCAGCTGAACTCAAACAGCTTCCAAGTCAACTGCTGTTTCTAGTTTCTTCTGTGTCTGTTGAAGTGGAGGGACCTGCCGCTCTGGGCCCCTGTTGCTAGGCAACAGCCCATTTTCTCTACTGTTGTTTGTTTAACTTGGCTGCAACAGTCATAAAACTCTCGTTAGAAATGCAGGCACCTTTTTAAGTGAAACTAAAACTCAATTTGACCTTTCTTAATGTGCAAATACAGAAATACAAATCAAACTTAAACATTAAAGCTAAAACTCATTCCTAACACCCACATGTACAAATATAACTTACTTAAACTATCTCTATTTCCTAACTATGCACGGTTTAAGACGACCCATGAGAGAACCTCACAAAAACCTTTGCATTATTATATTGGAGATCTGGGCTAGGAATCCAAAACGTTCCACAAACTAGCTAGAAATATCCTAGCGTTTTTAATGTGTCGAATGCCTTTGGGATCAATCTTCCTTTAATAATTTTACAAAACGAGCTGCAGCAGAATGACTAGATCAATGACATTAACTGGCCCAAACATCCTCTTAGTAACTTAACAACTCTTAATAACATACAAACTTTTTTAACGTACCTCCTGCTTGCTGTCTGTCCCGCTTGCTGGCTCCCTCTCGTTCGCCGCTTCCCTCTTCCAAACCCTCGCTGTGGGGGAGGCCTCGTGAAAGGGGCGGCAAGAGGGAGGAAGCAAGTGAGGGAGCAAGAGGGGCTGTGAGTGGGAGGCTCAGGGAGAGAGGCAGTGAGCGGGAGGATTGGGGAGGGACGCAGTGATCAGGAGAGAGGCGGCGAGTGGGAGTGTCGGCGAACAGATTCGGCTCCAGGAACTGACACAAGTGAATTTCAGCTGTTAATTCCACCTCATCAATCATAGGCTTGGCTCTTGTCTGTTAATTACCTATTATCGGGGAGCCTCCCAGTTCTCTACTGCCTCTCTAGCACACGAGTAAACCTCATTTAACCATCAGGATGTGTGCCACTGTAATAATTGTGTACATGACCTTTGTCAGAAAGTTGCAAAGCACAGCTGTGCAAATGCACAGCTTAGAGGGAACACTAATTATGGGAATACCTTATAAAACATGTTGATAAAATTAACCAGATGCAATTTGACTACTGTATTATTGCCTGATGACTGAGTGAAAGCTAGTAATATTTTATGTCCAGAAACTTAGGCCTTGCCTCACCGTGCACAAAGTATTACTGTTTGTTCATTAATGGTGAGTGCTTGAAAAATAACAGCATATGAGCAAACCTAATAAAATAAACTAAATTGTTCCTTTCATTCAACTGCAGGAAAAAAACCTGTCATGATTATGCATTTCAAGCATTAAAAGATTCAAAACAATTCTTAGTCATATGGTTAAACCAATTCCTTGAAATAAATCAGTACAGGAGGTTATCAAATATGTAGAAGTGTAACGTTTAAAAATAGCAGAACGTATTTCAGTGTTTGCTTCTGAGTATAGTGTCTTCTATAAACTAACTCCATACTGACTAGTTTTGGTGATGTAAATTAAATAAAGCTAACTGATGGTGTACAATATTCTGAAAGAGCAATGAGAAATTCAGCTAATCTAGCCATTTTTGGGAATATTCTTTGATTTTTTTTTCATGCTGCAAACACAAGCTTTGTAAATATAACTAATTTTGAGGGAAGTAGTTTAAACTTGCCATGATTAGTTTTAAAAGGGAATCCTGACAGAAATTGTCCATGTTAATTGAAGTAGAAGCTTGTTTTTTTGAAGTTGCTCATACGCAGATCAAGAGGGTGAAATTTTTAGTAGACTATTGTTAATCGACCCTGGGGCTAAATTTTTGCAGTTGAGTACTTTTGACCTTTTCATGATAAATAAGGTTAAAACAATCACAATGGTTTAATTTTATTTATGACAGATAGAACAGATGTGAAACTGCATGAACTTAATTGTTGACAGATAAATGAAATGTGTGAAATAACTGTTGCATTCATTGGTATCTTGATAAAGAAGTAAGTAAACATTGGCAAAATGACTTGCACTTTTGAAGTGAATGAGCACTTGGGGAAATATGTTATGCATTAAAAACAGAAAATTTTGGAAATATTCAGCAGGTCAGGCAGCATCTGTGGAGCAAACCAGTTAACATTTCAGGTTGATGACCATTCTGATGAAGGGTCATGGACCTGAAATGTTAACTCATTTCTCTCCATAGATGTTGCCTGACTCGCTGGGTATTTCCAGCATTCCCTGTTCCCATTTAAGATTTCCAGTATTTTGCTTTTGTAAATATATTATACAGTTGTCCTCATCCACCATGCAAAGCTAGCATCACCTTACATAAAATTTAAGCAAGCCCCTTGGTTCTCCCTGGCCTATCCAGTTGAAAGAATTAATCCACATGAATGTAGTCTAGTCCCTTTGTTATTTTATAAACCTCAATCAAATTGCTCATGAGTCTGTGTTACTCTAAAGTATAAAGACCAGTTCTTTAAGCATGTCTGGGTTTCCAAGGTATATTAAACTGGGAAGTAATCTTGTGATCCTCCTCTGGATCCTTTCCAAAACCTCAATAACCACCATATGAGAAGTCTGGATATTGTAAGATCTCAGAATAAAAGGCAAAATGTTTTGTAGTGAATTGTCTTGTGATTACAACTCAGAACCCTGTTTGCTTTAGCTATAGCTTGATGGATTAGCCATAACCCTTTGGATTGTAATCCACTAAAATGTCCAGATTTTTTTTTCAACAATGCCTTTAATTCTGTTCACTGTTGGTGTAAGTAGACCGATGTGAACACGAGACTTTTTAAAGTTAAACATTAGTTGTCAAATACAGGCTCATTCCCCCAACACATTGAAATCTGCTTGTAATAGTTGAGCATCCTCTACAGTTCTAAGACTCGCACGTAATGTGGTACCACCTACAAACTTGTGGATTATTCTCTCAGCTGCAACACCAAAGTCATTTGTGAAAATATTCGTAAGCAAAGATTCTAACACTGAACTCTGTGGGGCTCCACTGATAACAGATCCAAATTCATTGACAATAGTTTCTTCCTACGGGCACTTAGCCAATTGTCAATCCACCGCAGCAGGTTACTACTTATTTTTACGAGATTCTATTTTGTATGTTGATTAATAGCAGTTTGATCTGATGCAATTATAAGGAATATGGGCATATATTGATTTTATTTCAGGATCGATGTGGCCCCATGCAATTTAACATAGAACAAGGAATTGGGCTGGGATTATGCTTTTAAATGACAGTTTGACTGAGATTTTTGGAAAGGCAGCAGGGTAATTGATTGTAGCATTCTTCGTCGTACAGCTCAGGCCAGAGTTCTTATGGATAATAATGGACAGCGTGAATAGTTTCTTCAGGTAGTAGTTGAGTTCTGTCGACACAGGCTGAGAATTTGGTATTACTGAACTCTGGGGCCAACCAGCAGTATACTAAGGTGGGTTTCAAACACTGGGCAGTAACTTCTGAGCTCCCCAGCACCAGATTTGGGGGGTACCCTAAAGATGCGCTGGGGAACCCCTCTTGGAACTTCAAAGGTCAGGGTTTGCACGGCAATTGGCAAGAAGTGCAAACTTCCTCTGGACAATTGCCTTGCTCTGGGAACCATCCGAAAATGTGATTTACTCAAAAAGTTAGAAAAATTAAAACCTCTCCTAACTTTTGGGTAACTATTGTAAAGACACAGAACGGCCCCACCATAGGACTCCCCACACACGCCCAACCCCCAGGGGTGTTCCCCCACTCCCCCATCTACACTCCCACATGATATTCTCTACCCTCCGACTCCCCATGAGATTCCCCCACCTGACCTGACCAGACATCCCCCCACCCATCCCAGCAGGTCCTAACCACCCCCCTCCCGACCCAACTTCCCTTCCTGACTCGACCTCCCTCCCGACCTCTGACATCAGCCCCCTGATGTCTGATCCCCCCATCCCTCTCCGATGTCCGACCCCCCCCCCCCCCCCCACCCTCCCCGATGCCCAACACCACCCCCTGATGCCTGACACCCGCCACCCCCCTCCAATATTGACAGCCCTTCCCCTGATGTCTGACCTGACCCTCCCCGCCCCTGATGTTGGACCCCCTTCCAATGTCGTGACCCCCACGCCCTCCCTGATATCCGACCCCCCCCAAGACTTCTGATTCGTGCCACCTCCACCCCTCCCCCCCCCCCCCCAAACAAATCTTATAAACTTAACTGGTTTATGACAACTAGTGCCCTAAAAAAGGGGTGTGTCCTTCTTCAATCCAACGGAGCTGTACTGCGACGCCGGCCTTAGAGATAGCTGCGTTGCCTGAACCTTGCCTGGCATGAATCGGAAGGTCGGGCGAGACAAGCACTGAAGAAATTTAGAGCAAGTAATTGGCAATCTGTAGCTGATTGCTGCTCTGAGGAAGTTATGGCCCATTATTTCACAGGGTAAGAAGTGGATCAGTAATTTAAAGTCTATGCCTGGAATTTTCTGGCACCATTTGCTTCGGGCATTCACGGGTGGTGGGGAGCAGTATGGTGAGAAGGCCAAAAATCAGTTTTATGCCAGCGTGAAAGCACAAGCGCGATCATCCGCTGGTGTCCGTCGTGCTGGAACACAAATCCCACTGGAGGCCAGCATGAACCCACTGCATTCTGCTAATGGGATGCAAAATAAGGCCCAACCTGAATCGTCCCCCCACGCCAGATTTACCATTATGTCGGCGGGAAAGCACACCAGCCCAGAACATGTCTGGACAAGTTTGCTAAGCAGAAGTTGGGACTTACCATTAGGACCTTGCTCAGATCAGACATCCAAGGAGCAGAAGTTGCTGGAGCCATACAGCCACCAGACCCTGGAGGAACACATACATCCCATGCTGGGTGGATTCTCTTGGACTTGGCTCTGCTGCAAAGCAGCTCATGGAAAGTGGGGAGGTCTCCGTTGATCTCTCAGGTCTGCTTTGGAACATCATGGCCCTGGCTATGGGCTGCTATGGATGATCGGTGAGGGATGGGGAGAGGAAGGTCCAGCTTATGAGTGAGAGAGAAAGGTGTACCGGGGTAGGGTGGGAGAGGAAGGTCTCGATGTGATTGGAGAGGAAGGTATACTGGGGGTTGAGGTTGGTGGTGGGAGGAATGGAGGTATTGGGGGGGAGGGGTGGGGTTGGGTCAGGGGAGGAGGGAGTATGGATGAAGGAGGGTGTAATGGGGGAGATTATGGCAAGTGGGGAGGAAGGTGTAAGAGAAGGAGTCCAGAGAGGAGAAGCAGTCCGGAGAGCAGAAGGAGTCTGGGAAGAGGAGGGAGTAAGGAAGGGGGGATGTCCAGGTGAACATGCGAGGGAGGGGTCTATGGAGTCAATGACAGTTCGCTCCCCTGAAGACAGAGTGTGGGCGCGGTAGGAGGGAATGGTGAGTATGAGAGGGGGCAGAGTGAGGTGGGAGGGTGAGGGTGCATCGCTAGCAGCAGAAGGGATGTCAGGGGTGGTTGGTGGGGACACGGACCCTGGGAGTCGGAAGGAGGTGGTTCGGAAGGTCATGTGGATGAGAGTGGGATTCTCAGGAAGGTAGGGAACGTGCATGTTCAGCTGGACATCCTGGAAAGAGAAGGGTTCTGGTTGGTAGGTGATGGTGGGGAGGTGGAAGGTGATGCCAAGGGGTCAACCGTGATGGAGAGAGGACATGGGTGACTGGGAGAGGGGAAAGAACGGGGGAGCTGATCAGAAACTTAATGATTACCATAGTTGTCAAAATCAAAAGTGAACAGAGCTTCATGTTGGATGGACTTGTGTGCTGAATGGGAGTGCAATCAGTGGATGGGCGGAGCTGCAGGTGAGCTCAGATGGACAACTGAATGAGAGCCCCGGCAGGCAGCATTGAAAATGCTTGAGAGTGAGAATGAGTGTGATGGATGAAAGCTTCACGTGTGTGCGAGAGTGCTTGCACAAGGCTCTGAAAGGCCCTGCCACATGCACTCCTCCCCCCAGAAGCACTTGCGGTCCAACTGTGTGCAGCTGAACTGCTAGTGTTAAGGGTATGCAGTGGGAGGACTCGCAAAGCCTGTAAATGAAGCTGAAAGACAACATTACACATTATTCAGTGAAAATGAATACATTTTCACATTATAAAGTGACAAAATGTATTCACCCATGGAACCATTCGTGATCAGAATCGCTTAACTTTTCTAGGACTACCACTTCTTCCAGGCGCTGCTCTGACATCTGCAGCAGGAAATAGAGTTATACAGCACAGAAACAGGCCCTTTGGCCCATCATGTCCGTGCTGGCCATCAAGCCATCAATCTATTCTAATCCCATTTTCCAGCACTTGGCCTGTAGCCCTATATGCTATGGCGTTTCAAGTGCTCAACTAAATACTTCTTAAATGTTGTGAGGGTTCCTGCCTTTACCACCCTCTCAGGCAGTGTGTTCCAGGTTCCAACCATACACTGGGTGAAAAAAGTTTTACTCAAATCCCCTCTTGCCCCTTTCCTTTAATTTATGTCCCCTGGTTATTGACACCTCTGCTAAGGGGAAAAGTTTCTTCCCATCTACCCTATCTATGCCCCTCATAATTTTGTATACCTCTATCAGGTCCCCCCTCAGCCTTCTCTGCCCTAAGGAAAACAACCTGAGCCCATCCAGCCTCTCTTCATAGCTGAAATGCTCCAGCCCAGACAACATCCTGGTAAATCTCCTCTGTACCCTTTCCAGTGCAATCACATCCACCTATAGTGTGGCAACCAGAACTGCACACAGTACTCCAGCTGTGGCCTAGCTAGTATTTTATACAGCTCTAACTTAACCTCCTTGTTCTTATATTCTATGCGTTGGCTAATAAAGGCAAGTATCCCACATATCTTCTTAACCACCTTATCTACCTGTGCTGCTGCCTTCAGGGATCTATGGACATGTACTTCCTAGGATCCTACCATTCATTGTGCATTCCCTTGCCGTGTTAGTCCTCCCAAAATGCATCACCTCACACTTCTCAGGTTTAAATTCCATTTGTCACTGTTTTCCTATCGTACCAGCCAATCTACATCGTCCAGTAATCTAAGGCTTTCCTCCTCATTATTTATGACACCATTTTTGTGTCATCTGTGAAGTTACTGATCATACCTCCTATATTCATGCCTAAATTATTAATGTACGCTACAAACAGCAAGGGCCCCAGCACCAATCCCTGCGGTACACCACTCGCCACAGGCTTCCAATCGCAAAAACAACCTTTGACCATCGCCCTCTGCCTCTTCCCTTTAAGCCAATTTTGGATCCAATTTGCCAAATTGCCCTGGATCCCATGGGTTCTTACCTTCTTGACCATTTTCCCTTGTGGGACCTTGTGAAAACCCTTACTAAGTCCATGTAGACTACATCAACTGCACTACCCTCATCTACACAACTAGTCATCTCCTTGAAAAATTCAGTCGACTTTGTTAGACATAATCTCCCCCTGACAAAGCCATGCTGACTACCCCTGATCAATCCCTGCCTCTCCAAGTGGAGATTAATCCTGTCCCTCAGAATGTTTTCCAATAGTTTCCCTACCACTGATGTTAGACTCACTGGCTTGTAATTACCTGGTTTATCCCTACCACCCTTCTTGAATAATGGTACCACATTTGCTGTCCTCCAATCCCCTGGCACCTCCCCTGTGGCCAGAGAGGATTTGAAAATTAGACTCAGAGCCGCTGCAATCTCCTCCATTGCCTCACATAGCAGCCTGGGATACATCTCATCTGGGCCTGGGGATTTATCCACTTTTAAGCCTGCTAAAACTGCTAATACCTGTGTGTGTCTCCGGGCTGGTGGAGGGTGTGGATAAGTGCTGTGACGGGTCTTCCAGGCAGCTCATTTCCAACTCTTCAATGGAGGAGGTGTTCTCTTGGCTGGAGGTGAGCACGTGCATGGAGCTGAGGAACTGGCTGGCTGAGGGTGATGGTTGCTTGGCAAAGCTCCCTGTGAACCAAAGTAGAGATAATTAGTGCATGGCAGCAAGGTCAAAACCAGGAGAGAGAGCGCTCACAGTGGTGCAGGATCCTCGTGTGCATGTTCAGCATCAACCTCACCATCACTGCAGGCACGGTGCACATCCTCACCATTCAGCGCGATGGCACGCCCCTCAAAGTGAGCGAGGGGCCTAATGTGGGCCACTCCAACCCCAGTCTGGACATCTCCCTGCTGTTGTGAGCCAGCTTCTCCTGCATGAAAACAGAGTGTGGGCAGGACGCATGGCATTGCGTGGAATGTTTGTATGGTGAGCGGAGCCATGGACAGGATGAGGATGCGAGCTCCGGAGGATGTGAGCCTGATGGAGATATGAGTCTTTCCTTGAAGAGAGAAATATTATATGGGAGTGTATGATACATTTCAATAGCTGGAGTACCGAGAAAGATTTTCCTACAATGCCTGGGTTTTGCCATTTATTACCCAGATAATAGGCAGCAAATGGGGCACTCTGGATCATTGGAATGTGAGGTCCACTTATGAGTGTAACTAATGATGATGAACCTGAGGAAATAACAAATGTAAAATTCTATGAGTATGACAATAAGCAAAATAAAACTGGAATACTAGAAAAGAGAAATTCATATACCAACAGTTTGGACTTTTCAGTGCCCAGAAATAGATGAGTCAGTGTGTCAAAGTTCTGTACTTGGGGGATAAAGACCTGCTTTAAAATAAGTTGCTTATACTACTTATCAACTCTGCCTCATTAAACATGAATTGGGTACAAATGCAATTTTTGAGGAAACTACAAGGATATGATTTATCATCCACTGTGGATGGGTGCTGACACATAATTTATCTGTGGTTTCATCAATTTCTTGATTTATGACGCATATCGTATCTCGCATCTGGTCTTAATGTATGTTTTCTGGCCTCTGTATCCTGTTTCAGATCAAGCTGTCAAGTTCTGTTATTACATATACCCATTCTGACTGAAGCATTTAGAGTTTTATTTTTGTTTGGCTCAGGCTTGGCAGAGGCCTCATTAGAAGCAAGCTATGGTACACATAGTGAAGTTTCCATGAAATCAACATAAAACATTACTTATAAACTGCTAAACTGTAGAAATATTTGCAAAATGATGGAACGAATGTGAAAACTGCCATATATGTTTACAAGAAATTGTACCCGTGGGATGTTATGAATGTACCAAGTGGTGGTGATTTAAAGCCACCCACTGTCAAATGAAAGGGGATTGTAACTTGTAGTAATGAGCAGTTTGGAGATGAGGATCCCATCTTGTTTCTAGTTTGTTTGTTTCCAGTTCTCACTTCAAAGCTGTGGCTAGTTAAGAGCACTTCACATTCTTTATTATATTTGTATCTAGAGTGACACTTCTATTTTGCGGGTAATTATTAGCAGATTCCTCAAAGCAGAAATCAGTTTCATTGTTTATACCCCTGAGGCTATGTGGAACCAGTAATAACTTTAGATTGCCGAACCTTCTTATTGATCTGTGTTTGTTGTAACGTATTTTAATAATGCACAATTTACAAACGTCTGTCTGACTAAGATTTGCATATTCTAAACAATGTTCCGTCTAATTTTTGTGTGTGTGGAGCGAGTGGGTAATTTGCTTAAGTGTGCAGTACTGTTACATTTTTTTTGCCTGGCCTCGTGTGGTAATTCAAAGGGGCCAACTTAGACGCGGCCAGCACAGGAATTTTGGGTGCATCGCCATTACAGCTTTGCCCTTGCTGCCATTGGGGCCCTCTGTGGAGGAAAGGGTGGTCGATCAGGAGGGAACCCTCTCCTGCACCACACCCCTCCCCCACCACCCTGCAGACAGGCCGCCAGGGTATACCTTGAGGCCTCTCCGTGTGGCGTGGTTCCCATACCACTGGTAGAATGCAGAATGGAGAGCCCGCTGCCTTCCTGACTCCCCTTGATCAAATCAGGGCTGGAGAAGGTAAAGGTTGATATTGTACCTATGGACTCGGGGTGAGGTGTCCTGCTGATTGGGCACCCTGTAGCCCCACAGAGAGCCCTGCTGGTGGCAGGAGCTGCTCCCACTGAAAGCCCTCCCCTTCACACCGCCCCCCCACTCCCACTCAACACTACCCCCTCATAGGATATGCCTGACTGTTTCTGATGAGCCTGCCCCACTTACCTCTCCTCCAGTGCTGCTGATGGTCCTGGGCCTCCTGCATTCCCAGCAATGGCCACCGCTCCTGGTGGCATTCTTAGGACTGAAGAGCTATCGGCCCTTTGATTGACCAACAACTCAAAGATCCTCATCTCTAAAGACCCGTGAACCTCAATGGCAGGTAGGAAAATACCTGATTGAGAGTTAGTTCCATCAGGGCTCCCGGAAATGGCCATGTTAGGGTTGCCACCGTCTTTCCAGCTGGTGAACCATGGCCATTAAATTGAGCCCATAAATTCTAAAGTTTGTGAATGAAATTTGACTTGATGGATCATTTTAAGATACAATTTTTATGTTAATTATCCCTGTGGAATAGACATCACAAAAACAAATACAGACTTTCTGTATGTGTTTTTGTGATGTCTATTTCACAGGGATAATTAGCTTAAAAAGTTATCTTAAAATTATCTCACTTAGCTCCTCCTTCTCTACAAACTTAGGGCTTTATTATCACAATATCCAACTGTCTCCTTGAAGTAGTTTTTGCCTCCGCTACTCTACTCAGTGGATTAGAAGTCTTAGTCACTCTTTGTGTGTAGTGGTTCCTAAGTCAACCTTGATCCTTTTCTACTTATGTATCCTTGTCCTGCAGCTTGAGTTTAACTTGAAATAATGCTCTGATTTAACCTTCTTTTTGTTTTCGCCTTAGCATCTTTTATACATAATTGTGTACTTGGTTCTTTTAGCAAGAAGGACCCAACCAAGTTAAATCGGATACATCTTGTTCAGCTAAAGAACTGGAGACTTGTACTAGAAACATCAGCTCTATCATGCATTTAATTCAATTTTTTTGTATGAAAATTTACTGTAGTGCTGCTCATACTAAATCATGTATTTGCATATTATAATGTTTGAATCAAATATGACATGGTGGGTTATTTCAGGATAAACCATTTCAGCTATGGTGATGATATGGCTCCCTTTAAAGGCTACACAATTTAAATAATTAAAGCTGATTTCAATGATCAGTTTAAAAGGTGCATAAATTTCAGCTCTGACATGTCCCTCTTCCCTCCCCTCCTTTTCTCCAATTCAAAATGGAATTGGATATATGTTTGATGAGGAAAGATTTGCAGGGCTGTAGGGAAGAGCAACTAATTGGACAACCCATTCAAAATGCTGGCACATGCATGGCGGGCTGAATGGCATCCTACTGTGCTGTAAGGTTATGTGATTTTAAGTTCCCCCTCTCCCTCTCTTTCTTCCCATCACACAGACCAGTGTTGCTATTTTTTGCTTGTGTTATCAGTCAACAGATGAATCCTGGTAAATGCTTTACTTTGAATAATACAGTATGATATTAAATATTGATTTGATTATAAGGAGAAAACCTTTGTTTAATATTTCATTTGTAGAATTGTGCCACTTACAATGCACCATTCTCACAGCACTGTACCACAGTGTTAGCTTAAATATGTGCTCAAATTCAGATATGCAGCTTGTACTTTGCTTTTTGATCTGGAAAATGCTATATTTTTTCTATTACTTGTGATTTTGAAATCTTGGACTTAACCAAGCTAAGTTTTTTGCCACTTATTGCAGCAAACAAATTTGAAAAAATGGAGCAATTCTTCAATTTAAATTAAATATACTTTATCTTAAATCCCTTTGTTTCAAATTTCTATGGTGTGAATATAAGTGAAAAAGGAAGAATATCTAAAATGTATAGCATGACTTAACAAATACAGTCACAGTGTGTGTTGAAAGAACTGTGGAGTAATACCAAGTAATCCTACTTCTGCTTTTATTATTCCCCTGAAATAACATAAAAGCTTATGTTTTAAGTCCCTGCAATTGGGGATAACATTTAGGGCTGTAACTTCTTTGGAGTGGCAATCAGCGTCGGATTGCCACTCCATGCCCACTTAGCTATACCAAATTCCTTCCATGCCTATCTTGCCCAACCTTCCAACTCAGGCAGGATGAGGTCCAGGCAGTGCAGCTGTCTCCGAAGCCCAGCGTTGAAGTCCAGCACCGTCAAATTGAAGGAGGACACGCCGTCATTTTTAAGGCACTGGCTCCTGTAAAGCAGGTCAGTTTAAAGGTCCCATTGAAATTGTCAGGCCAGGGAGAAGGTAAATACCTGAGGTAAGTGAACAGGATTTGGGGGTGGGGCTGTTTGGAGGTCGGGTGGGGATTGGGGAAGGGGGGTCAGACATCGTTAGAGGAGGGTGGTGCAGTGGGCTGGACATTCATGTGGGTGGGGTGTTCAGACATTCAGGGGGACTGGAGGAGTTAGACATTGGGAAGGGGGGTGGGTGAGGGGTTGGCCGTCGCAGGGCGGACGGGGGGGTGGGTGGGGGTGTCGGCCGTCGTGGGGGTGGGGTGGGTTATTAGGAGGGGGGGTCTGGTGGTTCCGAGGTTCGAGGGCGGGCAGGGTTGGGGAGGTGGGCAGAGGTCGGGAGGTTTCCGTGGTTGTGGGGGGTCCAAGGTAAGGGGAGGTTGGGGGTTTCCCGTTGAGGGGAGGAGGTGGGGGATTGGGGGCGTGGGAGAATCCCGTGGGGCCGGCCTAGGCCTTTACAATAGTCACCCAGAAGTTAGAAGAGGTTTTAATTCTTCTAACTTTTTCTGGGTAGCTATTAGTACAACCTCAACGGAACTATCCGAAGTTTGTGATTTAAATTGCATTTTTGGATGGTCCCAGGGCAGCGCAATTGTCCTGAGGAAGTTCGCACTTCTGGGCAGTTGCCATGCAAACCCTTACCTGGGAACTTGCCAGAGGGATTCCCCAGCGTATCTTTGGGGTACCCTCCAAATCTGAAGCTGGGGAGCGGAGAAGTTACAGGCCAATCTAAATAGCATTGTTCACTGTTCTGCATCCATTTACTACGCATCAAATAATTTAAGTGAGAGATTAATTAATAGAATATTAACTAATTCATTTCAAAGTTATACCTAGACTCTAAAATGTTATTTGGCAAAGCTCTGCTTGGAAGGTTATTAGTCACACTTAGATGTGATGCTTCAGGAAAAATATGGACAGTGGAGAATTTTTCTTTTTTATTTATTCTTTCATGGGATGTGGATGTTGCTGGCAAAGCCAGAATTTATTGCTTACCCCTAATTGCCCTTGAACTAAGTGACTTGCTAGACCATTTCAGAATCAGCTGCATTGCTGTGGGACTGGAGTCACACATAGGCCAGACCAGGTAAGGATGGCAGATTTCCTTCCTAAAGGACATTAGTGAACTAGGTGGGTTTTTACCATAATTGATGATAGTTTCATGGTCACGCTCAGTGAGGCTAGTTTTCAATTCCAGATTTTATTAATCGAATTTAAATTCCACCAGCTGGCATGGTGGGATTTGATCCATGTGCCTGGAGTATTAGACTGGGCCTCTGGATTACTAGTCCAGTGATGTTGCCACTACACCACTGTCTCAAAATAAGGGATATTTATTGGGGGAATTTTGTGTGGGTGGCAAGAGATACTTTATTGAGGTGTTCTAAAGATCACTGTTGTGAGCATTACTCTCTCATTTGCATCAATAACATGGATTCAGAAACTTGGTGCAAATTGATAAAACTATGAGGTGATGCCAAACCAGGAAGGGGAGTGGAATCTTTTTTTTAAATTCATTCATGGGATGGAGGTGTCGCTGCCCATCCCTAATTGCCCTTAAGGAGGCGGTGGTGGGCTGCCTTCTTGAACCGCTGCAGTCCATCTGGTGTCGGTACATCCACAGTGCTGTTAGGGAGGGAGTTCCAGGATTTTCAGAAGAGAGTGCTGAGAAATGACAGAATTAGTTATACAAAATATGCACCTAATTGGAACATGACATGAAATTTAATGCATAGCAGTGAAAGGTATTGCACAAAGGAAGGAAAAATAGGTGATGTACACACCATGTAAATGGTGTAGAATTAGTTAAGGATGAAGCTAAAATAGACACAAAATCTTAGTAGGCTCAATATTCCAATTCAGTGCAGCAATCAACAGGAGAAGTTTAAATTAAAATGTTTTAAAACATTATGTCTTTGTTAACAACTGATATTCAGCACTTAATCATTGGTATGGAATGCAAAATGTTTTGTTATTGTGTCTTTGAGCTGAGTACCCAGCTACTTTCAGGGGGCATTTTGGTATGGAGTATATAGTACGGACTTGTCTCATTATCTACAATTCAAAATCTTGATTAACTCCATGGGCTGGCAAAGGAATTGTTTTGAGCACTGTGTTAAATTCTGCAAAAGACTATTCATCAAATAGCACTATCATGTCTTTAATCGTGTAAGAAACATAGGGGGTATTGTAATGCGTGTGAACGAAGTCTATATTTCTTATTTCTCAAGCATTTGCGGCATCAGTAACTTTGCTCTTCCTTTGTTCTTCTGTATGATGCCTTACTTGTAAGTAAATCTGAGGGGAGAGAAAGTAGGTTGCCCTGGAGCACAATTATCAAATCACTTTGCGGTTTGCCTTTTTGCAACCTGATGCAAAAAGTGTTTTAGCCAGAGCTATCTGAAGGGTGGTGTTTAATCTCTCTGAATAAATCAGGCAAATTGCATAGTTTCCATTGTGATATATTGTGGTTGAGGGGTCATTGTTACATCTGTGTTACATCATCCCAGAAATGGCATGTATAAAAGGTGCAAATTGTATGTCATAGGCAAGTTAGTTAATGGAAACTGGTTTTATGTGGTGTGCCATGCAGGAAATTGTAATAGATACCAATGGTGGACAGCCTAGCTAGATACCAATAGTAGACAATCTAGCTAGAAACTGAGGACAAGAAGATGGTATATTTAAAATATAGTGATATGTACCAATTTCTTAAAACCTAATTGTTTAAAGCCGAAGCTAGTAGTGAAGTGGATAGGACCTTAGATTTTCTGAGCTCTGTGGTAATGGGCAACATCTGACAGGGAGAGGTGGAAGTAGTCTGATGGAAATGACTTTTACTGATTACACTTCAGAATCAGATTGTGAAAATGAAAATATATAACTGTGGTTCTCCAATCCACCTTTCCAGCTGAAAGAAACTGCAAATGTGGTTATGGGCCCAAGAATGGGGTAACTGTAAATAAAAGGATGGAACATTTTAAATAAAATTTGTTTTTTTGCCATCTTTTATCTTGTGTTTTTGAGTGGTTCAGCAAACTCTACTTAGTCACTGAGAAAGTATACTAAGATTTAGAAAGTATACTAAGATTATACTAAGTGATTTAGTAAGTGAAAGGATTTCAGTTGATTAAAGGGACAATCTTAACATGAAAAAAATGTTGGTGTCAGCCATTTTAAAAAAATGAATATACAATACAATGATGTAAATCTCTTTGAAATGCATTATGGTGCTACTTGGACCCCATTGTTGTGATGCAAATAGTGCACCTTTTTCCTGCCTCCTCTCTGGTCACATAAAATACACTATGAGAACTCTCAGTGGTTAACTTGAACAGAGCCGAGTGATAATCCCACCTGAAAACACTTTGGGTGTACATGCACCACATGGGCTGCAGTAGTTCAAGAAGGCAGCTCACTACCGCCTTTTCAAGGGAAATTAGGGATGGGCAATAAATGCTGACCTTGCCAGTATCGCCACATTTGTGAATAAATAATAAAAAAGAGCAATTCCTTGAACCAACTACCCATTTCATATACATATTGTCATATACTAATCAGTTATTAGCTGACAGTGCTGTTTGAGGAAGAAGAGTATTCCTAATGCAAATCCAATTAAGTTTTAATACTTTTTCTAAAATACCCTTTAAACATATTAATATATTAATAAACCTGTTACGAAAGAATTTTTCTTAGTCTTAATCAGGACAGTTTGGAGGATGTACTATTTCATAAGGTATTGTTAAACTTTGACATAAACTCTGCCTCCCACTCTCACCACCATTGTTCAAATGGATTTTCTACATTTAACACAAACATCAGCATCTTCAAATCTGCATTTAGAGGTAAAATGGCGGATATTCTTGGGCATCTTCTTAAATTTTAAGTGCTGCCCACTCCACCAGAAACTCCTGTGAGAGTAGGAGTTCCTGTGACTGTTCACAGCAGCATTCAGAATTGAAGGAGTATTATAATTGGGAGCTCAAAAGTTGTGACTGAGGAGAGAGAAAGAAAAGCCTGAGTTGATGGTAGAAGCAGAACTATGCTAATATTCAAGATGAGATTGAAAAAAGTACAAAAGGTTAAAGGGATGTGGTAAATCCCGGGACATTTTTAAATCTGAAAATAAAGAATAGTTGCTTAATTTTATTGAAAATAGCAGTTATTTGAGAATTTATTATTTTATACATATATTAAAACTCTGGATAATTTGTTAACCATATGTATAAATCAGATTCTTTCTCTCCATCCCCGCAAAAAGGTATCTCTTCCTCTCTTTACTCCCCTGCTTAAACTGGCGGCTTCATCTTCCTTTGTTCACTTCAGTTGCAATTATAGCAGTGCAATTGTTATCCATTGTACCCTGCTAATTTTTACTTGGAAATAATATTCTACTCCAGCTTTTAAATTTATGTTTTAGCTTCTTTCTGTTGCTTATCCCCTTCTGGAATGCTTTCCTCCTCCATCTGAGTGGGTTGTAGGCAAATGCCTCTAGATTTCTGCAAAAGCCTTAAACATTTGTAGGAGGCACACTGGAGTGATTAAGAGTGATCCATCTTCTGATTTTCCCTTTCTTCTTGTGATTCTTTCAAATCTGGTGGCCCAGGTGAGGCTAGAAAATAGTTAAAAGTGGCACCATAGGCTTAATGCCTTATCTTGCTCTTCACCATTACAACTGAATAGATTAGCATATAGAACTGCCATGCAGCTTTTGATTTCAAGATTTGGCAAGAACAGTTCATCTTGATTGATCATTAAAAGACTTGCATTAAGTCAGTGTTTGGTGGTAATGCTGATCTTTGACCTATTTTGTCCTGGCTTTTCACTCTAGCTGCAATAGGGCCCCTTCCACACACCACTGATTATGGTTTCTGCATCCTTTGTTGTAGATTGTCACTGTTTAAACTTGTAAAATAGTTGTTATATAAAGGGGTAAGGTTGATTTGTGTTGGTTGAAGAGTAATTTATTTGGTTATTGTTTATATCTCTATTGTATGTGGTGACATACAAAAAATAAAACTAGTGTTATATTCAAGCCCTATATATTGTATTCTTCAGAGAATAACTGGCGTGTTATAAGACTGAGCTATTTTAGATGACATCTTAAACATTTGTCTAAACGTCAGAGGGATTGGCAGCCCTGAGCCGGCTATTTGTTATTTACATGACTTTTTTTTTAACCATTTTGTAGCATTTTTATTTGTGTTTTTATGCATATTTTCAAACTTGTTGCTGCTATGGAGACTGCAGAGTTTTGCACTGTATTTCATGATAGAAAGTTTTCAGCATTATGATGCCAGACCAATCTCAGATTTATGAGAGTTTAACAGATTTGCAGTGATTTTAGTTAAAAAAAAGTTCCTAAATAGAGACAGACTAAAACTGTGGTTGTTGGTTAGGAGGTATTATCTAACCCTGTAATATAAAAGTGTGTAAAGATTGGCTGTAGTTCTATCCTTTACCAAGTAGCTTTCTGGAATGGAACACAACATGCCCTCTCCAAAAAAGAGTACTAGGTATAAGCCGGAACTTTGATGTAAATGTGATGGAAGTACTAGGCAAGTAGAAGGGCTTAAAACAAATAAAACTCCAGAGTTTGATGGTATTTATCCCACAACACTGAGACTGGCAAGAAGATTTATAAGGCACTGCCAATTATTATAAGGAAGTCAATGTGCAGTGTTACCAGTCGATTAAAAACAGGCTAATGTGGTGTCCATATTCAAAAACCGACACAGGTAACTACGTGGCTATTATTCTTTAATTCTGTGTAAAATAATAGAATTGATTATCAGGAGAAATCTATTTTTTCCTAGTAGTATAGCAAAGTCTATTATGTTCCATTCTTAACAGTTTCTGATGAAAGGTCATTGAACTGAAACATAAACTGTTCTTTCTCCACAGATGCCGCCTGATGTACTAAGTATTTCTAGCACTTTTTGTTTTTATTTCATATTTCCAGCATCTTCAGTATCCTGATTTTTGGTAATAAAACTTAATATAATAGCTTGAGCTGATCTACTGGAAGTCAATTTAGATTAAGACATCGGGTAAAATAATCAAACCGTTTGAGTAAATTTCCATGTTTAGACTTCATGGTGAACCCTTTTACCAACCAAACTAGCAGGTGAAATAAGGAGACCCCGAACTCTTGTAAGTTGACTCATGGACTGGGATGAATATGCTGAAAATCTACAACACAGTCTCTTCCCCTAATATCACAGTGATTTCCAGTACACCTATGGATATAATGTGTCCAATTCTGTGCTTTAGAGAAAGTTTAAAAAAGGATGTATGAGAATGGTTCCAGAGATGAATAACTTCAGTTACATGGATAGATTGGAGAAGCTGGGATTGTTCCCCTTAGAGAAGGGAAGCTTGAGGGGAGATGTGAAATGAGTGTTCAAAATCATGAGAGGTCTAGACAGAGTAGGTAGGGATAAACTGCTTCTATTTGCATAATGTTCAAGAACCAGAGGGCACTGATTTAAGATGATTGGCAAAATAATCAACAGCGACATAAAAGAAAATCTTTTATGCAGCAAGTTGTTCAGATCTGGAATACATACCTGAGTGTGTGGTGGGGCAGATTAAATTGTGGCTTTCAGAAAGGAATTGGATAAGCACCTGAAGAAAAGAAAAATTACAGGGTTATGTGGAGAGGACCAGGGATTGGGACTAACTGGGTTGCTCCACAAACATAATGGACTGAATGGCTTCTTTCTAAGCATTCTATGAATCTCATTTTTTTCTGTAGGTTTAGTTGCAAGCTATGCACAGATGGGAAGTTTTGTGAAACATTGTTCCTGTCATTTATGCAAGGACCTGCAGGCAGGCTAACTGAAAACTTCATGTCATTGTGATACATATCTGGATAAAGATCTAAAACTACCCAAGTGTTAAGAGATAAAAGTAGCAGCTGAAAGTACAGTGCCTTAATATGTTAACTGAAAGACCTCATGAAGCTCCAAAATCTCTTGCACAATAGCAAATTAAACTCAATTTATAAAATATTTTTCTCCTATTGAGTGGGTTCTTCCTGGATTAACACTGAGCTAAAATTATACATTAACTTAATATGAATACCCTTTTTAAAAGGCTCTCAAGGAAATATGTTTGCAGTTTATGTATCTATAATACATACAAGTATACATCTTTACATACAGCAATGAGAAATAGCAGCGAGAGTTTAAACACCGAGCCTGAAGAGGAGCATGAGACATTGGGGAGAGTTGGCGAGCTGAGTGGGAGCAGCGTGATAGTGGTGAGAGGCTAAGCAGCGACCCTGAAAGGGAGTAATGAGACAATGGGGAGAGTCTGAAGAGTGAGCCTGAGAGGGAGCAGTGAAATAGTGGCAAGAGCATAAACAGCGAGCCTGAAAGGGAGCAGTGAGACAGTGGGGAGAGTTTGAAGAGCGAACCTGAGAGGGAGCAGTGAGACTGCATCAAGAGATGAAAGAGCGAGTCTGAGAGGGAGCAGTGAGATAGTGGCAAGAGCTTAAACAGCGAGCCTAAAAGAGAGCAGTGAGACAGGGACGAATGTTTAAACAACAGGTCTGAAAGGGAGTAGTGAGACAGCAGTGGGAATTGAAAGAGGGCATCTGAGGGAGCAGTGAGATAGCAGCAAGAGCATAAACAGTGAGACTGAAAGGGAGCAGTGTGACAGCGGTACAAGTTTAAACAGTGAGCCTGTGAGGGAGCAATGAGACAGCACTACAGCATCTGTGTTCAGAAAGAAAGGGCTTAATTTTACGCTCCAAGATCAGGACGTTTCCTGCTTTGCAGAGCATATTTTCGAGTGTGATGATGTCGGGCGCTGTTTACAACAACATCACGCTAGTTTCCGATAATACAGCACACGGGCAGGTCAGAAAGTTGGGAACCCACCTGTGTTATTTAAATATCAATTTAAAAGGCAATTTAGCCAATTAACTACCCATTTCACTGCAGCAATGATACGATCAGAAGGCAATGTTACACTTTCAAGGCGAGATTTACGAGAGGTGGGGGAGCCATTTTTTTTAAGACAAGCTTATTTGGGTGGGTTTTAAACTTGCAGTTGAGACCAGAGTCTCAGCTTTGCAATTCAAACTCTGTTGACTGCAGGGACTGCTCATTTGAGTGGACAGGATCCTTTGCATACTTTGCATGAGGAGAATTCACCTCTGATTTGGAAGGCTCTTTTGATGGATTATTTTCCTTCCCATTACCCAGGCATGAGGGGTGAAAAGGGGGATGCGATAGCGTAGTGGTATTGTCACTGGAATAGTAATCCAGAGACGAAGGTTAATGCTCTGGGAACCAAGGTTCAAATCCCGCCACGGCAGATGGTGGAATTTGAAATCAATTTTAAAAATGTGGAAGTAAAAGTCTAATGATAATGATCTAATGTTGTTAAAAAAACCATCTGGTTTACTAATGCCCTTTAGGGAAGGAAATCTGCCATCTTTGCCTGGCCTACATGTGACTCCAGATTTGCAGGAATGCCCCCTGAAATAACCTAGCTACAAAGTCTCAAAAAAGGAATGAAACCGGACGGACCACCCAGCATCAACCTAAGCACCGGAAACTACAACGGCAAACTCAACCCTGTCGACCCTGTAAAACCGTCCTTATTAACATCTGGGGACTAGTGCCAATATTGGGAGAGCTGTTTCACAGACTAGTCAAGCAACAGCCTGACATAGTCACCCTCACGGAATCATATCTGACAGATAATGTCCCTGACACCACCATCACAGTCCCTGAGTATGTCCTGTCCCACCAGCAGGACAGACCCAGCAGAGGTGACAGCACAGTGGTATACAGTTGAGAGGGAGCTGCCCTGGGAGTCCTCAACATCATCTCCAGATCCCATGAAGTCTCATGGCATCAGGTCAAACATCGGCAAGGAAATCTCCTGCTGATTATCACATACCACTCTCCCTCAGCTGATGAATCAGTGCTCCTCCATGTTAAACAGCACTTGGTGGAAGCACAGAATGTACACTGGGTGGGGGACTTCAATGTCCATCACCAAGAGAGGGTCAGAAGCACCATGACTGACCGAGCTGGCTGAGCCCTAAAGGACATAGCTGCTAGACTGGGTCTGCGGCAGGAGGTGAGGGAATCAATAAGAGGGAAAAACATACTTGACCTTATTCTCACCAACCTGCCTGCCGCAGATGCATCTGTCCATGACAGTATCAGTAGGAGCGACCACTGCACAGTTCTTGTGGAGATGAATTCCCGTCTTCACATTGAGGATACCCTCCATTGTGTTGTGTGGCACTGCCACTATGCTAAATGGGATACATTTCAAACAGATCTCGCAACTCAAGACTGGGCATCCACGAGGCGCTGTGGACCATCAGCAGCAGCAGAATTCTACTCGAACATAATCTGTAACTTCATGGCCCGGCATATCCCCCACACTACCATTACCATTAAGCCAGGGGATCAACCCTGGTTCAATGAAGAGTGCAGGAGGGCATGCCAGGAGCAGCACCAGGCATTCCTAAAAATGAGGTATCAACCTGGTGAAGCTATAACACAGGACTACTTGAGTGCCAAACGGCATAAGCAGCAAATTATAAGCGATCCCATAACCAACGGATCGGATCTAAGCTCTGCAGTCTTGCTCCATCCAGCTGTGAATGGTGGTGGGTAATTCAACAACTCACTGGAGGAGGAGGCTCCACAAATATCTCCATCCTCAATAATGGGGGAGCCTAGCAAAAGATAAGGCATTTGCTACAATCTTCAGCCAGAAGTGCCGAGTGGGTGATCCATCTCGGCCTCCTCCGGAGGTCCCCAGCATCACAGATGCCAGTCTTCAGCCAATTTGATTTATTCCACGTGATATCAAGAAACAGCTGAAAGCATTGGATACTGCAAAGGCTATGGGCCCTGACAATATTCTGGCAATAGTACTGAAGACTTGTGCTCCAGAACTTGCTACGCCTCTAGCAAAGCTGTTCCAGTACAGCTACAACACTGGCATCTACCCGGCTATGTGGAAAATTGCCCAGTTATGTCCTGTACACAAAACGAGGGACAAATCCAACCAGGCTAATTACCGCCCCATCAGTCTACTCTCGATCATCAGTAAGGTAATGGAAGGGGTCATCAACAGTGCTATCAAGCAGCACTTGCTTAGGATTAACCTGCTTGCTAATGCTCAGTTCGGGTTCTGCCAGGGCCACTCAGCTCCTAACCTCATTACAGCTTTGGTTCAAACATGGACAAAAGAACTGAACTCCTGAGGTGAGGGGAGAGTTACTGCCCTTGACATCAACACCGCATTTAACCGAGTATGGCATCAAGGAGCCTTAACAAAACTGGAGTCAATGGGAATTGGGGAAAAATCTCCACTGGTTGGAGTCATACCTAGCACAAAGGAATCTATGTTTCTATGTTTCTAAGTTGTGGATGTTGGAAGTCAGTCACCTCAGCTCCAGGACATCACTGCAGGAGTTCCTCAGGACAGTGCCCTTGGCCCAACCATCTTCAGCTGCTTCATCAATGACCTTCCTTCCATCATAAGGTCAGAAGTGGGGATGTTCACTGATGATTGCATAATATTCAGCAACATTCACGGCTCCTCAGATACTGAAGCAGCGCATGTCCAAATGCAGCAAGACCTGGACAATATCCAGGCTTGGGCTGACAAGTCACAAGTAACATTCGCGCCACACAAGTGTCAGGCAATGACCATCTCCAACAAGAGAGAATCTCACCATCGTCCCTTGACATTCAATGACGCTACCACCACTGACTCCCCCACTATCAACATCCTAGAGGGTTACCATTGACCAGAAACTGAACTGTACTAGCCATATAAATACTGTGGCTACAAAAGCAGGTCAGTGGCTAGGAATCCTGTGACGAGTAACTCACCTCCTGACTCCCCAAAGCTTACCCACAAGACACAAGTCAGGAGTTTGATGGAATACTCCCCACTTGCTTGGATGAGTGCAGCTCCAACAGCACTCGAGAAGCTTGACACCGTCCAGGACAAAGCGCTTGATTGGTACCACATCCACAAACATTCACTCCCTCCACCACTGACGCACAGTAGCAGCAATGTGTGCCATTTCCAAGCTACACTGCAGGAATTCACCAAAGTTCCTTAGACAGTACCTTCGAAACCTACGACCACTACCATCGAGAAGGACAAGGGCAGCAGATAAATGGGAACACCACCACCTGGAAGTTCCTCTCCAAGTCACTCACCATCATGACTTGGAAATATAGCGACATTCCTCAACTGTCGCAGGGTCAAAATGCAGGGACTCCCTAACAGCACTGTGGGTGTACCTACATCACATGGACTGCAGAAGTTCAAGAAGGCAGCTCACCACCACCATCTCAAGGGCAACTAGGGATGGGCAGTAAATTCTAGCCCAGCCATCAAAGCCCACATCCCTTGAATGAATAAAAAAAATGTGCCTGAGACATATTGGAATTGTTGTCACAGTTAGAGACACAACCTTTGGTGAGGGGGAGAGAAGGATTAGGAGGATAAGGAGGAGGAAGAGGTGAGAGAAAGAAGGGAATGCTGTGAGGCTCAAGATTCTGTGGTTCCTCAGGAAGGGGACAGAGCAGCGCCAGACCCTGAGGGTCAGCAAGAACCCAGAAACACTCAGCAGAGGCACAGATGAACTTATGCTGCCCAGGGGTATACAGGCAGAGATCTAGCTATCTGCAACTGACCTCATGAGGTCATTGAGCCTTTTGTGACACTGGGACCAAGTCATCCTCACCACCTCAACACTGTTGACCTCGTCGGCCATCCCCTCCCATGTAGCATGGGTATGCCTTGGCTTCCTCCTCCTTCCCAGTGCTTGGCATGTGCTGGTGACGTCTAGAATGTATTGCATGCAGCAGGGCACCAAAGGTGGCCTCATTGAATCTGGAGACAGCTTTGCCCTTCCCAGAATGCCTCTCCCTCGCTCAAATGGTGCAAACATCCAAACAAGGCAACATGTAATAAATATACAACTCTTCAACTCCAAAAGTTGGGAGACTTGCAGAAGTTTAAAACTTCTGCTACCTATGAAGTTTTTCATGGTTGGCAGAGATTTGCTGAAATTTGAAATTAAAACAGAAAATGCTGGGAAATACTTAGCAGGCCTGGCAGCATCTATGGAGACAGAAACAGAGTTAACGTTTTGAATTTGTATGACTCTTCAGAGCTGGACAGAGGTAGAAATGTAATGGATCTTAACTGAAGAGAGGGGTTGGAGCAGGTGGAGCAAAATAGGAGATCGGGGTAGGTGGTAGCTCAGGAGAGTTTGACAAAGATGTCATTGGACACAAGACAAAGTGAGTGTTCATGATAGTATTACAGAATAAGGCAGGTGCTAAAAGTTGCATAAAGATCAGGTAGAAGAATGTGTTAATAGCAGAACAAGCTTGAATGCTCTAAAAGCAAAATACAAGAACAAGTTACAGACTGCCCTTTTGCGGGGAATGGGTTGGGAAAAAATGGCAACATGGAGGACAGAGTTCATGATCTGAGTTTGTTGAACTCATTGTTAAGTGCAGAAGGATGTAATGTGCCTAATTGGAAGATGAGGCGCTGTTCCTCTAGTTTGCGGAAACTGGAGGAACAGCACCTCATCTTCTGAATAGGCACTTTACAACCTTCTGCACTAAACAACTGAGTTCAACAAATTCAGAACATGAATTCTGTCCTCGACATTGCTATTTTTTTGCCAACCCTCCGTCCCCACAAGGCCAGTCTGTAACTTGCTCTTGAATTTTGCATTTGGAGAGCTTTCACTCATGTTCTGCTATTAACACATTACAACATCAGACCATGAACTCTGCCCTCCATTTTGATATTTTCTCAACAACCTTTCCCAACAGGGCCAGCCTGTAACTTGTCCTTATGTTTTGCTTTCAGGGAGCCAAGAACCTCATTCTGCTACTAATACATTATGCTGTCTGATCATTATGTCACCATTCGCGCCTTCCTTAGTTTTTAACACTATCATTACACTCCCTTTGTCTTTTGTCCATGAAATCTTTGCCAAATCTCTCCTGAGCTCCCACCTATCCCTGACCTTCTATTTTGTTCCACCTGTTTCAACTCCTCTCTTCAACAGTATAAACCCTTTACATTCCTACCTCTGTTCAGCTCTGAAGAAGAGTCATATGGACTCGAAATGTGAACTCTGTTTGTCTCCACTGATGCCGCCAGACCTGATGATTTTTCCCAACATATTCTGTTTTTATTTCAGATTTCCAGCATCCGCAGAATTTTCCTTTTATTCTAGCTAAAATTTAAATTGACTGACCTGACAAGACTGGGAAGATGCACAAATCTTCACTGTGTATAGTAGATGCACTCGAGTGATCCTCATGAAGTGCCACTGTGAGGTGCTAGGGGCTCTTTAAAATGCTGGCCATTGCCCTTGTTCAAGTTGCCTGCAACTTCCGAGACTTAGCATGCTGCCCTCCAGCACTCTTTGGGTGAGATGACGATCTGTAAGCTGCCTTTGCGGCCAATTTGCGGCACTTAGTGGGTTATCGGGCGCTGATTGATGGCAGGCCCGGAAGCCAAAATGCCGCCGACTTCTGGTTGCGGAACCCGGCGTCGGCAAGCGACTATTATTCAGCATAAAAATTGAGGCATGACATCACAGGGATGCAGTTCAGTGATTGGTTGGTGAGTTTTTTTCTTTTTTTTCTCTAAACTAGGAAATTTTTATCAGAGTAAGTATAACATTAATTGAAATAATAAGAATATAAGCATATGCAGGTCTAAAAGCATTAATTAAACATTTTTTTCATTTAGAAAATGATTGTTTGGCGACTTAAAACACAATAAGGATGGTTGGGCAGGCGAGGTGTTGCAGCTGGCTCATGGGCACCAGTGTGATCCAAGGTAAACATGCCTGCAGCAAGTGTCTGTGGCTTAAGGAACTTTGGCTCAGCGTTAATGAGCTGAAATCGGAGCTTTGGACATTGAGATGCATCAGGGAGGGGAAATGTTACCTGGCAATTTATTTCAGGAGGCATTCGTACCCTTTGCCTATGTACTTCTGGTTTGGTCAGTGGTCTGGGACAGGAGAGTGCGACTGCGAGTGAGGAAGGTATGGGGATCGAGAAGGTAGGAGTGGAGGAGTCTCAGCCCTTGTAATTATCCAATGGATTCAAGGTTCTTGCAGCTTTTATGAGTGGGGGCTGCAGGGTAAATGAGCAAATTGATCATGGCACCATGGTGCAGGGAACCATTCAAGTGGTTGAAGTAAATAGGAGTGTTTTGGCATTAGGGGACAGTATAGTCAGGGGGTTAGACGCAGTTCTCTGCAGCCAAGAGCATGAGTCCAGAAGGCTGCATTGCCTGCCCAGTGCCAGGGTTCAAGACACCTGCCCAGGGCTGGAAAGGAACTTATAGTGGGAGGGGGAGGATCCAGTGGTCATCAGCCACGTGGGTACCAACAACATAGATAGGACTAGGAGAGAGGCTCTGCTTATGGATTATGAGTAGCTAGGGGCTAAATTGAAAAGCAGAACTAGAAATGTAATAATCTTTCGATTACTGCCTGAGCCACAAGCAAATTGGAGGTTAGAGATTGGTGTGGGAGAAATGGGTTTCGATTCATGGGGCATTGGCACCCCGGAAAGTGGGAGCTGTACCACTGGGACAATCTTCACTTGAACCATGCTAGGACTGGTGTTCTGGTGAGTCATATAACTGGGGCACTAGAAAGGGAGGGATCAAGTGAGCGGAGATGTGGTAAATTAATGGGAAAGGACAAGGCAATAGTGCAGGGTAGTGACATGGGTAATGATAACCAGAGTGTGGCAGGAAGGAACAAACTCGAGAGTGTGCCAACAGATAAGACCAATTGTCAAAAATTGTCAAAAGACAGAACAAAAGGTTCTGTATCTGAATTCGCATAGCATTTGTAACAAAACAGATGAACTGTCAGCCCTAAATAGACAAATATGTATGGCCTGATAGTTAGTCATTACAGAGACCTGGCTGCACGGTGACCAAGGCTGGGACCTGAATATTCAAGGTTACTTTACATTTTAGGAAGACAGGAAGCTAGCAAAAGGTATGGGGCAGCTCTCAATTAAGGATGACATTAGTACAATAGTGAAAGATGACCTTAGTTCTAAAGTTCAAGATGTAGAATCAGTTTGGGTAGAGGTAAGCAATAGTAAAGATAAGTCACTTGTTGTAGCAGTTTATAGGTCCCCCAGCAGTCATACACTGTAGGACAGTGTATACATGAAGAAATAATGGGGGATTGTAAGAAAGGTTCAACAATAATCATAGGTGATTTTAATCTACATATAGATTGGATGAATCAGATTGTCAAAGGTAGCCTGGATGATGAGTTTCAGGGCATTTTCTTAGCGCAGCATGTTCTACACCTGGTAATATGTAACCAGACAGGATTAATTAATGACTTCATAGTACAGGAACCTCTAGGTAGCAGTCAGTTTGGGGGTGAAAAGTGTGGGTCTAAGACTAGTGTTTTGAACTTAAATAAAGGCAATTATACGAGTATGAAGATAGAGTTGGCTAAAATGAAATTGAAAATTAGGTTAAAGGGTCGATCTGGTCTCTTCCTTGTGGTCGAGATTAGATATAGGGGACACAGTGTAAAAATAAGAGATCTCCCATTTAAGACTGAATCTCTGAGATGAGGAAACATTTTTTTCTCTGAGGGTCATTAGTCTGTGGAATTCTTTTCCCTGGAGAGCAGTGGAGCCAGGGTCATTGAATATTTTTAAGGCAAAGATTGTTTCTTGATTGACAAGGGAGTCAAAGCTAATAGGGGGTAGACAGGAAAGTAGAGTTGAAAGTAGAAGCTATAATCAGATCATCCATGATCTTTTCAAATGGCAGAGCAGGCTCGAGAAGCCAATTGGCGTACTCCTGCTCCTAATTTGTATGTATGTAGCAACAATGGACTGAATGGCTTCAATCTTTGCTGTCACATTGTATGGCATGGATGTATATTCATGCATATATTTTATAAAGCTATTTCTCATATAGGATACATTCAGATAGATACTTGATATCACTGTAACCAGTATTTAGGTATTCAACGACACACACTATGAGAGAGTACCTTCTCGTACATATTTCACAAATCCACTGCACATTTCACTACACGGTTCTTGTATGAGGACTATAACACCACATCGGGAAGCTGCACTGGGAGTAGTACAGGTAGGGCAGTTAGGAGGAGATGGTTGCATAGTGGTAATGTCACTGAATTAGTAATCCAGAGGCCCAGTCTAATACTCTGGGAACATGGGTTCAAATCCCATCGTGGCAGCTGGTGGAATTTAAATTTAGTTAATAAATCTGGAATATAAAAGCTAGTCTCAGTAATAGTGACCATGAAAATATCATTGATTGTGGAAGAAAATCTGCCATCCTTACCTGGTCTGGCCTACATGTGACTCCAGATCCACAGCAATGTGGTTGACTCTTAACTGCACTCTGAAATGGCCTAACAAGCCAATCAGTTCAAGGGCCATTAGGGATGAGCAACAAATGTTGGCCTTGCCTGCGACACATACATCCAATGAAAGAATTTTAAAAATCATGAATAGTGATTTTTTTTTTCAGAGTTTGTTCTAACAAAGAACAGACAAAGAAATGTTAATTCCACTTTCTTCTCACCAAAGGTGCTGCCTGACTGGCCGAGTGTTTCCAATGTATTCAGTTTTTTTTATTTCAGATTTACTTAATCTGCTGTGTTTTATATTTTTATATTTCTTTATATAAAAAAGTCTGTATTAAAAACTGGAGGTAGTTTGCATTTTATAACTTGGAAAACAATTCAGCAGCAATTAATGTTCAGTAATCTTGCTATCTCTTTTGGGAGAAGCCTCACTGAGGGGAACATAATCTGTACTCATGAAGATGCCATTCCTTTGCTTTGCAGCAACAACGCTAACAATGTGCATTTACCAGTACTTGACTCATTTAATGTAGTTAAATGTTTCAGCGCCTTTCAAAGGAGTGTTATCAAACAAAATTTGACACCGACTCACATAATGACATATTAGGGTAGGTAACCAAAGGTTTGGTCAAAGCACTAGGTTTAAAGAATGTCATAAAGGAGGATAGATGGGGAGGTTTTGGGAGGTATTTCCAACGCTTAGGGCCTAGGCAGCTGAAGGCCCAGCCAACAATGGTAGAGTGATTGAAATTGGGATGTACATGAGGCCAGATTTGGAGAAGCTCAGAGATCTTTGTGGTTTAGCAACATAAGAACAAGAGTAAGCCATTTAGACCCTCAAGCCAGTTCTGTGCTGTTCAATGAGATCATGGCTGATCTGCTGAATAGATGGAGGAGGTAAGGAGTGGCTAGGATGGATTTGAAAGCAAGGATGAGAATTTAAAAATCAAGGTATTGCCAGATGGGAGTCAGTATAGGTCAGCAAACACATAAGTGATGGGACTTGGTGTGAGTTAGGATGTGGGCACCTAAACGAACTCCAGTTTATGGCAGCTACAGAGAAGGACGACCAAGAAAACATTGGATTTGTCAAGTTGAGAAGTACTAGTGACTTGGATGGGGGTTCCACACCTGAGGAGGGGATGGAGTCCGGGATTTTTCAGAGGTAGAAGTGGACGGTCTTGGTGATGGTGCAGATATGGCGTTGTAAGCTCACCTCTGGGCCAAGTCGCGTGTCAAGGTTGTGAACAGTCTGTTTCAGCCTCAGACAGTGGTATGGTGGGAGGATTTGGAGTTGGTGGCTCGTGTTCCAGATAGGAAGGGGTTTAATTTAAACAGCCCTGATTTCTCCTATTGCCATCCGTCGTAAACAGAAAGGTGTTTTGATTTGCTTCTCCCTTTATAAGCGATGGCGTATTTCCCAACCCCTCAGTTTTGGCATGATCCAATTTTCTATTAATAACCCCACAGCAAAGTTGAGATGGGATGAACTCAAAGGATTTGTTTTATTTGCACACATTCAAACGCAGGAGGAGGGTAGCAATGTTGCTTCCTTTTCATTCATACAATAAAAGAGGGGCATAGAGAAATAAATATTTACAGGATAAAGACCACAGACAGAAAAATTATTGTTTCACGTGTGTCCGAAGTCCAGTGAAGCATTCCTTCACGGAGGTTGGCAAGCTGAAAACCAATGCCATATAATTCACTTTTCCAGTGGAGTTGACTTCACATGTGAAGATAGGCATGCAAAGATGAATCAGTCTTGCAGGCAATGATACAACAGTTCCAGTAGAAACAGTGTAAATGGAGCCTGGTATTTAAACCTGGGCTGAGCCCCTTTTCTATGCTGCTCCTTGTATATGGTAAAATGGCAGACTGAGTTTTCAGTATTGCGAGGCAATATAACTGGTTCCAGCAGCTCAAGGCTCATGTCACATGACTCCCATCTCTCCACACCACCTTTGACAAAGAAAGTGCATTCCTCGTCTGGATTCGTGAGATTGTTGCATGTCTCAGCTATTAAGCATTGAAAGGAAGGTTGCAGGACTCTTTGCTCTAGCAGACTAGTAGACTCCAGTTGACCAGGCCCGGCTTATGAAATGTAGTTGCCTTTGTAATTCCCTTTGTAATTTGTCTCTGCAGCCCACAGCGGGTTGTTAGGGTCTCTTCAGAGATAGAGTGCAAAACTGCCATATTAGCTCCTGTTGTTCAAGGGTCACAGACAAACATAGCTTCAGCCATTTAAAAAAGGGCCTTCATCCAGTTCATAAATTTCTAGAAATTAGCCATAAGGATTTATATATTTTTCAGCATGTGGTGGACAGAAATCTGATTGGAGGAGTTCAAACATGGAGTTGCAAGAAAGATGAACATTTGGGAGGAGGCAACATGTGCGAGGACATTGGAGAGAAAAGGGAGATTGGAGAAAGAGGCAATGGTTCACAAGGATAGAGGAGTCCAAGCTTATATTTTTGAGGGGGAAATAATCAATGTTCTCTTCAAGTTGTGCAACTTTTTAAAAATTCATTCATAGGATGTGGGCTTTGATGGCTGGGTCAGCATTTATTGCCCATATCTAGTTACCCTTGGGAAGGTGGTGGTGAGCTACCTTCTTGAAACGCTGTAGCTTGTATTTCCAAGTCAGGATGGTGAGTGACTTGGAGGGGAACCTCCTGATGGTGGTACTCCCATCTATCTGCTGTGCTTGTCCTTCTAGGTGGTAGTAATCGTGGGTTTAGAAGGTGCTGTCTAAGGAGCCTTGGTGAATTCCTGCAGTGCATCTTGTAGGTGGTACACACTGCTGCTACTGTGCGTCAGTGCTGGAGGGAGTGAATGTTTGTGGATGTGGTGCCAATCAAGCGGACTGCTTCGTCCTGGATGGTGTCCAGCTTCTTGAGTGTTGCTGGAGCTGCACTCATCCAGGCAAGTGGGGAGTATTCCATCACACTCTTGACTTGTGCCTTAGATGATGGACAGGCTTTGGGAGTCAGGAGGTGAGTTACTCATCGCACGATTCCTAATCTGACCTTCTCCTGTGGCTGCAGTATTTATATGGCTAGTCCAGTTCAGTTTCTGGTAACCCCCAGGATGTTGATAGTGGGGGATTCAGTGACGGTAATGCCATTGAACATCAAGGGGCGATGATTGGATTATCTCTTGTTGGAGATGGTCATAGCCAGATACTTCTGTGGCATGAATATTACTTCCCATTTGTCAGCCCAAG
Organism: Cetorhinus maximus; assembly: GCF_964194155.1. Classification (NCBI taxonomy): domain Eukaryota; kingdom Metazoa; phylum Chordata; class Chondrichthyes; order Lamniformes; family Cetorhinidae; genus Cetorhinus; species Cetorhinus maximus. The sequence continues at coordinate 205,409,490 of NC_135880.1, read as the reverse complement.
CCTGAATATTGTCCAGGTCTTGCTGCACTTGGACATGGACTGCTTCAGCATCTGAGGAGTCACGAATGGTGCTGAACATTGTGCAATCATCAGCGAACATCGCCACTTCTGACCTTATGATGAACGGAAGGTCATTGATGAAGCAGCTGAAATGGTTGGGCATAGGACACTACCCTGAGGAACTCCTGCAGCAATGCCCTGGAGCTGAAATGACTGACTTCCAACAACCACAACTATCTTCCTTTGTGCTAGGTATGACTCCAACCAGCAGAGAGTTTTCCCCCTGATTCCCATTGACTCCAGTTTTGCTAGCACCCCTTGATGCCATACTCAATCAAATGCTGCCTTTATGTCAAGGGCAGTCACTCTCGCCTCACCTTAGGAGTTCAGCTCTTTTGTTCATGTTTGAACCAAGGCTGTAATGAGGTCAGGAGCTGAGTGGCCCTGGTGGTACCCAAACGGGGCATCAGTGAGCAGATTATTGCTAAGAAAGTGCCGCTTGACAGCACTGTTGATGACCCCTTCCATTAGTTTACTGATGATCGAGAATAGGCTGATGGGGCGAGTTGGATTTGTCCTGCTTTTTGTGTACAGGACATACCTGGGCAATGTTCCACACAGCCAGTAGATGCCAGTGTTGTAGCTGTACTGGAACAGCTTGGCTAGGAGCGCGGCGAGTTCTGGAGCACCAGTCTTCAGTACTATTGCCGGAATATTGTCAGGGCCCATAGCCTTTGCAGTATCCAATGCCTTCAGCTGTTTCTTGATATCATGTGGAGTGAATCGAATTGGTTGAAGACTGGTAACTGTAATGTTGGGGATCTCCGGAAGAGGCCGAGATGGATCATTTGGCACTTCTGGCTGAAGATTGTTGCGAATGCTTCAGCCTTATCTTTTGCACTGCTGTGCTGGGCTCCTACATCATTGAGGATGAGGATATTTGTGGCGCCCCCTCCTCCAGTGAGTTGTTTAATTGTCCCCACCATTCACAACTGGATGTGACAGGACTGCAGAGCTTAGATCTGATCCGTTGGTTGTGGGATCACTAAACTCTGTTTATCACTTGCTGCTTATGCTGTTTGGCACGCAAGTAGTCCTGTATTATAGCTTCACCAGGTTGACACCTCATTTTTAGGTATGCCTGGTGCTGCTCCTGGCATACCCTCCTATATTGAACCAGGGTTGATCCCCTGGCTTAATGGTAATGGTTGTGTGGGGGATATACCGGGCCATGAGGCAACAGATTTTGTTCGAGTACAATTCTGCTGCTGCTGATGGTCCACAGTGCCTCATGGACGTCCAGTCTTGAGTTGCTAGATCTGTTCGAAATCTATCCCATTTAGCATGGTGGTCATACCACACAACACAATGGAGGATATCCTCAATGTGAAGACGGGACTTCATCTCCACAATTACTGTGCGATGGTCACTCCTACCAGTACTGTCATGGACAGATGCATCTGCGGCAGGCAGGTTGGTGAGGATGAAGTCAAGTATATTTTTCCCTCTTGTTGGTTCCCTCACGCAGACCCAGTCTAGCAGCTATATCATTTAAGACTCGGCCAGCTCGGTCAGTAGTGGTGCCACCAAGACACTCTTGGTGATGGACATTGAAGTCCTCCACCTAGATTACATTCTGCACCCTTGACACCCCCAGTGTTTCCTCCAAGTTGTGTTCAACATGGAGGAGCACTGATTCATTAGCTGAGGGAGGGCCATACGTGATAATCAGCAGGAGGTTTCCTTGCCCACATTTGACCTGATGCCATGAGACTTCATGGGGTCAGGAGTCGATGTTGAGGACTCTCAGGGCAACTCCCTCCCGACTGTATACCACTGTGCTGTCACCTCTGCTGGGTCTGTCCTGACGGTGGGACAGGATGTACACAGGGATTGTGGTGGTGGAGTCTGGGACATTATCTGTAAGATAACAAATTTGCATGCAGGCTATGCACAAGCCGACCCCTTTAAATTACAGCACGTGCACAGCTGCACAAAAAACATATAATTTGCCAATGCATTTAAATGAATCACCCCGGAATAAGAAAACAAAATTAGATGATCTTTGGTGATGATAACAGATTTGAATGTGGGGTGGCAGTACTTGAGGTTGAGAAACCATTAATAGTATAAGCTAGCATGGGGCAGGAAGAGAAGTTTAGTGGCTAGTAGTTTGTAAGGGAATAGGGCCAATGGAGCAGGAGGTAAGCCTTATGAACAAGATGAGCTTTGAGAGGGCATTGGGGATATAGCTGAGAAATGAGAGAAAGATGTGAGTTTAGGTCAAGGGGAACCCTGAGAGAAGGTTTTGCTTGGTAAGTTTTTGTTTTGTTGAGGGTGGGATATGGCAGAGGCAGCTGAAAGTATGGTCTCAATCTTAGTGATAAAGAAGTTCAAGAGCTGCTCACACTTTTTGGAGGTGAAGGTGGAGGGGCAGAGGAAAGGTGTTTAAGAAGACATTTTGTTATGGAGAAGAGAAGTTGCAACTTACCTTTGCATCCCAGGATGATTCTGGAATCGTGAGCAGTTTTAGCAGTGGAGAGGAGGACTTGATTGAGCTTTAACGTGATCCAGCCAGAGTTGGGGGTGAATGGCTAAACCCGTTGTCCACCATAAACATTTAAGTTTGTGTCCCTTGGACTTAAGGGAGCAGAGCTGAGGCCTGTACTGAGGAAAGGACCAGGGTGAGAGTGTGTAATGGTTTTAATGGGAACAAGGGCATCAAAGATGAATGTGAGGATATGATTGTGCACAATGCCAGCTGCAGAAATGTGAAGGACTATATAGTGAGGAGTTTGAATGTGCTGGTGTAAGTGACTTGAGGGCAGGGGTGGGCACAGAAGGTAGGTAAAAATATGGCATTTAAAATGGCTCCGTTTTGGGCTGGTGAGCTGGAAGACCTTCCCGCCTCTGGATAGTCCTTAAATTAATTTTTGAATTGATCATTTCAGTCTTGATGCAGCTGTTAAGTAATTTGGAAGCTGCTATGTTGATTACTTTGGGTATAGCAAATGGTTTGGTAAAGGATATCATACAAATATAGATGCACAAATTAGACTAGGAGCCAAAGGAAGTTCCTAGCTTTGATTTTTTTCGTCAATCATCAAAGATGAAAGGCTTCAGGCTTCACTATCATTATTATAAAATTAATGAACTATATTGCTTATGATAAGCCTGGAAAATGGGTCTCATTTATATCTGAAGCAGCATTGTGTTATAACAGAACCTCCATGGCATTCCTAATATCTGAGGACAGAATGGATTGAGTTAAATAAATAGTGGATAAAACCATGCCTGCAAACACATTTATCAGACAGTAAATAGTACCCCACGGGATTGAGAGGAATGGTCTTCTACAATTCTTTTAAAATAATCCCAACACCATGGAGTTTGTGTTTTCTTTTGCAGATATTTTCTGGTTGATAATGTTGCTAATGTTATAGCTTGTTTCTTTACCCAAGAGAACTTGACAGAGATTTTAGTACTTAAGATTGGTTTAAGGGTGGGCAAGTGAGGGAGCAGGAGCATCAGAATTTGCATTCACCTCTCCACACCCCTGAATCTGAGGTGAAATAGGTTGCCATGTATTTCTATTCAAACAACAGTGGTAGCGAAGAGAATTGAGCTACCAAGGCCTCTTTTATTTGTTCCGTGCCTGGTTGCAATGATGTTTATCTTCAGTTTTCACTAAAGAATGACAAACAAAAAAGACCTATTGTTTGTTCTTGCGCCTTTATCTTAAAAAGTTCATTCTGCACGTGCACCTCGTTCTACAGTGATAGATTAGCCTATTCAGTGGCCTGATAGATTGATAATGCAGAATATGTCCGGACAATGCAGTGTTCTTATTAGTACAAAGTTGCTTTCAAGTGTATGGAACCATCAAGCCAAATGGTCACTGAGGCATTGGTTTCTCTGGATATTAATTTCCATTAGCTAATGTTAACTATTTTATGACATGCCAGGGGTCTCCTATTCTCCTGTATCATTGCTCATGGTCAGTCAGAGGATATAGTTTTTGTAGTGATTGAAGATAAAGCCTTTTCCTACTGCCTATCAGGGGCCACGTGATTGTTCTTGTAGAGTCTGATGAATGAGCCCTAGGTGCGGGTAATCCAGAGGGGGTTTGTGGGGTGGGGGGTGGGTTGTTGGATGTGGCTTTCTAGTCGAGGACCTAGTTCAAGAATGTAGCTTCTGCAAAGCTGATTGTAATAAGGTTACCTGTTTCAAGTAGAAACCTGTCCGATACATCAAGCCTTAACACTTGGTGATGAGGGTAAAATAGCTCTGACATTGTACTTTGCCTTGTGAATGTGAGCATATCAGTTCTTAAGAAAAAAAGAGAAGTATACTCACCAGTCATGCCACCCTTCAGCAGAATCGACCCTTATGATGCGACTGTGGAAGACTGGAGCCAGTATGTAGAGCACCTTGGTTTTTATTTCGTGATGGACGGAATTACCGTGGAGGAGACGCAGAAAGCAATCCTTTTGAGTGTATGTGGTAGCAAGACATACAATCTCATCCACAGTCTGATGGCCCTGAACGCACCTGATTCTAAATCTTTTAATGAATTGGTAGACCTCGTGAAGACGCATTTTCAGCCGAAGCCATCCGTAGTAATGAAGAGGTTTAAGTTTAACTCCAATGTAAGGGCCCTGGGAGTCCTTCGCAATCTATATAGCGAAGTTGAAGCAGTTGACTGAGCACTGCCACTTTGGAGCTACACTCAGTGATATGCTGCGGGACCGATTAGTTTGCGGAGTTCAGCGCCGTTTACTCGCAGAAGTCAACAGCGATTTGAAGCGCGCCATGGAAATAGTGCTAGCCATGGAAAGTGCTGCGAGAGACTCGCAAGCTTTACAGAACGTGCAACATGACACCGTTCTTCAGGTGGGGCAGGAACCTACTGCCAGGCATGGCGCAAAAACCAGAGACAGGGAAGTGAGGGACAGTCTCTGCTGCTAGAGAGGCAGAAAGGCCTAGTGGAAGTATTTCAGCAGCGACTCCGAAGTTAATCTGTTATAAATGTGGGGGTAACCATGTACTGGGCACCTGCAGATTCAAGGAGGCAGAATGCCATTACTGCCATAAAAAAGATCACGCAATAAAGCAATGCAGGGCGAAATCGAAAAAGCGCATAAAGCAGCAGACCAAAACGATTGAAGTGGATAATATAACAGAACCTGAAGTTGCTGATACTGTTATCTATTCCCTATACAATGTTAAAGTAGTAAAAACTTAACCTATAACCGTCACAATTCAAGTGGATGGGAAGCCACTAATAATTGAGGTAGATACGAGAGCCTCAACCACAGTGGTGGGAGAGCACACATTTAAATACCTAAATGAAGGGGCACTCAGCCACTGAATCTGGAGTGAACCACAGCTCAATTGAAGACATACACTGGAAAATCCATACAGGTAAAGGGTATTGCCATAGTACCTGTGTCCTATAGGCAACAGGCAGCCCAGCTTCCATTGATCATAGTGACAGGCGAAGGACCTAGTCTTATGGGACGAGACTGGTCACAAAAAATTAAGCTCAACTGGCCTGAAATATTTCACTTGAGAACGGAAGGGGTTCCTGAGCTGCTAAGGAAATACGACAGTGTATTTCATGATAAATTAGGAAAGTTAAAATGCTTACAAGCAAAAATACTTGTAGATTCTCAGGTGATACCCCATTTCTTTAAAGCCAGACCTGTGCCTTATACCCTAAAGGAGAAGGTGAATGCAGAACTCTGCCAGTTACAAAAGCTAGGCATCATCCAACCAATCCAATTTTCGGAATGGGCAGCGCCCATAGTCTCGGTGGTGAGACCTGACCAAACTATACGCATTTATAGGGAATAAAAGTTGACCGCGCACAAGGCAGCTAAACTAGATAAATAACCTGTCCTGAGGATAGACAATTTGTACGCAAAGATAGCTGGAAGCAAATCCTATACCAAATTGGACATGAGCAATACATTCCAACAGCTAGAGCTGGATAGTGTCTAGAGGGTATGTAACCACCATCAAGGGCCTGTATCAATATACACACCAACCCTTTGGAGTATCATCTACATGTGCAATTTTCCAAAGGACAATGGAAAGTCTTTTGCAAGGACTTCCCCGAGTAGCGGAATACCTAGGTGATGTTCTGATCACAGGATCAACTGAAGCCGAACACTTGGCTAACCTGGAAGCGGTGTTAAAAAGATTCTTGGAAGCCAGCATACGATTAAAGAAAGAAAAATGTACATTCCAAGTGCCTGAAGTTACTTACCTGGGTCACTGGGTGGATGCCATGGGTTTGCAACCGGTAGAAGAGAAAGTTTGGGCAATCAAAGAGGCTCCCGCTAGTTCAGTGTAACTGAACTGAAGTCTTTTTTGGGCATGATCAATTATTATAGGCATTTTTTGTCAAACTTGTCAACAATGTTAGCACCATTACACTTCTTGTTAAAAAAGAATCATCGCTCACCATGGAATTCGCAACAGGAAGAAGCCTTTGTGAAAGTTAAGAAGCTATTACATTCACCATGTCTACTGGTACATTATGACCCATCAAAAGAATTAATATTAACCTGCGATGTGTCTCCTTATGGTGTGGGAGCTGCATTGTCACACAGAATGGAAGATGGTTCTGAAAGGCCAATCAGCTATGTCTCCAGTCCCTCTCTGCAGCCGAAGAGGTTATTCTCAACTAGAAAAGGAAGGTTTATCAATGATATTTGGAATGAAGAAATTCCACCAGTACCTACATGGACGACATTTCACCTTTGTGTCAGACCATAAACCATTAATGGGTTTATTCAGTGAGAATAAAGCCATTCCACCAATAGCCTCAGCAAGAATTCAACGTTGGGCTTTGATATCATCTGCGTATGAGTATACCTTTATGCACCATTCTGGCTTGCATATTGCAAATGCAGACACACTCAGTCGTCTCCTGTTGCTAGATAGCATTGTACATGCTCCAGTGCCACGAGAAGTTGTGCTTGTACTGAATTTCTTGGACTCTTCACCTGTGTATGTGTGAAGCAAATAAGGAATTGGACGAACAGGGATCCAATATTGTCGAAAGTCCGAGACCTTGTATCGCAAGGGTGGTTGAATTCGCCAGTGTTTGAAGAAATGAGACCATTCCATGCTCGAAAAACAGTTGTCAAGATGGAATCTTGTGGGGATCAAGCGTTGTCGTCTCTTCGCAAGGAAGAGAACTACTCTTGACAGAGCTTCACAGTGCGCACCCAGGCATGTCGAAGATGAAAATGCTTGCGTGAAACTATGTCTGGTGGCCAGTGACATTGAAAGCATGGTCAAGCATTGTTCCCAGTGTCAGCAACAACAGAAGTTGCCTGTTTCAGCTCCACTGCATCCGTGGGAGTGGCCTGGTCGACCCTGGGTTGGATGACATATTGATTATGTCGGCCCATTCCTTGGTACCATGTTTTTATTGATCATAGATGTGCATTCTAAGTGGATTGATGTGTTTGAAGTCAGATCACCGACATTGAGTGCAACTATTGAAAAGTTGCATCAGTGTTTTAGTATACATGGCCTACCAGAAGTCATCGCTTTTGATAACTGTACAGTCTTTACCAGTACAGAGTTTCAGAGATTGATGAGTTAAAATGAAATCAGACATATTAAAACAGCACCACATCATTCCTCATCAAATGGGTTAGCTGAAAGAGCTGTCCAACCTTTCAAATCCGGACTGAAGAGGTTATCCAAAGGTACCCTAGAAACTTGACTTTTCCACTTTCTTCTCAACTATTGTACAACGCCTCACTCAACTATGGGTTCAACACCTTCTGAATTATTAATGGAACGTCGCCTACATACAAGGTTAAGCCTGGTGTTTCCAAACTTAGAGGGGAAGGTAGAGAAGAATCAGTGTAATCAAAAATTGAATCACAATATTCATAGCAAAGCTCAAAGGTTTACTGTAGGGGGATACAGTTTTCGTGTGGAATTTTGGAAGTGGACCTTGTTAGTTTCCTGGTACAATTGTTTCAGAAACTGGTCCCCTGTCCTTCCAGGTGGAAGTGGAAGACTGAATTGTTCGAAAACATGAGGACCATTTTAGGAGTATATTCCTACAACCTGCTGTTCCACCTGTGATTAACGTTGAACCATTAATCCCTGAGTTGACGGATTGACCTAGAATAAACATACCCGATGCCTCTGTAGTGTTGCCATTAATAATTCAGAAGGTGTTGAACCCATAGTTGAACTATACCAAATTTGTGTGTACACAAAAAATCACCAAAACATGAAATTAATTTGTCTTAAATCTCCTAAAGATTTCAGTGCAAACAACAGAAGATATGTTATAAGTACAGTTTATTTAAAGCTAATGTAGATCTTTGGTGAAAGTATGTGAATCAGTCACCAATACCTTGGTGCTCACCGTTAATGTGTAGTTAGTCTATTAATTAGCTTTTCATGATTTCTGATCTGGTTGATTGTTGTCCACCAATCTTCCAAATTATATTAGGGCTGCCAATCATTCTCGCTGTTAGCGTCTTACAGGCATAGAAACATTTAAATTTTGGTTACTGAACTAGGGGCTTTATGTTGGAGTATATATTTCTGATAGCAACAATACATGACAGTGAGCAAAACCTTTTAAATTTTTTATTTATTCTTCTCTGATACCATCAGTTTTCTGAAACTTATTTTAGAACATGCACAAAGTAATATTTTCTTTTTGTGCTATTTTTCACATCTATAGCGATTTTTGAATCACTCTGAGAATTCTTTGTGAAAATATACTTCTTTAAAATGGTTATTCTTTTGATGAGTTTGTGGAAATAATTTCGTCTTCAGAAAGTTTCATTCATCCATTCCTTAATGAGAAAATAGAATTGCCAACACTGGGAAACTCCTAGGTGTCAAGCTTTTCAAACGTGAATCAGCAAGTATGCTCAATGAATACTAGATAAGTTGCTTTGCATTAAAATCATAAAAACAGTTAAAAGCATGTTACATTTTTCTTTAGTTCCTCTCCCACTGCTGCTAATGAGGCTGTTTTATGTAGCTGATTTTGTTCTGTTATTGTTGAAGTAACTATTAGAACAAGTGGCTTTAGCCAGTCACAAAGCAGAAATAACCCAGGTGGTCTCAAAGCATTGAGAATGGGAATTGGCTGTAAAATTAAATCAGTTGATGTAAGGCGCCACCAAAAAGGTCTCAAGCAACAGCAAACACTTCTTTTCCCCCTTCCCTGTCTTGCTGTCAATATCCCTTCTTTCTCTAATTTTCCCTTTCTCTCTTCTCAGTAGCATGCTTCATTATGCAATGAATGTTGGCAAAGCTTCTGTCTTGTGAAGGTAAAATGGAGAAACTTCGGACTGTCAACACAGTAATTAGTGGTGGAGTCAGTATAGCCCCAGTGAAATTGCAGCATTGAGGCAGAAGCATGTAATCATGTGCTAAATGCACGCCAAATGTGGGCAATGTTGTTAAAAATTAAATATTAACATTTTACCTGATTATACTCTCAGCCTACGGTTTTGAAAGAGTAAATCAGACAGCAAATTCTGGCACCCGTAAATGTACAGTTAAATGCGGATATCTGGAAGTTGGTGTCTGAGTTGTGATGTAAATATGATGTTTGTAAGATTATGTTTTGGGACTGTCTCCTTAATTTAGGGTAAAATGGAAGATTGAAGGGAGTCATGTGACCTGTTCAGAATTCTACCTGACAACAAGTTTGGGGTGACTGGATTGTTAAAGGCTAAAGGGTAATCCAGGTTGCCTTACTGGGAAGAAGGTGCAAGGTACTCACACCTGTAAACAATGACCAAAGCAGCCATGCTGATGGTGGATAGACTGTTAGTCTCCAGGTCACAGTGAGGTGTTATGAATGTCAAGTTTTATTAACAGGTTTCCTTTAAATTGTCTTAAGTTAAGGAAGGTTTCTTGTCCTGCTTAATTGCCATTGAGCAGGTGGTTGTGAGCCATATTCTTGAGCCCTTGGAGTGTAGGTACTCTCAGTGCTGTTGGGGAGAGAATTACACAATTTTAACCCAGCAATGATGAAGGAATGGCAGTATATTTCTAAGTCAGGATGGTGAGGAACTTGGAGATGGTGTTCCCATGCAACTGCTGTCCTTGCTCTTGTAGGTGCTAGAAGCTATTCCTTTTGGAGGTGCTGCCAAGGTTGCTTTGACAAGTTGCTGCAGTGTATCTTATAGATGGTGCATACTGCAGCCACGTAGCGCTTGTGGTGGAGGGAGTGAATATTTAAAGTGGTGGATGGAGTGCCAGTCAAGCAGACTACTTTGTCCTAGATGGTGCCAGTCAAGCATCTTGAGTGTTGTTGGAGCTGCTCTTATCCAGGCAAATGGAGAGTATTCCATTACATTCCTGACGTGTACCTTGTAGATGATGGACAGGCTTTGGGGAGACAGGAAGTGAGTTACTTGTCACAGAATTCCCAGCCTTTGCTCTTGAAGCCATAGTATTTATGTGACTGGCCCAGTTAAGTTTCTCATCAGTGGTGACCCCAGAATTTTGATGGGGATTCAATGATGGTAATGCTGTTGAGTGTGAAGGGGAAGTGGTCAGACATTCCCTTGTTGTCGATGATGATTTCCTGCCTTTTGTGTGATATGAATGTTACTTGGCACTTTTCAGCTCAAGCCTGAATGTTGTCCAGGTCTTGCTACATATGGACATGGTTCTTCATTACCTGAAGAGTTGTAAATGGAATGTTGGCTGTGCCTTCATCTGCCTCAGCTGTATGCTCTAGAATTCCATCTCTAAACCTATTCACCTCTCTACCTCACTTTCTCCCTTACTCCTTAAAATCCACCTCATTGACCAAACTTTTCATCACCTGTCCTAATTTGTGTCTTAGTGTCATTTTTTAAAATAATGCCTCGATGAGGCGCCTTGGGACATTTTGTTGCATGAAAGGTGCTATATAGACACAAGTTGTTTTTCTTATTATTCAAACTGTGCCATCATCAACGAACATCCTCACTTCTGAACCTATGATGGAGAAAATGTCATTGACGAAACAGCTGAAGATGAACCAAAGTTCAATTCCCCAGCTGCCACAGTGAGATTTGAACTTATGCCTCTGGATCATTAGTCCAAGCCTATGGATTATTCATTCAGTAATGTACCCAGTATGCTGCTGTACAGTAATACAAAGAAAATAAATTTCAGTTGATAATCTACTTTTCGTAGTTAGACAGGAAAAAAGGTAACACATTAACAATATTTTTTCTTTGAGACAATTTATAATAAAACATGTTTTTTAATCCACCCAACAGGAGAGATGGGAGTCTGAAAAGCTTAGAAGGTAAAGATATAGTCTACTTTTGAAATTCCATCATTACTGCCTTGGTAGTAGCAAGTTTAAAGAGAGAGGAAAGCAGAGGAAGCTAGTAACTTCTCATAATAATAAACATGTATGGTTTACTTGAAGCATTTTTCATTTCAAAAAGTTAAGTGAGACTCTAGTGGTGCCAGTTAATTTGATGACAGCATTGTGACAGCATATATTATTTGGGAATGAGAATAAAGCTTACCTGGTTGACATGAAAATGTCCGACCGGTGATGGTGTCTACAATTTTTGTGTTTCAACAGCTAGTTGACAGTGTACGAAGGTTGAATGTTTATTTCTGAGTTGCCACTAAAATATAATTTATATTCTTTACAACAATCGTATCTTAAAGCTCCAGAGAGGCCATTTGAGCTATTATGCATGGATATTGTGAAAGGAAAATCATGCTTGACAAATCTACTGGAATTTTTCGAGGATGTAACTAGTAGAGTTGATGAGGGGGAGCCAGTGGATGTGGTTTATTTGGACTTTCAGAAGGCTTTCGACAAAGACCCACAAAAGAGATAGGCGTGTAAAATTAAAGCTCATGGGACTCGGGGTAGTGTATTGAGATGGATAGAAAACTGGTTGGCAGACGGGAAACAAAGAGTAGGAATAAACGGGTCTTTTTCTGAATGGCAGGCAGTGACTAGTGGGGTACCGCGGGGATTGGTGCTGGGACCCCAGTTATTCACAATATATATTAATGATTTAGATGAGGGAACTAAATGTAATATCTCCAAATTTGCAGATGACACAAAGCTGGGTGGGAGGGTAAGCTGTGAGGAGGATGCAGAGATGCTTCAGTGTGATTTGGACAAGCTGAGTGAGCGGGCAAATGCATGGCAGATGCAGTATAATGTGGATAAATGTGAGGTTATCCACTTTGGTAGCAAAAACAGGAAGGCAGATTATTGTCTGAATGGCTATAAATTGAGAGAGGGGAATGTGCAACGAGACCTGGGTGTCCTTGTACACCAGTCGCTGAAGGTAAGCATGCAGATGCAGCAAGTGGTAAAGAAGGCAAATGGTATGTTGGCCTTCAGAGCCAGAGGATTCGAGTACAGGAACGGGGATGTCTTGCTGTAATTGTACAGGGCCTTGGTGAGACCACACCTGGAATATTGTGTGCAGTTTTGGTCTCCTTATCTGAGGAAGGATGTACTTGCTATAGAGGGAGTGCAGCGAAGATTTACCCGACTGATTCCTGGGATGGCGGGACTGATGTATGAGGAGAGATTGAGTCGATTAGGATTATATTCGCTGGAGTTCAGAAGAATGAGGGGGATCTCATAGAAACCTATAAAATTCAAACAGGACTAGACAGGGTAGATTCAGGAAGGATGTTCCCGATGGTGGGGGAGTCCAGAACCAGGGGTCACAGTCTGAGGATATGGGGTAGACCATTTAGCACTGAGATGAGGAGAAATTTCTTCACCCAGAGAGTGGTGAGCCTGTGGAATTCGTTACAACAGAAAGTAGTTGAGACCAAAACATTGTATGTTTTCAAAAAGGTGTTAGATGTAGCTCTTGGGGCGAAAGGGATCAAAGGGTATGGGGAGAAATTGGGAGCAGGCTATTGAGTTGGATGATCAGCCATGATCAAAATGAATGGCGGAGCAGGCTCGAAGGGCCGAATGGCCTACTCCTGCTCCTAGTTTTTATGCTTCTATGCCTGTGCCAGCTCTTTGAAAGAGCTAATTCCATCGCCCTTGGTATGACCCCAAAGATGTTCATGTTGACAAATCAATTAATATAGCTAACTGAGACTATCCAAAACTTGTCAACACCTTTATATCTCCTGTGAAACTTAGATTTGACATGCATTTATAATCCATGTTACTGTAGTGAAATGAAAAATATCTTGCATATATAGCTAGATTTAATAGCTTTATAATTATTTTTTGGTCATGCAAGCATACGAAAATATTAATCCAGTGCAGTTAATTTTTCAATATAAAACTGCTATTTGTTTAATATTTAATGGTTTACTCCCTTTATCACTATATGAAAACTCCTTAACTGGGACTTTTATATCATGCAGATCAGTTTCACTGTCAGTTTGTAAACTGACATGTGTTCCTCATGTATCTTTCAAATGAGTATCTAACATTTAAAATAAGGATAGTCACTGTTGATGCTTATCCCTAATGCACTATCTTTGTCATCTGCTAAATGTTGCTGTTCGTTGAATCACCAGTATTATTTTGCAAGGCTATCAACACGTTTGCATCTCAGCTGACTGATGAATGATTAAACTGACTGTGGAGAAAAGCTGTCAAAATTACAGGAAAGAATAAAGGAACATGGTGAAAGACATGTATATTCATGTTTTTAAAAAGAAAGTTATTGGCTACTGAACTATATGATGGCCTTTCACCTTCAGACTCTTAATTCAAACCTAACAGGCAAGGCTTGTATCCACCGGGGTTTAGAAGAGTAAAAGGTGACTTGATTGAAACATATAAGATCCTGAGGGGACTTGACAGGGTGGATGTGGAGGGGATCTTACCTCTTGTGGGAGATTCTAGTACTAGGGGTCACTGTTTAGAAATAAGGGGTCGCCCATTTAGGACAGAGAGGAGGAGAATTTTTTTCTCTTAGAGGATCGTGAGTCGTTGGAACCCTCTTCCTCAAAAGGCAGTGGAAGCAGGGTCTTTGAACATCTTTAAGGCAGAGCTGGATAGATTCTTGACAAGCAAGGGGGTGAAGGTTTTCTCAGGGGTAGATGGAAATGTGGAGTTGAGGCTACAATCAGATCAGCCATGAGCTCATTGAATGGCAGAACAGGCTCGAAGGCCCGATGGCCTACTCCTGCTCCTAATTCATATGTCTGTATGAAGTAAAGCCGAAAACACATTGCATAATCTTAATCCATTTCCTAACGGTGAAGAGCCCATAACTCAAAATAGCACATCATTCACCACAGATTATCAAACTCAAACTGCAGAAACAAGTTGGAGTTGAAGAACATTAATAGGATAGTTTAGTCTTTTTTTATATACTCCATCTGATCAAAAGTGTTCAGATCAAGAGTGACGTTACATGCATTGTTGGACAAAAACTGGTAATTGAAAAAAATGGGCTTTTATAAGGGAGTAGAAGTACTGAAAATCTGTAGTCTGCAATCTCAATGATCTTTGAGGTCTTGTTATCTGTGCCTTCCAGTTAGAATTAAGTGGAAAGGCACCTACCTTATTGCAATGGGACAGATCGGTGCTTGTGCCACCTCAAGTGCATCTCCAACATACCATTGTGGAAAGGGAGTGGGGTGGACCTCATGCTCATGAAAATCATATTTACTCTGTTGAACGCCATACACCTCGACTCGTACTGGCCTCCACTAGTATAGCAGGACCCAGTAGAACTAACGGATTTGGAAATCCCAATGTATAGAGTTTATTTGTGGTTTTGCCCCCTTGTTGCCTGTTGCCGTGTAATAGATTCAAGTTACTGGGCCTGAAGATCCTGTAATTTGCAACCTCAGTGGTTTGTTCACGCCGCATATAAGATGTGTACAAGATCCCTGGAAATGGCAGCAACGTTGTGCAGCTGGGTTTCCACTTTTCTGGGAGTTTCTACCAGTGTTCTGCAGGAGTTCTTGTGGGACTTTAGTGAAAGACCTGAGAAGTTTAAATTCTGTGATGTTTATTGCTTTAATCTCTTTGTAGGATAAAGCTTGTGTTATGATTTGATTTTTCTTTTTAAAAAGAAAATCTAAATTTATTTACAGCTCAGTACCTCAGACCAGCCTCGTAGTACGCCTTTGCTCCTTTTACTTGCCTAGATCTCAAGTAAATTAATGCTGAAAAATCAGAGTATTTTATTTCAGTTAAAATTCCATGGTCTTGTAATTATCTTAAGCTTTGGAAAGTGGAAGAATAATTCACAGAATTTAAAGGGCTTTTTAAAAATGTACAGTGCTTAATGTTTACTAAATTCACTTGTTGAACTTAGGAGAAACAATTGCATCTTATTTTTATATTTTCCAAATTAATTCAAAATTAACATAGTAACAATTCTGCAACTAAAAGATTTTAATTCTCCGAACATGTGTGATCCACACTTGAAACTGGGAAAAAATGCTAATAAAATAATTCAAAAACTGCATGTTAGCTCTGGAGAGATTATTACTAAACTAGTTAATGTTTTATTGATGGATTTTTGCTGCTACCAGATGTGTCAATCGAATGCTTGCACTGAGTCCACAAACACTCCAATACCTGACAGAAGACCAAGAGGGCAACTGTTATTCTCTGTAACTATAACTGTTGTTATAATAGGTTATTCTCATTTAGATAACTCTGTTTGTACAGTACGTGCTGAGCAAACTCCTGTTTATCAATGAGGCTGTGTGGTAAAACAGGGGAACAGAAGTTAAAACTGGCTGAGACCCTTATGCCGTTATATACTGAACTACAACTGGTTTGAAACCAATGTAGAGCAGCGAGAGCAGACAGCAACAGGGCTATATATTTGGGTACTGTGAGATTGGAAGATACAAGTGCTCTGCACGTACCAATACATTTTTGCAGTGTTCTGCTATCAAAGACGAGATGACATTCATATTGTTGGTGAAGAATCAAGAGTGTAGTAATGTCTTTACTAACCATAGCAAGTTAGTGTTCTGTGTGAATTTTTTCAACTTTAAAGTTCAAAGGATTGGCTTCAGGTTTATCGCATTTGCACTGAAAATGCATTATGGAACATTCACTATCTCTCTTGTTTTTGCACAAGTTTCCCGACTTACATGTGCCTTAGATAGTATAGACACGAGTGGGGATGCAATTCACAAATAATATGGAACATCACTCCTGCCCAGATAGGAGTAATGTTTGACAGAGTGAGAAAATAACAAATGGAAATCTCATTTTCTAAAAGTAGGTGAAGGATGAACCATCAAGTTATAGGCCTGTAAGCCTTTTTTTACTATTGAAAAAGTGTTTGTAAGTACTATGAGCAATAACATAAGGCAAAAATGTGAGGACATCTTTCATTCTACAGTCAGCATGAATTTTGGAGTGGGGTGTTGTTCTTCACTAACTTATTGGATTTCTTTAACCACAGACCTACTACATGATCGAGGCAGTGGACTTCATGAAGGCATTTGACACTGTCTGACAAATTAAGTTACTACATGAAGTCCAAGTATGTGGGATAGATGGAAATGTGTTAAACTAGATTGGCAAATGGCTATTTCGTACAGAACAATGAGTAATCATGAGTTGGCAGCCAGTTACCAGTGGAGTGTCACAAGATGCTGTGTTGTGGCCACAATCATTTATAATTTTTATAAAGGATGTAGAGGAAGGAATTATACCCAAATTTGAAGATAATACCAAATTGTATGCAATGGCAAATGATGACTATCAGTGAGTACCAATTCAAAAAGATTTGGATGAGCTTAATCAGTGGTAGGAGAAATTGCCGATCCAGCTTAATACAGTGAAATGTAAGATTGAGATATAGTACAGTGGAAGTTGAAATGAATTTTGTGCTAAATGGGTTTACGTTTAAGATATCCGAGCAGGACAGAAATCTTGGCATTTTAGTGGACTGGTCATGAAAACCATCAGCACAATATTCACAAGTTCTTTTTTTTCAAAAAAAGTAAACAGAATTTTGGCATGCATAGCAATGCAGGGGTTCAAAAAGGCAGCTCACCACCACCACCTTCTCAAGGACAATTAGGCTTGGGCAATAAATGCTGGCCTAGCCAGCGACGCCCACATTCCATAATTGAATTTTTTTTTAAATCCACAGAGATCATTGAAAAAATTAACTGGGTCCAGGTTAGTCTTTATCTATTTGCCCCTTTTCAGACTCCCCCTCTTCCTTTGCCAACGCCCTCTCCTCCTTTGCCGACTCCCTCTCCCCCTTTGCAACCTCCCTCTCCCCCTTTTGCAGCCCCCTCTTCCCCTTCTGCAGCCCCATTTCTCCCCCTTTTCACAACCTCTCCCCTTGCAGTGCTTCTCACAAATGAGCACATATGATGCTTAATGGGCACTGTTGAACACAAAATGATGCCATGGTTTTCTGGTATGGCATGTAGATCGGTGAATTAGATGGACAATGCTCTCTTTCCCAAAGCTGTTACAAAGTCGTCAATCTCAAATGCATCCGTTAAGCTCATTTCTTGATTTTTGACTTATTGAAATTGCGGTGCCAGAAATAGAATTCATATTTTTTATCAGCTTGCTGGTTGTGGTTTTTTTTTAAAAAAAGCCAAATAGAACACATAAGGACACCAAACCAAAATGCCTTGGGCAGCAATTAATTCACAATATATTATAATATATAACAGATTTCTGGCATTTGGAATCTGGAATGCAAACAGATTTACAGTTGTGTAGGAGCCAAGAGCTGTTGAAAGTGAAGTTCTAGTGCCAAGCAGCTTGGGAGTGAACTGAGGCTTGTCGTAGTTCACTTTTGGAACTGGATCTCAGTTCTCTTCACAGCCATTCTGGTTTCAAAACTGCAGTATGATCAGGTGTTGAAAATAATGGCAGCCTTCTACTTGCAGGGGGTAATCATGGTTGAATGAATTTCCTTTCATCAAGAAACCATCTATCATTCTTAAAATAATATGTGGAATCATTCCATTTTATGTTTTGTGATGTATAAGTAGTTTCTGATGCAGAAGGGCACACTGATCTTGGCTTTCAGTTTCACTGAATTGCTTGATTGAAGATGAAGAATGTGAACCCCTGAAGACACTAATTTTGATTTCATTTTTAGTGTCCCATGATCAAACAGATTTTCAACAGTGAAAGGTTTTTTTTATGTTGAACTCAACGAGCTTTAGAAGCTGGTGACTGAGACATAAAAATAGGTTGTTCTTATGAGCTCTGCCATTAGCTCAGTGGGTAAGACAATGTCTAACTGAATCATGCTGACAAGAAACTCTCAGATTTAATTCATAATTTGATGTTGGCCTGGATGTCAGTTGTATACTGCAGTTGGCCTCAGTACCCTGTGTTGGGAATTAGCACACAGACTATACTGTTTAAAAGCTATAGCTAATATCAAATTTGTTGTCCTAACAGGTTGCTATCAGATTTAGGCTATTAATTTTTAAAATCTTCAATTATATTATTTCCAACATCTGTAACCCAAGGTTAAAACATTATTCCAACCATGAATGGTATTTTAGCAGTTTTTTTTGCAGACCCACCAACTTGCTAATATCTGGTCACAATCTACCATGTAAGGTTTCCAATCTTTTTGCTCAGAATAATTAACACAGCTGATGATGATTTCCCAGAGTGTAAAATCACACAAATAAGATCCATCAGCTATCAGCCATTCATGGCACAAATCCACTAAGTCAAACTTTAGCATTTAAGGATCGTTTTGACAAAACCTGAGTTGGGAAGAGGGGAGATTTGTACATGGTCTGTAGTTGTAGCTGGGGCAGATGGGAGAACAGGATCAGATGAGGAAGTGGTTGAGGTTTGTTGTTTTGACACATGCTCACGCAGCAGAATTGTCACCAAGGGAGCAGATTGGAAGCAAACATGTTCAGCTGTGAGGCTCAGCAACCAGCAGACAACAACCTTTCAGGGCAAAACAGTCAAAAGTACAGTGACAGTATCGAGTAAATTGCAATAGTGGTTCTGATTAAAGGCCTATTGTAAGTTAAGTAACTTATTTTCAGAACCTTCATCTATTATGCAAATTGGAATTTGCATAGCTACTGTGTTTACTTTCAGCTTTCATCAGAACAAAATGGAGCAGACTTTGGTGTGTACACATCAGGAGTAATACTAAGGGGATACAGTGCTTGGGTGATGCTCATGAGAATAACACTACTATTGCAAACCTCTGCAAATGAATATATGTGAGTTAGTGCCTTCTAATATTTCTGATGGCTTTAGTGCTTATTTATTGTAATCAGTGTAAACCATTGTTAAGTTCTGCTTAATTTTCTGATGATGTCCTTGTGTGTAGATTTTGCAGTTTGTAATTTGGAGGATTGCTGCTGCTTTCACACACAAAATCATAGATTCATATAATGGGTTGCAGCACAGAAGGAGGCAATTTGCTTTGCTGCGTCTGTGTTGGCTCTCTGAAAAAGCACCTCAGCCAGTCCTATTCCCCTTCCCTTTCTCCATAGCCCTGAATTTTTTTTCTATTCAGGCACTTAACCCTTTTGAAAGTCCAATTGTATCTGCCTGCACCACATTCTCAGGTAGTGCATTCCAGATCCTAACCACTCACTGCATAAGAATACTTTTCCTCGTGTCGCCTTTGATTCTTTTACCATTCACTTTGACAGAAAAGTTAAGAGCCAGAGGACACCGAGTTAAAGGAAACAATTTCTCCCTTGTCTGCTCTGTCCAGACACCTCATCCAGAATATCTCTATCCGATCTCTTCTCAATCTTCTCCTCTAAGGAGGACAGCCCCAGTTTCTCCGATCTATCCACATAACCAAAGTCCTTCACCCCTGAACCATTTTTGTCAATCTTTTCTACACCGTCTCTGATGCCTTTGCATCCGTCCTAAAGTGCGGTGCCAAGAATTGGACACAATCCTCCAGTTAAGGGTGAACCAGTGTTTTATAAAGGTTCACCAAAACTTCTGTCCTTTTGTACTCTATGCCTCTATTTATAAAGTGCAGGATCCTGTAAGCCTTATTGACCACTTTCTCAATTTGCTCTATCACCTTGAAAAATTTGTGCACATATACCCCAGGTCCCTCTGCTCCTGCACTCCCTTTGGAATTTTATCTTTTATAACACCTTTCCTTGTTCTTCCTTCCAAAATGTATCATTTCACACTTCTCTGCATTAAATTTAATCTGCCATATGTCTGCCTATTCCACCAGCCTATGTCCTCTTGAAGTCTATCACCATCCTCCTCACAGTTCACAGTACTTCCAAGTTTTGTGTCATCTGCAAATTTTGAAATGTGCTCTGTACATCCAAGTCTAAGTCATTAAAATAGAACAGGAAAAGCACAGGTCCTAGTACTGATCCCTGAGGAATGACTACTCTCTTTCCTGTCACTCAGCCAACTTTGTATCCATGCTGCTGCTGTCCCTTTTATTCCATGAGCTTTAACTTTGCTGAAAAGCCTGTTATGTGGCACTTTATAAAATGCCTTTTGGAAGTCCATGTGCACCACATTGCTCTCGTCAGCTGTCTCTCTTACTTCATCAAAAACTCATTCAAATTAATTAAACATGATTTGCCGTTCACAAATTTATGCTGGCTTCCATTAATAAATCCACATTTGTCCAAGTGACTTGTTAATTTTACCCCAGATTATTGTTTCTAAAAACTTTCCCACCACTGAGGTTAAACTTACTGGCTAACTGCTGGGCATATCTTTACGCCCTTTTCTAAACAAGGGTGTAATATTTGTAATGTTGGGGGGAGGTGGGGGCAGCAGTATTGACTCAGTCTGCCAGTCCAATTCAGCAAGTCAGGGAATCTGCTTTGGTATGAATGCCTTTGAACTTTATATTTAGTATTAGATCCAGATGTTACATGTGTATTTGCTGAAAGCAAAAGCTTTAACCCATTGATGTCCTATATCTTCAGTCGCTTTGAAGTGTATATTTGTGGCCTCTTGGGTTCCTTGATATTACAGTCCTCCTCAGCACCAGCTCATTATTTATATGCAAGAAGAAAAAGAGAAACACAGCTTAAAGGGTGCTTAACATGAGAGGAAGGTTTAATGAAGAAGGCAAGGAGCAACAATTTTAAGGATCCTGAGAAGGGGAAGAGAGTAAGAAATAAAAGAGATTGAAATAAATAAACAATTTGCTCTTGCAAAGCACTTACAGGACCTTAGAACATCCCAAAGCACTTCCAATGAAATACTTTTCGTAGTTACAGTTGTAATATAGGAAATGCAGCAGCCAGTTTGACAACGAAAGGTCCCAAAATGGAGTCGAAGCCCAAAATCAGCCATGATTGTATTGAATGGCGGAACAGGCTTGATGGGCTGTATGGTCCACTGCTCCTATTTCTTGAGTTCTTGTGCCCCACGAAGAGTAATTTGATAATGACTAGATAATCTGTATTAATGATATTAGCTGAGGAATAAATATTGGATAGGACCCTTGGATGGACTCCCCTGACCTTCAAAATAGTGCGATGGGATCTTTTACAGCCATCCGAGAGGGCACATGAGACCTTGGTTTATGTTTCTTCCAAAAGACAAATAAAAAGAATAAAGTTATTTTTAAAAAGAACTATGTTGAGAGATAAATCTTCACCACACTAAACCCTGTTCACCACACTGGTCTTGGTCCTCACTTTCAAGTAGGTCTTGATCCTGCCCACCAATTTTGCTCTGGCCTCTTCTTTTCACTTCTCACGTTTGGCTACAAAGGACTTCCTGGACATGTAGAGCTTTTCCATTTAATTTATCCAGGTATTATAGGCTGTTCCTCAATATACACGCGTGTGCGTTTTACCTCCAACTGTGCACTGAAGCATATTGTCTCTGTTTTGAACATCTTTAAACCTTTCTATACCATTCTTCATCTCTGACCTTCCCTCCGATAGTTTTCAGCAACATGCTTTCCTTGGCCTGACATGATAATAGTCAACAGGAGGGAGCTGGAAAAGCAGGGAAGCTAAGGGAGGAAATTCCAGAATATGGCTTAAGGTGGCTCAAAGAACAGCATCTTATGAAGCGGAAAGTGGGTCAGTGTTGGCAGAACAAAGGGACATGGGGCCACAGAATGACTTGAAAGTGAAGATGAGATGGGGGACACGTTGCTCATGGAGTTTGGTCAGGGCAGATTGTGATGTGGAAGCAGTCAAAATATTCCGAATGACTTGTAGCTGATGGATATGATAAATAAGGAAGTAAAGCTTTGGAGAAACCCTGTTGAAGTGTTTAAAATGTAATTTATGTTTTTAGTGGCGAAGGGGAAGAGAGAGAGGCTGGCAGTATGGTGAAAGTGAAAAATGATCCTGTTGAGGAATTTGGATATGGAAGAAGAAGATGGCATTAAACATACATTAAGATTCCTTAATAGCTATAGCTTAATACCTATTTCACAGGAGGATTTTCATGCAGTTCTCGTCTTTAGTGTCCATTATTTAGAATAATAGACAACCTTGACATATTCTGGACCTTGGTTAAGTGTGGATTATTGAAATAAAATTGAAATAAAGAAATAAATTATTTCAATTGCATCTGCATTTCTGATAAGAGGAGGATTGCCTTATCAGCCTGCAAAAACAGGTAAAGCACAGAGTCCAAGATTTAGGTTAACCAAAAGTCAAAGTTAAGACGATGTAAACAATTTTACATTCCAATTCTTTGGGCAGATCTGTGATGCATTCAAAGATGACCGCAAACCGAAAATGGTTGAAAATGGCAGTGGGTTGCCCAGCAACACCACATTGTTCACCTGTACCTTCGACATGGCTCCTACATGTTTTGCTTTTTAAAAAGTTTTTAAAACTCAATCTCACCTGTGCGACATGAAACAAAGGCCAAGGCCATGGGCTGATTTGATATAGAGTAACAGACCCCAAGTCTTGGTTCTGCTCCCTTTTGATGATGCAGAGTTGCTACCCTATTGATGGCTCATATCCTTTGGATTTTCAGGTTTTTCTTTCCAGGCTTTGCTGGCTGGTGAAAACCGAAAATCCTTAGACCTCAGCCTAGCCGGGTTGTGCTCAAGTGCTATATTGACCCAGAGTGACTGAAGCAGACTCATCACCTTGGCAGTGAGCCTTCTGCATTCCAGCTCTAACAGTCAGCCAAGAGATGGCTGTCGTATGTCCCAATGAAGAGTGTGAAAATTGGGGGAGGCAAGTTGCACTTGGAGGGTCTCCAGTACTTCCTTGCAGCAGGCTTATAGGAGGTTATTGTCCTTGCAGCAGGTAGATAACATGTTGCTCAGTTGTATAAATAGCAGATTAAATGACTCAAACTGACCAAAGATGGGGGATAATGTTATATGTTGTAAATTTTTCAGTCTCTGTTTGCGTTTGCACTTACTGCTAACTTTGGCTCATATTTTTATTTTATTCATTCTCCACCTATTTTAAAGTATTCTTTCTCCATGGCCATACCTCTGCCAATACTTTTGAATCTTGGGTATCTGGTGTTAATAGGATCCACGCCAGATGGTGAAGTCAAAACTAAGACATAGAGCCTTTCCTTGCTGAGAGAGTTTATTGACTTTGTTCCGTGTCAACACTCCTCACCTCCACCCAGTATCCCAGTTATCCCCTATTTATATGTGTTGAAATATCCATCACCTGTTTCACTTAACAATGTAATTGACATTGACAAACCTTAACAATGTGATTTAGAAGACATTGACATCTGGAAGTGAGTGAGATTAGGTTATCTTCCAATTTCTCATCCTGACTGCCACCTTGCTTTTGCTGGCTCGACTGAGATTGTAAATTCTTCATGTAAGGAATAACTTTTAGAAGGGTAAGTCTTTAATAACAGGATATGCTGTACAAAAAAGGCTAATTAATCATCTCTGGATCTTAGTTGATGCTAGCCTAAGCGTTATCAGTAATGTGATTCATCTGTAAGTTATTACATTTTGCTTGCCACAGAGAAATTTCAGCTGTTACTTGCTAAAGTCTTTTGGAAATTGCAGGTTAGAACGAACACATTTTGAAGGACAGCTTCATCTTAATTTTATTTGTAACCAAGCTAATGGGCCACTTTTATCAAAACACTGAGCAAACTTTCCCTAATTTGTTTTGAGGATATAAGATTAGCGGTAGTAATTACATGTGGCAGTTGTGTCCATTTAGTAATTTGCACTATTGCCCTCGTAGCTCATTGCACAAAGATTATTGGTTTACACACGGAATAGAACAGCTTGACATTTATTACAACAGCATCTTTGATATCTTATTTTAAAAACTGTAGACTAATTATGTATAATCAAATGATTCAAAGGACAGATCTGCCAACAACAACAATTACCTTTATTCAATGCCTTCAACTTAGAAAAGTGCCCCAAGGTGCTTCACAGGAGTGTAATCAGACAAAAGTTTACAAAATTGCCTTCTTTCCATTTGCTTTATAATATGCTTCTGATTGCGCTTTTTATATATCACGTTCGCATCTACTCCAATAGCCTTTTTCTGGGGTTGGTATTAGTTCCCTAGCAAATAGTTGACCGTCCGTACTTACCAGAACCCTTCACAAATTGACCTAACCTTCTATGTTCTTTGAATTATCTTTATGCCCCTTTAATTAAATCAGTTTTGACTTATTGCTTTGTCATGAAATGTTGCAGAATTTGTAGAAATGTCTGAAAGTGACGTCGGCCATATTTGCGCATGTATACGCTTCGAAGTTTGAACATCTGTCATATACTCAGCTAGTGACACAAATGCTGGTGTTTAGCCCTTAGTGTAGGAAAAGTGATTTAAATAAATGGGCTTAGTAGTGTATTGTCCCTTTTTAAAACAATTCCAGCTGTAATGATCAGATTTAGCCTTTACCCATAAATGATATTCTATCTTTCTGTGCAAAGCCAAACTTGAGGCCCAATTATCTAGATCGTGTATTGTCCATTTGACTGTTGCACTGCAAGAACTGGAATTGTTTTAATTCAACATTGCTCCGGGCCCTGAAAATTAACATGGAGATTTGAAATTTGGATTCAGTTCATTGATGTCTGTGATTAAATGTCATTTTGAGAATTTTAGGGTGTAACAACATGCTTTTTTGGACACTAGGAGGTACAGTACTTGATATTCAGTGTAGCTCAGGAAACTCAAACATACTTAAGTGCCAAACTGAATTCTTCTTTTAAAAAAAAATCTTATTCTGTCTCATTATGTGCTTATCCATCTACCTATGTTGAATATATAGATTTTGCTTTCAGCATACTGCGGATTATTCTAACCTCTTAATTTATTGTAGTTTCCTCTACGACAACACTTGTTTTGAGAGTTATCTCTGATAGAAAGTTTTTGCACCCTACTTCTACTTGTAATATCTTGCATATGCTCTTGCCCTGAGTAAGATTTATAATGGAAATTTGAAAATAAATCAATCTTCTTTTAATAAAACTCATCTATATATTTTATTCAGCTACTTTAAAATAAAAGCATCTCATTCAAGGAGCGTTTTTAAGTGAGTACTTTAAAAGCCATTGTAGTGTTCCACCCCACCCGCACCTCAAAAAGTTAATTTTTTTGGTAGATTTGAATCACAACACTGGTATGTCAGCAAATAATTGTACTGTCTCTTCAAACTGTACATATTTTATAGTATGAATATAAAATGTTGTATAATCTATAATATGATCAGCAAACAATGCATAATTAGTTGCTTATCATTTATGTGAATATTTACAATAGATAAAACAAATCTTTATTCTTTTTAGGAGAGCATTGCTGGTTGAACTTGTGTGTGCATCCTGGTTATTGACTCACTAATCTTCACTCTCATTCTGCTTACATCGAAAAATATATTTTGCTAAACTGTGAAAATTAATTGATACCATGATGTGGAAGAAGAATGGCATTACCATGTAGATGTGGGATTAGGAGTTTGGCCATTCATCTGTCGAAGGTTTGACAACTTGCGGTCCTGCTCGTTACAGCCAGTTAATAATGTAAGCTAGTCCCATGTGGCGGAGACTATAATTACATGCTACAATTGCCTATGCGTGTTTATCTTCTGCATTATTTAATATTACAACTTCCCTGATGAGCACCGGTCTCCTCTTCACCCTGCTGCTGTTCAAATCCTTCTGTGGATTTTGATTGGTTTTTAACTTATGTTTATAATACCTGCCCTCAAAACGTTTTTGTCAATAGGCGTCCAGCCTGCGAATAGCTTTCTGCTGACAGTTAACCTGCTCTGGAGGGCTAAAGAGCACTGAAGAAGTTCCAGCTATAATATTTCAATTTGATGAACAGCTAGATAAGACGACACTTTTCAAAATTTTAATTCAATTTATATGAAGTATTTGACTGCACACAACATCACTTAATTTAAAGGAACAACAAAAACAAGTACAGTGAACAGGTACTGGATGTAATCTTAAGATGTGCGTGATTTCACAGTGACAGCTACCATTTCCTGGTGTGTGACTTGGTGAGCGTTCGTTTTTCTTGTATAAGACTGTTTTACAACTTCGTTTTACAGCACAGTAAAGGAATCTTGCACGAACTATAGAAATGACAGATATGCTGCAGCTTCCAGCTGTACAGATTTCATCTTCAGGCAATGGCACTGTGGCTTGGTCAAGATCCTCAACTCCAACGCTTCGAAGGAAGCGTTTCAAAATGAAACGTTGGAAGAATGTTCAGAGTGAGAAAGAACAAATGGTGAACAATATTTACTGTGGTCCGATAACCAAAGAGTACCTACAGCTTCCTTCTATTGAAATCACTCCATCAAGTGATGAGGATACTCCTTGGTCAAATTGTTCCACGCCAAGTGCTTCGCCACGCCGCAAACGTTTCCTGTTGAAGAAATGGTTGAAAATTCGTGAGAAAGGTGAAGCAAGTGAGACCAGGTAGATATTGAACATAGAACTGAGAAATGAACAGATAATGTGAAGTGCTGAAAAGTAGAAATCTGTCATGAAAATGTTAACACCAAAAAAACCTTGTCATTTCTTAGAACATGTAGCAACTAGATGACTATCTGCTTTCTTAGTGACTGCTAACTAGGTTTTAAGTTAAAAAGAACTAGACCATAAGATGAGTGCTGTTTATCATTTACTTGCCTTTACAGAGAAATTACATATGACTCATGAGGTGTGGCCTGTATGTTTCCATTTTTGATACAATATAGTTATCTAAATCTTCCCATCAGTCATTTGCATGTTTGTAAGTAAATATCCAACCACAGGAGTTTACAGTAATTTAATGGAGAGCACATATCTCTCTCTAACTAAATTGTGATGAATTTTTTTTTCCTGAAATGACCTTGAACTTTACTGCTTGGTACTGGTTACAAAAATCACAAAGATTTTAGCAATCTTTAATAGGCCTACTGGAGAGTGAAACTATCTGGCCAGTGGAATAATCTTTACTTGTATTGCTCATACTTATCTACTAATGATCTTGCAGTTGCTCCAAAATAGATTATTTTAGCCTTACTACCAAGAGGGATAATATATATTTAGAAAGGTGGTGGGAATGAGAAAATGGAAGCATGTAAAAGAAAATTAAAATTAAAAGTCACAAGTTACTACATAGTTAGCATTGATCAATGACATTGGAGGGAGTCAAGCCTGTACGCAAAGTTCTTGGAAGAACCAAGACTATCATAAATCATATTATATGTGGAAATAGATAGCCCCTTAATTTGGTGCTTTCAGACCTGTATAATTTATAGAAGTAACAATTCTTAGAAAAAATGTAGTGCTGTCTGTGAGTCTGTTTTGTACCTTGCAAATAGTCTTACATCATAAGACTGTTGACTAGACACCATTTTCCATGTAAACAGCTTGGTTAAGATAACAAGCTTTCAAGTATCGTAAGTATCTGGATTGCACTCTCTGTGTGGAAGCATTTAGTGGAATTATTAAACGTTTTAGCATGTGTTTTGGGGGCTGACTAATCAAGATGTTAAGTACAAAACTTATCAAAATAACCTTCATCCAAGTGAATTTAAGATAGAAGTTAATTTTAGGAACAAGGCTAGTTTTTTTTTTGGAAATTGCTTACAGAGCTGAGCCATGTTTCCTTTAATGTCTAAATAACTGATCAATTTATGTGTTGCAGGATGTTGTGTAACATTTTCTGTTGACTCCTTACTCTTGTCTGATTTGGTCTCTGGCTTTGACACAAGTGCAAGTGAGGACGGTTAGAATTTCTATAAGAAACAGGTCATTTATGCTAAAAATGTTTGTTTAATGAAGATGAATTGTAGAGTGAGAAAAAGTTAACCTTTAACCTGTTAAGCAGTTCTTTAACTTTAGCAGTAGCGTTATTCTTTCAGAATTGTAATGCCATTGCCTGAACAGCGAATATTGAGCTTAATTCAGCACATGGGTTTGTTATTGCTTTTCAACGATTTAAAGTCTGGCTCCTCTGAAAATTAATATTCACCTACCATGTGAAGCGAGAAATGGAGATGTAACATGAGATTTTGCATGTAGCAGTCTACCAAAAGTAGCTATTAACCTGATAGTGTAATACTACTCATAAGTACAAAAAGTGACCAAAAGGCTAATGGAATCGTCACAGACGCTTTAAAGGTGTTTCCCCAAATTTGGCCATGAATAATGTATTTATATGTGAGTGTGCATATTTCACCCTTGGAAGGAGTAATTCATTGAAAAAAATAAGCCAGCAGTAAAGCCTTTTTAGGTTAATTTATTTCACACTATTGCTCTGGAAGTTACCTAAGAAAAGTAAAATTACACACACACAAGGATTAGTTACAAATGAAGATCAAACAGTACTTATAAACATGAATCAAGTTTAGCCCATATTTGATGCAGGCCTCATATGTTTTAAAGTTGAGATGTTTGCATTATCTAAAGTGAAGATCTTGAGGTTGTAGAGTTGACTTTGCAGCTGTGATATCTTCCACTGTTGAATTGCCAGAGGTTGCTTTAACAGGTGAGCTTAGTAAGTGGAATCAGGATTACAGGGAGGAGAAAAGTTTCCTTTCTTCCCTGGTTCTGCAGGAGCGACACTTTCAAAACTGCACAGTAAATTACAGCTGACCACTAACTGTCTTTGATAAAAGCAAAAAACTGCGGATGCTGGAAATCCAAAACAAAAACAAAAATACCTGGAAAAACTCAGCAGGTCTGGCAGCATCTGCGGAGAGGAACACAGTTAACGTTTCGAGTCTGTATGACTCTTCAACAGAACTAAGTAAAAATAGAAAAGAGGTGAAATATAAGCTGGTTTAAGGGGAGAGGGGGTGGTAAAGCTGGATAGAGGGCCAGTGATAGGTGGAGGTAACCAAAAGATATCATAGACAAAAGGACAAAGAGGTGTTGAAGGTGGTGATATTGTCAAGGAATGTGCTAATTAAGGGTAGAAAGCAGGACAAGCAAGATAGCCCTAGTTGGGGTGGGGTGGGGTGAAGGAATCGAAATAGGCTAAAAGGTAGAGATAAAACAATGGATGGAAATACATTTAAAAATAATGGAAATAGGTGGGAAAAGAAAAATCTAAATAAATTATTGGAAAAAAAAGAGGGGGGGATCGGAAAGGGGGTGGGGATGGAGGAGAGAGTTCATGATCTAAAATTGTTGAACTCTACATTCAGTCCGGAAGGCTGTAAAGTGCCTAGTCGGAAGATGAGGTGCTGTTCCTCCAGTTTGCGTTGAGCTTCACTGGAACAATGCAGCAGACCAAGGACGGACATGTGGGCATGAGAACGAACTGTCTTTGGATGCCTTTCTCTGTCTGTCCCTGGGTTGAAGCTGTTTTAAGATGGTTCTGCAAGATGGATTTCCCAGCTTCCTGCCCTTTTCAATGCGTCTTGCAGGTAAACCAAGATGACCATCGTTAAATTACCTGTACAAG
The DNA here is from genome assembly GCF_964194155.1 of Cetorhinus maximus. NCBI lineage: Eukaryota > Metazoa > Chordata > Chondrichthyes > Lamniformes > Cetorhinidae > Cetorhinus > Cetorhinus maximus. The sequence continues at coordinate 205,379,697 of NC_135880.1, read as the reverse complement.
AATGCCCAGTCACTTCCCATGTAAGGCAAGTGGTAATTTCATTAGTTATCCAAAGTTTCCTTACCCCCTGTAGTGACCAAAAGGGTCAAGCTTGTTCACACCTTGTAGCGGCTTATCAGTTAGTATCTTTGCGTTTGGAGGAAAAGCCATCAAATCAATTTGTTTCTGTTTGCTCTTTTAGAATACTCATTGAATTTTAAATGTACCTGCCTGAGGATGTCTCCTCTTTGTCTAGTTGAAGGAGTTCCAATCTGAATCCACAGGGAGAAAGCCATGTGACTCTCAGGATCCATTTTGGAAACAGTTTTTAAACTCAGCCCAAGGTTTACAAAATATTTTTTCTAAATAATTGTAATATCATAACTGTGCACGGTAAAAGAATGCTGGCTCTTATGTTAAGGGCACTGGAATACAAAGTGCAGAAGTGATGCTTCAGTTGTACAGAGCCTTGGTCAGACCCCATCTGGAGTACTATATTCAGTTTTGGACACCGTATTTCAGGAAAGATATATTGACCTTGGAGGAGGCAGAGGGCAGATTTACCAAAATAATACCAAGGTTTAAAGGGTCATGTTCTGAGGACATTTGGCTTGTAGAGAAGGTTGAAAGGTGGTTTAATTGAAGTAATTAAAATAATAAAAAGGACCCTCTGATGGAGGAGTCTTAAAACTAGAGCTAGTCCATTCAGGAGTGAAATAATGAAGCACCTCTTCACACGAAAGGTAGTTGAAATCTGGAATTCTTTCTCACACACACACCCCTCCCCCCCCCCCAAAAAAAAAGCTGTGAATGCTGGATCGTTTGAAATGATCATGAGGTTGCTAGACTTCTATCGGGTAAAAGTATCAAGGAATATAGGTCAAAACAGATCAGCCATAATCTAATAAGAGTGACAGAACGGACTCAAAGGGCCTTGACTCCTGTTGTTGTGTCCACCTTGTTCTTATTGTAATAGTACCTGTACTTAAATAATGCTTAATCAGGTTGAAATGGCTTTAAATAAGAGTAAGAAAGCACTTTGATTCTAATAATCATTTTGGTACTGTGATGAAGACAGTATGATAAAAATAACTGAGATTGTGCAGGACTTTAGAATAGTCAGCTTTAAAGCTGTCAGAAGCTTTCTAGAAAAGTTATACACAAGATAAGTGATTTGTTGCACTGTGACATATATCGCATATAATGTGATTTGCTGCCTGAGTGCTGTAGTCATGTTACTGATTTTGACTTGCCCTCATTATGTAACAGTGAGTTGAGGAAACTAAAATGAGTTTTAAAGGAAATATGAGAGTTGTAGAAAGGTGAACAGTACATTCCAGAGTGGGCCAATGAAAATTTGGTAATGTGCATATTGATAAGGATTATAAACCAGGTAGGCCTGTTAAGAGTAAAATAGGCTGCAATAGAGGATCAGGAATTGACAGGTGCTCAAATCTGTTCCCTTTTATTTGCTTTCTTTATCTCCATTCTTTTTCTTTTGTCTTTGATATTCATTTATGCAATAACATGTATTCATTTTTTGAGCCTCATCTGGGGCTTAAGACTGAAAATAGTCAGAGGGTCTGAGCATTTAGACCTCGTTCTAGCTTTCCTCCCATCAGCAACCCCAGCTGCTTAATGGGTAAAATAAAACATATTTTAAAGAGCTTGGAGATGCTCCAACAGCAGTGTCTCAGCTCAGTGTGGGGACAACAAAGTAAAACATAAAGCTTGCTCTAGGTGTTGACAGGATCCCAAGAAACTTATCTCTCGGTTTTCGTTATCCCAATTCTACTTAACCCTAGTTTTGTTTTCCAATTTGCTGATTTTTTTTGCTTTCTGTCCTGAAGACGCAGATTTATGCTGGGTGTGGTCCTGTGGGTGCTGGCTGCATTGGCACTTTGCATTCTTAATGTTTGATCCAAGACAATAATTGTTACAATGATAATCAACTTTAGAGGATCATAGAAGTAATCCCTGGTACTATTAGTGAATTATGATGAGGTACTGGACCATATCTATTTTCTTCACAAAATCACAGAATTGTTACAACACAGAAAGAGGCCATTTGGCACATTGTATCTGCACCAGCTTTCTAAATGAGCAATTCAATTAGTGCAATTCTCCTGCCTTATCCCCAAAACCCTGCACATTCTTCCTTGTCAGTTAACAGTCTAATTCCCTTTTGAATGCTTTAATTAAACCTGCCCCCTCCACACTCTCAGGCAGTGCATTCAAGACCCCAACCACTCACTGTGTGAAAAAGTTTTTCCTCGTGTCACATTTGCTTCCTTTACCAATTACTTTAAATCTGATTCCTCTCATTCTGATCTTTTTGTGAGTGGGAACAGTTTCTCACCATCTACTCGGTCCAGACTCCTTATGATCTTGAATTTCTCTATCAGACCTCCTCTCAGCTTTCTTTTCTCCAAGGAAAAGAGTCCCAACTTCTCCAATCTCTCTTCATAACTGAAGCTTCTCATCCCTGGAACCATTCCCAAGAACCTTATCTGCACTCCCTTCAATGCTTTCAGTCCTTCCTAAAGTGCAGCACCCAGAACTGGATGCAATATTCCAGCTAAGGCGAAACCAGTGTCTCTTATATAAGTTCAACATACCCTCCTTGCTCTTATACTTTATGCCCCTATTAATAAAGTCTAGGATGTGCTTTATTAATGACGCTGTCAACCTGACTGGCCACCTTCAATGACTTATGCACATATACACCCTTGTTTCTCTGCTCCTGCACCCCCTTTAGAATTATCCCCTTTATTTTATTTTTCCTCTCCATGCTCTTCCTACCAAAATGAATCACTTCAAGTTTCTCTGCATTGAACTTCTCTGCATCTTCCACCTGCCCGTTCATTCTACCAACTCATCTATGTCCTTTTGAAGTTCTACACTATCCCCAGCACAGTTTACAATGCTTCCAAGTTTTATATCATATGCAAACTTTGAAACTGTGCCTTTTAAACCAAGGTCCAGGTCGTCAATACGCATCGGGAAAACCAAGGGCCCTAAAACTGACCCCCGAGGAACTCCTCCAGCTTGAAAAACATCCATTAACCACTCTTCTCTGTTTCCTATTATTCAGTCAATTTTGTATCCTGTGGGACAGTTTGTCTATGTAGACATTCTTAATGTTTGATCCAAGGCAATAATTTCTACAACGATAATCAACTTTAGGGGATCATAGAAGTAATCCCTGCTACTATTAGTGAATGGTGATGAGGTACTGGACTATATCTATTTTCTTCACAGAATCACAGAATTGTTACAGCACAAAAAGAGGCCATTTGGCACATCGTATCTGCACCAGCTGCTACTGCCCTTTTTATTCTATGAGCTATAACTTTGCTTGCAAGCCTGTTGTGAGGCACTGTATCTAATGCCTTTGGAAGTCCATGTACACCACATCAACAGAATTGCCCTCATCAACCCTCTTCAAAAAAAATAGTTAAACAGGACTTTCCCTTAAGAAATCCATGTTGGCTTTCTTTAATTAACCCACATTTGTCCATGTGGCTATTAATTTTGTCACCATCCAAGTCACCATCCTGACTTGGAAATATATCACCGTTCCTTCACTGTCGCTGGGTCAAAATCCTGGAACTCCCTCCCTAACAGCACTGTGGGTGTACCTACACCACATGGACTGCAGTGGATCAAAAGGCAGCTCACTACCTTCTCAAGCAACTAGGGATGGGCAATAAATGCTGGCCCAGCCAGCGAAGCCCACATCCTGTGAATGAATAAAAAGAAAGAATTATTGTTTCTAGAAGTTTCCCCATGACTGAAGTTAAACTGACTGACCTGTATTTGCTGGGCTTATCTTTATACCTTTTTCGAATAAGGCCGCTTGTTCTGGTCCCTCTGCTCACTGAACTCTCACCCCTTGTTCCGGCCCTTCTGCTCACTGAACTCCCACTGTTTTTCTGGCCCCTCTGCTCAAGGCACTGAGACCAATTGTATTACTTCTGTCTGTGGTTTACATCAGGAAGCTGCACAAAGTTGTGGATTGAGCTTGGTACCTTCTTAGCCTCTACAATCCAGCTTTGCTTGGCAATCTACCTTCATTGCCTAATTTAATAAGTGAAACTTTGAAAAGTAATGCAGATCCTCCATCTCAAGTCCGCAGATCTGTACCTGAGGCTGTGAATGCATTGCTAATTTGGGCCAGGTGATGGACGTTTTTGGGCTGTTGAATCATATCCTAAATTGACTGAGTTATGAATGACTAATTGCATATGAAGCTGTACAGTCAATGGAGAGGATTCTTTACTCCCACCTGGCTGTTCTAGAGTCTGAGAGATGAAAAGGTTGTGCCAATAAACAGCACCATTTAGTTTTTGCCTTTAATTAGATTTTTCTTGGCTGGCGCCTTTCTAAATATACTGTTCCAAATACACATACTGTGTGCAGTAAACAGATATTTTGAAATATTAATGGAATAAAAATGTTTTGCATTTTTTATATTCTGCCTAATCTAGTTTATTATTGTGATTTTATAAATACCTCAAATGGGCATCACAAAGGAAATTGATTACAATGCAGCATGGCACTAATTATTTTTGTTATGTAGATTTTTATAAGATTGTCTGCACTTGATTACAGCTCAGCATTGTTTTTAGCAATTGATTACTTTGCAACAAAAGTGGTGCTCCTTAGCCACTCACACATTTTGTGCACCATATTAGAACTGGTAAATATAAGATGGTGACTGAGAAGGTAAATCATTCTACAATTCAAGGTTTATAGCTTACAGCTGAGTAGCACTGTTTTGTGATGAGGTAAGCATTTCCTCTCCCATTGCATGAAAAGAATGGCTTTGCTGGTACTTTGGCGCAAAATGCTGTAAAGTTTATCTGACTACAGAATGCTAGCGCTGGATATATCACAAATATCCTAACTAGACACCTACCCCGATTTTTTGTTTTTTTAAAAATAGAATGCTCTGGCTTATCGCACTTAATGTTGGTGTAACAAGGAGCAATATTGCATTTTTATATTGGTAACTTAATTAGTGCTGATACAAAGAAAACAAAATACCTGTTGAATATTTTATAAGTTAGAGATTCAATACTCCCTCGAGGTATCAATGACCACTTTGCACCTTGACACCGTCTCAGTTTAATAAGCAACAATAGTTGAAAGCAATCTAGATCAGGGGAGAGGGAGGAAGAGGCTAGATCTAGGTGGCAATTAAATATATTTGGTAATATATTTGGCATACCGCTTATGAATTTTCTGCGACAATATTTGTGGTTTTCTTAATGAATTAACAAGCAAATTAGCCAAAATAAGCAGAGGCTTAGTTTCTTCCTTATGGACTCAATCATTTTAAAACTGCCAGTACTCCATAGCGAAAATTAATTACCTTCCATTTCTGTATACCACACAGTTGCCTGTCCATCTTGCCAGCCATCAAATGGCTGTCAACTGCTCGAACATTTTGTCACTTGCCTTCAGAATTTATTTTGTACCTCCACATTGGATTGCTTTTCACTTCATTACATCTACTGCTTCTCCTTAGTTATAGGTTGGCAAATGTCTAAAATTAATTTTGCAACATTATAAATACTAAGCTGTATTTGACCCTAAATGCAGGAACATATGCATTAAGTTTGCAGGGCAATTCAGTTTGGATCTGCTGGTCAGAATTTCTGAATCACTCACTAAGTTGAAGGGAGGTGAATAAATTGTGTGGATTGCTAGTTTGATCCATTTAGTCCATGGGTTATACATTTGACACCATTGTTTTAATATCAATTCTTAATCAATTGTGGCCATCAGAGTAAGGTGCATCCCAGAAGGGAAACTAAATAATAAATCAAGACCTGAATCTTGCTTCATGGCAACATAGCATCTCCTTGCACTTGCCCCAACAGTCTCAATAGTATAGAAGTCTTGTGTGGTCTCCTGGTTGATGGATTGGTGAAGAGGGCACCTGAATGGGGTACAAGGGGAAATTATTTTTTTGTACACGACACTTGGGGGATAGAATTTCCATTTATTAATTAGCAATTCTAGCCCAATTTGCACCCAAAATAGCAGCCATTTTGTAAAGTATATTTTCCTCCATGTTTGTGTCTAGCCATACACAAAATCTGCCATGAACCAGCATAATTGGTGCTTAATAATGTAACTTTTAAAATTGCTTTAAAATATGTTCCTTTATAAATTTAAGAACCGTAACTTAGTAAAGTTTGATTTAGTACAGATAAAAATGGGTTTAGCGCAAAAAATAGTAATTTTAAACAATGTGAATCCACCACCTGGAGTAATGCGATTTTAAATGACATAAAATGACTTTTAGAAAGTATCCAAATCTGTTTTCTAGCTGTATTGGGTTGCAGTAGTCAGTTCCTTACTAAACTGAAAAAAGGGAATCATTCAAAATGCACCTGTTAGTATCCAAAAGATCCAGGTTAATTTTTGCAACCTCCACAAAGGCCTGCAGATGAGCACAATGGCAGAAATCAGTTTTTTTTTGTTTTGAGGCTGCTTGTAGCGCATTGCTTTTAAAAATAGCACAAAAGGTCATGGAAACTTGAGTTGCATTGAATGCAATTTGTACATAAAATTCTGCAATCTTTTGTGGCAATTATGCCGATTATTGAGAGAATTGTGGCGAAAACTCAGCACAGAAACTGTAACGCTTCTTGCATTGTATAAATATTCCAGCCAAGCCAACTCAAAGGGCTAGTAAACGAGGCATCTGCTCCAACCAGTGCTGGACAAAGGCAGAGCTATTGGGATTCTTCTCTCCCACACTGTGATAATGGTTTTACAGTTACATGCTCAAAACACAATGGGTTGTAACAAGGTTAGCCGAATAGCTTGACCTGAAACCACCCTGTCACATGACCGAGACTTGAACTATTTGAATTCCTTTAATTTTACAGCTTTTGAATTTTGTCTTCAGTTGTGGTTTAACCTCAAAAGAGAAAACCGGACTCCAGGCTAGAGGCATGTCTTTGACTTCCATCTCTCTGAATCCGATCTCCAGAAAGAACCCTGTATTTTGCCTTCAGAGTGACCTGATACCCAGGTCATCGCTGCATCTTCAATGGACTTGCCCTACAACCGAGTTCCTCGGAATTCTGCCAGACAAAGCCACCCATAGGAACCTTCCTTGGACATTGATTCTGGACTCTGGACTCACGTGAAACCATAATTCTTATTTTTATCTGAAGCCCTTTCCTTCCCTTATTCCTCTTCTATTGTATGAATGCAAAAGAGGCGGACGTTGCAAAATCCCTTCCTGCGTTTTGTGTGTGTGGGGGGAAAAAAACTACCCCTCTTATTTTATCTTATCTCGAGTTTGCTGTGTGGTTATTAATAGAGGATCGGATCACTCCACAATGGAAATGTTGGGGAAAATACATTTATAACCGGGGAAATCAAAACTTAAAAACACCTTTCTGTTTACGGACGGGTAGTGAGTGGAGAAATCAGGGCTGTTTAAATTAACCCCCCTCCGTTCGTACGTAAGTCATCAATCAACTGTCAAAAACTACTATTCAAATTCACAAAGTCTTGTTCTGTTTCCTCTATTGTGACCCCTGCCCCAAATTAGGACTCCGAAATACATTAAAATTGATCAAGATACAAATCAGTACCGTCACTTACTAGAATAGCTGTTACCAGATATGAAAAATCATGATACAGCAGTAAAAAAAAAGGCGAAAGGTTTTTATGAATATATAATCCAGATTATAATGACCAATGTAAAATGAAAAACACTCATGAACTCTATTTACTGGCCAAGATATGAAGGAGTTGCAATCTTGCATGTTTATCAATGTAGTTATTACCCGCAACTAGCACATCCCATCATTCAGTGTAAAGAAGGTTTTGTGCAAATCCTTTGGTGTAAACCATGTGAAAGATTTTCCACAGCAGAAAACAAAATATAGGTAATTCCCCTCATCAGTGAATGAGTTTTATCTGGAATTGAGTTTCAGGCAATTATAATAACTCAAATAGGGAAACATCATCATAGAATCCTACAAAACAGAAGCTGAGTGTTTGGGAGAGAGAAGCAGCATCACTTCATCTGTTAAATTTAGTTGAACACAATGTTGTGTCAGTTAATAATCTTATTTTTTTTAATTCTTTGTGAGGGGTTGTGAGTGTTGCTTACTAGGCCAGCATTTATTGCCCATCCCTAATTGCCCTTGAGAAGGTGGTGGTGAGCTGCCTTCTTGAACCACTGCAGTCTATGTGGTGTAGCTACACCCAGTGTTGTTAGGAAGGGAGTTCCAGGATTTTGATCCAGCGACAGTGAGGGAACGGCGATATATTTCCAATTTGAGATGGTGAATGGCTTGGAGGGGAACTTCCAGGTGGTGGTGTTCCCATGTGTCTGCTGCCCTTGTCTTTCTAGATGGTAGCGGTCGTGGGTTTGGAAGCTGCTGCCTGAAGAGCCCTGGTGAGTTCCTGCAGTATACCTTGTAGATGGTACACACTGCTGCCACTGTGCAGGTGGTGGAGGAGTGAATGTTTGTAGATGGGATGCCAATCAAGCAAGCTGCTTTGTCCTGGATGGTGTCAAACTTCTTCGGTGTTGCTGGAGCTGCACTCATCCAGGCAAGTGTGGAGTATTCTATCACACTCTTGACTTGTACCTTGTAGATGGTGGACAGGCTTTGCAGAGTCAGGAGGTGAGTTACTCGCCACAGGATTCCTAGCTTCTGACCTGTTGTTGTAGCCACATTATTTATAGGGCTAGTCCAGTTCAGTTTCTGGCCAATGATAACCCCTCCAGGATGTTGATAGTGGGGGATTCAGTGATGGTAAGGCCATTGAATGTCATGGGATGACAGTTGGATTCTCTCTGGTTGGAAATGGCGATTGCCTGGCACGAATGTTACTTGCCATTTGCACATGCACTTCTTCAGAGCCTGAGGAGTTGCGAATGGTACTGAACATTGTGCAATCATCAGCGAACTTCCCCACTTCTGACCTTATGACGGTAGGAAGGTCATTAATGAAACAGCAGAAAATGGTTGGGCCCAGGACACTACCCTGAGGAAGTCCTGCAGTGACATCCTGGAACTGAGATGATTGACCTCCAACAGCCACAAACGTCTTTCTTTGTGTTAGGTATGATTCCAACCAGTGGAGAGTTGTCCCCCGATTCCTGTTGACTCCAGTTTTGCTAGGGCCCCTTGATGCCACACTCAGTCAAATGCTACCTTGATGTCAAGTGCAGTCACTTTCACCTCACCTCAGGAGTTCAGCTCTTTTGTCCATGTTTGAACCAAGGCTGTAATGAGGTCAGGAGTTGAGTAGCCCTGGTGGAATCCAAATGGAGCCTCAGTGAGCAGGTTATTGCTGAGCAAGTGCCACTTGATAGTACTGTTGATGACCCCTTCCATCACTTTACTGATTATCAAGAGTAGACTGATGAGGCTGTAATTGGCCGGGTCGGTCTTGTCCTGCTATTTGTGGATAGAATATTCCTGGGCAATTTTCCACATTGCTGGGTAGATGCCAGTGTTGTAGCTGTACTGGAACAGCTTGGCTAGGGGCTTGGCAAGTTCTGGAGTGCTATTGCCAGAATATTATCAGGGCCCATAGCCTTTGTGGTTTCCAGTGGCTTCAGTTGTTTCTTGATATAATGTGGAGTGAATAGAATTGGCTGAAGATTGGCATCTGTGATGCTGAGATGGATCATCCACTCAGCATTTCTCGCCTCGCCCTCCAGTGAGTTGTTTAATTGTCCACCACCGTTCGTATCTTGATCTGGCAGGATTGCAGAACTTAGAGCTGATCTGTTGGTTATGGAATTGCTTAGCTCTGTCTATCGCTTGCTACTTCTGCTATTTGACATGCAAGTAGTCCTATGTTGTAGCTTCATCAGGTTGATACCTCACTTAATGGTAGATTGGGATATATGCCAGGCCATGAGGTCACAGATTGTGGTTGAGTACAATTCTGCTGCTGCTGTTGGCCCACAGCGTCTCATAGTTGCCCAGATGCATTTACGGCAGGCAGGTTGGTGAGGATGAGGTCAAGTATATTTTTGCCTCTTGTTGGTTCCCTCACCACCTGCCACAGACCCAGCTTAGCAGCTATGTCCTCTAGGACTCAGCCCGCTTGGTCTGTAGAGTCACTCTTGGTGATGGGCATTGAAGTTCCCCACTCACAGTACATTCTGTGGCCTTGCCACGCTCAGTGCTTTGTCAAAGTGGTGTTCAACATGGAGGAGTACTGATTCATCAGCTGAGGTGGGGGTGGGGTAGGGTGGTGGATGGGGTTGGTGGCAGTATGTGATAATCAGAAGGAGGTTTCCTTGTTCACGCTTGACCTGATGCCATGAGACTCCCTGTGGTCCAGAGTTGATGTTGAGGACTCCCAGGGCAACACCCTCCCGACTATATCACTGTGCCGCCACCTCTGCTGGGCCTGTCCTGCCAGTGGGACAGGACACACCCAGGGATGGTGATGGTAGTGTCTGGGACATTACCTGTCAGTTATGATTCTGTGAATATGGCTATGGGTGGAATTTTCAGGCCCGCCTGCCTCCGGGATCACCTAGACTCACCGGACCCATGGACCTTTGGCCAAATCTCCCACAGTGGGTCCCGCCACGATGGGGCCAGAAAATCCTGGCCTATGTCAGACTGTTGCTTGACTAGTCTGTGGGACAGCTCACCCAATTTTGGCACAAGCCCCCAGATGTTGGTGAGGAGGAATTTGCAGGGTTGACAGATCTGAGTTTGCCATTATTATTTCTGGTGCCTAGGCAAATGCCGGGTGGTCCGTCCGGTTTCTGATTGTTTACTGATGTTTTAGCGGTTTGATACAATGGAATGGCTTGGAGAGGGCATGGGACTAGGGTCACCTGTAGGCTAGACCAGGTAAGGATGGCAGATTTCCTTCCCCAAAGGATATTAGTGAACCAGATGGTTTACAAAATTCAACAATCGTTTCACTTTTTAATTCCAGATTTTTATTGAATTCAAATTCCACCATTTGACGTGGCGGGATTTGAATCGGGGTACCCAGAGCTTTACCCTGGGCCTCTGGATTACTAGTTCACTGACAGTACCTCTACACCACTGCATCGCCTTATCTGCATGCATCTGAAGTCTGGTTCCAGGGTGGAAGTCTTACTTTAGAATCAGATCTAAAACTAATCCTTGTATTCCATTAAATTACTGACATATAACTTATTTTCTGGTCTCCCTTGCCAAATGATGTTAAAGGTTCCCTCAACTCTGGTGGTATCTCCCTCTCTTTCAAATCTGCCATCATCACCCCATTTCCCCAAGAAACCCACTCTTGACCGTCTGTCCTTATAAACCCCCTCTTCCATCTCCAACCTGTCTTTCCTCTCCAAAGCCCTTGAATGGGTTGCTGCCTTCCAAATTTGTGCCCATCTTTGTCACAACTCCATGGTTGAATCTCCAAATAGGTTTCCATCCTAGCCGCAGCATTGAAACAGATCTTAAAAACACATGATATCCTATATTATTGTAACCGTATGAAATGTTCCTCCTCGTCTTTTTCTACCTATCTGTCGTCTTTCACATGGCTGTCCACACCATCCGCCTCCCAATGCTCTCTGTCATCTAGCTGAATGGGATGGGTGGAGGGGTGGAACTTTATCTGCAGGGCATGGAGGTGGGTGGGAGCAGAACGGTGTGGGGGCAGTGGGTGACCATGGGGGGGAAAGGGTGGGGGGCACAGAGCTTGGCATGGAATGTGGAGGCGTGAGGCTTGTTGTGGGGGCCATGGGTGTGGCTGGGGAACATGAGGTGGTATGGGGAGTGTGTGGGGTGGCGAGGGGGTATGATGCCTAGGGGGCCTTTTGTATTTTTATTTTAACCGGGATGAAGTTCACTGCGCCAAGGTGGGCCTTTAACAGCTCACCTTTGAACCTGGCAGCTGCTGTGGCTGTCTCCAAACCTTTTCCCAGGTCGGCTGGCTCAACTCCAGCCCGCACCTGACTGGCCAGCAATGAAGCTCTCGCCTTTGCGGGCGCTTTCTCCCGTGGCGGGTGGGCAGAGCTGGGAATTTTTCCGACTCCCGCTCCCCGCTTCGAGGATGAAAGGCCAGGCCAATGTGTCCAATTCTGGACACTGTTCTTAAGGAAAGATACAAAAAAAATTATGAGAATGGTTCCAGAAATGAAGGACTTAAGTTACTTGGGTAGATTGGAGAAACCGGGACTGTTCCCCTTAGAGAAGATGGAAAGGAGGTGTGAAAGAAGTGTTCAAAATTATAAGGGGGTCTAGACACAGTGGATAGGGATAAACTGATCCCAATGTTGGACGGTTCAGAGGACATGGATTTAAGTTGGTTAACAAAAGAATCAACAGCGACATGGAGAAAATCTTATTCAGCTAGTGGTTAGGATCTGAAATGCATGACTGAGAGTGTGGTGGAGGCAGATTAAATCGTTGCTCTCAGAAGGAAATTGGATAATTACCTGAAGAGAGAGAATCTGGAGGGCTATGGGGAAAGGATGTGGGAGTGGGACTAACTGAGTTGCTCTTGCAGAGAGGTGGCACGGACATGATAGACTCAATGGCCTCCACCTGTGCTATAAGCATTCTGTGAGTGCGACTGCCCTCTTGTGGGGATCGTCATTTATCAGTCGTAGCCAGAGAACCAGCTACAATTACTTTTCTTCCCCATCTCTAGCGTCCCCAAGGATCTGCCCTTGCCCCCCTCCTATTTCTGACCTACACACCGTCCCCAGTGACTTAATTTGAATACACATCAAATTCAAAGGCAGAACTTTTACAGACTTGACCTGCAGGGAGTGAGTTGGTCAGAAAGCCTCAGTGAATCCCCAATTCTTGATTTCCCTCATAGACTGTGGCGATTTCACTTGGGGTGTGCCACTGATGTCACTAATTGGTTCTTGCTTGGAGGCTTACCTAATTGACAGGATGTTGATCGTTGGGGCAAAGAGCAGGGCTCGATGGAATAGGCTTCGATGGAATAGGCTTCCAATCCCAGGTGGGTATCCGAAGCCTGGGGAGGGGAGATTGAAGGCCCAATCTTGGAGGCTTCTCGATCATGCATCTGGATCCAAGAGATAAGTGTGAAGGCATTTAGTTCCACAAAGTCTTCACCTAGATGGAGCTGCCGGGTTCAGGAAACCTGATCTACACAGTTGAAGTTGAAAAGCTGAAATAATAATGACACTTGCAGCTGCATTATCACACTTATGTACTTAAAGTTCTAACCCCTACTTGGATTGGGTTGGTTGCCTGCCCACATTCTGACCTCAGATAAAGCTGGAGATGGGCAGGCTTGGGTCAGGAAATGTATTTTTGAGACTTTAAAATCCTCATCCCACCCCACCCGCCTCTTCTGTTTAGCTTAAAATTCAGTCCAAATGTAGGCCGATGACACCCAGCTCTACCTTGCCACCACCTCTCTGAACCATTTACTGCCTCTGATTTGTCATGCTGCTTGTCTAGCATCCAGTATTAAATGAGCAGGGCTTTTCTTCAATTAAATATTGGGAATACCAAAGCAATATTTTAGTTCTCTGCCACCAATTCCATCTCTCTTTCTGGTCGTTGATGTGGAATCAAGCTGTGTTCTCATTTATGCGTTTTATTTCAACCTAAGCTGAACTTGTCACCGTATATTCCCTTCTTCACCATGACTGCCCTCTGCCCTTGTAATACCGTCCATGTCCACTCTTGCCTCAGCCCATCTGTTGTTGAAACCTTCGTCCACGCATTTGTTACTTTCAGACTCAACTATTCGATACTCTACTTGCCAGTGTCTCATCTTCACCCCCCCCCCCCCATAAATTTGAGCTCATTTATGGCAGACACCTTAACTTGCACCAAGGCTCCTCTTTCAGTTATCCTTGTGTTCGCTCATCTACAATGGCTCCTGGAATAACAACCCCTCAAGTTTAAACTTCTTACCTGTGTTCAAACTCACCCAAGGCCTTGACTTTCCCCATCTCTGTGAACTCATTCTGCCCTCTTCTTTTAATTCTATCCTCTTGTGTCTCCTGGATTTGCTTTGCTGCAAGCCCCAAGCTTTATAATGCTCTCCCTGCACCTCTCTGCCTCTCTACTTCGCTTTCCACCTTTTAAGACACTTCTTAAAACCTACCTCTTTGACCAAGCTTTTGGTCGTCTGACCTAAATCTCCTCATGTGGGTTGGTATCATATTTTGTTTTGTATTGCTCCTGTGAAGCACTTTGAGATGTTTCATTATGTTAATGGCGCTATGTAAATGTAAGTTGTCCAGCACAGAAAAAAATTGTGGTAGCTGCAGCCAGTTACTATGTGCTTGAGCTGACAGTGATGACTCTGGTGACTCCTAGCATTCCAGATTTTGGCTTCTGAGACAAATACTCCAGGTAGAAAATATTGGAGGTATTTAAAATCTAGGAAATGTTGCTGTCTAAGCAACTGTTTGCTTGTAAATGTTGTAATTCTTTATATTATGCTAAAAACCTCATTTCCAGTTTTAAATGAGCTTGGCCTCAGCTGTGATGTTCACTGTGACAAAATAACAACAACATTGTAAAAGGATTATATTTTAACAGATATAGTATCATTGCTGTAGAATTGGCTTCATAAACCATGATAAATAAGCCACAGTCAGAATCCCAGGATAATTGCAGCTTGGAATTGCTTAGACACATTTGTTTTTCTTTAATAATGGTGACTGCCGCATGTCATTGCTCACAGTAATTATAAGGATGTTCATTTTTACAAAGGCAGGGACATTATGCAATTAACACAACGTGTAAGTGGAACTATATCCAATGCAGATGGTGTGAATGGATGCAATTTGAGGTCTGGCTAATTCTATTTAGATATATTCTGAGATCAACAAGGGGATAATTGTTTCTCTGTAGATTAGCCCTAAAATTCAATGAGTGGAGTAAATGCTGACATAAGTACTGAGATTCACCTGCCTCCAACTTCTTCAGCTGACCCCAGCAAGGTTCATGGGGTCAGGAGAGGCAATGAATTGCAGGCCTCTTACCAGATTGACCAGAAATGCTGGTGGAAGCTTAGCAGGGTAAGGGGAGGATGCCAGTTTTTGGATTCCCATCTTTCGTGTTCAAACCTGTATCCCTGACTGAATCCTTGAGTAGGCCTCGCCCCAGCCCTCATTCAGCACTTTTGGCACAATACCCCTCATTAAATCTCAGCCGCAGAAAATTGATTCATGCTTGCTCTAATCAATTTTCGTGTAGTGATGTATGTTGTATTTAAATTTCAGCAAGGATGCTCGTGTCCAGAAGATTTTGTAAGCATGAAAACATAATGCACTCTGAAAGCCCGAAACATGTGACCTGATTCTGGTAGCAGACAATTTATGTGCTGGTTTCTGCGACTTGCAGTGTTTCTTGCTTTAGCAACACACAGGCAACAAGACATCCCTTTCACTGGTGAGAAAGGTGAACTGCTAGGCTCTTTGCTTAAAATAGAATGATGATCTTTTAAGGTCAACAATGCCTAAATTAAAAAACCAAGTCCAATGTGCACAGTCACAGACATAATTAAAACATCAAAGCTCCACAGAACTAAAATCCATCTTTTTTCATCTATTATCATAATGTCTGCTGGGATCACTGTCCAAATATTGCATAAATACAATTTTTTAGATTTCTAGAATTTATTTAAGGAGATATAGGAGCTATTAAATATGTCATAGTCATAGAGCCATAGAGGCCTACAGCACAGAAAAAGGCCCATTGAGTCTGTGCCGGCCAAACCTAACTATTCTATTCCTATTTTCCAGCACTAGGCCCATAGCCTTGTATGCCATGGCATCACAAGTGCACATCCAAATAGTTCTTAAATGTTATGAGGGTTTCTGCCTCTACCACCCTTTCAGTCAGTGAGTTCCAGATTCCCACCTCCCTTTTAGTGAAAAAATTCTTCCTCACATCCCCTCTAAACCTCCTGCCCCTCACCTATGCCCCTTGGTTATTGATCCCTCCACCAAGGGGAAAAGTTCCTTCCTGTCTACCCTATCTATGCCCCTCATAATTTTATACTCCTCAATCATGTCCCCCTCAATCTCCTCTGCTCAGGGAAAATAACCCCAGTCTATCCAATCTCTCCTCATAACTAAAACTCTCCAGCCCAGGCAACATCCTGGTAAATCTCCTCTGCACTCTCTCTAGTGCAATCACACCCTACCTATATTGCGGATTCCAGAACTGCACGCAATACTCTAGCTGTGGCCTAACCAGCGTTTTATACAGTTCCAGCATAACCTCCCTGCTCTTATACTCTATGCCTTGGCTAATAAACGGAAGTATCCCATATGCCTTCTTAACCACTTTATCCCCCTGTCCCGCTACCTTAAGGGACTGGTGGACATGCACACCAAGTTCCCTCTGATCCTTGGTACTGCCCAGGGTCCTACTATTCATTGTGTATTCCGTTCCTTGTTTGTCCTGCCCAAGTGCATCACCTCACATTTGTCCAGATTAAATTCCATTTGCCACTGATCAGCCCATCTGACCAAGCCCGTCTATATCCTCCTGTAATCTAAGGCTATCCTCCTCGCTGTTTACCACCCCACCAATCTTCAGTAATCTGCGAACTTACTGCTCAACCCTCCTACATTCAAGTCTAAATTATTTATATATACCACAAACAGCAAGGGACCCAACACCGATCCCTGTGGAACCCCACTGGACACAAGCATCCGGTCACAACAACACCCCTCGACCATCACCCTCTGCTTCCTGCCACTCAGCCAATTCTGGATCCAATTTGCCAAATTGCCTTGGATACCATGGGCTCTTGCCTTCGTTATCAATCTCCCATGCGGGATATTATCAAAAGCTTTGCTGAAGCCCAAGTAGACTACATCAAATGCATTGCCCTCATCTACATGCCTGGTCACCTCTTCGAAAAATTCAATCAAATTGGTTAGACATGACTTCCCCCTAACCATGTTGACTGTCCTTGATCAATCTGTGCCTATGCTAATATTTTACTTATGAAAATAAATGGTTTCTGTTTTCATGTATGAGTGTTTTAGGTTCTGTAGATAGAATTTGAGTAATTTTAAATTTAGACCCACCAATTGTGGTAACTGGGGGTATAGTCCCTCCCTTCTATCAATTGGGGGTCACATGATATACTGTGGGGGCTCCGACCAGTTGGTTTTTAGCGTGGGCAATTCTGGGGGGGCGGAGCTTCCTCACGAGCACCTGGTCGAGCGTGAATGCACCTGAAAGCCTCTCTGCAAAAAAGTTTAACTGTCTTTTGACAAAACTTGTCTGCTCCGTCTAGTCATCACAATTGGTGACGAGGGTAAAATCAGCTCTGACTCTGCACCTTGCCCGAGAATTTTTTTAAAAAGCTACTCACCAGTAATGCCACTCTTCATCAGAATTGATCCATATGAAGACTGGAGCCAGCATGTAGAGCACCTTGGATTTTACTTCATAGCAAACGAGATTAACATGGAAGAAAAGCAGAAAGCGATCCTCTTAAGTACATGTGGCAGTAAAACATACAACCTCCAAAAAAAACTGCCAGCCCGAGTGCGCCCAATTCAAAGTCCTATAATGAATTAGTGGACCTCGTGAAAACACACTTCCAGCTGAAGCTATCCGTAATAATGAAGCATTTTAAAGTTAATTCAAGAGTTAGGGCCCCAGGGGAGTCCATCGCGACCCATGTTGCGAATCTCAAGCTGTTAACAGAACGCTGCAACTTTGGGGGAGACACATTAAAAGCTATGTTGTGGGACTGATTAGTTTGTAGAGTTAAGGATGACACAATACAGTGCCGTTTACACGCTATTGTGACACAGCTGATGGTAAAGGCTGAGTTCAAATCCCAGAGGGAAACTTGAAACATCTGTCATAATCCATTTTTGCAATTTGTAATTTTGAGATGTAGACTTTGAATTAAGTAGGAATAAGACCACCAAGTCTCGTGGTTTTTATATAACACTAAATTGAACATTTATTAATTTAACAACAAATTAAACACATGCACATGGCTACAGATTACTACTATAATAACTTTTTAACAAATCTCCAAATTAATCACCCCCGGGTAAATCTCCACTAAGGCAACAGTAACCCATAGACTTTAAATAGACACCAAGCAAAGCACATTTTACCTTACAAATTCCAAATGAGGTTCCTTTGCAAGTTGGTTGGAGGCATACGGGTTGGTTAGGTCTTAAATGCCTCTCCCTTACACACGCAAACTCCTTTCTTTATATACCTAGCTTCCTCTTTGAATGTTAATTTTCCATTATATCACTAGGTCTTTTGAACTTCAGCTATTCTAACAATAAAACTCATTTCATAGCACCAATTTTATTAATAAGCTGAAAAAATAAACACATTGTTTGGCTTCTTCTAGCTAGGTGCAAGATTTTACCCGCAGTCTTGAATGTTTTATTTAACAAATGCAAATGAACTCTTTACGTTACCGTTCACCCAATTAACATCTCAAAACTACTATGCATCAAAGCACCCAGACTAGCTGGCTTTAATCCAATTAAGACACAGACACACACCTAGACACAGACCCCCACTAGCATTCTATTTTTAAAAAAAATTCCAATAACATTATACACAATATTTCTTCATGACAGCCCTGAGGTTGGCATTGACTTTAAGCGTGCCCTAGTAGTCTCCCTTGCCACGGAAAGTGCTGCAAGAGACTTGCGGGCTTTGCAACACATTGAAAATGGGGGCGTATTCATGTTGGGTGGGAACTGCCATTGAGCATGGTGCAAAAGACAGACCTGCAGAATCGAAGCACGATTCAATGTCCAATGTGAAAAACATTAAAAAGCCTAGCAGAAACGGTTCAGCAGCGATTTCAAGACAAAGTGGCTATAGATGTGTGGGTGACCATGGACCTGTAAATTCAAAGAGGCAGAATGCCATTACTGTAATAAGAAAGGTCATGTGGTTACCCAATACCAGACAAAGTTGAAGCAGCCTGCAAAACAGCAAACAAACATGATAGAAGTAACAGGTACAACAACAGCTGAAGTTGCTGCTCCTGACCTTTGCTCCTTATATAATGTGACTGCTGTGAAGACCGAGCTTATTACTGTAACATTTCAAGTTAATGAGAAGCCACTGAAAATGAAAGTGGGCCTCGGCCACGGCAATACTCTTTCAGGTACCTTAATGAAGGAAGAGAGCCAATAAACCCGGAGCGAATAACCGCTAAATTAAGACCAAACATGGGAGAATTCATTCAGGTAAAGGGCATCCCCACAGTCCCAGTCTCTTACAAGCAACAGACAGCCCAGCTGCCAGTAATAACTGTGAAAGGTGAAGGACCCAGTATTTTAGGCCGAGACTGGCTACAGAAGATCAAACTCAACTGGTCTGAGATATTTCACCTAAAATCAGATGGAGTTCCAGAACTTCTGAGAAAATACAACATGGTTTTTCAGGATGAGCTAGGGAAGTTAAAAGGCACGCAGGCCACAGGCGACACCTCGCTTCTTTAAGGCAAGACCTATGCCTTAGACATTGAAAGAAAAGGTTGATGTGGAGCTTTGCTGTTTAGAAAAGCTGTGCATTATCCAACCTGTTCAGTTCTTGGAAGGGGCTGCACCCATAGTTCCAGTGGTTAAGCCTGACCGCACCATACGTATCTGTGGAGATTATAAATTGACCATAAATAAGGCAATCAAACTAAACAAATACCCAATTCCAAGAATAGATGACTTATATGCCAAACTGGCTGGAGGCAAGTCCTGTATAAAACTAGACATGAGCCACCAGCAACTAGAGCTGAATAGCACACCGAGGGAGTATGTAACTATTAACACGCACAGGGTTTCTATCAGTACACCCGTCTACCCTTCAGGGTCTCATCGGTGTGCGCTATCTTCCAGAGAACAATGGAGAGCCTTTTGCAAGGACTCCCACGAGTAATTGTGTACCTAGATGCTGTCTTCATCGTGGGGTTAACCGAGACAGAGCACTTGACCAACCTGGAGGAGGTGCTAAGGAGGTTCATGGAAGCTGGTGTACAGTTAAAGAAGGAAAAGTGAACATGTCAAGCAGCAGAAGTGATTTGCCTAGGCCATAGGATGGATGCCATGGGACTGCACCCAGTAAACGATAAAGTGTAGGCAATAAAAGATGCACCATCACCATCCAATGTAACAGAACTCAAGTCCTTCCTGAGCATGGTCAATTACTATAGCTACTTCTTACCAAACCTATCAACTGTGTTGGCACCATTACACTTTTTACTAAAAAAAGATCCACCAGTGGTCTTTGGGGTCACAACAGGAAAAAGCCTTTGTGAAAGCAAAGGAATTGTTGCATTCATCATGTCTATTGGTAAACTACGACTTGCCGAAAGAGCTGGTATTAACGTGTGATGCTTCTCCCTACAGGTGGGAGCTGTGTTATTCCATAAAATGGAAAATGGGCATGAAAGGCCCATTGGCTATGTCTCGGCAATCCTCTCCATAGCTGAGAAGGGTTATTCCCAGCTAGAAAAAGAAGGTTTATCGGTGGTATGCAGGGTGAAAAAATTCCACCAGTACCTGTATGGTCGCCATTTCACCATTGTGTCAGATCATAAACCATTAAGGGGTTTATTCAGCGAGGACAAAGCCACCCCACCAATAGCATCAGCAAGGATACGACAATGGGCTCTGACATTAGCTACATACAAGTATACTTTTATGTACTGTCCTGGCCTACACATTGCAAATGCAAATGCACTCAGTCATCTCCCATTGCCAGACAGTATTGTGCATACTCCTGTTCTGCAGGAATTAGTGCTATTATTGAATTTCTTAGATTCTTCGCCTATGTGTGCGAAATTAGAAATTGGATGAACAGAGATCCAACATTATCGAAAGTCAGAGACTTTGTCTTTGCCAAACTAGGCTGTATCTGAAGAATTGAGACCATTCCATGTCAGACAGACAGAATTGAGCAGCTCAGGCTGGATTTTGTTCTTGAGGTCAAGAATGGTGGCCCCACTGCAAGGCAGAGAACCGCTCTTGACAAAACTCCATAGCAGCCATCCAGGCATATCAAAAATGAAAATGCTTGCGCAAAGCTATGTATGATGGCTGGGCATTGATGCAGTCTCCACTGTCAGCAATAACAGAAGTTGCCTGTTCCGGCTCCCCTGCATCTGTGGGAATGGCCCGGTCGACCCTGGGTTCGATTACATATCGATTATGTAGGACTGTTCTTGGGTGCCATGTTCTTGTTAATTGTAGATGCACATTCCAAATGGATGGGTGTACATGAAGTCAAGCTGCCAATGTCAAATGCAACTTTCGAGAAGCTACATCACAATTTCAGCATACATGGCATGAAATCACCTGAAATTGTTGTTTCGGTTAATGGCACCGCTTTTGCCAGCACACTCTCAGTTTCAGAAATTTATGGATCTGAATGGATTTTGACTTACTAAAACAGCCTCTTACCATCCCTCATCGAATGACCTAGCTGAGAGGGCAGTACAAGCTTTTAATTCTGGCATAAAAAGGCTTTCGGAAGGCAGTCTGGAATCTCGACTTGCGCGGTTTCTTTTCAGTCATCGTACAACTCCACATTCGACTACGGGTTCAACACCATTGGAGCTATTAATGAAACGCTATCTGTGTACACGTTTACATCTGTGTTTCCAAACATAGATGGGAAGGTGGCACAGAACAAGAGTAATCAGAAGTTTAACCATGACATACGCTGTAAAGCTTGCACTTTCAGCGTAGTTGACACAGTATATGTATAGAATTTCCGTACAGGACCCTGTTGGGCTCCTGGAACCATTGTTTCAGAGACTGGTCCACTATCTTACCAAGTACAAGTGGGAGATAGAATACTCCGAAAGCATGTAGATCATATTCGTGCCAGAGAGACATTCTAACAATCAACTGATCCACCTGTGATTAACATCGAAACGTCAATTCCTGAGGTATCTGATCGACCTAGAATAGACATGCCAAATGTCTCTGAAGAGTTGTCAGATCATGAACTGCCATGTTCCAATGATGTGCCTTATACTGCAGTTCTAGACCTTGTCGATGTCGTTCAGGAACCTCCGGTGGTAGAGCTATGCCACTCTCGCCGTATAAGAGCGCCTCAGAGACTTGATTTATAATCACCTGAAATTGTATATATGTTTGTTGGATTGTTCATATGTTTTCCTGTAAATAGAAATTGTAAAAAAGCTAAAGGGGGAGGAAATATGGTAACTGGGGGTATAGTCCCTCCCTTCTATCACGTGATCTAGGGGGCCACGTGATGTACTGTGGGGGCTCAGACCAGTGAGCTTTTAGCACGGGTAAATCCAGGGGGGTGGGTGTGAAAGCACCTGAAAATCCCTATAATAAATATAATAAAGTTGAACTGTTTCTGGATGAAACCTGCCTGCTCCGTCGAATCATCACATAAATTGAACCTATATTTATTTTATAGCTGATTTTCAGAAGCAAATTTTCAACTCCTGAAAGGGTACAAAACTGAAATGATAAACAGGCCTGTATATCATTTCTGGCATGTAATATTGATGCGTCATAAATTAGACCTAATTACATTGTCAGCTTTCAAATTGAAAAATGCATCTTTCCTCCAAATCAGAATGCAGTGGGCTCAAGTCCCGCTCCAAACTTGAGCACAAGATCTTGTATGTATAGTTTAAAAAGAACCTTCCATTTATTTGGTGTCTTTTGGGACCTAGAATGTTCCAAAGAGATTTACAGCCAATTAAGAATTTTTTGAATTGTAGTCACTGTAGGAAAAGGCCTAAGATAATTTCAGTTTGTTTAATGGGCCCAGGAGAAGCAAGAATGCACTCACAAATGCATCTTACCCGCAACAGGGAAGTTCAAGGCTTTCCTTGTGGACTTAACCTGCCGGCTGGCTGCTTAAACCACTGACTTCCTGTTCTCCGCAACTGGCTGTGTTGGGGTGTCTGATGCCTGCAGCTCGTTGGCTTATTTAAAAAGGCCTGAAACCCAAATGGACCTTGGCTCGCGTGGATATTGAGTGATTTTGGCAAAAGTAGAAATTCCCTTGATATGATTTGAGATATGCGGTGCCTGCAAAGGTATATTTTCTAGCATTTGCTGTTGACTAATCAGACCCTGGAATACTAGTTAATTTTCCTTCCCTAGCCCCCAGGATGGCTGAGGCCAATAGTTTGCAGTTGGTAAAGTGATCTAGTACTGGATCAAATGCCCTCTCTAAAATAGAATGACTTCTCCTATCTTAAGTTGATGATTGCGGCCCATGTCCCTCTACAATCCATGGATTTTGCCTTTTAGGTGCTGATTGGCATGACTGAATTGCTTTGGGTCAGATGAGGAGAAAGATTTTCCACATTATAGCATACTTTTACTAGGTTGGCAATCTAAAAAATCTCAACAAGGAACTCCTCCAAAAAGATTTGTTTGTCTCATGTTACCACAGTACTTCCGAAGTCCATTGCCATGACAATGGAGTAGGCAAGGCAGCCTTGTGTAACCACATAGAACTTCTCATGCATTTTTGAGCATGAATGCCTTTTCAGTTGATTGCTTGGATACCAGCTTCCTCAAAGACAAGTTTTGCATCTTTTATAACAGAGAATTAAATGTTAATCCATTACAAGCCATTTTAATTGCAATATTATACATTCTTCGAAGTCTCTGAACCTTCCCCCACCCTTTTTGAAAAAAACTCTCCTCCTCCAATTCTCTTTCCTTAGGGCACCCACCAGCCCTTTGCCAGAGTGTTTATTTGTGACATGTGAGGTTAGACACTGAATATTCGCAGGCAATGTGACCTTGGGGTTGGATTGTATGGCATGCATCATGGCTGGGTTGAATCCTGCCTCACTTGATGTCCTCAAAGGTATGTTTCCTAACAAGATCTTCAGGACAACAATAAGACACAATACTGTGGATTTTTTTCTTTCCTGAGAGGACTAAAATCAATCGTAGCAGCTCTGCCACTATTACTGAGCTCAGCTAACGCGTCACAGACTGTAAATCCTGGCATCTTCTGGTCTATATGGCCATTATTCACTGTTTTTCTAACTCTGCAGTCCGGGAACTATACTACGTTTTGAATATCTTTAAAATTTATGGGTAGAAATCCTGAAGCTCAGTAATTTTTGCTAAGGTTATCATGTGTATAAACTATAGAAAAACACTTTGTACTTATGCCAACTCATTTGTCAACATTAGTGAAGAGGAGAAATTATACCCTTATGATCTATGTGAACTGTTACATTCACAAATAAACAATGCATATGTGGCCCAGACACTTTCACAAACATTTTTGGAGTGCTTTTTTTTCCCTTTTGTGCTTGGTGTAAATAAATACATGGCTGAAACACAGAGAAAAATTGCATGGGGAGGATCATATGCTTATAATACAGATTACGCAATTTTCTTCCTTCCTTTAAATTAATAGATAGGAAATTGAGTGGACTGTGTTACAGATGGGTGATTGTCTCTCTGCCTTCACTCAGGAGGTTATTTACAGCAAGGTGGAAAAGAGGATATCTTGTACCAATGTCTTTCAAAGAATCACAATGGGACATGTAACAGCATTTGTAAACACATTGAATTTCTGTAATTACTTTGAGACAGATTCAAGTTTCCTCGTAATTCACTTATCTATTTTCTGATGGTGCTAAAGCAAATTACTTATTATTGCAGCTAATTTCAAGAAAATTGAGAGGCTTTCAAGAAGGTAAATCATTGATGTCAGGATGTTTTTTTTGCATGTGTTTTAGTCACGTATATAAGGCAGAAAATGTTTCTTTTAATTCTATCTGTGGATTTTGACCCTAGGCCAAGTTGTCAATACATGGCTCAGAGGGCATGACAGACCTGAGAGAAGGTCACAATACTGATCTAACCAGAAGTGTGTGAGGGTAACATGGCTGACAACCTGCTTATTTTCATTCAGTGGGAACAGCTTCCCCTTTATGATGGTACATCCTGATGACCTGAGTGTAGTATGGTGGGTCTGCACCAGAAAGTGATTGTTGTAGACAATTCCCAGGATGCAAAATGGGAACTGAGTGACTGTAGAATAAGTAGAATACTTGAATGTGATGGTGGCAAACCCATTTCTGTGAATGCACTTCTTATTTGCCGTAATGACTAAAGCAAACATTGAGGTTTCCACACTTGATTTTTAGTTCAGAAGCTAACCTTATCGACAAGACTCCCAGCACCATGACACTCCCTTTTTAAAAAAAAATTATATGTTTTGATAGATACAATGATTACATTTGGGAGTGATGGGGAAATGGATTACAACTCAAAGTTGAAATTTATGGTTCCTTAATGGTGGTATCATAAACCATATGCATGATATAGAATAAGGACAGAAAATGCTGGAAAAAGTCAGCAGGTCTCGCAGTGCCTTTGGAGAGGGGAACAGAGTAAACATTTTGAGTCCGTGTGACTCTTCAGAGCTCTGAAGGTCATATGTGGTTAAGATGAGTGTAGGACTCAGTGAATGCAACTTCTGGATTTAAGAGTTAATGAATAGTGCCTTACAGGCTTAATACTTAAACTATTCTAGTTACCCTTTCAAGTATTACCCATCTCATAGTGCTGTGAACTATCAAACAATAGGAAACCTGCGTAAGCTATGTTTGGTGTTACTGAATTCAGGTAATGAAACTGCTAGTGTCATACTTTTTCAACAGTAAAAACCTGTAGTGCTGCTTTTTAGCCTAGTCAAATCTGCTATTTTGTCTTAGATTGCCTAGGTTACCTACGTATTTTCTGCTCTTAAACAAATATTAATTCTCCATGTTATTTAGAACTTTTGGGTGCTGCATGAGAGGAGGGCGTTGGGGGTGGAAGGGGGCCACAGGAGAGAGGTATAAGATCAGAGACATGTTTCCTAGCTATATTTAGCTGGAGTGGAATCCTTTTAACATAAATTGTAACTATGAGTAATGCCTTTATACATTTGAAAATGTTGATTCCGTTGTCTCAAAAGTGATGATTCGGGTTCAAGCTATGTATGTAAAATTCACAAAACCTTTGAAGAATGTGGCAATTTCCTTAATGAAATATGCAGCATAATCAATATTGGTTTACAGAGATTATTAAGAAAAACATTTTCTGCTTTTATGAAACTTGAATATAGATTGGCAGTGTGTTACAAATCAGTTCTAGTACTCTAATGGATGGTGAAAATGAATCTGAAACAATGTCAATCAACGTTGTGATAGAATTACTGTTATAATTCAACTGCCCGTTGTTTATGTGGCACACTCTATACAGTGGTACTTTCTTTAAGGAAGTATTTAATTGGTTGTAAAGCATCTTGGGATGTCCTAAGGGTGTATAATGAATGCAAGTTCTCTTCCTTTTATTTCTTTCTCCCCTTGTGCAGAGCCAGGCAGCACAATAAAGGTAGTTTTCTCGGCCTCCCAAGTCCCAAAATTGTATTCTAAAGGTCTCTGATTTATATTAATGTATTTTTACCAGTGGGTAATTGGATAATAAGGAAACAAAGTGAGACAGATGTTATTTTGCATAAAAAGAAAAATCGCTTGAAGTATGTTGTCAATAAAATTTGAAACATTTGTAAGGAAATTAATTTTAAAGAACAATTTTGCAAGGGCATGGTAAATTAAAAAAGGGAATGAAATATAAAGGCTAGAAAATGGTAGAATAGCTTTGGGGGTAAATGCAGAATGAAATGTAAATCAGAGCTTTTATGTGACAAGAGTAAAGTGCAATCTAAATGTTTTGTTTGCTGACGTATAATCAAGGGGATTAGAGGGTGGTCTAAATGAACCTGTTGCACAGAATCCTGGGAAGTGTTGAAATTACACTGGAGAATGAAATATATAAGGGGGCAGAATCAAGAGATGGTAAACTCAGGCAGTGATAAAAAATACGCACAAATAGGATGATGATGATGTTCCATATTAAAAGCACAGATGGGAGAGGTTTCCTCTCCTTACTTACGTTTTATTTATAAGTTCATGAGGCAGAACTCTACTTTCAGATCCCTGCCAATGTTGCTGTCTGTTCTGCGTCCTCCTGTTAGTTGGGAGGAGTTTGGCCTGCATTCAGTGACTTCCGTGACAATAAGACAGTGCACCGCTTCAATTTTCCTCCTCCATTTTCAGACATTCCAACATTGCCTATACTACTCCATTTGGAAATATGGGTGGGCAGGAGCACTCTTTCCACAATTGTTCTAACTGATGCTTTATCACAGGCTGCAGGTGTGGTCCAAGTTGAAGTTTGGAAGATATCTGGTTTCGCTTCCAATGAGAATGAATGTCGGATAGAAATGAGGTAATGAAGCTAAATCTGGTGAACACATCCACCTAGAGAAAGCGAGCCTGAGTAAGATGATATCTTGAAACTCAAGCTCTGGACTTCTTGGTCATGAATCAAGTTCCCAATTAAATCTTTTAAATAATCCCCAGCCCCATATATAATTCTGATCAAAGGATAGAGTTCTGATATCTTGGCATTATTTTTGTTTATTAGCTTGCAGCTCTAACACTAACTCTGCCTTTGCCTTTCCTCACTTCCCACTCAATTTCCTATTCCCCATCAAAAGTCTATTCAAAACATTGGCATTAATAAATTCTCTGTGCCTGTGTTAATGACTGTGTTTAGTGACATGTAAAATAATGGGTGCTTATAACAATTGACCATCTTTACTTTACAAATTGTAATAAAATGGTCATGACATTAAGAGCCAATGGCGTTAGAGGCAAGGTAGAAGATTGGCTGTCTGGCAGGAGGCAGAGAGTGGGGATAAGGGGGTCCTTCTCAGGATGGCGGCCGGTGACTAGTGGAGTTCCGCAGGGGTCAGTGTTGGGACCACAACTTTTCACTTTATACATTAATGATCTAGATGAAGGAACTGAGGGCATCCTGGCTAAGTTTGCAGATGATACAAAGATAGGTGGAGGCGGGGAACCTACAGAATGATTTGGACAGGTTAGGAGAATGGGCAAAGAAGTGGCAGATGGAATACAACGTGGGGAAGTGTGAGGTCATGCACTTTGGTAGGAAGAATAGAGGCATAGATTATTTTCTAAATGGGGAGAGAATTCAGAAATCTGGAGTGCAAAGGAACTTGGGAGTCCTAGTCCAGGATTCTCTTAAGGTTAACTTGCAGGTTGACGCGGTAGTTAGGAAGGCAAATGCAATGTTGGCATTTATTTCGAGAGGACTAGAATATAAAAGCAGGGATGTGCTGCTGAGGCTTTATAAGGCTCTGGTCAGACCACATTTAGAATATTGTGAGCAATTTTGGGCCCCGTATCTCAGGAAGGATGTGCTGGCCCTGGAGAAGGTCCAGAGGAGGTTCACGAGAATGGTCCCAGGAATGAAAGGCTTAACATATGAGGAACATTTGAGGACTCTGGGTCTATACTCAATGGAGTTTAGAAGGATGAGGGGGGATCTGATTGAAACTTACAGAATACTGAAAGGCCTGGATAAAGTGGATGTGGGGAAGATGTTTCCATTAGTAGGAGAGACTAGGACCCGAGGGCACAGCCTCAGAGTAAAGGGAAGGCCTTTTAGAACAGAGATGAGGAGAAACTTCTTTAGCCAGAGAGTGGTGAATCTATGGAATTCATTGCCACAGAAGGCTGTGGAGGCCAGGTCATTGAGTGTATTTAAGACCGAGATAGATAGGTTCTTGATCAGTAAGGGGATCAAAGGTTATGGGGAGAAGGCGGGAGAATGGGGTTGAGAAACTTATCAGCCATGATTGAATGGCGGAGCAGACTCGATGGGCCGAATGGCCTAATTTCTGCTCCTATGTCTTATTGTCTTATGGACATATGGGGAATCATACATCCTCTGTTGGGAGCTATAAAGAATGTTAACCTTAAAAATATTGAGGAACTAAAGTATGTCATTATTCATCAGCTGTTTATCCCATAAGGTTACAGTTTAAACATCCCATATGTGGTCTCATGATTGTGTTGAACACATCACCAATGCCTACTTCAAATAATTACTTTTGTTTCTGTTAGTTTCCTCCACGAAGCATTATTAACAAACTCATCATATGAGCTCTGAAGAAGAGTCATACGGACTTGAAACGTGAACTCTGTTTCTCTCTCCGCATACGCTGCTAGACCTCATCATATCGGTTCCTGTCTCTGTCTGTTGCAAGAGGTTCCAGTTGAACACTTGAATAGATCGCTATGTGTTATTGAAATAGATATTAGTTACAGCAGGATTATATACATACACACACATATAAAATTCATTTTATAAAAAGCCATCTGGATTGATCCAGTAGATGGATCATGAAAATAGGGAGTTGTTTCCATGGCAAGAGGAAAATATTGGATGTTTCATTCTCATTAATTGGAACCCCTGTTGTGCATCCTGGGAATTGTGGCTTGATCTATAGATCAATCAGCCTGTGTCTTATCATTGAACTGGCCAGTACATTTCAATAGAAGGATGAGTTCCTGAATTAATTTATTTTAATATTAAAAAGAAAAGTTAAGTTAATTTTAGTATTTTTCCAGAGTTGAATTCAAATCCGTCTGGCACAACAGCGACACAAGCATAAAAATGAGGAATGATCTGTTGCTGTTTAACGAGGCTGTTGTGGACGGAGTTGATTGGTTTTATTGTTGTCCATGATCAAAATGTTTTAATGCGTGAGATTAGTGTGCTTTCTTACCCTCAGAGTTTTGTTCAAATTAAATGGTTCCAGCAGCAAGCTTTTGTGAATTAAAAAAAAAATTATTTATACTGTTAACAAGATCCAAGTTGGTTAGTGAAGTAGAAACCAAGACACAGAGATTTCCTTTATTGATAGTTTATTGACTTTGTTCAGTCTCATAGCTCCCTTCACACGCATCCAGTGTCCTAGATGTCCCCTATTTATATGCTATTTTTGAAACTAATAAAACAAAATAAACAAATAAACCAATTAAATTGACAGACCCTTAAAGGGGAATTGTAACAAAAGAAATGAACCATGGTTACGTATGGGCGAGCTCTGAGGCCGAGAGGGTGTCCCCTATTTGTGTTCTGAAAGTATTTAATTAAACAATGCCTTTCACCTGTGTATCCTAATAATATAGTTAACAATTACCACACACTTGTCCTGGAGGTTTAAATATGACCTCTCAGTTCATAGCACCCTCGCCTTTGAATCAGAGGGTTGTGGGTTCGTGTCCCACTCCCGGAAACCAAGAATTGTGATTGTACTCTAAAGAGTTGCAATCTGTGACTGTTGATAACTTGAAAGAATTTTTGAGGTGTCAGCTGTGGCTCAGTTCATAGCACCCTCGCCTTTGAATCAGAGGGTTGTGGGTTCATGTCCCACTCCCGGAAACCTGGAACTGTGAATGTACTCGAAAGAGTTACACACACTATTTCACACACACAAAGATTAGGTACAGATGTAGAAGAAAATACGATTACAATTTGGAATAATTTCAGTCTCCTTCATGGCAGGCCTGTAATTTCTTAGATGAATTGATGCTTTAACTGGATTGGAGGTTTTGTAAAAACAGAGGACTCTCAGAAAGATGTGAGGCTTCTTGGAGTCGAATTGCCAGGAAGATGGCTCTCAGGTGAACTTGAAGTGGAACAAGTTGGGGAGAGAATCCATTTCCCACTTTCAAAGTATAGCTGTATATTGTTGAAAAAGGAGAAATGTTGAAGCTTTACCTCTACACCTCTACCAGTTAGATTCCACTTGCAAACCAATCAGCACTTTCTTCGCGTACAGTATAAATTGTTGTTTTCCCCTTATATTGGTATTCTTGCGAAGTGTCCTGATGAGTGTGAGACGAAGAGCTTTGACATGTCTCTTTTCTTGGCAGTACTCAAGTTCTGTACTACCAAATGACTACTTGTATAACTGTATGTTACCTTGGCTGCATAGTTGTCTTGCAGTTGGTTCGATGGTGTTTCTGATGGTATTTGTTTCAGAACCGCTTCTGCTGTTATATTTTAAAAGCAGGTAACAGACATGGCTAACTTACCCATGTGGCTTTTAACATCGTCAGAGTTTCAGACAGCGGAAGGCGTTGGCTTAGTGGCATTGTCACTAGACTGGTAATCTGGAAATCCGGGGTAACACTCTGGGGACTCGGGTTCAAATCCCACCATGGCAGATGGTGGAATTTGAATCCAATAAAAATCTGGAATTAAGAAGTCTAATGATGACAGTGAAACCATTGCCGATTGTCATAAAAGCCCATCTGGTTCACTAATGTCCTTTAGGGAAGGATATCTGCCATCCTTACCTGGTCTGGCCCACATGTGACTCTTAAATGCCCCCTGAACATTGCTGGCCGAGCCAGTGACGCCCACATCCCATGAACAAATAAAAAAAACAGCCAAGGTGTTGGGATGAAGGAATCACGAAACAGTGAAAGGTCGATGAGATCCATTTCATATTCGCCTAACACCCGTTGAGTTTCGTTGTCTTTGTTGTCCATGGTCCTTTCTACATACTGCCAAGTCAAATTATATGCTACTGCCACCTTAAACAGCTTTAGGTGTCAATTTTTTAAACTATAGTTTTAAAGTCTGTAATATCTTCAATACCTGGGCATGATACAGGCGAAACATCATTATGCAAAGCTGTTGTCCTTGCATCTACTAGTAGAAGTTTCACAATGATGCCATACATGGAGATGCTTCAAGTTTCAAAGGAAACTTGATTCCCAGTGCATGCGCCAGCCTCACCAGCTGAACTCTATTTACTTAAAGGCCTGCGTTGATTTAATATTATTAATTTGAGGTGTCATGATACACATCAGGCATGACTTGCATAGACTTTAGGAATGCCATATCAGTTACTGAAGCTAGTTTAGGACTTCTCCAGCATTGGACCACTTAATTATGTCTCACTGGAGGCTAGATGCACTAGTTTTGAATTTACTGGCCTCTATATTGAATTTTATGCCAAGTTTCTACAGTAGCAACATGAACTTGAAATTAAATTTATATAATATTAACTTTGTATTGTAGTGAGACAAAATTCTCTCTGAATTTTGCTAATTATGGTTAACCTAATCTCCATAAGCAATTAATTCAATCTCAACAAGTTCTTTAAGATGTGAGGGTTCATCAGGAGGTGCTGTGAAGTTCTTTTTAATACCAAAAATCTATGCAGTACGTTTTCATCTTTGTAGGAATGCCAATAGCTTATGAAACATCTGGGTTGAAAAACTGATAAAAGCACTGACAACTTGAATGGGTAATATATTGATTGGCCGCTTCCACTTAACTGTACAAGTTGTTGCTGAAGTTCCCTGAGAAGATGCACCCCTTGTATTTTTCCACCGAATCTCAATGGCTCCTTGCTCCAGGACATTTATTGTTGAATATGTCAGAGTCTAAGGCAGTAGGAATTTGGTGATTCCAAACAAAAATTGGATGAGCAGAGTGGGAAAGAGAAAACATAAAATAAAACAGCAGTAAGACAAAACAGATATAGAGATGAGAAGCAAAGTTTGAGAAAGTAGTAATAAACATTATACTAGAGTCTGCAAATATTAGCAAACTCCCCATGCCTCTGACAAATATTGATGCAGTCATGAGCATCCCCTCCAAATTTTGTTGCACTCCCAGAAACCCCTGTAAATGTTGATACACTTCCGACTTCTTGCTGCACTTCCCAACGTTATGCCCAATTTTGATGCAGTTCTGGAAGTTCTCCATATTATGAAACACTCCTGAGGGACTCCAGAAAACATTGACATACTCCTACACTCCAGACCTTAATGCCATTGAGATAAAAATAACGCAGGGCATGTTTGGCTCTTCTCTGTCATCATCGCACTACCACCCCCACACACCCATTTCCCCTCCCCCCATGAACACATGATGTCCAAATGTCATGTGTTAGTTGCAGAAATATTTACAAAAGTAGAAGTGTCAATAATAGAGTTCTTTTATTTATATATTGAAAAATATAAAATAAAAACAGAAAATGCTGGTAAAACTCATCAGGTCTGTCGGCACCTGTAGAGAGAGAGACAGAGTTAACATTTTGAGTCCATATGACTCTTCTTCAGAGCTAAATAGAAATGAAAAATTAGAAAAATAAAAGCTTTTTATGAAGATTATGCTCTTTCAATCGAAGTCAGATGATATTTTGTCAGTGCTTTCTAAATGAAGTTAAGGCACATCAATTGATTTTCTTTTCATTATGGCGAGTGCAGTATAGCTAGAAAGTGGAGAACCAGATATTTCAGTTGCCTATAACATCTGGATTCAACTGACAAGAGAGCAGTTATGGCTGATGAAATCAATCCAGTCAAGTTCCGTTTCAAAGCATGCTGGTTGTCCAATTATCTTTGCCTCAATGACGTACCATTTCACGTAGACAGGTTTTTTTCAGAATGTCATGGAATGTGGATGTTTTCTATTTCATGATTGAAGACATTATTTGCCAGTGAGCTTTTAAATTTTGTTCCCAGTTGATGTCCAAATGTCATGTGTTAGTTGCAGAAATACTTATGAAAGCAGAAGTGTCAATAATAGAGTTTTATTTAACAAATATATTGAAAAATATAAAATAAAAGCAGAAAATGCTGGTAAAACACATCAGATCTGTAGGCATCCGTAGAGAGAGACAGAGTTAACGTTTTGAGTCCATATGACTCTTCAGAGCTAAAGAGAAATGAAAAATTAGAAATGAAAAATAGATTGCTGTTACGGCACATGCTGCACTCTCCTGAGAGGGCAGATAATAAACCTAGAGCTCCAAGTTCCTGTGTTTCAGCCAACAATGGGTAGCCTTTTGACATAAACATCCAGTAGGAAAATACTATTTACAATCTCTACAAAGCTCTTAAGAACCGCTTGTAAATAGATTTTAGTAACAACTTTATTATGCTGCTGACATGACAAAATTGAATCTTTGCCAGGAACTGGATGCCAGAGGCATATCCTGTGTATTGAATTGAAGTTTTTCCTTAAAGCTCAGAACTGAATGCAGTTTTCCGCTTAACATCTAAAGAATACATTATTCTAAAATGAGTAATAACCCTTGATAAAGGAACTACTTTCCTTGCATAGGGGTCTTTGTAACATTCTAAGAATTATGTTTTTGTTCAATACCTTCACTGTGGCATGTTATTATTTTAGAAGGGATGGCTTATTTCTACATTTTAGAAAATTAGCCCTTCAGGATTACTGTTATTGGCCATGTACACATCTACTTGAATTTCACAACCTTCAAGCAACTTAAAGTTATCTACGTCCCATGAATGAATGCAGCTCCTCAATGGGTTAGCTTGGCAGCACTACCCATCAGTTTGATGACTGCAAATGGTACAAAATTTATTTGACAAGTATACATTTCTATTTACAGCACCTCAGAACAGACCATTCTTCCATGACAATTACTCAAGTGCAGTATCCGAAGAACACTGTCCATTGCTTGAGCGTGATTTTTTTTCTGTTTCTCATACTGCCATCGTGGCCTGAGTAAAATTGCAGGTCAATGTTAAATAATTGACCAGTTTGCACCACTCCAAGTTTGGGTCATCATTGAGCAATGTAGGAAAAAGAGCAGTATGGAAGAAAACTTCATCCTGGTAGTCTTAACTGGATTCAAAAACACATCCGAGAAATGAAAGGGACAGTATCAACCCAACATAATATCTAGACTGTGATTCTTATATGTTTACTCTGTCTTGTACCTTAATGTTAGTTTGTTGGAAAATTTTGAATCTGGATAATCTTGAGAATGGTTATAATTTCATGAATGCAATTCAGTACAAAATTATAGCAGAAATTTCTTAAATTACACAGAATTACATAGAATATTTAGCACAGAAACAGGCCATTTAGCCCAAGCATTCATGCTAGTGTTTATTCTCCACATGGATCATGTCCCACCTCTTCATCGATACTGAATAATGTAAAAACAACTGGAAAATGCAGTACACATGGTTACACTGTCAGATCAACCTGATGC
This sequence comes from Cetorhinus maximus, assembly GCF_964194155.1. NCBI lineage: Eukaryota > Metazoa > Chordata > Chondrichthyes > Lamniformes > Cetorhinidae > Cetorhinus > Cetorhinus maximus. The sequence goes on along the minus strand of NC_135880.1, from coordinate 205,344,826 downwards.
CCTTTTCATGTAGGTGCCTGTGCAATCCACTCACAGACAGATATCAATTGGTTCTCTTAAGTACTGATTTTACTGCTGCAAGTTAAATGTTTTAATGTTTTCAATCTAGTTTGCTTAAAGTATCTGCTAATTTTGTTCACAATATTGTCACATTCATGAGATTCCTTTCAGAACATTGTGGTAACCCTCTTTAAATAAATGATCTCGAATGTTGAGTGTCTGCAGAGTAATGGCAGTTTGACAGGTTTGGCAGTTAGTAACTCAATGAGGTGGTCCTGATGATATCCAGAAAGGTTTACTAATGCTGTCAGAACATGCAGTTTGAATTGCTATGTTACATTAACTTTCAGATTCATGTTTCTAATGCTGTATTCATACTCCAGATGTTTTGTGTTTGTGCAAAGCTAAAGCCGCTTCTCCCTGGCACTGAACTTGGAGTTTAAATCAGGTGTCAATGTCCAAACCAGCTCTGATACAGAGTGAGACCCCCTTCAATCATGTCTGCCACCTGATTTAGCAGCTTGTACACTACAACTGCAGTGGTGGTATGAAATAAAACCATTTTGCATTGATGCTTTAGTAACTGTGTGAATGCATCTCCATGTCTGGTTTACTTTTGTTAAGTTGAAGTTTATACTGTGGACTTACTAAATGTAGTAGGGGGAAGCGATGGTGTAGTGGTATTGTCACTGAACTAGTAATCAGAGAACTGGGTTCAAATCCCACCATGGCAGATGGTGGAATTTATTCAATAAAAATCTGGAATTAAAAGACTTATGATGACGATGAAATTGTCGATTGTTGTAATGGGCCCTTTAGGGAAGGAAATCTGCCATCCTTACCTGGTCTGGCCTACATGTGAGTCCAGACCCACAGCAATGTGGTTGACTCTTAAATGCCCTCTGAAATGGCCTAGCAAGCCACTCAGTTGTAGTGGTTGAATACTATCAAACTATTACAAAGTCGCAAAAAAGGAATGAAACCAAGCAGACCACCCTGCATCGACCTAGGCACTGGAAATGACAATGGCACACTCAGTCCTGTTAACCCTGCAAAGTCCTCCTTACTAACATCTGGGAGAGCTGACTCACAGACCAGTCAAGCAATAACCTGACATCCTCATGGAATCATACCTTACACACATGTCCCAGACACCACCATCACCATCCTTGGTTATGTCCTGTCCCACGGGCAGGATACACCCAGCAGGATGGAGCAGCACCCACCCACTCGGCAGGGAGTTGCCCTCAACATTGACTCATGGACCCCATGAAGTCTCATGGCATCAGGTCAAACATAGGCAAGGAAACCTCCTGCTGATTACCATGTACTGCCCTCCCTCAGTTGATGGATCAATGCTCTTCCATGTTGAACACCACTTGGAGAAAGCACTGAGGGTGGCAAGGGCACAGATTGTGCTCTGTGTGGGGGACTTCAATGTCGTAGCACCACTGTTGACTGAGCTAGCCGGGTCCTAAAGGACATAGCTGCTAGACTGGGTCTGCGGCAGGTGGTGAGAGAACCAGCAAGACGGAAAAACATACTTGACCTCATCCTCGCCAACCTGTCTGCCGTAGGCGCCTCTGTCCAGTATTGGTAAGAGTGACCGCTGCACAATCATGCTGGAGACAAAGCCCCCCGTTCACATTGAGGATACCCTCCATCGCGTTGTGTGGCACTACCACCATGCTAAATGGGATAGATTTTGAACAGATCTAGCAACTCAATACTGAGCATCCATGCGGTGCTGTGGGAGCAGCAGAATTGTACTCTAACATAATCTGTAAACTCATGGTCCAGCAAATCCCCCACTCTACCATTACCGTCAAGCCAAAGGATTAATCCTGGTTCAATAAAGAGTGCAGGAGGGCATGCCAGTAGCAGCAACAGGCATACTTAAAAATGAGGTGTCAAACTGGTGAAGCTATAACACAGAACTACTTGTGTGCCAAACTGTATTAGCAGCAAGTGATAGACAGAGCTAAACGAACCCACAACCAACGGATCAGATCTAAGTTTTACAGTCCTGCCACGTACAGTCATGAACGGTGGTGGACAATTGAACAACTCACTGGAGGAAGAGGTTCCACAAATATCCGCATCCTCAATCATTGGGGAGCCCCACAAATCAGTGCAAAAGATAAGGCTGAAGAATTTGCTACAATCTTCAGCCAGAAGTGCCGAGTGGATGATCCATCTCAGCATCCTCCGGAGGACCCCAGCATCAAGATATCAGTGTCCAGCCTATTCAGTTCACTCCGCATGATATCATAAAACGGCTGAAGGCATTGGATACTGAAAAAGCTATGGGCCCTGACAATATTCAAGCAATAGTACTGAAGACTTGTGCTCCGGAACTTGCCGCGGCTCTAGCCAAGCTGTTCCAGGACAGCTACAACACTGGCATCTACCCGGCTATGTGGAAAATTGCCCAAGTATGTCCTGTACACAAAGCAGGACAAATCAAACCCGGCCAGTTAACGCCCCATCAGTCTACTCTCAATCATCAGTAAAGTAATGGAAGAGGTCATCAACAGTGCTATCAAGCGGCACTTGCTTAGCAAGAACCTGCTCACTGACACTTAGTTTGGATTCCGCCATGGCCACTCAACTCCTGACCTCATTACAGCATTGGTTCAAGCATGGACATAAGAGCTGAACTCCCCAGGTGAGAGTGACTGCCCTTGACATAAAGGCAGCATTTGACCAAGTGTGGCATCAAGGAGCCCGAGCAAAATTGGAGTCAATGGGAATCGGGGGGAAAGCTCTCCACTGGTTGGAGTCGTACCTAGCACAAAACAAGGTGCTTGTGGTTACTGGATGTCAGTCATCTCAGCTCCAGATCATCACTGCAGAAGTTCCTCAGGGTAGTGTCCTCGGCCCAACCATCTTCAGCTGCTTTATCAATGACCTTCCATTCATCTTAAGGTCAGAAGAGGGGATGTTCGCTGATAATTGCACAATGTTCAGCAACATTCGTGACTCCTCAGGCACTGAAGCAGTCCATGACCAAATGCAGCAAGACCTGGACAATATCCAGGCTTGGGTTGACAAGTGGCAAGTAACATTTGCGTCACACAAGTGTCAGGCAATTACCATCTCCAACAAGAGAGAATCTAACCATTGCCCTTAACGTTCAATCGCATCACTGAATCCCCAACTATCAACATCCTGGGGGTTACCATTGACCAGAAACTGAACCGGACTTGCCATATAAATACTGTGGCTACAAGAGCAGGTCAGAGGCTAGGAATCCTGCAATGAGTAATTCACCTCGTGATTGCCTAAAGCCTGTCCACCATCTACAAAGCACAAGTCAGGAGTGTAGTGGAATACTCCCCACTTGCCTCGATGAATGCAGCTTCCACAATGCTCGAGAAGCTTGACAGCACAAAGCAGCCCGCTTGATTGGCACCACATCCTCAAACATTCACTCCGTCCACCCCCAGTGCACAGTAGCAGCAGTGTGTATCATCTACAAGATGCACTGCAGGAATTCACCAAGGTTCCTGAGACAGTACCTTCCAAATCCACGACTACTACAATCTGGAAGGACAAGGGCAGCAGATAGATGGGAACACCACCACCTGTCACTCACCAGCCTGACTTGGAAATATATCGCCGTTCCTTCACTATCGCTGGGTCAAAATGTGGAACTCCCTTCATAACACCGCTATGGGTGTACTTACACCACATGGACTGCAGCGGTTCAAGAAGGCAGCTCACTATCACCTTCTCGAGCAACTCGGGATGGGCAATAAATGCTGCCCCAGCCAGGAAAGCCTACATCCCGTGAATGAATAATAAAAAAAGTAGAAGTGGTGTTATTTGGCTAAAGGGTTAGTGCGATGGCGATATAGAACTTTGGTTTACAATATAACATAATATAAGCAGTGGTACAATATAATACAAACTATACAATTTACAGACGTGATTAAATAGATTTAAATTTTTGATTTGTTCGCAATGCTAGCTTACAAAACTGACTAAAAGAGTGTATCAATAGTATTTATGCAGAAAGCATTCAAAGATGGTGCTTTTATTTTTACATGGGCTAATATTAATTTTGGAACTATTGGAACTTCTCTATAAAGTTTTTCCTTGTTTTTTTTAAAAAAGGGCTTTGCATTAATACTGAATCTCTTCCCAACTCGACAAAGGCTTCGTGTGGCAGACATATAAAAATACAGCTGTAATATTTCAGTAATTTATAAACTCTGGATTTTTATCAGACCCTTTGTTGGTTTGCTGGCATCCACCTCTGCATTCCTTTTGAAAATAAGAGGACTGGAAAATGATATCTGAACCCGCACTGTGTCCATTTAAGTGTTTGCCCAACAACGTTCTGGGGCCAGTTCACAACAATTTTTTCTCATCATGTAGATTATTTATTATTTTTCTGAAAGCATTTTAAATTCACTTCTTTGACTATTCTTTATCATCCAGGACTTTATCTATCTTTAAGTAAGAAAAAACGCCTCTACTTCCTTGGTGAATGCCTGGCAATAACATGACTGTCAGACCTTGCAGAAATTAGGCATAATATGTTCTATTTGTAGGGGCATTTCTCCAAAACGCTGTTCAAGGTCAATACTCCCTCAGTGGATGGGAGCACTCCAGCATGAAAAGCAGTCAGTGTGCATCTAAGTTTAGAAGGCTGTGTTTTTTTTCAACTTATCTTAACTTTTAACATTGACCAGCTATGAAATATTTAATAGATGGTGCCACAATTATCTTTTGGTTACACATAGGATGCTTGAAGCTATATGGGAATATTTTGGTCAGAGACAAAGTCTCACGTGCGCTTATGTCATTCAGACTACCACAAAATTAAACTGATCTTTACTTAGTCAGTAATAATTAGTTTTTTTTAAATACCCAATTTGATAATTGCGCCACAAGAACGGCAGTTGTAAATTAATTTATATTTCCTTCAGATATGGAATATGAAAACGATGGGCTTTTTCACTGCTTGATCACAAACTTTTCATTCTTTTAAATTTTTCTTGGGACGTAGGCATCATTGGCAAGAATGGCCTTTTATTAACCATCCCTAGTCACTCCTGAAGGTGGTGTTGAACTTACTTCCTGAACGACCACAGTTAGTGTCATGTGGACGCTGCATAGGGAGTTCCAGGAATGCCAATACATTTCCACGTCAGGATGGTTTGTGAATTGAGGAAAACTTGGAGGTGATGGTGTTCCCATGCATCTGCTGAGCTTGTCCTTCGAGGTGGTGGTGGAGTTTTGTGTGTTTGGGAGGTGCTTCAAAGGTGCCTTGTTGCAGTGCATCCTGTAGATATTAGGGGATGGATGTTTAAGTTCATGTATGTGGTACTGTTCAAACATTCTGCATTGTCCTAGATCGTGTCATGGTTCTTGAGCATTGTTGTAGCTGATTCTATCCAAATAAGGGGAGACTCATAGAGTCATAATGGCAGGAAGAACGTCATTCAGCTCATCAAATCTATGCCAACTCTTTGGAGAGAAGTCCAGTCCCATTCCAACACTGTATCCCTGAAGCCCTGCAAATTTATTCCCCCAAGTGCCCGTCTAATTTCCTTTAGAAATTATTGATTATTTCTGCTTTCACTAGTCTTGTAGGCAGCGAGTTCCAGATCCTTGCCACTCGTTGCGTAAAAATGTTTTTCCTCACATCCCTCGTATCTCTTGCCCAACACTTTAAATATGAGCCCCCTTAGTCTCTGTACCATTAGCTAATGGGAACAGTTTTTCTTTGTTTACCTTATCTAAAACTGTCATAATCTTGTACACCTCCATCAAATCCCCCCTCGACTTTCTCTGCTCTAAGAAGAACAGCTGCAGCTTCTCCAACCTAACCTTGTAGCTAATCCCCATCCCTTGAACCATTCTGGTAAATCTTCCCTGCACCCTTTCAAAGACCTTTATATCCTTCCTAAAGTGTGGTGAGCAGAACTGGATGCAATACATTAATTGAGGCCTAATGAGAGCTTTATAAAGGTTGACCATAATGTCCCTGCTTTTGTATTCAATATCTCTATATATGAGGCTCAAGTTTCCCTCTTGAAAATGCTAATTACTCCCTTAATTTATCCTGTCACCTTCATGACTTATGCACCTGAACCTCCATAAGAAATAGGAACATAAGAAATAGGAACAGGAGTAGACCATTCAGCCCCTTGAGCCTGCTCCGCCATTCAATAAGATCATGGTGCCCCTGGTGCCTCTTTAAATTATTCTGACACAGCCGATGGTAAAGGCTAAGTTGTTCAAATCCCAGAGGGAAGCTTGAGCAACTGTCATAACCCATTTTTGCGATTTGTATGTTTCAAGATGCAGGCTTTGAATTCATTAGTAATAGGACCACCGAGTCTCAAGAGGAGGGTTTGGGAGTCAGGAGTTGAGAGAGTTGCCACAGAATACAGATTCCCTGACATACTCTAGCAGTCATGGCATTTATGTAGCAAGTTCTTTTGAGTTTTTGGTTAGTGCTGACACCCAGGATGTTAATGGAGAATTTGGTGGTGGGAACGTCACTGTTGAAACGGTGGTTCGGTTATCTTATATTAACGATGGTTATTTCCCTGGCACTTATGTGCCATGAATGTTACTTGCGACTTATCCGCTCAGGCCTGGATGCAGACATAGACAACTTAGTTATCTAAGAATTGGGAGTGGAACTGAACACTGCAATCATCGGTCCCATTTCTGACTTTATGATGGAGAGAGTGTCATTGATTAAGTAGCTAAAATTAGTTGGCCGTAGGAGGCTGTCCTTTAGCAACATGTAGTCCTGTTTTTTATTTTACAAACATACAGTGAAGCAATGTAAAATAGGTTTTAAAATGTGCTTTCCTTCATTATGTCATCAGAATGAAAATAATGCACGGTTCAGGTTTCCTCCAAATAAAGAACCTTTCTCAAATATATTGTTTTGCTTATCGATCTGCTGCTCATTTCGCACCAGTGATGCTCAATGCCTCGTTATTTGTTCTACAGTAGATAGATTTCGCATTGTGTGATATCACCAACTACAGTGACATCTCTTTGTTTCTTGGTATGACAAAAAGAGCAAACATATATTTCAAATGTATACATTGGTGAGAAAGGAATAGGCAGATTTGCTGGGTGCAACAAGATGAACAAGCAAGGCACATTGTATGACATCTGGAAGTGTTGGACTATGATATGCATTCCACTGCAGATAGTAAACCTACAGAAATTTTTACTAAGCAAAATAGTTTAAATGTTTCAATGGACATGCAACTGTCTGATCATCTTGTGAGGTTGATTGTAATCTGCGAAGTTGTTAGATTCTTGTCATGCTTTCCTCCTGTGTCTCCATGAAGAGGAAATGCTTCTATTGTGTTGGTGTCACTGAAAGATTTTTGGACCTAGTTTATGGGTCACTAAAAGCTTACTAGTCATTTAAGTTAATTGCAACCACGTACCAATATCTACATTTACTTCCTGCGTTATTTTAAGCCAGTAGCTGTCCCAATCAGGGTGTCCTATTTTTCAGGAAATTGAGATAGCTTGTCTGCAAGTAGCAAACAGTGAACAAGTTTTAATCTCCCAGAACATCACAGTTACGGAACAGTTGAAACAAATAGAGGGCCCACTTAATAAGATTGCATTGACTCTATGTAGTTAACTGGGCTAAACAACAGCACTGATATCTGAGTAAGCAGCATTATTAGTATACTACAATTATTTGCATTGAATTCTTCAGCAGAATAACTGCAAATTAACTTGGAATGGTGGAAACACAGTGGTCCAAATACACGTGTCCTTCCTATTGGTATATATTATTATGTAACTAGTATTGTTACAACCGGGGTGGGAAGAGTGCGCAAATTATCCAGCCCCAGTACCCCACAGGCCGTACTATTAATTTAAATGTTTAACTTTCTTACTGAAATGGCGAATTGTGTACCTATACCTCTAGTACCCAGAAGAAAATAGACTGACCAGCTTCTTTCAAAAACTCAGATTTTAAAACAAAACTTCTTTTAACAAGTTGCAAGAACTGGTTAACACACGGTTGTAATCAGGAAGTATAACTATCTATCCCTAAGCAATTCCCCCAGCACACGCACAGATATAAACACACACACACACACACACAAACAAAGGACAAACAGATAGTCTCTCTGCAGAGATGGGTTTTGGAGGGTGGGCGTTATCAAATAAAGCATAAGTCTGCAGGGTCTCAATGCTGTCAACCTGGAGTTCTCATGTGCAGACGGGCCGCTGGACCCAGTGGATGCCTGGAAGTTCTCAACACTGGCTCTGCAGGTCCAAATGCAGACTAGTTACACTCAGATAAGGGTTCTCTGGCTACAGGTTGATAGCCACACACAATTTTAGGCAAGATAGAGAGAGGGACCCAGTCAAGGTAGCCTTCTTTTCTCAGTTTGCCCTCCAATAAGACTGACTTCAAAACAAGTAGGTTCACAACTTAAGTTTTTTTTCCTCTCTCCCATGTGATTGCCTTTTTGACTCCCAGCTTTTCATTAATTAAAGTTTCTTTGCAGTTCAACACAAACAAACAGCTCCTCCTCAAGTACCATATAGGTCAGGTGATTTCTTGGAAGAGGCATGTTTGTTGACTGTTCCAAGGTGAACTCATGACCTTTTAAAAAAAAAAATCCCAGGTTAGTATCTACATGTCCAGACCATGCCAAATCCTTCCATTTTGTGAAAGGAAACTTCAGTCTTGAGATATGATTCCAACAGTATGTAGCCTGTTTCAGTGCACTGCTTTGTCTAAATTTTATGATGTTCTGGGTGCAGCTCCTTTAATGCAGTTGGTCTACAGAATCAGCTTTGTCAAAATGGCCATTGGATTTTTTGCAGGGGTTTCTAACTTCTTCATCGCAATGTTGTCAAAGTTAATGTATTTTCAAATCTCTTCAGGCAAACTCAATTTGGAATTTGTTGGCATTTGGGTATATGGTACATGTACTAAATTGATAATTGTCCATAATGGTAATATACAAAGCACAACAAGTACAGACCCAGAAATTTGAAACTGACTCTTACCTAAAGTTTCTATTTGGATCTTTTCACTTAACTTATTCTCGATAGTGAAATTCTATATCAAAAAAATCTTGCTTTCACCCATCTATGAAATCAATCCGTCGGTAAAGCTATAAAAATGTGAGACAAATTGATGAAGAAAAATGCCCATCCAGTCTATTAAAGCTCGTTTCACTAGTAACTATAAGTAAAGCATCCCGGCTTGTTTCAAGCATCTTCAGTGGTTTTGTCTTTACAATTCCTTTTGGTAGGAAATTCCTGCTGTACTGTACCAAAATAATATTCTGCGCTTGATCAATAGTTTATGTGAATTACTGATCTCCCCTAGATTCTGGAAAGATCCCAGTGGATTTGAAAACTGCACATGTAACATTTCCAAAAGGAGGGAGACAGAAAGCATAAAACTATAGACCATGCAGTTAGCCTAACATCTGTCATTGCGCAAATAGTATAACTCATCATTGTGGAGATGGTAGCAGAACCTTTAGAAAATCAGAATACAATAAGGCAGGGTTAACACTGTTTTGTGAAAGGGAAATGATGCTTGGCAAATTTATTAGAATTCTTTGAGGATGTAGCAGGGTGGATAAATGAGAACCAGTAGATGTGTTTTTGGATTCCCAAAAGACATTCAGTAAGGTGCCAAGTGAAAGGTTAATACACAACAGCGCATGGTGTTGCGGGTGATATATTAGCATGGATAGGGGATTGGCTAACTAACAGGAATCAGACAGTTGGGATAACTGGGTTATTTTCAGGATGGTAAGCTTTAACCAGTAGAGTGCCGCACAGATCCGTGCTGGAGCCTCAGTTAATTATTTAAGATGTATATTAATGACTTGGATGAAGGGATCGACTGCAGTGTAGCCAAGTTTGCTTGTGAGACAAAGATAGGTAGGAAAGCAAGTTGGGAGGAGGATAGAAAAAGTCTGCAAAGAGATATAGATAAGCTAAATGAGTGAGCAAAAATTTGGCAGATGGAGCACAATGTGGGAAAATGTGAGGTTGTCCACTTTGCCAGAAAGAATAGGAAAACAGAATATTATTTAAATGGTGGTGAGACTGCAGAACGCTTTGATACGGAGAGATTTGGGTGTCCTTGTATATGAGTCACAAAAAGTTAGCATGCAGGTACAACAAGTGATTAAGAAAGCAAATGGAATGTTGGCCTTTATTGCAAGGTGGATGGAGCATAAAAGTCGGGAAGTCTTGCTACAACTGTACAGCATATTGATGAGCACTGTGCACAGTTTTAGTCTCCTTTAAGAGGGATATACTTGCATAGGAAGCAGTTTAGAGAAGATTCATTAGGTTGTTTCCTGGGATGAAGGGGTTTTATGAGAAAATGTAGACAGGTCAGGCCTATATCCACTGGAGTATAGAAGAATGAGAGGTCATCTCATTGAAACATATAAGATCTTGAGGGGACTTGACAGGGTAGATGCTGAGAGGATGTCCTCATGCCCCCCCCAAACCCCCACCCCCAGTGGAACTTAGAACTAGGGGGCACAGTTTAAAAATAAGGGGTTTCCCATTTAAGATGGAGATGAAAGAATTTTTTTCTCTCAGAGCATTCTTAATCTTCGGAATTCTCTACCCCGGAGAGCAATGGAGGCTGGATCATTGAATATATTTAAGGCTGAGTTAGATAGATTTTTGATCTACAAGGGAGCCGAGGGTTATGGGGGGGCAGGCAGGAAAGTGTAGTTAAGGCCACAATCAGATCAACCATGATCTTACTGAATGGTGGAGCAGGCTCAAGGGACCTTGGCCTACTGCAATTTCTTATCAGCTTATGCAGTGCTGCTGTGTTAGAAAGATGTATTATTGTAGTTTATCTTTGCATCTGCTTAGCTCAATTTGTGCCTCTGCTTCCTGGAGGATGAGTATCCTGCACACAGTGGCCTGCTTTTGCAGCTACTAAGAAGAATGAAGTGCTTCCCAGAGCTCTGGAAAAGAAATTGATAACCATAATGAATCACAACTAAAAAACTGCATCTTTTGAAGTACAGTCACTTTTCACAGAATCACAGAATGTTACAGCGCAGAAGGAGGCCATTCGGCCCATCATGTCTGCACCGGCTCTCCAAATGAGCATTATGACTTTGTGACATCTCCCGCCCTTTCCTCGTACCCTTGCACGTTGTTTCTATTCAAATAACCATCTAATGCCCTCTTGAATGCCTAGATTGAACCTGCCTCCACCCCGCTTCCAGGCAGTGCATTCCAGACCCGAACCACTCGCTGTGTGAAAAAGTTTTTTCTCACATCACATTTGCTTGTTTTACAAATGAGTTTAAATCTGTGCCCTCTTGTTCTCGATGCTTTTATAAGCGGGAACAGTTTCTCCCTATCCACTCTATCCAGCCCCCTCATGATTTTGAACACCTATCAAATCTCCTTGGCCTTCTCCTCTCCAAAGAGAACAGTCCCAACCTCTCAAATCTAACTTCATAACTGAAGTTTCTCATCCCTGGAACCATTCTTGTAAACCTCTTCTACACTCTCTCCAATGCATTCACATCCTTTCTATAGTGTGGCACCCAGAACTATGCACAATACTCCAGCTGAGGTCCAACTAGTGCCATATATATGCTCAGCATAATCTCCCTGCTCTTGTACTCTATGCCCCTATTACTAAAGCCTAGGATACTGTATGCTTTATTAACTGCTCTGTCCACTTGTCCTGTCACCTTCAATGATTTATCCACATGTACACCCAGGCCCCTCTGCTCCTGCACCCCGTTAAGAATTGTCAAATATGGAAGCTTGTAGGGTGGAAGATGAGAACAAGGGGAATCGTGGTGTGAGCTGTTGAGGATGAAGTGAGAGCAGAGGCATGGAAAATTGGGTGAACCTGCTTGAGGGTCCTATTACCAAGGTAATGGGAAATTCCCAGCCAAGAGAAAGGAACACATTTCAGAAGCCCTGTTATGGAAGATGGCATCATCAGAGAAATGTGATATAGACCGAGAAATTGGCAGAAGGGAACAGAGTCCTTTCAGGAAGTGGGTGGGAAGAAATAAAATCTAAGTACTGATGGGAGTTATTGGTTTTATCATCGATGTCAGTGAGCATCCCCAGTGGTAGGGAGAAGTCTGAGAAGGGAAGGGAAGGGAGATAAAGAGACAGGCCACAAAATTTAGGAGAGGTGAAAATTTTAAACTAAGTTATTGAAATCCTCTAGATTGAGATGAGAGCATGAAACAACATCAGCAAGGTCATCAGAATAGTGTTAAAGAGGTTAAGGGACCTGAGAAGGACGAGGACAAGTTCAATTTTAAGCCCCTCAAAATTGGCTTTTCTCCAGTCTATTACTCTGGTTTTTGTCATGCTTATGTCCTTCTCAATTATTGTCTTAAAATGTACTATATTAGAGTCATTATTGCCTAGATGTTCCTCTACTTTTACTTCTTTTACCTGCTCTGGTTCATTTTCTCTCTACTAGATCCAGTAGTGAATACTCCCTTTTTGGGCTCCATACATACTAGCTAGAGAGGAGTCCTGTATCCATTGTAGGAATTCTGTTTCCTTATCCCTGTTAGCTGTCTCTTATGGCCAATTAATTTTGGAGTAGTTAAAATCCTGTGATGATTGTTCTTTTTTAAAAATTAATTTTCCTAATTTTTTTGCATATCTTCCTTGCCCTCTTTCTCTCTCTCTCCTCCCCCCCCCCACTATTATGTGGATGGTAAACTATGTCTATTAATGTGAATCAGCCTTTATTATCTTTTATTTCTATCTTTTGGGATTCTATTTCTGTCTTACTGATGACTGTGCCACTTTTTTCTACTCCCATTACCTTATCTCTAATCAATATAACTATTCCATCTCTTTTTTTCTCTCTCTCTCTATTTTTCTAAATGCGTGATAGCCTGAAATGTTTATTTCCCAATCCAGATTTTTTTGTAGCCATAATCATGGCCATATGTGGTTTCTCGCAACTTATTATTGCCTCTGGTTCCCCTGCTTTATTATAAACACTGTGCATTGCTGTACAGACTGTTGAACTCATTTAATAGTAGTTCCTCTTACTTTATTTTGAACCATCTTTTTAAACTCCTCTTTTACAACTACTTATTCACTGTCCTCCCTTAGTTTAGTCTTTCCTGTGCTCTGCTTTCCTATTGTTTATAATTAGGCTTGTTTCATTTCTTGTAAGACAGGAGGAGGGATCCACAACTTTAAAGCCTTTACCATCTCCCTGTTTACTCTTTCTGCGAGGACACTGGTCCCAGTTCATTTTAGGTGGAGCCGATTCCATTGATGCAACTCCTTCCTATCCCAGTATTGGTGCCAATGCCCTGTGAAAAGGAACCCCTCTTTCCCACACCAGCCCTTTAGCCATGCGTTAATTCTTCTGATCTGTCTGGCTGTCTACCAATTTGCACATGCCTTGAACAATAATGCAGAGATTACCATCCTCAAGATCCTGCTCTTTAATTTAGCTCCTAACTCGCTCCTTGTGTCGTTTACACTGACATGGCTCAAAACAACTGGATTCTCCCTCTCCCTTTCCAAGTCCCTTGACGCTGGGTAGACAATATACCATTCAGGACTGTCATTCATGGCTGCAGAGGACACCTTCTAGCCCCCTAATTATAGAATTCCCTTTCACTACCACATTTTTACTCTGCTCTTGGCTGTCTTTGACAGTCATGGTGCCTTGCTCTGCATTCTGATTGCCTTTCTCCTTGTCCTCACAAGTAGCAAGTATATTATTCCTGTTACGCAGGACAAATGTCTGTGTGACAGCCTTCTCAACTTCTGCTGAGCTCCCACTAATTGTTCCTGTCAGTCACACCGTCTGCTTCCTGAACCTGCTGAACCTGTGATTTCCTCTGGGATGTGTTTGTGTATAGGATAAAACTATCAAGAAACTCCAAAACTTCCTTACCCTCCTTACGTTTTGGAGTTTCTGTAACTTACGCTAAAGTGCAATGACTCTGAGCCAGAATGACTCAAAGCAGAGACATTTCTTGAAGATACAGGATCTGGTGCAATCTCTCTAGCCAGCAACTCCCAAACACTACCCTGCCATCTCTAGTAATGTTCCCTCTAACTTCCCTTGCAGTATGTGGCCGATAATGTTGCATTGTGCTGTCTCTTTAAGATTGATGCTTGGCCATGCATGGATGCGTATTAAAGGGAACATTGCTTTTGCGCAACCTGTTTGTTCCTTGCACGATATGTTTCTGATTGCCTCGTGGTAGCATACCTACACAGAATACCTGTTAGCACAATGAGGCAAGAAGAGGCAAATCCCAAGAACTACCTTAGCCGGTATGGGGTTGGCATTACTGAGCCACCACAGTCTAACCAATTGAGTTAACCGGCCCCCATTTAGATAGACTGCTTTTCTTTTTAAAAAATACTTCCTGTTACCCACATGAAAGCAAATAAAAAGTAGTACTCGCCAACCAATCATTAACCTGCTGCCCTGTGATGTCACTGAATCTGGGAGTTGTTTACCCTAGCCAAATAAATGCAACTGGAAAATCTAACATTTTTTGAAATCCAGTTTGAGCATCTTAGTTATTTATCTTAGTTTATATTTAATTTTTACAGGCAATTACCCTTTAGCCTGTTTTTTTTTAAAACTCTAACTTGCACTAAATTCCAAAACACTGAATAAAATTTTAAATACTACTTCAAGTTTATGCAAACCACTACAAGTGTGAAAGACATAAAGGAGCACCTCCATTCCCCTTCTGCACCAAATTCGGACTCTCGCCAAATTCTTCAGTTTCAACTTAGTTCACAAACCACTCAGTTAACATTGCAGCCCTGCTGTTAGCTGTTCTGCTCTCTTCCACAGAATTGCTGCCTGAGCTATGTAGTGCTTCTAGCATTTTTAGTATTTGTTTCTTAACAGTCTTATTTTGATAGATTTATTGTTCTCAACCCAGAATCAACATTGAATGGAGCAATGCTCAGCTGTAGAAAGTGCTGATGAGCATAATGCAACACTACAGTGTCGTCAATGAGGCATCCTCAAGATTGTTGACAGTTATATCCAGTTAAACACAATTAGTGGCCCATTAGGAATATCATTATTCATTCATGGTCTAGATGGTGCAGATTAGTAATGTTACAACTGAGGCAATTTTCTTTTAATAATGTGGAATTGTCAACAACTTGTTGGACACAACCAAAACGTACCAATTACTATAAATGATTACAATAGTCACAACAAATGATTGTGGTTGTTTTTGACCATTATGAGGAACTATCACAAACAGTTATTACTATAACAGGATTTTGCTCTTTAGCCGCACAGCTGGAATTCTGTCCAGAGGAGAATATGGTTTTTAAGTTATGATTACTGAATGCACTTAATATGCAGAGTGTAGATGGGGAATGGAAAAAGTGTTTCTGGAGTAGAAGTAAACTTGCTCCAAAATAAAGTTTTACCCAATGTCATTTCCAACAATTACTATACAAATATCATACAAAATCAAATGTACTTTTATTTAAATCAGAAAGGGAAAATTATATAATGCATGGGAAACTTGTTTATGGCCAATGCTGACATCTAGTGGAAAATTTCATAGTGACTTTCTTCACACCAGAAATGTCTTATGGAGTTTACAGAAAAGAGACCATATTGCATGAATTCACATGCTGTATAGTTACTCTAATGCCAATAAACTTTTAACATCAAATCTACCTAAAATTAAAACACTCTTATGTTAGAAGCAATCATGCCTCTAATTGGCCACATCAAGTTGGATAGTGGCTTAGATTGCGCAAATTGTATTCCGATGCTATAGAAACTTGCTAAGCACTACATATAGATAGTGCTATATTTTGATTCCTAATTTCCTGTATATTAGTTCTTTTTGTATACACGCCATTGAAACAATAAGTACATACGACCTGGATTTTGTGATCAGCAGCAAATGAAGGATGCTACTTGTTGCATTTGTCCACAGACTTTCTGTCAGTTTTTGCATGTGTTTATCAGAGAGCAAAAACAGTGGACACGGTCTACAGCAGATCTGTGTAAACCGGGCAAGGAACAATGTATCTCCTTAACCAATTTCATTGAACAATCCTTTCTGAGGCATACAGAGTCTAAACCAGGGAATGTCAGTTAAAATAGTTATCTCAATGTAAAAGCATGTACAAGAAGTGAAATAGAGAATAAAAGAAAGATAGGCTTAAGAACTAAATAAAAGATACTAAAGAAAAATAATTTTCCAAGAATAATTATAATTTGATTAATTGAAATTCCACTCTTATAAAATCTAATTTTCAGTGCTGCAAATTCTCGTTGTTCCATATATTTGAATGCTGAGTCTCTTGGTTAGATACTGCTAAAGTGAAGCTTTTGGAGGAGCAAGACAATCCGGACAGTAACTTCCTGATTTTCGTGTTCAACTGTGCATGTGCAACCACTAGAAGCTGCTGTCCAACTTGCTGCTTTTGGTGTTCACAGTCAGTTTGTTCAGTCACCAGGAAGTCTGTACCAATATAAACTAGCAATCAGTTTGATAAATTAATTAGTAAACAGATGATTATATTAAAACAGGGGTGTACAGATATCCACCACATTAGACTTTTGTATTACCAGGTATGAGGGATTTATGATTCATTTCTGAAAGTATCTAATTATGAATGAGTTAACAATACTGTTATTTCATTTTAGGGTGTAGATGATGCGTACAAGTAATCTCCATTTGTGATGTCAATTCAATGAATGCTTTTAGCATTCTTGACGACTCTAAGTTTGGTCAGGAAGATAAGGAAGGAAAATTGCCGATTGATTATTTTGCTGGAGAAGGAGAGGTTAAATATGTTAGTGGTGGGAAAGGCAATCAACAGTCATACTAAATACTGAGAATAAAAGCAAGCTTGACTATCAAAAGCTTAATGATATTAAACTTTGAAGTACTGTTACCCTTGGTATCTCTACTCTAATAATAATTATTTTTCAATCTTTAGTAGCCAGCAGAGCAGTCAACAAAGCAGCCATGAAGATGATTCTTCTCGGTTCCTGACTCCATACATACGAGAGGAAAGGTAAGTGCCAGTTCAAGAATAACGATTAAATTTGATCACACTGAGATTCGCGTACTCACTGGCATCAGTCAATGATAGCTGCATATTGTCTATATCTCAGAGAAATCGCTTCTTTATAAAGCAGAACTCGATTCAATCACTCACTGTTACCACTTGATGGCAGTGTTTGAATAGTACAGACCTTGGTGTCTGCAATATCCCTTTATATTCAGCCATCCTTTTTGAATGTCAAGGGAAGTGTTTGAGTCATTCTAAGTAAGGACTTCATTTTCTTCAAGAACCTTAGTGTTCTGAAATGATACGTTCTTGAGAAATGAATGTTGCAGCATTCCTTTGGTGATTTATCTGTACTCAGGGCTATAGCATGGATTTATAAGCCACTCTTTGTTGGACAATTTGAGTTTTTAAAAGTTCACCTGATTTGAATTTTCACTCTTAAGGCAAAACACTGTTTGCCTTAAAGCAAAACATTGAGGCAAAACACATTCAAGAAGAAATAATCCGTAGCTTTTGTATGGTCAAGAAATTAGAATCGTAATAAAAACAAAGCAACAAATATATCAGATACATGAAGAAAAGGGTAAGATTGGATGAGGAAGATAAATACACTCCTAATATTTGAAGACTGGTAAGTTGCATTGCTTTTCAGCTAACACAGATAGAGAGAACCTTGTCCCTGACTGGTTGGTGAATGGAATTTTAGTGTCTGGCCTGTACATTGTAACACCAGAATTCACTTGAAGGTCACTTCTTACATTACAAACTTCCATTACTAGCACCAAGAACAAACGATTTTGGGTCTCAGGTTCTGGGTGTTACAGAAGAACAGTTTATTTAGGCAATGAACTTATGGATTCAGAAGCTGACTAACAAGGGCTCACATTTCACCACACTGCCATGTAGCAGCAGCAGGTGCCTATGTTTTACAGCCTGTCCATTAGGAGGTAATGGATTCAAAGTGTGAAAATCAAGGTTTGTAATTCAGCTTTCATAATTAAATTTATTAAGGATGCAGCAAGCTTCATTTCCTTATATGGACACTTTATAGCTCTGATAATGCTCGTGTAAGTTTTGATGTAAACACTTTTTCAATTAGAAAGAAGGGAAAGATTTTGCAGTAGGAATAACTGAAGCCAACAGTGCTTAGAATATTGAACTTGAATAAAACCAATTACATCGAGATAAGGAGTGAATTGTCTGAGGTACATTGAGAAATCAGATTAAAAGTTATGATCGTAGTTGAACAATGGCAAACATCTGAAGAAATATTATGAAATTCTCAACACATCTACATTCCATTAAATGAGAAAGATTCCATGGGGAAAAATGATCCATCTCTGGCTAACTAAAAACTTGAAGCATAATATTAGATTAAAGGGAAAGACTGATGGTATGGCCAGGAAGAGTAGTAAGCCTGAGGATGGGGAGAGTTTTATATACCAGCAAAGGATGCCCAAAGTAACATGGCTGAGGTGAGTAATTCAGTAGATTGTTAGCATATGAGTTTGAATTTTATTCTTTCTTTGAGGGCGTTAAAATGGTGTGAAATGTTTCTACCCAGAATTTTGGGCAGTTTGATGAAACATGATCATTAAATGGAGCAAGATTCTAATATAAACAGCCTTGGTCCCTCTGATTCAGATAGACATAAGGTCCTGACTGCTGTGTGAGGTTAGTTGTAATAGTTGGGTAGTTGTCTTACTAGTATCATGGGTTCTGGATGATTATAATGAGACTATCTTTTTTCCATAAAAGAGGTAATAATTCAAATAAAAGTATTCTTTTCCCTTCCCCTTGGATTGCTCTCCCCATCTCCACCCCCTCCCAACTTCAAAGATCAAACATTTTGTGTGTCAGCATCTAAGTGATGGAGCACCAGAAAGCAACTGGGAAGTTAGAAGAGCTGTTGGGTTGTTTTAGTGTCTAAGGTAACAGCATCATTTCTACTACAGGAAAGTACTGAAGCTAATATCATTTTGATTTGAGAGTAGAAGTGCTCAGGTCAAAAGAGTTGGTGAGTCTGTGCAAGGAAAAGAGGTCAACTTAATAGCCAGTTTGTTTCACTGTCTGTCCAGTGATTTATGTGTATTATTGGGAAATAGATAATGATTAGGAAGAGGGAAGAATAGAAATGTTATAGTAGATTGCTTATTCCAAAACTTTAGATGTAAGCCTATTTGGATGTCCTTTGTTATTTCTCTAATATCCAAATTAATTTCAAGTCTTGGTGCATTTCACAGGTAGTGTTTGTTGATTCTCAAGAAGTTAGCTCTTAGGAGTACAGATCTGTAGGAGAGCCATAGTGTGGAGTTAAATTGTTATTGTTAATAGTTTGTGGAGTGATTATTTAGCTTTTCTAATCCCAGTGCAATAATAATTCTAGAATTAGGTGGCTGCAAGAAAAAAGATGAGCAGAGCTCAAAAAAGGGTTTGCCAAATACTTTTTCATGAAGCCTGTACCCCTTTAACTAGGAGTAGGCTCTGATTCTAGTGGGTCTGGCTTCTAATGCTTTCCAACATATTCTGTGATAAAATCAAAAAAATCAAAAAGACAAATGGCAACATCAATACTTTATAAACCAAGCTAACAGAAAACCGCGTAAGATGACACTTCTGTTGATGGAATATATTGTTCCAAATGTAGATTTTGCTGTTTGTTTCTGCCATCTGTGGCAAACGTCACAAAACTATATTCATGCTTAAATAAGAATAAGTACTCTTGCACCAAAGAAAAAGCTATTGGGCTGAGTCTCAACTTGGAGGCACATGTGGGTTTGGAACTGGTTGGAGGGCTAAAAGCTTGGAAATTGACGGCACATCAGAAAGCCGGCTCCAACCCATCACTTTGCGCATTTAACTGCAATGTGTTAGGCTGCCTGTGAGCAACTCCCTTCAGAAGAGGCAGGCTGTCAATTTTGATACGATAACCAGTCAATTATGGTGATATAAATGTGGCTTTTGGAATTTAACTGTGGTCCATTGATTACCAGGCTTCCTGGAACTCACCAGTGAAAGCAAGGCAAGAATACAACGATAGTTGAGGGGCCAAAGATGCGACCAGGAAAGATGCAATACATATTGAAACCTCACAACTGTTTTCTTGCATGATTATGTAAAACACTTTATACAGAGTGCATGTACTGAGAGATTACTTACACAGATCTGGAGCTCGTATCTATCGAATCAGCATGGGTGCCACTTATGCTGTTTTAATTTGGGTGTCAGATATGAATCAAAAGAACTAGCAACAGGGACAGCATCAGCAAGGGCAGCAAAATCTTGCACCCCTCAAGTCTATCACTCCATAGGGAGAAGGGATAAGCTGAAAGATGTAGCTTGCAGGAAGTCATAGCCGCAACACAGAGTGTAAAAATGGAAATTAAGCTCCCTTGACATGTCTAAACAGCAATGTCTCAGGAGGCATAGAATCTTGGGTGGGGTGGTGGCGGACATTTTTGAATTTTTATTCTTTTACAGTATGTGGACGTTGCTGGCTAGACCAGCATTTATTGCACAGCCCTAATTCCGCTTGTGAAGGTGCTGGTGAGCTGCCTTCTTGAACTGCTGCAGTCCATCTGTTGTAGGAATGCCCACAGTGCTGTTAGGAAGGGAGGTCCAGGATTTTGACCTGGCGACACCAAAGGAACGGCAGTAGGTTTCCAGGTCAGGTTGGCGTGTGGCTTGGTGGGAAACTTGGAGGTGTGGTGTTCCCCTGCATCTGCTGTCTTTCTCCTCAGTGGCAGAGGCCACAGGTTTGGAAGGTGCTGTCGAAGGAGCCTTTGTGAGTCGCTGCAGCGCACCTAGATGGTACACACTCCTGTCACTATGCATCGGTGGTGGATGGGGTGCCAGTCAAGTGGGCTGATATGTCCTGGATGATGTCGAGCTTCTTGAGAGTTGTTGGAGGAGGGGTCAGGAGGTGAGTTACTCGCTGCAGGATCCCCAGCCTCTGACCTGCTCATGAAGCCACGGTACATATATAGCTGGCCCAGTTCAGTTTCTGGTCAGTGGCACCCCCAGGATGTTGATACTGGGGTTTTAGTGATGGTAATGCAATTGAATGTCAAGAGGAGAGATGGTTAGATTCTCTCTTGTTGGAGATGGTCATTGCCTGGCACTTGTGTGCATGAATGTTACTTGTCACTTATCAACCCATGCCTGAATATTATTCAGGTCTTGCTGCATATGGACACGGCTGCTTCAGTATCTAAGGAGTCACGAATAGTGCCGAACATCGTACAATCATCACCAATCATCCCCACTTCTGACCTTTTGATGGAGATAAGGTCACTGAAGAAGCAGCTGAAGATAGTTGGGCCAAGGACACTATCTTGAGGAATTCTTAAAGTAATATCCTGGGACTGAGATAATTAACTTCCAACAAGCACAGCCATCTTCCTTTGTGCTTGGTGTCACTCCAACCAGTGGAGAATATTCCCCCGATTACCATTGACTTCAGCTTTACTAGGGCCCCTTGATGCCATACTCAGTCAAATGCTGCTTTGATGTCACCAGCAGTCACTCTCACCTCACCTCTTGAGTTCAGCTCTTTTGTCCATATTTGGACCAAGGCTGTAACGAGGTCAGAAGCTGAGTGGCCCTGACGTAACCCAAATTGAGTGCCAACGCAGATTATTGCTGAGTAAGTGGCATTTGATAGCACTGTCGATGACCCATTCCATCACTTTGCTGATAATCAAGAATAGACTGATGGGGCAGTAATTGGCTGGATTGGATTTGTCCTGCTTTTTGTGTACAGGACATATTTGGGCAACTTTCCATATTGCTGGGCATAAGCCAGTGAGCTGTACTGAATCAGCTTTTCTAGGGATCCGGTTAGTCCTCAGTACTATTGCCGGAATGTTGTCAGCATCCAAAGCCTTTGAGTGTCCAGTTCCTTCACCCATTTCTCGATATCAAGTGGAGTGAATCAAATCGGCTGAATACTGTCATTTGTGATGCTGGGGACCTCAGGAGGAGGCCGAAATGGATCATCCACTCAGTATTTCTGGCTGAAGGTGGTTACAAAGGCTTCAGCCCTGTCTTTTGCACTGATGTGCGGGGCTCCCCATTATTGAGGATGGGGATATTTGTGGAGCCTCCTCCTCCTCTGGTTTGTTGTCTGCCACCATTCATGACTGGATGTGGCAAGACTATAGGGCTTAGATCAGATCCATTGGTTGTGGGATCGCTTAGCTCTGTCTTATCGCATCCTGATTCCGCTGTTTGGCATGCAAGTAGCCCCGTTTAGCCTTACCAGGTTGACACCTCATTTTTAGGTATGTGTGGTGCTACTCCTGGCATGTCCTTCTGCACTCGTTATTGGGTCAGTGTTGATCCCCCAGCTTGATGATAATGGTAGAGTGAGGGCTATGCTGGGCAAGACGTTCTAGATTGTGGTTAAATACAATTATGTTGCACCACATGGAAGCCCAGTTTTGAGTCGCTAGATCTGTTCAAAATCCATCCCTTTTAGAATGGTTGTGGTGTCACACAACACAATGGAGGGTATCCTCAATGCGCAGACAGGACTTTGTGTCCACAAGGACAAAGTGGTGGTCACTCTTACCAATACTGTGATGGACAGATGCATCTGCAACGGATAGGTTGGTGAGGACGAGGTCAAATAGGTTGGTTCCCTCATCACAGTCTTGCATCTGTGTTCTTCAGTACCCAACCAGCTCGGTCAGTAGTGGTGCTATCGAGCCATACTTTGTGATGGACATTGAAGTCCCCCAACAGAGTAAATTCTGTATCCTTGCCATCCTCAGTGCTTTTTCTAATTAGAGTTAAACAATCTCCCTTTTTGCTAGGTATAACTCCATGCATCAGAATACTCATTCATCAGCTGAGGGCGCGGCTGTGTGTGTATGCGCAATAGGTGGTAATCAGCAGGAGGTTTTCTTGCCCATGTTTGACCTGATGCCATAAGACTTCATGGGGTCTGGAGTTAATGTTGAAGTCTCCTATATCTACTCACTGCCGACTGTATATCTCTGCTGCCATCTCTCTTGGGCCCGTCCTGCCAGTGGGACAGGACGTACCCAGAGATGGTTATGGTGGTGTCTGGGATATTGTCTGTCAGGTATGATTCAGTGAGTATGACTGTGTCGGGCTGTTGCTTGGCTAGTCTGTGGGACAGCTGACCAATTTGGACACAAGCTCTCAGATGTCTGTAAGGAGGACTTTACAGGGTTGGAAGCGCTGGATTTGTTGCTTTAATTTCCGATGTGTAACTCGATGCCGGGTGGTCTGTCTGGTTTTATTCCTTTTGATTCTAGTTTGATACAACTGAACTCGATAGGCCATTTCAGAGGGCATTTAAGAATCATTTAAGGCTGAAGAATCACATTACTATGGATCTGGAGTCATATATAGGTCAGACAAGGTAAAGATGGCAGATTTCCTTCTTTGAAGGACATTAGTGAGCCTGATGACATTTTTATGACAATCGACGATGGTTTCATGGTTACCATTACTGAGACCAGCTTTTACTTCCAGATTTATTAATTGAACACGTCCCCAGTGTATTAGCCTGGGCCTCTAGATCCTGTGACATTACCACTATGCCACCACCCCCCTCTGCCGGAACAAGACCTGCTGCCAAGTGGACCTGGTAGCCATGGTTTACCAGTGCATGTCAAAGTCACCACCATCCTCAACTCCTTTGCCTCTTGCTCCCCCCCCACCCAGTGCTCTACTGAAGACATTTTCAGGATCTCGCAGTTGGCAGCATACAAATGAATAAAAGAAAATACTGATGGTTTGTTTGCTAGGCAGCAAATTGTCAGCTTTGCAACCAATGGTGCCGATCAGTGAGTGGGCACTTCTATTTGTACCTCTAGCTGGTGTCTCAAAGGTGGAGGGCGTCATCAACTACATGTATGTGGCAACTAAAACACTCACAGATCACCTGTCAAATTCATCCACTGCAAGGGCTTCCACTCCATCAGTGTGCAGCTGGTACATAACCACCATTATGCAGGTGTGTTCAAGATTCCCAGTCAACCACCGTGAAGCGTTCTTATCAGCTGACTGCTTGAAGGCAAGGGATACCCAATTCAAAGGTGGCTCATGACACTGGTGAGGACCCCAACCAATGGATCCCAGGAGAAATACCAGATGTCTCATTGACCAAGACACCAGCATGCTGAAGGTGTGCTTTGGATTTGGTGGCATCCTACAATATGCATCAGCCAGAGTCTCCTGAATGTTCATGATGTGCTGCACTCTGCACAACATCACATAGCAGCAAGGCTTTTCCCTGCACAAAGAACAAAGCACAGAGCTTTGTCAGGTAATTTCAAGTAGGAGAAGGTGGAACATGACATGACCAAGGCATCAGCAGCTATGCATACTGCTGCCCAGGAAGCCCCTCTTATTGCAAAGTTCACTTAGATTTCATCAGCCCACCAGACTGACAGCTGTTGTCAACCCTCCAGGATTGGCCTGGAGTATCCCAGGACACAGCTCTGTGCAATCCTGGAGAAAAATCACCTGGACATTAAAAAAGATTTTTTTGTCATTTTCTTTGAACATTTCTCTTTACCGGATATAAAATATTGAAAATTGGGGAGGGGGGGATAGGGGGCGGGGGAAGGTGGTTTGGCTGACAATCAAGCGTCATTCAATTGGATATTGAGTCTTTTTGCTTTCCAATTGGCATAGTAAGGCAGTACGTCACACGGATGTATGTGTTGGCCAACGAATGGCTGAAGTATGGGAGCAAATCATGTGATGAAACCTGCAGGAACATATTTAATCAAAGTTGGCAACCTTAGTGAAAAAGCCACTTCCACCCCTTCCTCAAACACAAGGCATTCCTGCAAATATCGCTTTCACAGACCCCGTTGCTTAGCATCAATTCTTGTCTCCGTTAATCACAAATAAAAAGGCCTCTTACCAGGCAGAAATCGAAATTGGAACGAGTGGAAAATTATAGAAATGAATGCATTTATATAGCTGAAATAGATAACAGGAACTTAATATTCTAATATTGTATAATGAATCCATGTGCACACCATTGGGCAACTATAAATTTTTACACTTCCCCTTCCTAGTACATGATGCAACTGCTGCAGCTTCAGAGGTGGAGTTAGGTTGCGCAGATCCCTGTTCTGACTGCTGAGATGTCAGCATAATTGTAGACTTCAGTGTTGTAGTAAATTGATGTCCCTCTTTCTTTTGAATCTTCATAATCAGCGTTAAAGTTTTTACTGTACAGTCACAGTGATATATTGTTTCAAACTCTCATAGTAGACGTTTTATCTTTATTTGGTATTCAGAATCTTGGATTTCACATGAACTTCTTACTAAAATTGACTTGCAGTACATTTTCCATGTTATTGTGTGCCATCAAGTACTTTGCATGCTGTGAACATACATCATAATATTGTGTGAGATAACTTTGCCCCAGGCAAAGACTTAACATCTACCCTAGAATTTCGGTTTTCAAAAGGCTATTGTGTTCTTTCAGCCACTGTCCTCCAAGTTTGTATATGGATTCCTGTGCAAATAAAATTTACACCGACATAAAATTACATTTGGTAACTAATTTTCAGCGGTGGCAAAAGATAGGTGGTAGCAGATTGGGTGCCTGTTATACTTCGCACCTGACTTTCCTTTCCATGGAAGTTAAATCAAAAGTTGGGAATGTGCACTTTTGCAGCATGTGTTCCTGATGCATAGTGGGAATGGGTGCACTGGATTCTTACCCCATAGCTTAATCTGTATGTGCTTCACTCATACCCTGCTTCCCACACTAATACTATTTCTGATTGGTCGTTTGCACTTTTACTGTTTCAGTTTAATGAATTGATTGCTTCATCATGTAATCAAAGCCCACACCATAAATTGCCTCTATTAAAAAGAACTAGGCTGTGTGTGCAACATTCATACAGCAGGGCAAGATCAGATGATTGACATGAGTTCCTAAAGTAAAAGCCCAATAATATTTCTCCAAGTGGATGCTCAGCCAATTATGATGGTTGCATGCAGGACAAATGAAATTTAATGAATGCAGGGTATTGTACTGAAGGTAATCTTACTGCTTTTAAACTTATATTACAACCACTCATAGTTGTGAAAAATTTCACAGATGCAATAAATAGAACAATGCATATCTGAACACTGTCATTTGTCTCCTGATTCACAAGACACAATGACATGGATAATCACTTGATAGCCCTTTGAAATAAAACACAAATTATATTGTAATTTCTTGTAATTTGTTTTCTATACCAAGAATTTCTGTTTAAACCAACAGCCTGCGTTTAAAATGTTTGCCATTTTGATGTTACTCACCATTTCAGTTGTAGAACAGCATTGACAAGAGTTTACTGAGCACTTTGAAAGTAATAAGTTCTGATTAGACAAAGTTGCAATGCTCTCCCTTTTATTTTTTTTTCTTTATTCTTCCATGGGATGTGGGTGGTATTGAGAAGGCCAGCATTTGTTGCCCATCCTCAATTGCCTTAGAACAGCATGGTTTGTTAGGCCATTTCAGAGGGCATTTAAGAATCAACCACATTGCTGAGAATCTGGAGTCACATGTAGGTCAGACAAGGGGATGGCAGATTTCTTTCCCTAAAGGACATTAGTGAACCAGATGGGTTTTTACCTATCGATGATAGTTTCATAGTCACCATTACTGAACCTAGCTTTCAATTCAAGATTTTTTTCTTATTAATTGAATTCTAGCTGCCATGGTGGGATATGTATCTGTGTCCTCAGAACATTAGTCTGGGCCTCTGGATTATTAGTCCAGTTACATTACTACTATGCCACCGTCTCCCCCACAATTGCATGTGATGTGTTCAGTGCATGCCAATAACATCAAGGCATCTCCAGTCACAAAGCACTTAATCAGATTCCCTTCTCAAAGCAATATTGATTGTGTCTGCAGTTTAACTGTCTTAAGTCTTTTTAAAGGGACACCATTGCATCATAAATTAGATTTTAAGTTGCTAACAGTGCATATATACAGAGCATTGCATTAAGCTATTGTATTGTTATTTATATTTAACTCTAAATATTTTGTAAGCTTTAAGATTTTGTTAAAAGCACACCATAAAAATTCATGGTATAGTAGACAGGAGGAGTTGTCAAGCCGCACATAGTGTTGGCAAGTTCCTTTAGTTTTTCGATCATGATCTTCTTACAAGATCCTTCACCAATGTCAGTGCTCCTTTAAAAGTATTCCAAAAAAATAGGTGGCAAAACTTATTCATATTTCAAGGGCTCAAGCTTTTGGTAATTTTGTTTTTACACAAACTGTAAAAGCTGAGGCGCTTGTTTGTCAGTGATTGTGAAAATCTGTAAGCAGAACCTTGAAACTGAAACTGCTTTTCTGTGGGTTTTTCCAGTTGATTTTAATTTCAGTCGTGCTTTTAGGATCACAAAAACAGATTATCTGGACATGATCACATTGGCGTCTGTGAGAACTTGCTATGTGAAATTGGCTGCTGCATTTCCTACATTACAATAGTGAAACTACTTAATTGCAAAGCACTTTGGAATGTCCTGAAGTGATGAAAGACACATTAAAAATGCAAGTCTTTATTTTGCCTACTGCTGATTACCTGGGATAGGTGTGCAAGCTACCATTTCCACAAAGGGTTAGAAGAATCCAGAGGAAGCAATTTGCCTCCAAGATTTCTTCATTTTAAAGAAGAAAATTCCAACCTCAGAGGAATTTTGATATTTTTAAATATCTTAATGCCCTGACTGGCATGGGGAACCCTCAAGTTGAGCCTCTTTGCTACCAGGCAGGCCCACAACATCATAGGGAAGCTCCCCTATGTGCCTTTATATCAATCAGCAGCACTGAAATTTCAAGAGAGTCCTGTACCCCTTCTGCCTCCCCTTTGCAAAGGTACTCTGTCCATCAGTGATACCAATAAGCAGCCTATTAGAGAGGAAGATCCTAACTAAGGAACAAAATAAACATTTTTTAAAGTCAATTAAAATGCTCCAGAGACTTATATAAAATGTGGTTGTGTTTACCGATTAAGAATATTCCCTCTGGACTTTCCTTCCCTTTTATGAATTTTAGTTCTAATATCTGGTGTTAAGCAGGGACAGCCAATGTATGAATAATTCTGATTAGAAAATAGCAAGCCCTATCCATAGATATTAGCAGTAGAATTCCTGTCCAAATCAAATTATTCTCAAGAATATTTAATAGATTATTGCAGGGATCAAAATTTCCATTTGTTTATGGATTCTGACTTCCTGCCAAAATAAAACTATGTGCATACCCTTGAACAAAATCCAACAAACACATTTCCACCCATAGTCTCCAGATCAAAAGAGAGCGCAGAATGTACAAAAGGAATCTGGGAGAGAACTGAACTGTTGTTCAGCGGGAGAGGAATACAGTCATCGACAACTTGCATCTATGTAGTGCATTTTAACATGGAAAAACACCCCAAATTACATTTTAGATGTATAATCAAAAGATGTATAGTGAGCCAAAGAAGGAGGTGTTGGGGGCCAACTTTGGCTCAATTAAGCATTTTTGCCTCGGTTCTGCGTTCAAACCCTGCACCGGAGATTTCAGCACATAACCTGGTAAAACGCTTCAGTACTGGGTAAGTGCTACTCTGTTTGAGGAGCCATATTTAGATGAAATGTTAAATAAAGGCCTGCCTGCCATTTCAGGATGATGTAAAATATCTTGAGTACAGGGGAGGCTTCCTGATGTCACAAAACAAATGACCTGGCCATCTATTTCATTGCTGTTTCTGAGATTGTACTGTGTGGGAATTGAGAGCCTGGTCCCATACATTATAACAGTAACTACACTTCTAAGGGACTGCTTTGGGACATCTTCAGATATGAAAGGCACTCTCTAAATTCAAATCCCTTACTTCCTTAAAAAGAGGGATGCCCAAAGGTTTGATCAAGGATTTGGGTTTTAAGAATGGCCTTCAAGGAGGATAGGTAACTGAAGGGATTTGAGATTGGAAGTCCATAATGTGGTGCCTGGATGACTGAAGCCTTGGTTGACTATGGTGGGGTGAAAGGAGATAGATTGAGAAAGAGGCCAGAGTGAGAGAAACAGAGAACTCTGGAGGTGAGGTTGTATATCTGGAAGTGATTTCATAGGTAGGGAAAGGCAGGGCTATGAAGGGATTTAAAAATTTGGGTCTCTATTTTAAATGTAAGGTTTTGGGATCAGGAGCTAATTTAGGTCAGTTGGGACATTAATTGATGAATAGAAGGATACATGCAGCAGATATTTGGATGACCGTAAAATTACATTGGTTGAAGGATGGGATCCAGTCATGAGCACAATGGAATAACTGAATCTGGAGATAGCCAAGGTGTGAATGAAGGTTTCAGTAGCAGATTGACTGAGAAAGAGGATGTGGCAGGCTATGTTATGGGAATGGAGCAAAGCAACTTTATGATAGAGAGAATATGCTGGTCAGGCGGTGTTGCAGTGATATTGTCACAGGACTCGTCATTCAGAGGCCCAGGATAATGCTCTGGGGATCTGGGTTCAAATCCCACCACTGCAGATGGTGAAATTTGAATTCAATAAAAATCTGGAATTAAAAGTCTAATGATGACCATGAATGACCATGACCATTGTTGTAAAAGCCCATCTGGTTCACAAATATCCTTTAGAGTAAGAAATCTGCTGGTCTGGACTGGCCTACATGAGACTCTAAACCCACAGCAATTTGGTTGACCCTTAAAAGCCCTCTGACCTAGCAAACAGAGTTCTGTTTCTCTCTCCATTGATTCTGCCTGACCTGCTGAGTATTTCCAGCATTTTCTGTTGCTATTTCAGATTTCCAGCATCCGCATTATTCCGTAACCTCTTTAGTTTACTGTTTGAATGGGTCCTTAAAGCTCCACACAGCTCAAAATGCAAGTTTGTGAGATTCCTTGGCACATGCTTGATCTTGCAGAATTGTTACATTAGTTGTGTCCTCTGTTTAACTGCATCAAGAACCTAGTGTGCCAATATTCCCTCATGCCATTTTATGACTTAACAAAGTCTAGATCTATATTTATTTCATTGCATAAAAAAGAAGACATAAGTATAACTGTATTGTCACATGTTTCGGCTAGCACTGTTAAGTTAAAAATTGTGATTAATTTTGCCTCATGTCTATTCTTTATTGAAGTTTTGTTTCTAGAGATTATTCAATTACATCTTTGAGTAAACATCCCATTATCTTTCCTACTACTGTCGTTAAGTGAGTAGTTCCCTGGACTTGTCCCATCTCCATTTTAAATATAGGAATTACTTTAGCTAACTGTCAGTCCTCTGGTACCATTTCCTTTTGTAATGAATTTATATATATATATATATATATATATATATGTATGTTTGTACTTGTGGGTGTTAAGAATGGGTTTTAGCTTTAATGCTTAAGTTTGATTTATATTTCTGTATCTGCGTATTAAGAAAAGGTCAAATTGAGTTTTGGTTTCACTTTAAAAGGTGCCTGCATTTCTAATTAGAGTTTTAGGACTATTGCAGCTAAGTTAAACAAACAAGAGTAGAGAAACTGGACTGTTGCCTAGCGACAGGGGTCCAGAGAGGCAGATCCCTCTCAAAGACACATAGAAGAAACTAGAAACAGCAGTTTGATTTGGAAGTTGTTTAAGTTCAGTTAGTTTTGAAAGTAGCTGTCAGGAGAGAATGGAGCAGAGAGGACAGATAACCAGTCCCAAGCTAAAGAAAAGACCCCAAAATCCAGGGGTGGAACAGGATAAAGTCCCAAGAAGACTTTCTAGTCAAAGGAAGGCCAGGAACCTGGAAAAGGTCCTGTTAAGTGAAGTTAAGAGTGAGGGGCAGAGAAAGGCTCCAAGCTTCAAGTTAAAAGCTTCAAGTTGCAGGAAGCAGAGTCAAAGCAATATAAAGGCTTGTGAGAAGCCAGAAGGTCCAAAGAGATGGCTGAAGGTTTGTAACTCTTTGCTATGGGCATGTGAAGCAGTGGTGTACTGTTGACAGCTGAGTCGGTGAGAGAGAGTGTGAAGAAGGATGCTTGAATGCATATGGTGACCCAGGAGAGAGAAACATTGGAAGGAATGTTCGAAATCCTGGAGGTGAACCCTTGCGGAAGTCGTCTGAGAGAAACCGTCAGTTTGGGAGATGATTCCAAGGCGAGTCCTTGGAAAGTGGAGATTGGAAACCCTTATGTGAAAGACTGAGTTAGTGAGATCAGTTGGCTCACAGTCTGACAAACGTCTAGGGGGAGATCCATAGTATCTGTTTGGTGTGACATCTGTCACTTGGTTTCAGAGTGTGGGGTGTCTGACCACCAGTTGCCTAATGGTTTACATGGACTGTGTACTTACTGTGGACATTAGAGTATAAGATAGCTTTTGTAACTTGTATTATCCTTACAAATTTGTATATATCTGTAAAGGTATAGCTGTGGGTGAAGGAATATTGTAGTATAGTTCATCTTTTCTTGTTTAATAAATGTTTTATGCTTTTGTTAAAAGTCCATTAGCTGACTCCAGTATGTGTGTGTGTGTATACCTCTACTATCTCTTCCTTAACTACTTTAAATATGTGCAGGTACAATGCAGGGGTTTTATCCTCTCCAAATTTAACTTTTTTTAAATCAAATCTCCCCTTTCTATCTTAAATATATTTATATCTCCTCCTCCGAATATATTTTCGACTTTATTAGCCTTCCTGGTAAATGCTGAGGCAAAGTAACTATTTGCGAGAGTTTGCAAAAAGAAAACTTGAGGAAACGGATAAAAAATGAAGTTTACAATATACCATAGTGGATTCCCACCCACTTGACGTTCCTGATTTGGACTTGGTCATCTAATGGAACTATAACTTTTGGTACTTCCTTCCATATTTCTGGTTTCCCTGTCTTTCTCTGAGCTTCACGTAATCACGTGCTTACTAACGGATCGGGTAAATTTTAACCTCAATATTTGCTATCTGCACACAATTTTAGGATAACACCACTCCCATATTTTTGGTTTGCTCACATTATATTGTTGTCTCCTGGGATCTCTGTCCGAGTTTTCCTATCTTCCTTATTATTAACTCGTTTGTGTATCGATGTATTTGGTGTATTGAATGGTGCCCGCCTTCTCTCTGTCTGCCTGTCTGTGTCCCCATTATTAGTGTGTAAAGGACGCAGCAATTTATGGTGAGGAAGTGATAGCCCATGAGTGGCAAATGGCCACAAATTACTGGATGATTTGTTTTGATTCGTCATTAGCCATACAATGATCGGAGCTCCCTGTGAGTTTGAAGAAATTGTTTCATTCATCAAAGTCCCAGGTGATCCATTGCCTTCGCCATACCATTATCAGTTTGCATTTCTAGAAATTTGTAGCAAAAAATTTTTTTGAACTGAAGGGTGAGGCAAGAAATCCAACTTACGGACATGGCTCAAGATCCCTCATCCGGCAAATCATCTTCCGTGTGTATATGCCTGTCCTCTGAAACCTGATTCATATCTTCCTAGTACCCTCTGTGCCAGTTAACAGCTTCACTCTTGCACTCGTGACCCCTCCTGCAGATTGCCTGCCTTTTCTGCATGAACAACAACACCTAAATACACAGTCAGTATATTACAGAACCAATGATAGTGAGTTTGCAAAAAGCAAGTGGAATCTCATTCATTGTGAATTTTAATTTTTCGATGTGGTTTCTGTTGAATTGTTGTTTTTAAAAGTAATTCTGATGCATTGTATAGACATAATTGTCATAATTATTGTGGGATTAAAAACACTCCAAAACAATTAATGTGATAATCACAGAAATTAACTGTCATTAATTAACAGTCCCAGTTTCAGCCACTAGGGTGTCAGCTGTGGCTCAGTCCATAGCACCCTCGCCTTTGAATCAGAAGGTTGTGGGTTCATGTCCCACTCCCGGAAACCAAGAACTGTGATTGTACTCAAAAGAGTTGCAATCTGTGACTGTTGATAACTCGAAAGAATTTTTGGAGGTGTCAGCTGTGGCTCAGTCTATAGCACCCTCGCCTTTGAATCAGAGGGTTGTGGGTTCATGTCCCACTCCCGGAAACCAAGAACTGTGTTTGTACTCGAATGAGTTGCAATCTGTGACTGTTGATAACTCGAAAGAGTTTCAGCCACTAGGTAGTGACCAGCAGACAGTGATATAGTTTGTCTACCTCGCCCAGTGGCTGGAATTGGGTACTGCAACATTGCAAAGTTTTCATCATAAAATTTGAATTCATTCCACCATTACAGTGACAAGAAGTAATTATTAAACAGTTACTATCCAGATAAGATTTTGATGTTATTAGTAACTTCAAAAAAGGTGAAGGCGAGATTAAATTAAATTTAATGAAATGATATAAATCAGAAATGCACTGCCCGAAAAGATGTTGGAAGTCATTTCAATGGTAACTTTCAGTAGGGAATTGGATATTTATTTTACTGGCAGAAACACAGAAACCATGATTATATGATAAATGTGGAGCACCATGATAAACTAGACAGTCATCAACTAGAAAGAGTTCAGAACAAAGCCCGTTCAGGACTATGAGGAAGAGTAGGGTAATTGGACTAATTGGATAGCTCTTTCAAAATCATGATGGGCCAAATGGCCTCCTTCTGTGCTGTATGATTCTATCATTGGAGACTTTCCAGGCTTGTCTAAGAAAATATGAATCTTATTCTGTGTGGCAATATCACAACAAATAAACTACGTTATCAGAGAGTTAATATTGGGTGAATTTGATGCTCAGTCAGATGCTGTCCTTATCCAATATCTGTAATAAAAGTGATTCATTCAAGAGTTAAATACTTAAGACATAGTTTGTAATGAACAGGTAACCAAGACCATCTTCCTAATAGTATAGAAATACCAAACTGATTTAGTTAGGCTTGGGAGAAAATTTCAGCTTTTTATGACCATCTGAAATAGTGACTTTGAAATCAGATTCACTGGCTGCAGTGCATGATGAACCTATTGCTGATCAGGCAGTTTTTAAAAAAAGGCCCATGTGATCAGACAGATATACATTCCGTGCAGAAATTGCACTTAAGTGGAGAATTTGGAGAGCATTTCCTGTAAATAATGGATGTATATCTAATAATTATTTTAACGTTTTTAACACCAACAGCATATGCCATGCTGTTATGACTTCTAGCACATGAACGGGCTTGGTTCTGAACTCTTTTGATGATGACTGTTTAGTTTTTTGTGGTGCTCTATGTTGTGGCCAGGAAAGTAGTATTAGCAAGACAGGTTTTTAATTTCCTGAACGTCACCTTTTCAGGAGCATTCTGGATGCAGTTTTTTTTTAATCATTCGTTCTGCTTTGATACAGATTGCATTAAATGCTTTCTTTTGACAATTGACACAAGATTGAGGAACTGATTGTACTGGAAGTCTTGGTCATAAAACTGAATTAAGTATCTTCCTTTGACTGCTAGTCAGAAATTGGGGACTTTCCCAGCTTGTCCAAGAAAATATGAATCTTATTCTGTGTGGCAATATCAGAACAAATAAACTACATTATCGGAGAGTTAATTTTGGGTAAATTTGAGGCTCAATCAGATGCTGTCCTTATCCAATATCTGTAATAAAAGTGATTCATTCAAGGATTAAATACTTAAGACATAGTTTGTAATGAACAGGTAACCAAGACCACCTTCTTAATAGTCATTCATAAAAGAGGAGTAGATAATACAAACATAAAGTTGTCATTATCTCATTTCCTTAAATCAGTTTACTATAACAATGTATTTTCAACTCTTTAGAATAGAAAATCTTACCTCAAAACAGAAACAGGAATTGGCCAATTATCATGACCAATAATTCTTGTCAATTGATATTGATTCTCACACTCTCCTGTGCTGTACTGTATGATAACTGCTGGTATGCAGTCTCGCTAGATGCGAGCGTTGGTTATGGCAATTTAATCCAAATTCTGCAACCCATGTTCAAAATTGCACAAGCAGCAGAATTCTACAATTTTAGTCCTGAAATATGTAGTTTCTATTCTCTGTGTCACTTCATGTATAAGAAAAGGTAATGTTGGAGATGAATCAAATCTACTTTCGTGTCCAATGTTACAAAACCAATATTTTTTCTAATCATAGATCACAAAATCAAGAGAATAGCACAAACAATGTGGTGTTGGCATTGACGTGTTCAAATACCATCTAAAGCAACTGTGAAATCATGTTGTTTGTTACATACTTTCTTTCTGTCTCCTTTTGATTCCAATGTTCTTACTTGATTCTCCTACCACCAGTCCAACATTTTTGATGAGTCAAAACTTTACCAAAGTCAATGTAGGCAAAATTAAATGTATCCTCTTTGTTTCTTTTCAACTTTTTGTTTCTTCTCTCAATTCCATCAATTTTCTTTATTGCCATTTCAGAATAAGCCTGATCATGGAAAATCTTGACTTGATAGCTGGAGTTCAATTTCCTACTACACAGCTGACCTGTTACCTAAACCATTGCCTTCCGCCCTTGAACCACCACCTGTAATCTGCCTTACCTCCCCCGCCGCTGCCAAGACTATTCCATGCTCAATTTTTCCATTTCTCTCTTGGCCAATGTCTAGCTTCCTGTACATTATGTCCCTTTCCTCTCAAAAGTTGTGTGTTTTGATTTTCTGTGTCTCTTATTAATCTCAAAATCCTTCTCTTTTGCTTTGAATGCCCCCATAACTTGCCTCCACTCTATTCTCAATGACATATCTTAACCCTACTTCCCTGATCACACCCTTTTGCTTCATTGACATTGCCCTGTTTATTGGTGAAGTACAAAGGTTCAGAAATAATGGTGGCCATTCTTTCTGCCATCATACCCTTTCATTCTCCATTCATAAATCCCTTTATCTTTGCTGTAACCATCTGGCAAACCCCAATATTTTATCCCTTACTGCTTTTCAAGAAGCTACTCAAATCTTTTTTCTATACCTGCTATTTTGATACAAGCCTTTAATTCAATCAACCTGATCTTCCTTCCTGCTGGTGTCCATTTCTTTATTATTGGCATTGTAAAGTGTTCCGAAGCATTTTCCTGTTTTATTCCCCATCATCTGAAGCCACAAATGAAGTGGTCCCCTTACGAAGAAGAAGGTCTCTTTTGTATCCCTCATTTCTATATTGTATATTTTGTGGAATTTGTAAACAATCTCTAATTCCATTTTTTTTAAAAATCATGGTGCATATTACACTTAATTTATGTACGATGACACCCATCTTTGAGGACTAATGTTTCTATTTTAATGGCTGAACATTTATTGACTGCTGCGAGAAATAATATACAAATGTGTGTTTTAGCTATGATGCCATGGAACTCTTTGATTGGATTATTAACTTGTAATTCATTGAGGGGCATCCATTATGTTTATATATCCTCTTTAGTATGAGCTCTGTTCATAGTTTATTCTTAGCACAGTACCAGCAGCTAATTGTGTTCTGCATATTGCTCGGCAGCTACAGCACTAACATTCCATACATTTGCATTGTGTTGTAGTATTCCTTTCTCCAGAGAATTCAAAGCAAATGTATGCATAAGCTAGATTCATTATTTAGATACAGTTCTTGCTCTATTATTCTATTTGAGAATCATACCCAAAGGGAAGAGCTTGCAAGTATAGGGTATGGGAGATTACAAAAGACATTAATTGTATACTTTATCTAAAATATACTTTTTATGCAGGAGGGACGAGGAGGGAAACTATTCCTTTGTATTCTGAGGAATTATTTTTTAAAATGTTAAAATTACTAATACTGAGCCTATGGCAGGACTTCCGTTTTTTATACAACCATCCCTTTTTGCGTATCAGCTGTAGCTCAGTTGGTAGCACTCTAGCCCCTTCAGCCAGAAGGTTATGGATACATGTCCAGGGCTTGAACACAAAAATCTAAGCTCAGTGCAGTGATGAGGGAGTGTTACTTTTGGATGAGATGGTAAACTTGAGGACCTGCCTGCCCCCTCAAGTGGATGTAAAATATCCTATGGCACAATTTCAAAGAAGACCAGGGAGTTAGTCTTGGTAAAAACAAAAAACTACTGCGGATGCTGGAAATCCAAAACAAAAACAGAATTACCTGGAAAAACTCAGCAGGTCTGGCAGCATCGATGGAGAAGAAAAGAGTTGACGTTTCGAGTCCTCATGACCCTTCAGCAGAACTGAGGACTCGAAACGTCAACTCTTTTCTTCTCCGCCGATGCTGCCAGACCTGCTGAGTTTTTCCAGGTAATTGTTTTTGAGTTAGTCTTGGTGTCCTGGCCAATATTTATCCTTCAATCAACATCACAAAAAAAACAATTATCTGGTCATTAACACACTGCTGCTTGTGTGCAAATTGGCTGCTTCATTTCCTACAAGAGTGACTACACTTCAAAAGTTGTATAGTGCTTTGGGGTGTCCTGTGTTCAAATGAAACTTTATAAATACAATGAGGTTCAATGCAGAGAAGTGTGAAATGATTCATTTTGGCAGGAAGGACATGGAGAGACAAAATAAAGGGCACAACTCTAAAGCGTGTGCAGAAGTGGAGGGGCCTGGGGTATATGTGTATAATTCATTGAAGTTGACAGGACAAGTTGAGAGCAGTTAATATAGCATGCAATATCCTAGGCTTTATCAACAGAAGCATAGAGTACAAAAGTAAGGAAGTTATGTTAAATTTGTATAAAACACTGGTTCAGCCTAAACTGGAGTTTTGCGCCCAGTTCTGAAAAAAGATTCATGAGAATTGTTCTAGGAATGACAAATTTCAGTTGTGTAGGTAGATTTTGAGTCTGTTTTTTCCTTGGAGAAGAGAAGGTTGAAATGAGATTTGATAGAGGTATTCAAAATTGTGATGGGTCTGGACAGAGTAGATAGGAAAAAAGCTGTTCCCATTGGCAGCAGGATCAAGGCACAGATTAAAGAAAATTAGCAAAAGAAGGAATTTTTTTCATGAAATGAGTGGTTGGGATCTGGAATGCACTGCCTGAGAGTGTGGTGGGGGAAGGTTCAACTGAGGAACTCGAGATAAGTAGATTATTATCTGAAAAGGAAGAATGTGTGGGGCTATGGGGAGAAGGCAGGGGAATGGCAATAGGTGAATTGCTCCTTTGGAGAGCTGGTACTAATATTTCATAAATATGCGTTGTGTTGTTGTATTCTTTTCTCCAGAGAATGCAAAGTACATATAAAGTAGATTTCGTGGTAGATCCACTGTTCTTTCTCTGTTACTCGCGAATGGTGGGGGACACTTAAACAACTAACTGGATGAGGCAATTCCACAAATAACCCCCTCCTCAGTGATGGGGGAAGCCAAGCACAGCAGTGCAGAAGACAAGGCTGAAGCATTTGGAACAATCTTCAGCCAGAAGTGCTGAGTGGATGATCCATCTCAGCCTCCTTCTGAGGTCCCCAGCATCACATGCCGTCTTCAGCCAATTCGATTTACTCCATGTGATATCAAGGAACGGCTGTGTTGTAGGGTGTTGGACACCATTCAGCAGGTCTTAATGAAGTCCTCGTATTCTTAAGTAGCTAAAACTGTATGTATTTATTAGCTGCAAGAATAATTTACATATTTACAGGAAAGGGTTCAAGCTAGGAGCTGTCTCCATGTTTGATTCCACACCCGGCTCTATCCAACACCCGACTGGCCCGTAAATGCAGGCCGTGTTTTCTCTTACATCACTCTGTGGGCTGTACTGTATTCAGCCCCACAATAACCTTGTGTGTGCCAGACCCCTATACTACACCTCCCCCAAGTCTTTAGCCAATGTATTTCAAGTTATTTTAGCTTACCCAATGTATTTACATCATTATTACCAACTCATCTCCCCTCCCCCCTTTAAGTCTCTAAGTTAATAGGTTCAGGCGGTTTGGAGGCCTTATAATCTTTCCATATCTCATTCGCATTACTATTGGAGGAGTGGTAGGCTCTGTTGTTGCAGGTTGATTTAGAGGTCATTCTGACATTTGGGTATCTTTTCATCCTCTGTTTCCATTTCTTGGTATTGAACTGCTCTTTGTTGATTCAGCAGCTGTGGTGATAAGCAGGTGTTAATTTATCCCATTTTTTCCAGAATGGATGAATGCTGTGCTTGACTTCATAACACTTTTCCTCCTCTTTCGTCGTGTGCCTCTCTGTGACAAATATGGAAGTCCACGTTCCAACAATGGAATATTCATTCCCAATTGTTTCACAATTTTAGCCAACTTTTTGACTATTTTCTTCTTTTCAAGTTGTTTTTTGAGCTTATGACCTTTTCATTCAGCTCAGCAACAACTCTGGTAAGTTGAGTTGTTTTTGTTTCAGAGTTATCTGTGGAATGCCTATATAAGTTTAACAACTTCGCCTGGGCATTTAGTTCTTTTAGGAATGTTTTTTACATGGTCACTGACTTTCATTTCATTCATTAGATCTTCAGTCTGTTCCGCAGAATTCACCTTTTCTGCTTTGAAAGTCTGGATTTGCTTTTCCATACTGTGCATCCCATCCTTCCTGTTATTCAGATTCGACCAAAGCTCAATAAGTTCATTAGTTTTGTTTGTTAATTCTGCTTTCAAGCAACTGTTCTAATTCATCAGCAATTCCTTCTTCTGTTCCCAGTATTTTGCACGATGCTTACTAGAGACTTCTGATGCTTGAAGTTCATCAGGTTTTAACTGTAGATCCATTTTTGTTGAATTTGTTTCTACAGTTTCATCATTTAAGCATTTCAAGCCCTCTTTCAAGTGTTCTACTTCCTGTGAGCAACACCCCGAATTTTCTCATTCGCTCTAGTTCTTGTAATTAGTTCATTATCAGATCAGCCGTGATCTCAGTGAATGGTGGAGCAGACTTGTTGGACCAATTGGCCCACTTCTGCTTCTATGTCTTATGGTCTTCTTGTTTTTCCTTATCAAATGCATGTTTTTACTTATCTTTCGTGCATAAAAGTTGATTCTCTGCGTTGATCAGTTTTTCCTTGGCAAAGTATAATTCCTCTATGCTATCGTTCAAGCTTACATTCTGTAATTATGCTTCTGCTAATTTTTGAAACTTCTCTCGCTCTTTTGTGAGGATTTTTACTTTTTCTTGCCATTCTAGGTTCTTGATTTTCATCTCTTCATATATCTCCTTGGACATGTAGTGTTTTTTCAAATATCCAACTATTTTGTATAGTCTCTTACTTATGACTCTGTGACACCTCAAAATTTGTTTGTTCAGATCTTGAACAGTTTGATTCACTGGCAACTTTAGTGTCTCATGGGTTTTCAAGGGTATATACTCAGCTGGAATCTTGACTTTCAAATCTTCTAATTCAGTTCTGATACAAACATTGTCCAACCTTATTTCATTTTCCTTTTGCAGGGTTTGTTTATTTTGGGTTTTATCAGATTGCTTTCCTTCATTCACAGCCAGCTGCTCGCTCCACACTGTCACCTACTGTTGCAGTTCAAGTAATGTGTCAGAATTTCCAAAAGGATACATTTTTGAGACTTCCAGAAAGTTTCCTGCTTCTCTGATGTGGTTTACTGGAGTATTGTCTTATACCTTTTCTGCACCTTACTGGAGGTTTTTGGTGACTTAAGCTCTGCGCACTCCACAATTTGCAGATTAAGGTATTTGTCAAAAACTTTTAATATTTCATTGAAGCTCATGAGGATTTATCAATGCTTTGCATTAGGATTACTTCATCAGCAAGTTCACCAATCCAATGAAAAGGTATTCATCTGGATTTTTTTCTGCCTTTCCACTTAGAGTGATGTATCACGGTAATTTAAAATTTCTGTTCTCCAGGATGCCCAGCTTTCTGTTAGGTTTGGCCCTTGGCTGAATCAAACTGATCTGGTAAGTTGGATTTTTGATCCATGGTTAAAAATTTTCAAGTGTAGGTTCAACTTTAAGAAATTGCTGAAACTCAAGATGGCACTGCCGTTTGTTTGAAGACAAAGAGCTTTTTCCGTGCTTGCTGGTTTTGGCGGGCTCCTGCTGTAATGGCACTCTGCTCAGCCTTGAAAATATTTTAAGCAGTGGCCGCTTGGATCAATCAGCTGTAGACTTCTCCATTTCAGTGCACCAATTTAGGGTCACAGAAGTGTTGAATCCTGGTCTTTGCTGTTCTATAAAGCTGATTCTTTAGTTGTGATCCTTCCAAATTAATTAATTAAGTTTTTTATTTCCTTTTCGGAGCGAGCTTGGACCTCAGATGAGCTCCGATTCAGGAGTTTGTTTTTTCTGACCGAGTTTTTCAATAGCAATTTCTG
The DNA here is from genome assembly GCF_964194155.1 of Cetorhinus maximus. NCBI lineage: Eukaryota > Metazoa > Chordata > Chondrichthyes > Lamniformes > Cetorhinidae > Cetorhinus > Cetorhinus maximus. The sequence goes on along the minus strand of NC_135880.1, from coordinate 205,303,584 downwards.
ACCACTGAACTATTTAAAAGTTTCTCAGGACTTGCTTTATTCTGGAATTTAAAAATTTTAGCTCGCCGCTGTTAGGTCGGCCGATTCTGCACTTGAGTCTCCTGCTGCGGTGAGGAATTTTAAATTTCTGCCTTCAACTTCCAAGCTTTTCTTTGGAGCTTTTCCCTGGCGATTTTCATCTGTGCATCTGGTTCTCAAGCTTTTCTTCAGGTCAGAATGTGCTTTCAAATTTTTCTTTAGTCCTGCAGTCCTTAGTTTTGCTCTGCATTTTTTGCGAGGTTTTGTGTTATTTCATTCACTGCTGCCATGTTGTAAGGGTTTGGATACCGTGCGGTAGGACATAATGAAATCCTCATGGCCTTAAGTAATTATTTATTAACTTCATATCCAGGAAAGGGTTCAAGCTGGGAGCTGTCTCATGCTTGCTTGTGCACACGGCTCTGTCCAACAATAGAGTGACCCCTCGGTGTGGGTCATGTGTTCTCTTACATCACTGTGTAGGTGGTCCTGTACTCAGTAGTTCCACATTAACCCTATGTGTGCCAGACCCTTTATACTACAGGCTGAAGGCACTGGATACTGCAAAGGCCAATAGCCCTGACAACATTCTGGCAATAGCACTGGAGACTTGTGCTCCAGAACTAGCCATTTGCCTAGCCATGCTGTGCCACTACAGTTACAACACTGACACCTACCCGGCAATGTGGAAAATTGTCCAGGTATGTCCTGTCTACAAAAAGCAGGACAAATCCAATCTGGCCAATTACGCCCCAGCAGTCTGCCCTTGATCAGCAGCAAAGTGCTGGAAGGTGTGGTTGACAGTGCTATCAAGCAGCACTTACTCAAAAGTAACCTGCTTATTGATGCTCAGCTGGGGTTCAGCCAGGGGCTCAGCTTCTGACCTCATAGAGCCTTGGCCCAAACATGGACAAAAGAGCTGAACTCAAGAGGTAAGGCAAGAGTGACTGCCTGTCATGGAAATATAATAATTTTCATAATGTCATTGTGATTTATTGTAAAAGTAGGTTAATAGTGAGGTTTGGATTAGTTTCTCTGTGTATGTGTGTGTGGGATGTAATTGAATTGGAGACAACTGGTCTGGAGGTCTTTGAGTCATCAACAAGAAGCTAGGTTTGAAATGCTAAATATGTAAACATGGCTGAAGTTTTAGAATGTGAGTTGTAAGGAAAATTTGCATTTTTAGATAAATTACAGTAGTTTGAATTTCAAAGAGATGGTAAGATGTTACACCCAGCCAGAAGAAGCCAAGCCAAACAGGACTTTTCCCAAAGGTCAGTGATAAAATTAGTACGATGAAAGGTTTATATTATGAGAAAAGTAAAGTTGCAAAGACATATTGCAACAATGGAATTTAGATTAAAAAGGGAGAAACAAGTATAAGCGAGACGAGGCAATGTGTAAGAGGATAAGGCATTCTAAGATCTAACACAAGTTTGAAAAGCCTCCAGCCTCAGTGCACTAATTTGCTGTCTACAGTTACCGAAGATGAGAAAACGCATTTTGAATGCTACTGTTGAGGGTATTATGTTGCTTTGCCTGGGTCTGTTTTAAAATATATTTCTTATTACTGTTGCCTTAATGGAGGTGTAAGTGGGAGCCAGATTGTTTGGGGTTTTGGGAGTTATTATCATAGCAATTTGTAGACATATGTATGTGCTTGAAATCTTTTCTTTTGTTAATAAATGTTTAATTTAGTTTTCTAAAAGATCTCTGAAGTTGAGGTAGTCTTATTATTTCTGAATTCAAGGCACGTATCTCGAAATAAAATACAAATTGTGAAACAGTTGTGACCGTGTGATCAAGTTTCCCTCTTGGATTTTATCTGCCTGGCACACATCATCTGCTACATCAGGGCAGCATTTTACGGAGTGTAGCATCAAGGAGCCCTAGCAAAACTAGACTCAGTGGAAATCAGGGGGAAAACTCTCCACCTGTTAGACCCAACATAGCACAAAGGAAAATGGTTGTAGCTGTTGGAGGTCAATTATCTCAGTGCCAGGACATCACTGCAGGAGTTCCTCAGGGTAGTGTCCTAGGCACAAGCATCTTCAGCTGCTTCATCAATGACCTTCCCTCCACCGTAAGGTCAGAAGTGGGGATGTTCGTTGATGATTGCACTATTCACAACTCCTCAGATACAGAAACAGTCTGTGCTCATATGCAGCAAAGCTTGGACAATATTCAGGCTTGGGCTGATAAGTGGCAAGTAACATTCATGCCACACAAGTGCCAGGCAATGACTATCTCCAGCAAGAGAAAATCCAACCATCTCTCCTTGACAATCGATGGCATTACCATCACTGAATCCCCCAGCATCAATATTCTGGGGGGTTACCATTGACCAGAAACTGAACTGGACCAGCCATATAAAAACTGTGGCTACAAGAGCAGGTCAGAGACTGGGAATTCTGCAGTGAGTAACTCACCTTGTGACTCCCCAAAGCCTGTCCACCATCTGCAAAGCAGAGTGTGATGGAATACTTTCTACTTGCCTGGATGAGTGTGGCTCTAACAACACTCAAGAAGCTTGACATCATCCAAGACAAAACAACCCACTTGAATTGCACCCCATCCACCACCTTCAACATTCACTCCCTCCACTACTGACGCACAGTGGCAGCAGTGTCTCCCATCTACCAGATGCACTGCAGCAACTCACCAAGGTTCCTTCAACTGCATCTTCCAAACCCGTGACCTCTGCCACATATAAGGACAAGATGCATGGGAACACCACCACCTGCAAGTTCCCCTCTAAGCCACACACCATCCTGACTTGGAACTATATTGCCTTACCTTCACTGCTATTGGGTCAAAATCCTGGAATTCCCTTCCTAACAGTACTGTGGATGTACCTACACCACATGGCCTGCAGCAGTTCATGAAGGCAGCTCACCACCACCTTCTCAAGAGTAATTAGTGATGGACAATAAATACTGGCCTAGCCCGTGACGCCCACATTCCATGAAAGAATAAAAAAAGTCTGTTTGAGAAACTTGCCCAGAAGGAAGAGCTTGCAAGTAAAGGATATGGAAAATCACAAAAGCCATTAATTATATACTGTAGCTAAAATATACTTTTAATGCAGGGGGGATGATGAGGTAAGCTATTCCTTTGTATCCTGAGGAATTATTTTTAAATGACCTAACGGGCCAAATCACCACCTGTGCCGTAACAATTCTGTGAAGTATTTTTCTTCTTTTTCATTCAGGATCCTGAGTTAATACAGTTAAATAAGAAAAATCTTGTATTAAACGGTGCTTTTCATGACCTCAAGACACATCAAAGCATTCCTTAGGAAATTAAATACTGTTAAAATTATAGGTACTGTGTGATGCAGATAAATATTACACAATTGTGCACAGCAGGATTCCACAAACAGCAGATTATATGAATGAGAAGTTAATCTCTTTTTGGTGATGGTTGAGGGATAAATGTTGACCAGGACCCCTGAAAACTCATTCTGTTCCTCAGTGCCGCGGGATTGTTCACTTGAAAATGCATTTTGTATTTAACAAAATAGAGAGTAAGTGTTGTATTTTTTGGGAAAATTGTTTCAGAATTCTTTAAAAAAAAGAAATGAGACAGCTAAGTGAACAATTTTACGAAAATACTATCAGAAATGTAACAAATCGGTCGGTATTGGACCTAATGGTAGAATCATGGCCTCAAAATTCGGTTGGCTGGCTCATGTGGAGAGCACAGAATGCTGGAACGGCAAGACCTGAAGCCTCCTTGATATTCGGCCTTTTTTCTCATTTCCATGGAACCAACAGCTGCACAGAGTTGCTGGTGAATGTTATTTGCAGATCTGGCTGCTGCTGTCACTGTAGTGGCCCAAAGGCAAGTGAGGTAAGGACTGGTGGATGCACGTGGAGCAGCAGTGGCACATCCCTAAGATCACCTTCAACCAGAAAATGGTATGCGATACAGAACTTCCACGACTTTCCACCAACTATGCTCTGTCTTCAGAATTACCATTTGGAAGGTAGGAACACAAACTAGATCCAGCTGTTATTTGTGGATATAAAGCTGCTAACAGCCTTTTTGCGTCAGATGTTCCTCCCACTTTTCTGCTCAAAATAGAAACAAAGGCCTAATATAGAAAATAATAGTATCTATTAAATTTAATGGCAATTCAAATTATGCTATTGAAAATTACAAACTAGAAAAACTAACATTCCTACTGACTTTACAAATATTATGGTATTTGTATCAAGAAGCAAAAAAAAACACTGCAGTGCCCTTTTTGCCTTTGGAAAATCTCCTGGAATGAAGTGTTCCAGCAGTGTGTCATTGAGCCGCATATTGTTTTCCCCAGTGAAAGCATACTCCCATCGTTCCCTTGTTTTTTCATGCTTCAAGTGCTTTGAGAGTACAGAAGTCCCTTATTGTGCTATGACCAATTGACACAACGTAGTTGGCTAATCATTGCCTTATTAATTCAAAACACACACAGCAGCTACTTTATGGAAATGATGTTGGGCTGAAAATTTTGAAAAGATGTTCTATTTCGCTAATTAGGCTTTTGACTATAGTTTTTAGGATTAAAAAGATGAAAGAAAAATGGAGCTAAATGCAGGATATGGTGTTTTGTTGCCTGCTATAGACATGATATATTGTTACGATGGGTCCCTGGGCGAGGCTGACTAATTTGTTATGATCCTGGACGAGATGCCCCAAGTTATTAACTTCCCGAATTGGGCCCCAATTTTGTTAGGCTCCCGGGCGAGGAGAAATGAGCTGGCTCCCCTTCTTTATTCAGCCCCCTCAATTGGTCACAACAAGGTTTAATTTAAAACGGGATCCCTTCCCTCATGGATACCTTTTCCCAGTCCAAATGTATTTATGCTTTAGAAGGAGCCAATTTAACCAGGCTTTCTTGAGTCAAAGAAAGAGTGAGTTTATTAGTTACTAAAAACCCGAGAAAAAATTATAAAAATGCAACACACATGCACACAGATCAGAAATGAGAGGTTAAGTCCAAAAATAAAGTTAAAAAAGATATGCGAATAACCCTTTGGCTTGTCTATGAGGAGTAGATAACGTTGCAGCCATTACGTTGGGTGATCCCAGGAGTGAAAGGCTTAACAGATGAGGAACGTTTGAGGACTCTGGGTCTATACTTGAAGGATGAGGGGGGATCTGATTGAAACTTACAGAATACTGAAAGGCCTGGAAAGAGTGGACGTGGGGAAGATGTTTCCATTAGTAGGAGAGACTAGGACCCGAGGGCACAGCCTCAGAATAAAGGGAAGACCTTTTAGAACAGAGATGAGGAGAAACTTCTTTAGCCAGAGAGTGGTGAATCTATGGAATTCATTGCCACAGAAGGCTGTGGAGGCCAGGTCATTGAGTGTATTTAAGACCGAGATAGATAGGTTCTTGATTAGTAAGGGAATCAAAGGTTATGGGGAGAAGGCGGGAGAATGGGGTTGAGAAACTTATCAGCAATGATTGAATGGCGGAGCAGACTCGATGGGCTGAATGGCCTAATTTTTGCTCCTATGTCTTATGGTGATTGTAGTGCTGGCTTTGGCAATTGAGCAGTTGGTTTGGAGACACTGGGTTCTGCAGGTTAGCTGAAGGAGCTGTCCTATTACCTTCTTGACTGTGACTTTGCTGACTTGTGACTTGCCTCCAGCAACAAACAGAGAGAGAGAGAGATGAGAGAGACCTTTAACTGCAAGCCGCAGGGATACCTAGTTGCTGTTATTCTGCTGTGACTTTCACATCACACACTAGCACACCTAAACTAGAACACACTGATCAGGTTTGCAGCTAGCTATTTAACCCTTTTTCTTGTGTATTCCTGGAATGGAAAAACAAACATGCCTTTCACCCAGAATCTGCTTTCTTTCAACTCCGATCATTTCCACATTCTGATATATAACTCAACAGGAGATGGTTTCTGCTGAGATGGTAATCAGCCTCCGTTGTCTCCGCAACCACAGGAGATTAAAATTCCTTTAAAATGTCTTTTGCATTGCATCTTTGCCCTTCAAGTGTCTCTGTCTGACGTAGGCCTTGACACCTTTTTAGGTGCGACATTCCATGGGCTGTCTGGACTAGTCGGTCAAGTATAATGCACATAGGAATTTTCCAGAAACTGGTTACTTTACAGTCTCAACCAGTTTTTGCTTGTATGTCTTTTTTTAAAAAAAACATGGCTTCCTCAAAAAGTTCAATATGCCCATAAGTAATTTGGGCTGTGATCCGCTGTCATGACAATATTGATTATATTTTATGAAGCGAAGTGTAACCCACAGTGCTAAAATCATTATTAGTGTCTTTGATTTTGATTTGATTTAATTTGTACCAACTATAAGTAAGACTTACATTAGACTTTTGTTATGCTCTTGGTGAAATTCACATGCCTGTATCTTCCCTCATGTTCCTTATGCTGAGTCATTCCCCGTTAGCTGCAAATTTACGAAGTGTTTTGAAGACTTTTGGCTTTGAATTCAGTGCTGTGCAATTGATTGCTCGATGATCATGATTGTTGATACTCTTGTGCTAATGGGTATCAATTTATTTTTCTGGATATTGTTTGTGAGCTTTGCTGCTGGGAGATTTGTTTCTTACTTTGGAAGTAGTCCAGTGGTTGTCCAGTGCTGCAGAGATGCAATGTCCTTCTTTCTTGATCTCCGATTATACTTCTGATGACAAAAAAAATAATTTAAATATTTTTTCAAGGTACAATGCTTATGTTCCATCTTGTGAAGGAGTCCAGTCAATAATAATGCTGCAGAGGTCCATAATAATGCCAAAGAATATTGTAGACCTCTACCTATTATTCTAACTGTTAATGACTCTTAAAGAATATCAAAAAAAATCCAAATTCCTTTGCTTTGGCCCTGATTATAGAACTCCTGGAGACACTTAAAGGTAGTGGTGAATCTGTGCTAGCAAGTATAGCAGGGATAAGAAAATATCGCTCATTATACCTGACCCCATCATTTCCTCCCACAGTGAAACTTCTCACTTCTGTCACCTCCTCATATACTGCATTGACAGAAAAGTCATATGGACTCAAAACGTTAACTCTGTTTCTATCTCCACAGATGCTGTCAGACCTGCTTAGTTTTTCCAGCATTTTAAGTTTTTGTTTGGGCTTTCTTGGTCAATTTTGGTTTCTCAAAGCAAGACCTTGAAAAATACAACTTCACTCACCTAAAACCGCCGACTGAACCCGGATCTCAGAATTGGGACACTTTTTTATATGCTGTGCTGGCTCCAGATGTGGGATTTTGCTTTCCATATCAAATGACTGAATGTCACATGTGTTTGATTTCAGAGGGTAGAGTCCAGCTGAGTCTAGTTATGAAAGTAAAATACTTTGCCTTTGCTTTTCCAAAATTAAATAACTGATTATTGTAGCTTTGCATTTGAGGTGTTTCCAAAATCAAAGGTTATTTTTATGTTGCCTCTGTGTTGAAATGCCTTGCCTTTATCAGGTAGTTAATGTTAATTGGAAGAATTTATTTAACTAATCCTGAATGTCACCCATGGAATTCATTTGAATACGTATAAGAAAGTATCTGTCTCACTTTAATTAATAGAAAAGAATGGTAAGTTATTGAGAGGAACGTTTCATTCTTGGGGCTGTGTGTGATGGTTTGACTAAGCTTATGAGTCTTTCAAAGAACATTGCTCACTGCCTGTTATTAAAATGCAGTACAAAAAAAATGCTTATCCACAATTGGGCCAACAGGAAGCTACGCTCAAAGGCAGTCACCTTAGTTTGATTCTGCAAGAACAAATGGCTTTCTGCTGCTGCACCAAGGTCAGGTTCCCTGGTTATCTACATCCAGTTTTGAATGTTGAGTAATTGTGGATAATTGAGGCAGAAAAAATAATTTAGTCTCATGCTCGAGTATGATTCAAATGATTGAAGGAGTATGCTTCTGCAAGTCCTGCAGTCACTAATGGAGCCTGATATTCTACAGCACAGAAGCAGAAAACAAGTACCTGAAAAAGCACCTGTGCTTTTTCCAAGCCAGAGTATCCATGTAATCTGCAGGAAATTGCACCACATTAAAACTGTGAGGGAAATCTCTACTATTTCAGAAGAATTGATTTTTATACAGTATCCTGTTGTATTTATAGCAGCACTGAAAATGTATATTTTGGAGCGACTTGGCTGCGTCCAGCTGTTAGACAGGTTGATTAATGATGGTTCAAATAGAGAATGAGATGTCGGAGCCAATTTCCTGTGCATCAGCTGTAAAACAGGGCTACCACTTTCGCATTTCCTCTCTCAAAAAACGACTGCAATTTAAAAGATCCAAGTAAGTTTTAGATTGTATTGTTTTGCTTTAATGACTGCACTCTGCAATGAGCAGTTTCTCAGCAAAAAGGCAGTTTAGTTACATTGACAATAAATTGAGTGGAGAAAGTCTGCTGCAGGGAACGGGAGAGCATGGTGAAAAAGTTATACCTTCCTTTTCATCCTTGCCTTTTAATGAAGAATGTACTCCAGCCAAGATTCCTAAATTACTTCCTAAAAATGAGTGTAAAATATACCCACCTTTGTTCTATTTTATTTCTATTCAGGTCTCATTTTTCCATTATTATGCATGAGTTTGAGTGCTGAATGGTGAGTTCAGACTCCTGAGTGCCAAGTGGCCTGGAAGAAAATATTATGCCGACCGTTCTCTTGGGGAGATGCCCTTCAAGGCTTTTTGTGAATGGAATGCTACATCTCTGTTAAAGAATGGCACTATCTGAAGCAAGTTATCCCCCTTGTACGCTTGGAATGGAAATGGGCCTTTAGGCCAGAAACCAGATGAAAGAGATATATATCTTTATTTAAAAAGAGCATTAAAAATATTTTATTCAAAATATTTTTGATGCACATGAATATTTATTCATTAGTCAGACACAGTATTTAATTAACGTGGAGATGAGATGATTGAGGGTTGTATATATTAAGCTGATTTATTTTGGTGTCATTGATATTTCATTGTGCAGTTAGAGTTTAATTGTGTTGTTGTATTTTGATAAGGCTTCCTTCAAAAATATTAATATTCCACAAAGAGGACGGTGTATGTGAATCTAGAGACTTGGCATAATTTGGTTATCTTTGTAATTGTTTTAACTAGACTGTATAACACTGTACATTAATGCATAGTCATATTTGGCTCCTTATAAGCCGACATACAAAATACACCTACTGACATTTTATTAGATCAGCCATTGATAAAGTAATGTGTGAGAGAAAAAAAATCTGTTTTATCTATGACATACTGGAAGATAAAATCGTGAACCATCAGTTGTTTGTTGTACCAGTCAGTTGATGCTCTTTTGTAGCTATCAACTGGCAAGTTTAACATGTCATTTGATGTATACAACCCTACAGACTAATATTTTAAAAATGTTATTGACCATTGTGATATTTTTACATCACCTTAATCCAGTAATTAAGTGTTTCTTCAGGTCTGATTAGCCCTTTGCTGTAGTTGTAGCATTACTTTGGTTGTCTAGGCTTGACATTGGACAGAGACATTACAGGTGTCATGTCACTCATTAGCACATATAAGGGGTCTAATGCACATGGCTAATGTGGCCATCAGGGATGGTTAAATATCGCTTGAGTCAATATGGCATTGGACATGTTCCAGGTACATAGCCCCACGAATTTTACCTTCATGCTCCCATTTTGTGCCTGAGAAACAAGTACATCGGGGTTCACTTTTGCTCCGGCCGTATCATATTTGGCCTTATACAGCATTTCATGATCAAATGTATTTTTGTCTATTAGAAAAGTATGATGCCAGAATCTGAAAGTGGGTATTACTATAGGCACTTTTTTTTTAAACAAAACACCATCCAGGATTCAGCAGTTCATTTGATGGGTGACATTGCCATCAGTCTCAATATCTACCCGTCTGTGGGCTATTGTAAGTACGATTTACAACTACGTCCTCCAGCAACTCACTAAACTTACTTCAATAGCGCCTTCCAGCACTGTGACACTTATGGAGAAGACAGGAACAGCATTGTTATAGGAGCACATCAGCTCCAAGATTCAGATCATGGATATATATCACCACACCTTTATTGTTGTTGGGGTACTCTGCAGGAATTCCTTAATTAACATCATTGCCGGTGTACCATCTCTACACTGACCGCAGCGATTCAAGAGATGACCCCAAGAGTACCTTCTCAGGGCAGCCAGAAGTTGGCAATAAATGTGGTCTTGCCAGTGCTGCCCATAATCAAAAATCAAATGCAGAAGAAAACTGGCTTGAAGGAGTTAATCAGCTGACAGTACAAACCTAAATATAGCTTCTTAGGGTGCGTCAGCTTCATCAGTAGGTGTTAATTCAGCTACGTTGCACTGTCTCTATCACTCTGTCACTATTTTTAATTCTTCCTTGTTTTTCACTTGCGCTATTGCATTGTTTCAAAAATATGTGTTAAGAATAACTCAATTGAATTGTTAAAAATAGAAGCAGAATTTCTTTGAAAAGTATTCTTTGGGTGCAAGGTAGATCGCTATTCCTTTTTACTAAAAAAAAAGAAAGACTTGCGTTTATATAGTATATTCACCGGATGTCCCAAAGTGCTTTACAACCAACGTAGTACTCTTTTTTTGAAGTGTAGTCACTGTTATAGTGTAAGAAACGAGGCAGCTAATTTGCACATAGCAAACTCGCGCAAAGAGATGATCAAATCATCTGTTTATGTAATATTGATTGAGGGATTAAATATTGTCCAGGACATTGAGGATAACTCCATTTCCTTTCTTGAAATAGTGCCATGGGATCTTTTACGTCCACCTGAGAAGGCAGACAATTGGCACCTCCGAACTCCTTCAGTACTACACTAGAGTGTCAGCCTAAATTGTTGTGCTCAAGTCCTGGAGTGGGATTTGAATCCATAACCTTCAGGCTCGGAGGCAAGAGGACTACCAACTGAGCTACAGCTAGTACACCATTGGTTGCAATTGTTTTATTGTTGTTGTATAGGTTATGCTATATCAGACCGGTAGAATGGGATTTAATATATAGCCTACTAGATTTGGTAAGCAACATGTTTTCGTCAGTCTTGGAAATTTAATGTAGTCAGGAAAGAATAACCCACTGTGCAGTCTCAATCCATGATTCATACTGAAATAGTAACTGTCATTCAAGGTGGGCAATTTTCTGAAGTTACCTTTCACCCTCTCATTTAGATCCAACCTACATTATGAAACCATTTCCAAATTAAGGCACGCATTTAATTCCTTTTTTTTTAATCCCTTATGTCTCAATGCAGAATATGTACAAAATCAGAGTCCATTTGTCAATATTAGCTTTAGATTTTCCTGTCAGGATGAAATGTGGTAACACTTCAGTTCCATTTACCTTGTATAACTTACACTTTTGCAAATGGCTATAAATAAAATGGTTGCAGTGTGCACTGGTGGCAATTTTTTAGTTGTTGTGTAGTCTTTGTAACTAAAATGGAAGATTTTTGGCTTACTCAATTCTACCATGACGCACAATGGGCTGATTTAACTCGATGTAATTACCTGTATAGTTGGTTGATTTATGACAGTTGTCTGAGGGACAGCCTAAGACCATTCAAGTTACATACAAGCATTTGTTCAAATTTGTGTTAGATTAGCAGTTTTATTTAAAACTTAATAGGCTGTTTTAAAAGATAAACCTGCTTGGCCCAAGATTCTTTTTAAAAGTTAATTATCAATCTATCTTGTTCAAATTGGAAAAACTATCTGAATCCTTTGTTTACGGAAGCTACCTCACCTAATTACCAATGAACAAAGAATACTATGTACGAATGTCATTTATATAATTATTTACAGACTATGGCCAGGATTTTACAGCCCCTCCCGCCTGGTGGGATATTATGGTCCCGCCGAACTGAATGGAGATTTAATTGGCTCGCTGCATCTGCCGGGGGGAGACACACCACGGCGGGGCCATAAAATCCTGACCCTTGTTTTATTTTCAACCACTGGAGCAACCTGGCCTAAGGTTGATGACAACTGTTAAAATATATAGTACAAGACTGCTACTATCCCCAAGTTATTTTACTGCTTTAAGCTTTTGGGATGGGATGATCCAATTTTTACCTTGCGCAAGAACAGAAGAACTACATATCCACTGTGAGAACTGATGGTGAGTAAAAAATATTCCCTTCCTAATCATGCAAATATCTGAGAAAAAGGAATGTTAGGGCAGCAAGGAAAGCAAAATAGACAAGTAAGTAAAATTGCAGATCTGCTTTGGCATGTGCAGCAAATAAAAATGATGTAAAGAACAGAGAATGAAAGCTTTTGGGGAGCGGAAAACTAACTTAATTGTATTTAAGCAAATTTTTATGGTGGTTAAGTAACTCATATTTTACGAATATACCTGTGAAAATCTGTCTTTCAGTATCAGTAAGATGATCAATATTTTTGCCTTGTGCAAGCCATGGAACCATTGAAGTTTTGTTGTAAAATTATTGATTTTTCTGTCATCTACAAATGTGATACCTTGATTTCTGTGACAAAGTGAAGGTAACTCCTATTTTTATTCTTGTATTAGAACAGGTCTTGGTTACTTCTTAAGATATAAGCAAAATATTGCAGATGCTGGAAATCTAGAACAAAAACAAAAATACCTGGAAAAACTCAGCAGGTCTGACAGCATCTGTGGAGAGGGATACAGTTGACATTTCGAGTCCGTATGACCCTTCATCAGAACTAAGACCCTTAATGTCCCCATTAGCACATCCTTTAGATAATATCACCACTGTCAACACCCCTTTGTCCTTTTGTCTATGACATCTTTGGCAGTCTCTTCTTAGCCTCCACCTATCACTGGCCTCCTATCGAGCTCTACCTGTCCCACTCACCCCCCCCTCTACCAGCTTATATTTCATCTCATTTCTATATCTTAGTTCTGATGAAGAGTCATACGGACTCGAAACGTCAACTGTATCCCTCTCCGCAGATGCTGTCAGACCTGCTGAGTTTTTCCAGGTATTTTTGTTTTTGTTCTGGGTTACTTATTGTGTTTTCATAATCCAATGTTGCCAAATCATGGGTATTAAAGTAATTCAAACTTGAATACAGCAAAGTTTGTTGCTTACAAGAGGGTTAGGAAAAAAGGATTGGAAATAAAATAGGTAAATGAAAGCTATAGGTTGGAGTGTTTTATGTGTGTTGTCGTATATGCCTTTACCATTTATAGGATATGGTTTCTTTGACAGGAATGCTCCTTTTAGTAATTAGTCACATTCCTCACATCTTAATAGCAACAGAAGCATTCCAAAGGCAGTTATTTTCCTTAATAATTCTGACAAATAATCTGTACTGTGCTGTCAAATTTGAAATCCAAATCAATCAGCACAAAGCCAAAGGGAACAATGCAGACATGATGACTTTGGATAAACTGCTTGCATTGACAAGTGCATCTAGTATGGACTAAGTCTTTATTTTGATTAGGTTTGGGCATATAGTATCAAGTGAAAACTGAACACAGATTTGGTGATTTTTTTGGGGGGGAGTGAACTTTCGTGTCTCAAGAAAGCACCTCCAGTACCACGTGTAGAATCAAAGAACTTGGGGGGGGTGGTGGGGGGAGGTGTGGGGAGGGGCGATGGAGTGACCGTAGTGTCTTGATTCATTCTTGTGCCTGCTAATTACAGATAAAAAGAATAGCTTCTCTTCTCACCTCAAAAGTTGTTTAGAATTGGCACCATTAAATGCCTTTTGCTGACCAGAGAGCTCTCATCTTGCTTAAGGTGCTCCAGGCCAAATCAAACAATAGCTTGCAGATGCTCCTGGTGGTCCAGTAATTAAGTCAGGTTGCCTGGATGACATTTCAAAATGGCTAATTCCACATATAGCACTCAGGACAAGCCATTCCAACTGTCAGCTAAACTGATGTTTAACTAACTAAAAGAGCTTTCAAGAAGACCTAACACGAACGATACAGATAAAAATAAAAATTGCTGGAGATACTCTGCAGGTTACGCAGCATCTGTGGAGAAAAACAGAGCCAATGTTTCAGGTCGAGATGACCTTCCATTATTACCTGACCTGCTGAGTATTTCTAGTTCTTATTTCAAGAAGCCATTTGTTAGTTGTGGTAACCTGCTGAATAGATTGAAGCCCTGCAAAGCCAAATTCCAACAGCATGCAATCCACCCAGCAGAAGCTTGAAGGCCTGTATATCTGTGTGCATGTGGACAACTGTGTCAAGTGCTAAACAGAAGCCGTTTGTACAAGAATGCTTCCTTCCACATCAACATGAAGGACATGTATTTCCTTTTTTATTTACTTCTGTTGTTGCACATATGGCTTTTGCCTCCTTTAGAATTTGAAATGAAGGTCGCCGTAATCGCAGAGGATCATAGGCTGCTCTCTCATTAGAGAGAGAGATGACTGGTGGCGAGTTTAACCTGAGGGTCACCGTACCTCAGGCAAGGGGCGAGGTTGAGAAGCTGCGGCCTTCATGGATGACCTCATCCAGTACGGGAATTGAACCTGTTCTGTTGACATCACTCTGCATCACAAACCAGCCATCCAGCCAACTGAGCTAACCAAAAGAAAGCACTGTTTCCCCTAAACGATATATCCCATCTTCAGCCACTTATTGATGCTTTAGTTGGAATGGAGATGGTATAGATTTTGTTAGAAGTAGCAGTAATGTCAATGATGTTGGAACTTCTTTGATAGCCTGTTGATAATCCAAAAGATATGTTGAATTAAGGCCTGAGATTAATGAACTAATGTATCTGTATGGATATTGAGTGTTTAATTTCACAGCTGAATGAACATTCATATGATGTTTGGATTAAACATCTGAATGAGAGTGCCATTGTATCTTGGAACATTTTGTTTATTCATTCTATATTCAACAACTTGTTAGTTGGTTAAACATTACTTGGATGCTTATCAGGATCATTGGTTACCATGCCAATTTCATAACAATCAGCTGTTATGAAGACTTTGAAAAGTTATTTCTGACTCTTGTCAGGTATGAGTAGTTTCTGTCTTCTTTGGAAACTTCATATATTAACTCAGGGTGGGGTTTATGGGGGTATAAAGATGGAAGAGCACTTTCTTAAGAATCCCAGTCAATAGGCTTTGAGTTCCTCTATTCCTTCCATAAAGGTGCATGACCAAAATACTAAACTACCATATGGCATTGTCTTATTAATTTACAGAGCACAAGGAGATAATTCCAGGTTAATAAGCCATGATTGAAAATGTGTATTTTTTACTGGCTGACGTTGTAAATTTCTGCGCAGTTATGTAGAAAAATACCAGTTTCAATAAGGTAATTTAATTTAGAAGTTGAGGAATAATGCCCTAAATCTTCCACTATAGTGAACGACTCAACTAAAGTTGCTGATGTGCCTTGAGACCCTGAGGAAGCCCCGACATGCGCACATGCGTGGTACTTACACTGAAAGTTTACACTTCTGATTGCAGTTTTTACCCTGCCTGGATTGCTGCGCAATTCCCTGTAACAGTGGGATCAGATTGCCAGAACCCCAGAGATTTGGGCTGCTTGTGCTATACTTACCCTGGTTTTTACACAGATTTACTTTTCCGAGGGAGTGCATAGCCTGTTCAGGAGCGCAGCTTGAAGTAAATCAATTGGCCTGTTAAAGCATTCCAGCACCACGACACCCGTGACAATGCTTGCTACCCCACCCCCCCACCCCTCACCAACCTCTGACAATGCTCGCCCCCTCCCAACAAGGCTAAGCCCCTCCCAACAATGCTCACACCCCCTCGACAGTGCTCGCTCCCCCTCGACAGTGCTCGCTCCCTCCTGACAATCTTCACTACCCCTCCCTAAAGCGTTCACCACTCTCCCCATGACCATGTTCACATTCCCCCTCGTGGCAATGTTCACCCCTTCCTGGCTCGCCTTTTGGAATCCTTGGCTCCTGTCCAGCCGATGTCAAGAGAGTCAGCATTGTCGGGGGTACGTGGGAAGGGGGAGTGATCATTGTTCGGGGTGAGAGGGGTGGGTGAGCCATGAGGGGGTGTTGAGGGGAGGGGGTAGTTGAGCATTGTTGGGAGTGAGAGGACTGAGTATTGTTGTGGGGTGAGGGCAGGGGTGAACATTGCCGCGGATTAGGCTGTCTTGTTACAATTGTACAGGGCTTTGGTGAGACCACACCTGGAGTACTGTGTGCAGTTTTGGTCTCCATATTCAAGGAACAATGTACCATTATTGGAGGCGGTACAGTGAAAATTCAGTAGATTGGTTCTTGGGAGGTTGTCCTATGATGAGAGGCTGAGTAAATTGGGCCTAGACTGTCTGGAATTTAGAAGAATAAGAGGTAATTTCATTGCAAGATTCTGAAGGGTCTTGATAGGGTAGAAACTGAACAGTTATTTCCCCTGGCTGAGGAATCCAGAACACAGGGGAACCATCTCAGGATAAGGGGCTGATCATTTCAGACTCAGATGAAGAGAAATTTCTTATTCAAAGGGTTGCGAAGCTTTGGAATTGTCTATTCCAAGGTTGTGGATGCTCTATTGTTGAATATATTCAAAGATGAGATGGACATATTTTTGATGTCTCAGGGAATCAAGGGGTATGGGGAAAAATGGAGTTGAAGTAGAAGATTAGCCATGATCTTAATGAATGGCGAAGCAGGCTCGATGGGCCAATTGGTCTACTCCTGTTCCTATTTCTTATGTTCTTATTATCACAGAATCACAGTGCAGAAGAGGCCCTTCGGCCCATCGAGTCTGCACCGACACATGAGAAACACATCAGGTTCAACTTGGCATGAGAACTGTGAGTGGGGAAAAAGCAAAATAGATTTAAAACAAGCTTTATGCTCCAATGGTTAAGTGGTCAGGTGCTGAGTCGGAAAGCTTATTTTTACTATAGCTTGTTTAAAGCCATCCAATGGTTATTGATTAAACAGACAGACCAGTATAACCTGAGCCACAGTCTAGTTCTGCCTCTGGTCAGATCTGAGTTTGAAAAATTATTTTAGTAGGATGACTGCTGGCCTCAATAGCACTGGATTGGGAATGGGTGGTGGAAAATCGATCAGGGTTCCTGCTCCTGATTTGTGTGAAAAGATTATTACCAAAAATGGTACATTTGTGTTTTTGGCAAGATAGAACTGGGCTTTAATGACCCACCACACACAGTTGGATAATGTTCTCTGCAATGTTAGGAACATCGTGAAAGGCATGCATATTCCCCATTACTTTCTCCCTGGAATATTCCCAGCATCATTACCTTCTCACTGTAATATTCCTAGAGGCTAGGTTTGCACATTTGCAAAGAAAAATGCCAGAGTATCTGAAACACCATGGCCAGAACTTTGCTTCCTGCGGGCGGGTTTGCACCCGACCCAAACGGGGTGTGAAATCACACAAGATGGCATTAGGCGAGCGTCCCGACGTCATCGCGCACTCACGCGATATTCCACTCAATGGGCACGTGCAAAAGTTGGAAGAGCACTTGCCGACAATTAAGTGGGCATTATAGCCCATTAACATCCCAATTGTCAGTGATTTTTCACGGCCTGTCTAACTTTACGGTTGGAGGACGGGCCAGTCGGCCAGGCGGGTTTTACATTTTTTATGAAACCTCATTCAAGGGTGGGATGAAATCTCCATTAGGATTTGAAATAAAAAGAAATATCTGGGGACTTTTTTTTATGATGTCTGTTTTCAGGTGTTTGATTGTGCTGCATGAACATTTTTTGCAGCATTTTTGGGCTTTATTTTGTTATTTGCAGGTCTGCAGTTCCCTGAGGTGCTGTCTGCTTTTAGGGAGCTCTCTCAAAGCGCTCACCCACACCCACAGTGACATCGGCACCCTCCCTCTTCCTGCCCCCAACGCCAGTGCTGAGCCTTTCTCTGGGTGCGTTTCATGCTGGCTGGCTGTTAAGTGGCCAGCTAGCATAAGATCATGGTCGGGGGCTGATCGTGAGCGGAAGCACATCTCGCATCTGTTTCAAGGCCAACCGATCGCTCATGTCTGATGAGCGCAAAATTCAAGCCCATGTGACTAAAAATTCAGATGGCATATGAGCATTTCCAAAGTCAAGATCAGAAGTGCATTAATTATCAGAATTTAACTGAATATCAATTTCCCCTATTAACAAAAACACCTGTTCTTTTGAGCAGGACAGTTAATCTCCAAAGTCCCTACTGAATTACATCAGAGTACTAACATCACGAGTCAACTGTTTGTTTAACCCATTGGTTCCAAAAAGAGTTTTTGTTTCTTATTTAAAAGAAAGACATAATAAATGGTTTCAAATTTTTCTGCCTTATATAACTTTTCCCAGGGTCATGCATGAAAATGCTTGGTGGAATAGTGTCCAGGACTATTGATGCCCTTGAAACTATACCTCAGCGTGAGTCAACAGCTACCAGAAATGAAGCGTAGGGGAAATAGGGAAAAATGTGAGGGAATTTATGTCATAACATGCAATTCTTTCAACTCCTGTTTCTAAGCCACAAACATTTTGAGAAGACGCATTGTTCTGAATTAAGGCTCAAGAATAAAACAATTTATACAATGCCTGTATCTTAACATGTGCCACCTTTCCCAAATCATGTTTTAATTTCCCTGAAAATCCTCTTGTCCTGTTAGCTTTTTATGGTCCCGCATCCTAGCTCAAGTACGTTTAACTCTTAATTCAGTTTGGAGCTTCAAAGTTTCTTTCCTTTTATCTTAAAAATACAACCTCTGTTCTGGATCTGAGGAAATGCCAGCTAACCTGGAGCCCTGCACAGCACAGCCGGAGCACTATCACCGCAGCACAATATGATTTACTCTTTAGTGGCAGGTGAAGTAGCTCAGCCTGATCTCTTGACAAAAGGTCCCTGCTAACATCTCATTTATCGTCCTTTGCACGATGCTACCAAAGCGCATTTAGCCTGGCCAACACACTTGATGCATACCTATAAAATATCAATGCGAACAATAGTTAATCTGATATATAAATGTGCGTTCAAATATTCTTTTAAATTCTGAAAAATTTTTAAAACTTGAACCAATAACTTTAAAAGTCTTTTAAGAATCTTTTTGGTTTCTTTGTGATAAAATAGCATTTTCATTAGGATCCCATTTTTGCAAAAGATGCCTACTGCCAAATCACAGCATCTATTACTGGCACCTTTCTTACATTTTTGACAAGTTTTTAATTACCTTCATCAGAGAATTTTTAACGGGAATTTATATGAATTTTAAATCAAAAAAGCCATTTTTAAAAATTGCATCAGTTCAGTTATTCAATCTAATAAGAACAATAGCAAACATTAATAAACAAATATTTCCCAGAAAAGTGGTGGATCTGTAAAATATTCTGTTGTCTTAAGTAAAACATAGTAACTGGATTTGTCTGTTGATCTAGCATGACTGATTCAAAGTGTGGATATAGTACTGGGGTATTTGGGGAAAATTCAAGCAATTTGGTGAGACAAGGATACACAGGTTGTTGAACATTGCAACATGACGACATAGCCTGCTGGGATTCTGCTCCATTATGCACCTACTTGCCCTTTTTCGGGTTCATTCCACTCACAATTAGGCAATGCATTTAATATCAAATAGATTACATTACACAAGAGCACAGCATTATAGTTGCTCATTTTCTGCCCTGCTCTTTGGAGTGTATCTGGCTTGGGCCACAGAAAGTTGGAGCAACAGACATTGTAAACTTCTCTTTGCTGTACTGGAGAGAAAAAGCAGTTATATAATTATCTCCAAAATTAAACCCAGGTTTTTCTCTAATGTAAAACCTGGATTGGTAGTTTCACCTTTGTAGATAGTTCCTTCTCAATGGCTAACACCTTGGGCAGAATTTAAAGGTCCCCTGCTGGTGGGTTTGCATGCCAGGAGGGAGTGGGGCTGTTCAATTACCTGGACTGCCTTCTTACTTCCCTCACGCTCACCTGATATGTCCTCAATTTTATGTCGGGGCAGACTAATGGCCACTTGCCGCCCGGCCTCAATTTTTAGCCTGGCAGGGGGTGATGCTATTATGACACAGCTGATGGTAAATGCTGAGCTGTTCAAATCCAAGAGGGAAACTTGAAACAACTGTCATAACCAATTTTTGCAATTTGTATGTTTCGAGATGCAGGCTTTGAATTCAGTTATAATAACCTCTTGAGACTCGGTGGTCTTTTTATAAAACTAAATTAAATGTTTATTAATTAAAAGATTGTAAGCACATACATATGTCTACAAATTACTACTATAATAACTTCTAAAAATCTCCTAATTAATCTGACTTCCAGTTACACCTTTGTTAAGGCAACAATAAAACACAGATTTAAACAGACCCCTGGCAAAGCACACTCTGGACAGTCACATTCAAAATGAGTTTTTTTCAGCTCTGGGTCCTTGCAGGCAGCGGATTGAGGCTTACAGGCTGGAGGCTTTAGTTGGTGGAATCCCTCTCCTTTTACCAACAGCCTTCTCTCCCTTTATACATATTTTCCTTTTTGAATGCAAATCATTGTATCACTAGGTTTTTTGAACTTTACCTCTTCCAACAGTAATAAATACACGTTTATAGCACCAATTTTATTAGTGAGCTTTTTGGAAAAAATAAACGCATTGTTTGACTTCTAGCTAGGTGTAATATTTCACCCATTCTTTTGAATGGTTTATTTAAAAATGCAAATTTTCCTCATTACAATTCACCTAACTTTCCTATGTCTACCTAATTAATATTTCAAACCTACTTCTCTTCTATAAATCAAAGCCTCTAGGCCAGCTGGCTTTAATCCAATTAAGATACACACACATGGACACAGACACCCCTAGAACTCTATTTTAAAATAATTTCCAATAACATTATAGACATTATTACATTTTCTTGAAAATGCTCAGAGGCCCAGCTCAGACCTCGGGCAAAGGTGGGGGGGGCGGTGCTTCCCTCAGGACCCACTTTCCACATCGGACACTCCCCCAACGTCAGACTCCAAGGGTACTCTCTCCTGTCCAGCCTCGCCATGACCCCTCACACTCCCTTCCCAGCATTCTCTTGCGGCCTCACCTCCCCTCCCTGTGGTGAGACCGCCCCCACCCCCCCCCACATTTACCCGGTCCTGGACTCTGGGACTTAGACCCTAGGGACCGCTTGTAGTCCCAGCAGTGGCCACTGCTCCAGGTGGTGCTGCATGGACTACAGGTTGTATTACACCTAAGTGAACGGGTGGAATTCTCACATCCAGACAATCCATGCTCCGAGGAAGGTAAAATGAATTAAGGACAGCGAGCATTGGTGGCGATGTGTTCCCCGCCAATTCTTTCGGTGATGGGGTAGGGAGCCCTGCCATCTGTTAAATTTTGGCCGTTTTGACAGATCTATGACTCTCATTATAGGGAATGGGGAGTAAATAGCACGCAGTCAATAGACTATAGTTATCAACAGTGAACCATCAGTTCATTCCTTATTCCTCATTGTTTGGTACAGTGCTTCTCTTTCGTCGTGCTTAAAAAAAACTAAAGACATCTGTTCTCTGGCCCTTTTCTATCTGAAAAACCATTTCTAGTTTTTGCATGGAAATCATTCATTTGCTTTTCCTGCAAAGTAGCTTCAATGCTTTTTTGCAATATTATATACATTCTTAAAAAAAAACATCTATTCTTAGCTATTATAATTGAGTGTTAATTGTGCTAAATGGGCATTGAGTGTTGGGAAACAACTAGGATATCTTAGGATGAAAATTATCTCG
Organism: Cetorhinus maximus; assembly: GCF_964194155.1. NCBI lineage: Eukaryota > Metazoa > Chordata > Chondrichthyes > Lamniformes > Cetorhinidae > Cetorhinus > Cetorhinus maximus. Next base: position 205,281,881 of record NC_135880.1, on the reverse strand, counting down.
CTGTTTATGACTTCCTTGTTCGCATATTCACTTGTTTTAGATGAACAATTGTTTTAGATTAAAAATTTGATCTAAACTAGGAAATGATTTTGATAAACTGGAATTCTGAGGTTGGAATAAAGTTGTACTTGGTGTAGGTGTTAACTTACATGGAGTCAACTGTATTAACCAAAAATCAGGTCTATTCACAGCCAGGACCTCGTATCCTCTTGTCTTTGCTGTTTACTAATTTCCTGTAATGCAAGAATGCAAATTGTTTTGAACAATTGAATTGTACATTTCTAAATTGACATTTAATTTCTAACTTTAGGTGAGTAGACATCACTCCTTTTAATCAAGTAGTAATTCCATTACAAGGCAAGAGGATGGACTATACAAGAAAAAAAGAATCTTATGCTAGTACAGCTACTTGTCAATGCTGTTCATACTCTAGAATGGAAGCCATAGTCACATATATCAATGTGACTTGCCATTGTATATGTGGAGATATGAAAAATACCTCCTTGGCCCCAATTACAAAATTGGCATGAGTACAAAATTTGTTTATTACTTTCAAATGTACCCTTGTTTTATGTTTTGCCAGATGAGCCATTCAAATATTATTGAAGATAGACAAATCATCATGGTATTTGATTTTTGGTAGCTTCCAAATGTAGAACAGTTTCTTGCGTCCCTAAGGGGAGAATTTTCTCCCCGTCGGGGGGTAGGGGGGGGTTGGACGGGAGTGGGTGTGGGCAGGCACATAGCCGATCGCCGCCCGCAACCGGCTGCACGCTGCCATTTTGCGTAGGCGGGCCAATTAAGGCCTCCCCAGCGTGACGCACACCCGGAAACGCTGTGCACTCCCTGTGCAGGTGGGGAGAGTAGGCTGAGTCGGGGTCTGCGCTTTTTCACACATGCGCATGAAAGAGCGCAGAAATCTCCCTGAGGCACAGAGCTGCCTCAGGGAGATTAGTTTGATTTTGGAAAATTTTAATAAAGGAAGAAAAAATTTTTAAGACATGTCCCCTCATGCAACAGTGTCACATGAGCTGGGACATGTCAATGAATTTTATTAAAAATTTTTATTAAACTTTAAAAATCTTCATGAAACCTCATCCCATCCGTGGATGAGGTTTCATGATAAATGCGAAGGCCGCCTGGGCTCTTCGCCTGCCCGCCAACCTTAAGGTTGGACGGACAACTCAGGTAATTCATTTAATTAGTTTTTAAATGGCCTTAATAGGCCTTTGACAGTTCAGCAGGCGCGCAGCCGATTCTGCTGCACGCCCACCGAAGTGAAGATCTGAATGACACGCGGTGACATTGGGACGCATGCCCAACGTCACATGTGGTGAGTGGGGCCCGTCCCCGCTCACCGACCCAAAGATCCTGCCCTAAGAATCTGAAGTAGCATGCTTTGTTGCTGCTGGTTGACCAGGGGTGCTGAATTGTATTTAAAATTAATCTTTTAATTCATGCAATTTAAATGAAACTCTGACTAGCTTAATGTTACCAATCATTTGAGTGATTATTGCTAAATAACTAGGTAGCATGAAGTATTAACACAAAACTCAAGAAGATAAATGAGCTGAATGATGAAAGTATTTATTTTGAACTATGTTTTTTTGTTTAATATTTTGTTATTTCTGTTTCAGGTCAGACAGTACTACTGACAGGTTTGGGTAAGTGGTCACTTTACCTTACAGTGAAAAATGGCATTGGAAGCTGCATAAATATGAAGTTCATTTCAGTGTGTAACATTGGAGCTTTGCTGGGCTATATATTAAATTGAAGCATAACATTACTAAGACAAGATATATTGCTGGAATCTATTAATCGAGCTAACGCAAGCATGCAGTTAAAGGTGAAGGTTTATGCAATAGTAAGTATCCGTAATGGTGACCCAGTGTAAATCTGGTCTTTTGGTCCCTTTGGTAATGATAGTTATCTGCTCCTTCTGCATTTTAAAGGAGCAGGTTTCAGCAACTGAGTGTTGTATTTGGTCTTTTGTCATTTGACCTTGAATCTTGTCTGAACTGAGCTAATCCCTGTCTGCTGGTTGCAAGACTGGAGATGATCTCCAACAAGTTTCTAATGGATGCATGTCCACACCCATGTCTAGCTGTAATTTGGCAAACAATAGTAACCTCATTCCAGAGAAGCCACATGACTGTTATAGGAAATGGAAATGCTAATACCAGTGTTGTAGGTGGTGCTTAATCGAAGTTGAGATTGTGGGCAGAGCAGAGGATTCGTTAGTTTACGTTGGCCGATGTTGTACCTGAACCGAAAGCACTCACACCATTCATTCCCTGAGTATTATCTGTCATCTTGCTAAATTTAAAAAAACTATAATTACAGAGTAGATAGGCTGAACAGACTGAAACCTATTGAAGTGCAGCAAGTCCTTCTTAGCATAATTATCAGCAATGAGATAAGTCTATTTACATTGCTTTAAAATTTGTGTTTGGGCAACATAGAGAATACTCGGCAGAGGCTGAAGTTAAATGTTGAGTGCTTACCCTTGCATTAAAGTATATTACTTGTATTTATTTCAATCTCTAATGCAGTAAGCCTGTCAGAAAAGTAAATCAATTTTTTGATGATCTCTTCAATCAAAAAGAAAAAAAAACTGGCTGCTAAGCTTAGACTGATTTGTGAATTCAAGATTTAATACAGACAGTAGCAACATAGTTTTGAATTTTATGTATGCAAACATAGTGATTATTGGCACTATTTGTAAACAATCTATAATTGTTCATTCACAATTGACCCATGATTTAATAAGCAAAGTGCTATTTGAGGGTTTGCCTAAGTAGCATGTTGCATGTTGTTGATAAAATGCTCCTTCTAATATAAATGCACATGAAATTCAAATGTTTTGTTGCTTTCTGAAACATAATTAATACTGTTAATTTAAACGTGTTTCTCTGCAAACAAAACTTCTGTTGTTTATGGACAATATTCTTGTAGATTTCTTGCATTTGTTTTACCATGTCAAATTATTTGAATATAACACATTGTCCTTGCTATATCTCAAATCTCAATGCCATCAATCTATGTAGCTAGTGATTGAGGCTAAGACCAGAGCTTTGTACTTGAGTATATTGATGAACCCCAAGGTGCATTTTTCCCCCACACCTGACGAGTCTCTAACATCTCTTTCTTTGACATCAGAAATATTGCCTACCTCTTCCCCTCTCCTGCCAAAGTCCTCATTCATGTCTTTTTCACCTTGTGACTGTTTTCAATGCTTTTCTTATCTCCCTGCTTCCACCCTCCATAAACTACAAACCATTCACCTTGTCCTCATCAGCACCATGTCTCCTGGAATGATCGTCCCTGCCCTTGCGAAACTCCACTGGCTCCTTTGGCCCATAAAATCAACTTCAGGATCCTCAAACTCACCTTCAAATCCCTCCATAGGCTTGTCCCCCCTTCACGATCACTTCCATTCCTAAGTTCTTGTTACCGTTTATTTCTCCAGCACTGGCTTACTTCCTGTTTCCCACTTTCACTGCTGCAATGTTGGTTGCAGCTACACCAATGATCTCTGTCATGTGGAACTTCCTACTTCAGCTGCCTCTTTCCCTACTTTTAAATGCCTCTATTGTCAACTGTGCCTTCCCCCTCTTCTGTTTGTTCAGCACTTCGTTATCCGCTGCATGCTCAAATGTCTCTTTGTAAATCTATCTGCCTTTCCACCTCACTCTCATCTGTTGAGACCCATCTTTTTGACCACACTTTCAATCACGACTCCTAATATCTCCTCTTTTGGCTTTTTTTTCATTTTTGTCCATTTTCACCTCTGTGGGATATTTTTCTGTATTAACGGCACTATTTAATGCAAATTGTTATGGTTGTTGTCTTTTTGTGGTAAGATTAAAAACACGATATTATGGAAGTCTTTCACAAATCAATGAATGGCACCAATTGTCATTGACGAGATTCTGTATGTACTTGGAAGAAAAACACAAACGCTTGTTGGTCTTACGTCATGCTTAACACGGGTCTAAAGCGTAGTTTTCACTACATCTTTCATATTGTTTTCTTTATTAATATTTAACAATCTCTTTACATCTTAGTGTTAAACTACCAATTGGAAGAGTATTGATCTTTTTGATTACAGAACCAGATCTAGTTGTTTAGTGGTGGAATTTATTTCTGTTGGAAGAATACTTCCTATTCCATTCTTAACTCAAAAGGCAGCCTTAAAATTAAGTAAATATATACAAATGTAGGTTGAATCTGTCCAGTGATGGCTGTAAATGTGATGCTGATATGCTGTTTCTAATTTAGTTATACTGATATGAGTTGAATATTAACAATAATAACAATACAGTTAGGCTGCACCATATGAGCACCAAAATAGTGGGCAAGGATTGTGAGGTGGTGGAATCTAACCTTATAATTGTAATGTTTTATCTGGGCATATTACACCTGAATACATTTTTGACTGATATTGGAGTCTAATTTTTGTGTTGGGCTCAGGAAATGGGAGTCGGCCTATTTCCTGACTTCGGAAACCTGAGCCATAATTTCGTCTCCTAGAGAATTCCTGGTTCCCGAGGCTGCGTGGAGGAGTGTGTGTGCTGAGGCAGGCTGGTTAAAAGGCTCACCTTGGTTCACTGGGATATTGGACCAGCCCTCGCAACGATGTTCTTATGCCCCAACTCTCACACCTCACCACCCACGCCCCCCCCCAATGTCTTCTCATGTTCCCCATGCCCCCTCCTTTGTCATTCACCCAGTATCCACTAATGTATAGTCCTCAGGAGCCATGTAACAGCAATTGGAAATCTTTGAAATTGAAATGAAAAGAGTACACCTCTCACAATCTAAAAGAGGTGTCGCTCAAAAATATAACTATTTATACTTGAAAAAAATTCAGACCCAAAATGTTAAATCCCCTCAAGTGATCATTCCGTTATAAAAACAAACACAAACACCCATTCAGCAACCAAATCAAAAATAGATAATTCTTTATTAACCTCTTAAAATTGTCAATCAAACTGAGTGCACAATGCCCTGCTGTGATAAATGGTTCTCCAGCTTTTGAAACTAAGCAAAACATTCATAATGGGCTCAGCTGTCCAAAAAACCCCTTACAACTACAAACAATGGAACCTGTTAAAACAGGAAAAACAGATGGCTCAGCTTTATTTAAGCAACACCAGATGGACAGTTAATCAAAGCAGTCCAGGAACAGGTGGCTGTGTTTTTTCCTCTCGAAGAGAAAGCTACAGACCATTTTATTTTCAAATGTAATGCATTGTGGACATTTAAATCACTGCAGAGCATGACACTACAGTTCCCAGCACTGTTTTCTTAAGTTTTGAATGGAGAATAGAACTTTTCAAAATCGGCAGCACTTACATATTTCTGATCAATGTAATGATTAACTTATCTTTTCAGGACAGCCCTATGATCAATCACTGCAGTAAAAACACATCTAACTTATTACACAGCCTCTAATAATGACATTTGAATTTGTTAAAAAATTTAACACTTGCCTGTCAGAATATTGCCATATTCCTCAGCAGTCTTCCCCCAAGGTTTCTGAGCTCTCAAACAAATCAGGTTTTCAGAAGCCTTCCAAAACCCACCTGACCTGACAATATAAAGGGAGACAGGAAATACAAAGTTCCCCTAGGCCTGTCAATGACAATCCTGGTGTCAAGGACATTCAGGCAGGATAGTGACCCGACTCCAACTCGAATCTCTTCCCGCCTATGGAAAGATTGTGTGGGCCCCTTTTTATACATGGGAATTAAATTTACCATGAAAAAAACAGTGAAGTTTTGGTGTTTCTCGACCCGCTTTCCTACTGGAAGGACATGAAAATCCTGTGACTACATTACATACTGCAACAACAGTCTTAACAGTGCTACATAATTACGCTTGTTTGTTTTGCTGCTGTAGATTATTTCTTTATAATTTCTCAGTAACCCAATTATAACTCAGAAATCTTGGTATTTTGTACTTTCCTATATTATGATCTTGATTTTACTTCCTCAAAACAAAATTAATTTACACATTTGTACCAACAACATCTGAATAATTAAAAGATAGGACATCTTTTCTTTTGACCTCTTGTCTTCCAATTAGGAAATTAGAAACAATGAAACTTAATTTCTGGCCTTACCCTGTTTAACATTTATTGTGAGGGGAATTGAATATCAAAGTAGAGGTTATGCTTCAATTGTACAGGACACTGGTGAGAGCACATCATGAGTACTATGTACAGTATTGGTCTCCTTATTTAAGGAAGTATGTAAATGTGCTAGAAGCAGTTCAGAAAAGGTTTACTAGACTAATACCTGGAATGGGAAAGGTTGGACAGACTAGGCTTGTATCCACTGGAGTTTAGAAAAGTAAGAGGCAACTTGATTGAAACCTTTAAGATTCTGAGGAGTCTTGACAAGGTGAAAGTGGAGAGGATGTTTCCTCTTGTGGGACAATCTAGAACTAGAGGTCATTGTTTAAAAATAAGGGGTCGCCCATTTAGGGCGGAGATGAGGAGAAATGTTTTTCTCTCTGAGGGTAGTGAGTCTTTGGAACTCTCTTCCTCAAAAGGTGGTGGAAGGAAGCAGCCTTTGAATATTTTTAAGACAGAGGTAGATAGATTCTTGATAAACAAGGTTTATTGGGGATAGGCAGGAGATTACAATCGGGTCAGCCATGATCTTATTGAACGGTGGAGCAGGCTCGAGGGGCCGAGTGGCCTACTCCTGCTCCTAATTTGTATGTTTTTTTTTCAAGGAGTAGTAGGTTTTTTCAGTATTATTTAGCAATGACAAGTGTGTTAACGATGTTCTTGATTGGTAATGATTATTGGTTAGTCAAATTTGCATTTACAAATTGATTGTAGTGCACGTGGTTTGTTAGCATGTGCGGGGAGTGTAGGGAAGAAAGGTTCAAAGATTTTACTAAAGTCAAACCAAAACTATTTTGCAGCCATTAGTAAGACCTCATTGTACCTTTGATCACAGCAGTTGCTTTCATACACCTGTCTCTGAGATGGATTGCTTATAATGTTACTAGCTTGGCGAGTAGTGATATTTGTGGCTGTGAATCTCAGTCAATATGTGCAATTTAACACCTTGAAGCCATGTGTAGTGTAAATTGTCATCTATTTCCATGTTTGTCAAATCATTTATGTTTCAAAGATTTACCTTCCAAGTGTTGGCTCAGCATTAGCTACTTAAATCTCTTGAATCTGGCAGATATCTCATCCAACGAGTGAGTGATTCACTTTCTGTGTAAATCAGTAGAAATAATTAAAATGCTGCAAAGGTTAAGCCAGTTACGGAACCTGCACTACTTTGAAGAATAGCCTTCACAAAAATAAGTGAATAGTAACATCACTAATGATGATCTAAGTTTATAACTCATGCAATGTATGGATAACTAACAAAACATAAATGTGTTGTTATTTAATGCAAAAATAGATTTAGTATGAGGATGAGAGAAGTGTATAAAATAGAAGATTCCCACTTGTACCTAAACCAGATTTGAATTTTCAGTAAGATGTAAATAAGCATTAGAACACGTAATAAATTCCATAATTGAATCGCAGAGCTTGCCTGTGTTGAAATTGTCAAACCCACTGATTTATTGTGTCTGGAGAAATAAATTTGCCTTTTTTATGGTGTGGTGTCTTGAGATTTTGAAGATCAAATTCTGAGACTCAATTGATTTTTCTTCACTGGCCTCTTTCCAAAGCCCAGGATATCCCTCACTTCTGCTAGACCCCACAGTTTCCATTGCTGATAAATTCCAACCCAGTTGCCTATAATCTTGTCGCATAGTCTGGGCTTTTAAAAAGATTAAACCGAGTATTGATGGAAAGGAACATGATAATAAAAAAAATTGATGACATTTTCACAGACAGTATCCCATGATACCATCTAAAAAAATGATTTGACTTATTTCGTCACAGAAAATACATTTCGCACTATGTGACTTAAATCAAATCATATGGCACATACTTGATTTGCTTGACCAATGCCATAGGAAATCTGTTATGTAATAAAAATGGTACATCTAGTGCACATTTTCATATGTTCACACAACGAATGTCATTCAAATTTCTGTCTCGACGTTGGATGGAGCACAACTCCATTTCAGCAGAATAATATATTGTAGTATTATGAGATACAATAGTCTTGTCCTTAGAAGACTTGCTCTAAGCAATACCATTATATATAACAGATCAATCAGATGTCACACATTTGATTAAAAAGTGAAAGAAGGTAATTCATTCCTGCTGACTACTTCTTACCTCTCAGGGTGTCAGGATCTGTTTAAGATCAATTAGCATCAAATTGACCACAAGAATGCATACCAATTAGAGTGTGCTTTTTCTCATTTGTTAATGGCATGTGGGTGTTGCTGGAAAGACCAGCGTTTATTGTCCATTTCAAATTGTTCTTGAGAAGGTGGTGGTGAGGAATAAATGTGTCTTTTTTTGGAATGACAGCAGTGACTAGTGGGGTACCACAGGGATCAGTGCTTGGGCCCCAACTATCACAATATATATCAATGATTTGGATGAGGGAGCCAAATGTAATATTTCCAAGTTTGCTGACGACACAAAACTTGGTGGGAATGTGAGTGATGAGGAGGGTGTTAAGAGGCTTCAAGGTGATTTAGACAGTTGAGTGAGTGGGAAAATATATGGCAGATGCAGTATAATGTGGATAAGTGTGAAGTTTTCAACTTCAGTAGGAAAACAGAATGGCAGAGTATTATTTAAATGGTGATAGACTGGGAAATGCTGATGCACAAAGGGACCTGGGTGTCTTTTTACACCAATCACTGAAAGCAAGCATGCAGGTGCAGCAAGCAGTTAAGAAGTCAAATTGTATGTTAGCCTTCATTGTTGGAGGACTTGAATACAGAAGCAAGGATGTCTTACTGCAGCTGTACAGGGCCTTGGTGAGACCACACCTGGAGTATTGTGTGCAGTTTTGGTCTCCTTACCTAAGAAAGGATATACTTGCCATGGAGGGAGTGCAGTGAATGTTCACCAGAGTGATTCCTGGGGTGGCAGGATTGTTATATGAAGAGAGATTGGGCTGACTGTGCCTGTATTCACTGGAGTTTAGAATAACGAGAGGAGATCTCATTGAAACATATAAAATTCTGACAAGGATGGACAGACTGGATGCAGGAATGATACTTCCTTGGGCTGTGGGGGTGGGGGAGGCGGTGTCTAGAACAAGAGGTCATAGTCTCAGGATATGGGATAGACCATTTAGGATGAGATGAGGAGAAACTTCTTCACTCAGAGGGTAGTGAACCTATGGAATTCTCTATCACAAAAAGTTGTGGAGGCTAAGTCACTGAATATATCTAAGAAGGAAATAGATGGATTCCTGGACTCTAAAGGCGTCAAGGGGTATGGGGAGAGAGCAGGAGTACGGCATTGAGATAGATGATCAGCCATGATCATATTGAATGGACGAGCAGGCTTGAAGGGCCAAATTACCTACTCTTGCTCCTATTTTCTATGTTTCTATAACAGCAAACGGCTGCAGCTTCATAGAAGAACATTTTATGCTCTACATTGTCTAATGCTCTATAATCCGTACTGATCTATTGTGAGCAATTGGACAGGAGATTTGCTGGGACTGTGAAAAGTTTATATTGCTACAAAATCTTGCCGTGACAGTTTACTTCAAAAAAGCCGTATGTTTGCCATTGGTAGTGAAATATGAGTGGTTCTCCCTCTTTAGAGTGATGAATTATTTGCATAAATACTGTGCAGAATCTAGACCCTTTTGTGAGGAAAGGAATTACGTTTAATGACCTGTGAGCACCTTAATGACCAGTTTAAAGGTTGCATTTACAGAAGGGTCAGGTTATCTGCCATGGGAAAAATCATGGGCCAGATTTAGCCATCAGTGGCGAATGAATGGTGCCAGCCTTATGTTACACTTACACTTGTCCAGAACCTTTCTGTGGGATTTTTCACTAGAATTTACGGTCAATTAGAGAGCTAAAGAGTGCATAGTCCCTACAGGAGATCTGTATAAACAGGGCTAAGAATTCTGCATCTCCTTAACCAATCAGAGTGAAGAAACATACAAATTAGGAGCAGGAGTAGGCCATTTGGCCCCTCGAGCCGGCTCTGCCATTCAGTATGATCATGGCTGATCCGACTGTGGGCTCAACTCCACATTCCACCTACCCCGATAACCTTTGACTCCCTTGTTAGTCAAGAATGTATCTATCTCTGCCTTAAAAATATTAATTGACCCTGCCTCCACCACTCTCTGGGGAGAGAGTTACAAAGATTCATGACCCTCTGAGAGGAAACATTTCTTCTCATCTCCATTTCAAATGAGAGACCCCTTAATTTTAACTGTGTCCCCTAGTTCTAGTCTCTCCCACAAGAGGAAACATCTTTTTAGCATCCACCCTGTCAAGTCCCCTCAGGTTCTTATATGCTTCAATAAGATCAGCTTGCAATCTTCTAAACTCCAATGGATACAAGCCCACCCTGTCAAACTTTTCCTGTTAAGATAACTCCCCCATCCCAGATATCAGTCAATTGAACCTTCTCTGAACTGCTTCTAATGCATTTATGTTCTTTCTTAAGACCAAAACAGTACATTAGGGGTCTCACTAACACCCTGTACAACTGTGGCAAAACATTACTACTTTTATATTCCATTCCCCTTGCAATAAACAACAACATTCCATTTGCCTTCCTAATCAATTGCTGTACCTGCATACTAACTTTTCCTGATTCATATACCAGGACACACACATGCCTCTGTACCTCAAAGTTCTACAGTGTCTCTCCATTTAAATAATATGCTGCTTTTCTATTCTTCCTGCCAAAATGGACAAGTTCACATTTTCCCACATTGTACTCCATCTAACAAATTTTTGCCCATTCGCTTAACCTATGTCTCTTTGCAGACTTCTTATGCCCTCCTCACAACCCACTTTCCCACCTACCTTGGTGTCATCAGCAAATTTAATAACCATACATTAGGTCCCTTCATCTGAGTCATTGATATAAACTGTAAACAGCTCATTAATCAACTGTGCAGAGTCTGAATCAAGAACTGTCAGAATAGTTAATTCAATATCAAATCAAGTACAGAAAGCAAAATAAAGAGAAGGAAAGAAAGATGAGATTAAGATGGAGAAATAAGAGACCATAAAAAGTGAAGAAAGCAATTTTTAAAAAAATTCTGAAGTGCTCCCACAGGCCATGCAACAGTCATTGGGCCACACTACCTACAGCTTTGCATCTCAGTCCCTTGCCTGGCATAGCTCTGCACTCCATCATCCCAGCACTTACTGATTTTCATGCTCTGTTCCCTTGGGTCTCTGGCGGAACCAGTTTCTGCCCCTAATCCTGCTGCCCCCCCCCACTTCCAGTGTACAGAATCCTTACTGTTTGAATATCTGTTCTGTACCTTGTATAGGAACATAGGATTATGGGAGTAGGAGTAGGCCATTTGGCCCCTCGAGCCTACTCCGCCATTCAATAAGACCATGGTTGTGGTCTCAGTACAACACAATTTCTCAGTTTAAACATATTTTGTATATGTTCTCCATGTGCGCATGACTTTATTGCTTAACCAGTAGATATTGAGAGCCTTGTTTAAAATCAGTTGCATTCTTCATTAGAATAAGAAGTTTTGTGGTGGCATAAATAGGGATAATGCAGGCTCATTTTGGTTTAGCTGCAGAGATTTAATGCCATGTACTAGCAGTCGATGCTATATATTACATCTTCAAGGACTATTAAAAATGTAATTTGGATTAAATTATTCAACTAAATTGATCAATAAATCCAGTCTAATGTTTTATGGAAAATTGTGTTTATTCCACAGAAATCCAAATGAAGACTTTATACACAGAGTAATTTAAACATCAAAATCACATAGACATGTTTTAATTATAGAAAGGTTTTCTGGATGGTGAAATAGATCCAAGTAATGCCTGCCTCGACTCTTAACCCCAATAGCTATCTATCTTTTCAGCTTGCTATGGAGACCAGTAATTACAGTGCCTTAATTTACATCAGAACTTTTGTCTTTCTCCACCCCATGGCTCATTTCCAGATAATGAAGAGATGCTAATGCAGGGTTAGAACAGGAAATAGTGTCTTGTTTAAAGATAGTTCTATTAATCTCCACTAATATTGTCTTTTAGTAATGTGCTATTTTGTCAGGCCGATTCATTGTGAACTGATACCCTTCAGAATTTAATGCTCAAAGTCTGTGATTTAAAAGTTTCCACCCTCAACCTTAATGTTCATGAATGTTTCACAGGCAAATTTTTCACAGCTGTTAAACATGGAGAAAAGGTGTTATTTTGAAAGCTGAAAGTAACTGCTAAACTCAATGGGTTAATAGTTAATATTGTAGGATATCTTTTGGATTATTACATTCTTGCACCCTTGTTGACAGGTGGGTTGAAACATTTTTCCCTAGGTCGTAACTTAGTGTGTTACAATTTGCGTGGGGTACATCATGGCACACTGGTGTTGCTATACAACTTCTGTCTATCTCCAAGATAGGATTTTCGCTAACAAGCCACTTACCAGTACCTTAATCATGTTTCTCCTAACCCACTGCCTGTAACGATTCCATTCCTTTCTCCCAGTTTCATTGTCCCTGCTACATCTGCTCTGATATTGCCACATTCCGCACCAGAGCTTATGAAAGTCTCCCTTTTACCTCAGGTAGAACTGTCCCACTTCCCGTTCCCCATCTTACATCCCTCTTAGCTACATCACCAGCCTCTGCATTTGAGAAATTATCTTCTACCATTTCTGCCACATTTCCCCTCCCTTTTTTTCTCTTCACTTTCCATTTCCTCAGTGCCACTCTGTTTCACTCTCATCCCCTACAATTCTTTTCCTGGTACCTTCCCTTCAAACACAAAAGGCCATTCTTCTCCTCCTCAGATATCACTGTAAAGGAACCCAAACACTCCTTCTGTGTGAGAAAGCAATTAAATCAGATTTAAGAAAATTTATAAAGACTCCACACAATTCATTAATTCATCTGCTCTTCCAATTCTACGTCAGATACAGAACAAGCGAGATTCAGAATAAACCTCCATCTATGCTGTTCTATCAAACAGTAGCCTAGTGATTATGCATTATAAGCCAGTGAAAAGTTATGAATATTGAACTCGGCACATTCAGAAAATGAACCATGATAGCTTCCCAATTGTCATTTTGAGAAAAGGGTTCATGGCCCCTACTCAATCTCATATGTGTTAAGTATGCCGGTGTATGACACTAATCTTACACTATATAATTGTCTCTGTGTTCTCTGAAGTCTAAATTCAATTGTGAGCCATTGCTGCAGGATAGACTCACCAGAGAGACCCTGGGAGTTTTCCAGGTCCTGTATTGATAGAAAAGATAAACTACGATGGGTGTTACCTTTTAGGGTGGGATTTTCCGCACCCGCCTACTGCAGGGATCTTCCGGTCCCGCCACAGGTCAATGGACTTATGGCTGAGGCACCGCCTCACTCCTGGCGGGTCCCACCCGCGACAGGGCTGGAAAAACCCAGCCTTAGAACTTCATTATAACAAAAATGGAGACCCTATGGATAGGGATGAGAGGCATGAGGGGAAGGAAATTAGTTCTGAACATTTGTTGTAAATCACAAGATCAGGAGGGGGAATGGAATTGAACCAGGAACTTTATTATGAAAGGGGAAAGCATGTATAGGAGCACATGTAGTTGCTACTGGTGGCCAAGAATAGGTTGGAAAACTCATAAAGGTTGCAATTGAAGTGAAAACCTGATCCTGAACACAATATTGATATAAGAAACACACACAGCAATGGTGCTATTCAATCTGACATTGGGTTATAAGAGGTGGTAGAGCAGGACAGAGTCAGAAAATACATTATGTAAGTGAACGTTATAATGAAATAAATAATTGTTGCAGTTAGACCATTCAGCTTTAGAGGGGCAGTTTTTGATGGGATGACATCTGTACAAATCTGCCTCCATCACTCCTCTCGCCTGAAAAAGAAAACAACCCTTGACCTCCTTGTCCTTGCCCCATCTCCAACTTTCCTTTCCTCTTCAGAGTCCTTGAACATGTTGTCACCTCCCAAATTCATGTCCATCTTTCCTGTAATACTATGTTTGAATCCTTTCAATCAGGTTTCCATCCCTGCTACAGTACTGAAATGGTTCTCATCAAAGCTACAAATGACATCCCATGTGACTGTGACCATTGTAAGCTCAACCTCCTCTTCATTCTCCACATGTACCCTTTGACATGGTTGACCATACCAACCTCTTTCAATGTTTCTCTACTGTTGTCCAGCTGGAAGGGTCTTCACTCACCTGGCTCCATCCTTACCCAGTCCAAGCCAGAGAACTACCTACAATGACTTCTCTTCCCACTCCTACAGTGCTACCTCTGGTGTCCCCAGATAAGCTATCATAGGACCCCCTCATATTTCTCACCTACATATAGCTTCTTGATGATGTAATCTAGCTGTACCTCTTAATACCCTCCACTGTCTAAATTGTCAGACTACCTGGTCAATTTCTGGGTGAACAGAAATTTCCTCCAAAGCCATTGACTTCGATCACCGCCATAAACCCCATTCCCTGACCTAGACACTAACTCCATCTCTGTGCCTGTAACTGTCCAAGGCTGAACTTTAAAGTTTGCAACTATGGTAGCATATTTGACCTGTGGTAGCATATTTGACTGTGAGATTAGCTACCCACCACATATCCATGCCATTATTAAGATTACCTATTTCCACCTCTGACATCCTACAAATCTACCCATGCCTTAGCTCAGCTGCTGCTGAAATCCTCATTCAAGCCTTTTGTTACTTCTAGACTTGACTATAGTATTGCACTCCTGGCTGGCCTTCCAATTTCTATTCTCTGTAAATTTGAGCTCATCCAAAACTCTGCTGCTCATGTCTTAACTTATACTAAGTCTTGTTCACACATCACTCCTGTGAATGCTGACCTACATTGGCTCCTGGTTAAGAAATGCCTTGATTTTAAAAATATTACTCTTGTTTTCAAATCCATCCAAGGCCTTCTTACTTCTGTAGCCTCCTCCAGCCCTAAAATATTCCAGATATTTGCATTTCTCCAACTCTGGCCTCTTGAGCATTCCTGATTTTAATCACTCCATCATTGGTAAGCATACCTTTAGCTGCTCAGGAGCTAAGCTCTGGTATTCACTCCCTAAGTCTGTCTATCTCTCTACCTCCTTTAAGATGCTTCTTAAAAACTACCTCTTTGACAAAGCTTCTGGTCATCTGCCTTGATGCCTCCTTATGTGGCTTGGTATCAAATGTATCTGATAGTGTTCCTGTGAAACGTCTTGGGACAGTTTACTATGTTAAAAATGTGATATAATATTCATAGTAGTGATGGTATAACAAAACTTGGCTAGAAAACACTAGCAAAAGGAAAATTATTCAAATACAAATGCATCAACTTTAGAAATAGTAGCCCAAAATTATGAAAACCCTATCAACCACTAGAACCTTGGCCAGGCAAGATTTCTGTCATCAGTTTGCCCTTGCCCAGATGCTAACCCAAATCCTGGGTATGGCATCATATAAATAATTGGGGTGGATACACTGAGTAGTAATGGAACAAATGGCACACTTGCCCTGAGGTGTAAACGGGACTTCTGAATAGAACCTCCCATATATGACATGAAGCAGGTACACTTGCTATACAATGGCCGTAATTACACACCATAATGCCATCTGCAAATACTGATTGATTTAAGATCCATCTCTCAGATTATTTGATATTTACATATAGACTTGTAGAACTGACTTACAAACCTTCTATTGCAACTGCATTTGTTAAATGTGGGTGGAGCCTTCTCACCTTAGTCTCTGCTGAAACACCAGGAACATTAGTGGTGGGTCGGGAACCCATTGAACTCTCCAGTGGGCTTTAACTGGGCCACGGTATTGGCACACCACCTCTCGGTTCCCTGGCCAATCAGAGTGTGCAGGTGGGATTACGAGCTGGATCTGACAGAGGGTTAGAATGGGTCACCTGGACATGAGGATGCAGCAACCACAGGAATGGAGAAGAGCCCTGGGAAGTCTGTTCCCCAGGTGTCTCAATCTTAGGGGATCTGTTGTGGGATCTAAGGGACTGCAGTGAGGTGAGCTTTCCTCAGGACAGCACCGTCCAAGCAGGCAGTGATCAAGGATGTCAGCATCAGCAATACAGTCCCTCCAACCTGGAGACAGTGCACCAAGAAGGTCCAGGACCTCAAGAACGTTGGAAAGGTGAATGACAGAGCAATTTCAGGTGCCAAATCCTACATTCTGATTTGCCCAGCATTCTCCTGTACAGCACTTAACAGGACAACATTCCTTGCAGCTGCACTCATTCCATGCACTCATTTCCATGCACCTCGCAACCCTATCTGAGCAGCTGTTGCACATCCTCATCCTGTTGCTCTCTTGCCTCCTTAAACTCATCCTCCACAAATGCTGTTTTTCTTTGTTACACACACAAGCCATTGCTAACACTCATAGCTTTATCTCCTTGCAGCAGAAGAGAGCACATAACCTCAGGGAGAGGCAGAGACCCAGGGGAAGAGGGGAGGAGGTGACAGGTGGAGGGGGTGAGGCAGAGTGACCATCTAGTAACAGGTAATGGCCACAATTGATGGCCATTGGTAATGCACACCTACCAGGTCCACTGGAAAGGAGGTTTTGTTCCGAGAGGCTGCAGATGTCAACAACGACCTGGTCAGTCTGAGCTCTATGGCAGCCATTGGTGCCTCGGAGCTCGCGACCCCAAAATCTTGTCTTATGGCCCCACAGTTTGGGAACCACTGTGTTAAAGGATTGAAATGTGATATAAGTGCTATTTCAACTTCCATATTGATTTCGTAATACATACTCAAAGCCTTCACAGATGTACTACAATATCTTACAACATATGTTCATAAATAATTAAAAGCCTAATTAGGAGTTTCAATGCAATGACTTTGAGGATGTTTCAGAATTCTGTGGAGCATGTGGAAGATTTATTTTTCAAATTGTTTTGAGGAAATTATTTTGTTTTAGTCACCTTTCTCATGCAGCCAGGTATACTAACATTTAAATATATTGAACTGCTGCAAGATTTGGACTTGGCAATGGTAAACATTTTGTTGTGTTAAGTGATTACTAAGTGTTTTAGTATTCCCAACATCTCCAAATCCAGTGGATAAACAACTGGAGTGCTCATCATGATTATTTATAGCTTCGGGGTTTTTGAAAACCTTTGCGGCTTCTGTTTTTTTTATTCTGACAGATTCGGTGCATGGTGCTCATGCTCCTAATAGAAAAATGCGACTGTTTTCAGTTTACCCAGTCAAGGAAATGTAGATATATTTTCAAATGGAAGTTTGAAATCTGGGTATCCTTGAATTAAAAAACATAGAGAAGGGCAGACCAGGCTGCAGGATCCTCTGATGTACATATAATATAATTTATACTTAATTAATTGAGGTCAGGAACACCACATTTCAGAGCACATTTTCAAAAGTTTCCAATTTTCACAGGTAGATAAATTTGGAATACTATAAGATACAAAAGTTTATTTTTACTCAATTATTTCTTTGTCAAATAATACTGAGATTAATGTCTCTAATGAAGTGGTATACATAGACTGGAGAAGTCTTATAGCCCCTTTGGACTCTTTCCAGTTATCTAAAGCTGATGCCTTATTAGTAAGTTATTTGATATAGGCAATATTTAATACATTACAGTACTTGAGCAGCAGTGTACAAGTTACAATTGACAGTCACTTGCATAGAAGTTGTGATTGCTGTTCCATGTTCCCCCTATCGTTCACCTATTGCCCACTGTTGAATCTTCTACACTTGAGAGTGCTTCCAAGCCTTTATAGTTCCAAAAAGAGGAAGTTGAAGCAGAGAGAGACGAATCGTGTTTCCTCTCATACTTCAATGCTCTGCCCCTTTCCTCAAACCTACTAATCATATTGACAGTACGTGCAGTCACAGACTGTTCTTGAGTCCTCCTTAACTCTGGCTTCAGTCTCATGACAAGCACCTATTGTCTGTGTTCATACCTTATCTTCCAGACCATTAAACTAATGGCCTGACTGACTGCAATAATCTCAATACATTTCTTCCTTATTGATTTAATTAGAGGATTGAATGTAACTGTGGCTTATCAAAGCTATGAAATTAAATGTAGTCTACCAAGGTCCAATATTATAAAGGGATTAAATATGTGAATGCATGAATGCCCATCTAACCTTTACTAGCTCCCCGTTCCCCAATGCATTAATAGTTCCTTTTGAGCCATCAAGCAATCCTACTTCTGCTTGCAACTCCAGCCCTATAGCTCCTATAACTGTTTCTTTGATTCCAGACCATTTCAATCTGTCGTTGCTGGCATAATGCTTAGGTCCTTCGGTTCCGATCTCTAGAACTCCTTCCATAAACCTCTCTACTTACCACTTCACTTTCACCTTCAAAAGCCTTCTCAAAATCGATCTTTTCAGCTAAATGTTTGGTCACGCTTCTCATCTCTTCTGGCTTGGCTTCCATTTCCTTATGCCCTTCTGTAAAGGTCCTTGGGTTACTTTGAATTAAAATACAAATTAATTGTTATAGATTCAAGCTCTTAAATGCCTTAGAAACAATTAGGTTGTATGTATATATGTTTGTAAACATTGATAAGCGGTTGCTAATTTCCAGCAAGGATGTTCAAAATGGAGAAGAGATTGTAATTTTTTTAAAGACAAATCCTTCCTGTCGGAGTTTAATGCCATCAAAAAATTTCCTGGTTGACACAAAAACAGTCTGACCAAGATGTGACCAGGCAGCTTCTGATTCCTTTTTTGTTTAAATATTATTTCGGGCTGAATCAGAGCAGAAAATCTGCTGACACACAGCTCAGCTGAAAAATAGGATTCTGTGAGAGTCAGCAATCTCAGTGTGAGCTTCTGTGTTTGTGCTTTCCTAAAAGCCAGGAATTGTGCTGGACGTTTGTGTCACTGAGGGGATGGATCTGCTTTGATTGCTCGCTGAAGCATTATTGAGTGACACTGGATTTACTTTTAAACTGTTGAAGAAAATTGTATGCAAGGTGTTAGGAATTGAAATAAGGTCATGAAATTAGAATACGTTGATGGGTTAATGAAAGTATCAAATGAGAGTATCCTAAATATCAAATTGGAG
The DNA here is from genome assembly GCF_964194155.1 of Cetorhinus maximus. Taxonomy (NCBI): domain Eukaryota; kingdom Metazoa; phylum Chordata; class Chondrichthyes; order Lamniformes; family Cetorhinidae; genus Cetorhinus; species Cetorhinus maximus. The sequence continues at coordinate 205,262,694 of NC_135880.1, read as the reverse complement.
TAGTTAATTTGTTTTGTGAAGTGCCATCATTTTAAACTTTTAAGCATTTAAAACTGGAGTTTGTAGAAATTCTGGATATTTTAATTGTTAGGTTTTCTGACTCTCTCATATCAGGGGAATTAGGAATGCAAAAGCAAGCTATTGCATGCAACTGTATGAGATGGATGCTTTTTTTCTGTTGTTGATAAATTAATTGGACTTGTATTTGTTTGGAGACAGTAATGCTGTCACTGATCTCTATGAGTTAGAGAGTACTTAGTGCCCACTTATGACTACTGGAAGCTTTTTTTTTGTCTTTCTCCTGAGGGTAATGCTTTGCCTCAATTTGATCATTCAGAATGTACAGTAAACATCTGATCAGGATCCTTGTATCTTTTCTACAGTTGCAACTTCAAGACCTTTCAGCTATTCAGCAGTGAGAGTTGGATGTTTCAAAACTGCATTAAGCCTTCCATCTGTTGTAGGTGGCACCAGGAGCATCCAATGAGCAGCAATGCTGCATCACACTGAATACTTTTGAAATTGCTGTGCTATAGAATGTGGCAGTGGGACTAACACTTTCCAGAGGATAAGGTGTTACATAATCTGATGGCTTCAGAATATCTATCTTTTCTAGCGATGCCGATGAACAGGGGTGCAGCATGGTCACTCAGCAGTCACTTCCAGTACAATGCACCGACACAAGGTCAGGTATTCTTACAGCCAGCCTAGCCCTGCCCCGGATTAACTGCGACATTGTGCTCTGTAACCGGCACTTATGAATCTCTGTTTAGCAGGCTATTGATACCTGGCTTACATGCAATTGTATATGACAATGTTTTAGATAATGAACTGTTATTAAGTGGCAATGCTATTTAGTGATTTAGAAAGAAGCCATACCTAAATGTAAAATGTGCAGTATTAATCATGATATTTGTTGAAGGGTTAGCATGACTATGGTACGGCCTATTTTATAATCAAAGTAAAAACCATACTACGCCCTTTATAATGATTTCTGATTAGGTAAATAAGCTCACTTTTATCAAGTTATTCATATTTCTTTGTGTTTTTAATTTTTAAAAACTTTTGAGGAAAACGATGTATAAAATCCATTTTATTTTTTATCTTTTTTAGATTTTATTTGAAGTCATTCTGATCTTGTCTCTATAAGTGTAACAGACGGGGTTATTTATAAACTGTAATGTAAATGGGGAAGTGAGGAAACTTAAATTGATCAAAAAAATGATCAACTTAACTGAATTTACACTTGAAATGATTCACTAATACAATTATATTTGTAGTGTTTTTGATCTCAAAAAAAAGACTTGCTCAGAAAAAATGGCCACTTCTGTTTTCAAAGCCAGGACTATATTGTTCTCCTTTGCTGTCTTTGATTAGTATGACGGTTGAATTGGTAAGGTGTAATTGCAAACTTTAATTGTGATAAATAATGATCAGGATGGCTTAATTTCTTAAGGGCCACATTAATATTTTAAGAGCATTGCTTTTTGTTAGAAATAGCTAGAAATAGTTCGTTGATTGCAACTTGTGTACCATATTTTTTTATCACAGAAACTGTTGTTTATCCTGACTGCTTATCAGAACTAGCCTGACTTTATTTTTAGGAATTTATTAATAATTCAGTTCCATGTCGAGAATGTGCTGTTAACCCATTACCGCCACCAGGTGCTCACCAATTCAGAAAGCAGCTGATCTTTGGCTGGCAAGAGTAGTCTAGTGAAGCCAAAGTCAAACAGAAGTGAATAGTGTACTCTGTACAACTCCACCTTCTGGGGAGAAAAACATGGCAATTGTAGTTGTTATAAGTGAACAACTATGAAGATTCCGGGATCAAACTCAAGCCTATGCTGAGTTAGCATATCTCGCTGAGGTAGCAGTCAGGTTGCTGCAATCATCGTCAGGATCTCTGTGCTAAGTGGATGGGGAAACGGTGTGGGGATTGGGAAATCATGTAGACATTCTTCTCCTGAACATTTCCCAATAAACTCATGGTGAGAGTGCACCAGAGTGCAATCTCAGTGCTCATACGTGGCTGTCAGATGAGGGCATGTGTTAACTGTGATGCTTTCCGTAGCTGAATAGTTTGTGCCACTCACTACATTTAAACAATGACTATTTCAGAGAGGTACTGGATGGCTTCTGGCATCTGTGGATCTTTATGCCATCATTTAATAACTAGCCCATCGAGGGGGTGGGGACACTGTCTAGAATTCTGCTGCTGTCCCTGTTGAGATCAGCCATCTGAGAACAGACAGGGAAACAAATTTGGGGCAGTTATATGAGTTAGCATAAATGCATTACATTTAACCATTAAGACATTTGGAGAGCCAAGATTATAGATTTTTAGTAAAGTCTAATTAATCTACTATTAACAATCTGCCAGATACAAATGGACAATATTTCATGCGCACAAGTTACAACTCAAGTTTTTTTGTCATCATTTTCTAAGTGATTGATTGCATTTGTCAGTTCCACCTTCCTGCAGCCTGTTTATTAGGAGGTTACATGTGGTCCTCTGACAATAGCGATAGGAACACCACTGCATCTGTTGTAATGTACAAAAGCACAATTGACCAGATTAGCCAATCGAAGTCTATTACATAACAGTTAAATAATTTTAGCTTTTTAAAATAGTACCCTTTTGAGGAATGACAGTGTATTCATTTGTTTGAAAATGCAAATACCCCTCACCAAATTTTTGATCTCATCGCACATCTTAATTCAAATTATTCACATAATTTCAGTTACAGACCAGAGGGGGATTCATTTGAACAGCCCTGATTTCTCCTCTCAGTACCAGTCTGTAAACAGAAAGGTGTTTTTGATTTTTGATTTCTCCCTTTATAAGTGGTGGTGTATTTTCCCCAACCCTTCAGTTTTGGAGTTATCCAATCCTCTATTAATAACCCCATAGAAAACTTGAGATAAGATAAAATAAGAGGGTTGGTTTATTCTACTCACACACACAAAACACAGGAAAGGGGTTTTGCAACATCCCCCCCTTTTTGCACTCATACAATAAAAGAGGGATAAGGGAAAGAAAGGGATACAGGGCAAGAGCACAATAAAAAAATATGAGTTATGTTTTCACGTGGGTCTGCAGTCCAGAATCAAAGGTCCAATGGCGTATTCCTTCAGAGGTTAGCAGGCCGAACTGTTGCAGAGCGATTCGACTTTCCAGAAGTGAGGACTTCCATGATGGGAGAAGGCACATAGATACAGAAGATTAGGCACAGATACAGAAGTTCCAGTAGTTCACATTGTAGATGAGGGCCAGGCACTTCACTTGGACAGAGCTCTTTCTGCTGCTATCTGTTAGATAATAAAATGGTAGACAGAAGCAGGCTGCTTGCCTGGAGTCGTCGTCCTCTTCTGGGGTCAAGTAGTGACTGAAGATGAAATGCAAAAGCTGTGTAATTAAAGGAATTCAAACAGCTCAAGTTTTGGTCATGTGACAGGGTAGTTTCAGGTCAAGCTATTCGGCTAACGGGGTGCCTAGTTGAAACCCATTGTGTTTTGGAGCAGGTAATGGTGATGCCATTAGCACAACATTGGAGATTAGGAGTTGCAAATACCTCTACCTTTGTTCATAGCTGTCAGGTGCAGACTTATCGTCTACAAATCCTTTGTGTTGGCTTGTCTGGGATGTTTATACAATACAATTCACATTCCAGCAAGATGATGAGGTAGCCTTTGTCCATTGGAACAGCTTAGGATCTTCCAGAACTATGAGCAGGTGATCAGCTGCAGCTATTTTATCAGCCCAGCAATTGTCCATTTTGAAAAACTGAAAAAAAATTATAAAATAGCCAAGCTGAAATAGATATACGGGACGCTTTAAAAAATATGAGCATTGTACAAGAGAATTAAGCAGTCACATGGTTGTAGCAGTGCTAATTTGAAAGGCTTTCCACCATTATTTTGTATTAGTGAGGGGGAAGAAAAAGATTTTTTAATTTAAAAAATCCCTTTTGCTGATATAAGCTCTACATGCACATGACTAGATGAAGCGCTCTCTGCTGTGATTAATTATGTCTTTAGTGTTACAATTATGAGGTTTATAAGATTGTTAATGTGTCTTTAAATTTAAGGTACAATGAAGGTGATCATGTTACATGTTCTGAAGTCTGTATGATAGTAAGCCTGGGTGGTTTGATTGTTAGAGATCAAAGTGTTATTGGGAAGGACGTTTAAGGTATTTATGCTCTGAAATAATGACAGCAGCCTGTGTGTTAACAGTGGAGACAGTGTCCCTCCAAAGTCCTAGAAAAGTATTGAGAATGTTGGGTTGTAAACAGCTTTGAACTGTCCATTTACTTCCAAGACGAAAGAGAGTTGGATTCTCAAGGAAAGCTAATTAATTTCGAGCATTTCTAACTACATACAATGCCCATGTTGCCATGGCGAATTATGCAGCGAAAACCATTGTAAAGATCAGGTTACGGACTTTCCGAGAATATCACTGAATATCACAGACAGTCTTTGGAGTCTGCCTGGATCCAGGAGAAAGGGAGCAATTAGAAGCCAAAAAAGTCTCTATGGTTTGCAACACAGGAATGCAGGTGGAAGCTCATACTGGGATTAAAAACAAAACAAAAACAGAATTACCTGGAAAAACTCAGCAAGTCTGGCAGCATCGGCGGAGAAGAAATCAGTCAACGTTTCGAGCCTCCATGGCCCTTCGGCAGAACTGCAGCCGAAGGGCCATGGAGGCTCGAAACGTTGACTGATTTCTTCTCCGCCGATGCTGCCAGACTTGCTGAGTTTTTCCAGGTAATTCTGTTTTTGTTTTGTTTTGGATTTCCAGCATCCGCAGTAGCTTTTAGCTTTTTGTTTTTATCTCTGGGATTAAAAAGACCAAATTCATGGGGTTTAAAATGAGACTGGGAGAGTTGCCTAGCTTGGGCTAGAGGAAGAGTCTCTAGGAAAAGAAAACTTCACTGTGAAAGACAGATCTAAGATTGAAAGTTACCAGGCTGAGAAAAGAGAAAAAAAGGAATACATTCCTGGTAGCTAAGAATCATTTTGCTTTGATTCTGGGAAAATTGAATGTCTACATAAAAGACAGTGTAAAGTATATTTGTAATTTTTTTTTTTGGTTGGGTTAAAAATAAGTATTCCATTCTTGGGTTTAAAGTGTAAGTTGTCTACAAAGATAGTGTTCAGTTAATAGTACTTTTAGTGATTTGTTACAGTAAAAGTTTTAAAACATGAATTCTTGTCATGCCATCCTTTCAGCTATTAACTGGAAGTTAAAATGTCTTTTAAAACATTACGGCCTCTACAGGGTTCATCACAGTATTAAATGCAGCATAGATATGACTCCTCACAGATTCAGTTTGTTATAATGAACAGCCTGAGTCCACAACATGATTTCTTTAGTAATCTGCACACAGGCAAAAGGGTAACTGGACCTTCAGTTCTTCCTGGCTTCTGCACCACAACCGTCACCACCGTTTTGCTCATCCAGGTGATGTAGATAGAGAAGGACAGGCTGGTTAGATAACAGGATTAGAAAGACATGTAAAATCACCTCATTTTAACTCTCACGAATTTGGTCTTTTCAATCCGAGCTCAAGATTTCACCCATATTCCTGCACAGCAAACCACTTAGACCTTCTTGGCTTTTAGCTGCCGCCTTTTTGTAACTGTTAAAAAGTAACCAATTTTTCCTTCAAATTATGTCATGAAATGTGATCCCAGATGGGAACAGTTTTGCAGGAAACATAAGTCAAAATCCAGGCAGTTGGCCTCAATTATAAAATCCAAGAATACAAACAAACTCTAAATCATGCAAAATTTGCTTATATGATTAATATAATGCACAAAATCCCTTAAACACACCACAGTTACAATTTTTGCTTAATTAATGACTACTCCAAATTTAGATTTTAAGTTCATTGTAACAATTTGAATCATAATTAATAAGTCATTTGCTGACTGTCCTTTTTTTTTGCTTCCTTTAGAATTTGTCTTCCTTGATAGTAGTTCTGGATGTTAGTCCAGATGAAAATTTCCCCGGAGGGTAGCTATTTGATTCACTGGATGATTATTTGAAATTCAATTGTGTTTACCTAACTTTTTTATATTTATTTTAACAAATAATGTCCTCCATAAGTTTTTTAAGTATGAGCCTTCCACAAAGGCCCCAATGTTATAAATCTATTGCTTTCCGGTACTGTTAACAACAGATGCACAATTCTCACATTGGTGACACTAATGACTCAATCTCCAGACAGTGTACAACAGTCATGTAATCCTTTACCATGGTCTTGTAATTTGCCTCTGGCACATTTACGTTGATTTTAGTAAGAATATTTAAAGGCCATGCATTGGGACATTTCACAAATATGCAAAGGGATTATCTCTGTGTACCCAATTAGACTTTATACTTGAGATGAGTGAGAATTGAATTTTAAAAACCGACATAAAAATAACACTTTTGTGTTATTTTCTCAAACAAGTGCATAGATCTGGAGGGTTTCGAAACTGGTTAAGGTTGATAAATTAATTTCTGGTTCAAGGAGGAGGGTAGATTTCAAGTATGAGGAAGTTATTTAACATCCATAGAGATAGTTATTAGTCTAAGGTGCTTGAGTTTCAAATGTGCATTGTATTTGACCTCTCTTGCACTGAAATGTTTCTCATGTATATTGAGAGACTCAGGCTAGCACTGTCAGATTCCTCAAGCACTGGTATTATATAGCAATCTGCAAGCAAAACATGAAACTGTTGGAATGAGCTACCAGGAAGACCCATTTTCATATTCATAAAAGTGCCTTTTATGAAGGGGTCAAAAGTGGGTCAGACCAACAGTATGGTACAGTTGTGCAGCTTTATGGCCCCACTATCCATGCAAACCAATCCACTCCAATTGTCTGCTACACATCAGATTTACTTTACACTGACCACAATATATGGCAGCACTTTTAAGGCTTGACATCCATTTGTGTTGTTATTGTGATGCAAGATGACATCTTTCTAAATAAAAGGTACTACATCAAGCAAAAAAGCTGAGTAGATCGGTAGTTGGAGACTTTGCAAACAAAATATTTAACAGTTATACTTGTAATGTGAATGGGTGCATATTTCCTGTCTCTACAGTTGCTCAAATGTTGTACCGTGCTGACACTGTTGTCAAAGAAACTTTGTGCACAGCAACTCAAGTAACTCTTGTCAGTGGTGGCACTCTCAATGCTTCACTAAAACTATTCTGTAAGGTCAACAAAAAAAAAAAAGATTGTTAAAGGAGAATAATGTGTGTGGGATTATTTCAATACAAAGTAATGCTCTTGACTATTACTATAGTTTGAAAAAAAATTTTATGGCTGAGTTTGCTGATGCCACAACTGATGGCACCGATATGTGGAAGGGGTGGAACTATTCACTCAAATACACACGATCAAGCTGTGTACAATAAACTGCCTTATTTTAAGTTAAAGCTGGAGAAGTTAAAGGTTAGTGGAGTTTGAAAACCTTTTCGTTTTCCCAACAACTTGGGGTTCTTATAGGGGAATAACAAAAGGCTCAAGGAAAATATGTTTTCAATCAATCAACTGAAACATGGAGAAGAAAGCAGCCGTGTTTGGACAAAATAAAAGTTTTCCTTGGGAAGGGAGAAGAGTCTTGCAGGGAGTGAGAGTCTGAGGCAGCGCAAGGACAGAGAGTCTGAGCAGGAGGCAGCGCAGGGACAGAGAATCTGAGGCAGCGCAGGGACAGAGAATCTGAGGCAGCACAGGGAGTGAGAGTCAGAGGCAGCGCAGGGAGTCTGAGTCAGAGTCAGCACAGGGAGTGAGTCTGAGGCAGAGGCAGCGCAGGAAGTGAGAGGCAGAGGCAGCACAGGGAGTGAGTCTGAGCCAGAGGCAGCGCAGGGAGTGAGTCTGAGCCAGTGGCAGCGCAGGGAGTCGGAGTCCGAGGCAGCGCAGGGAGTGAGAGTCTGAGCCAGAGGCAGCGCAGAGAGTGAGAGTCCGAGGCAGAGGCAGAGGCAGCGCAGGGAGTGAGAGTCCGAGGCAGAGGCAGCGCAGGGAGTGAGTCTGAGGCAGAGGCAACGCAGAGAGTGAGAGTTTGAGCCTGAGGCAGCGCAGGGAGTGAGAGTCTGAGGCAGAGGCAGTGCAGGGAGTGAGAGTCTGAGGCAGAGTCATGCAGGGAGTGAGAGTCTGAGGCAGTGCAGGGAGTGAGAGTCTGAGGCAGAGGCAGTGCAGGGAGTGAGAGTCTGAGGCAGAATCATGCAGGGAGTGAGAGTCTGAGGCAGAATCATGCAGGGAGTGAGAGTCTGAGGCAGAATCATGCAGGGAGTGAGAGTCTGAGGCAGAGGCAGCGCAGGGAGTGAGAGTCTGAGGCAGAGGCAGCGCAGGGAGTGAGAGTCTGAGGCAGAGGCAGCGCAGGGAGTGAGAGTCTGAGGCAGAGGCAGCGCAGAGATCGGGACAGCGGCTTCCCAGGCTGCAAGCAGTGACGTCACTTTACGCAGGCGCAAACCCATACTGGCACCAGCTCACCGAAATGAGCAACTGTGCATGACAAAATAAAAACAGAATTACCTGGAAAAACTCAGCAAGTCTGGCAGCATCGGCGGAGAAGAAATCAGTCAACGTTTCGAGCCCTCATGGCCCTTCAGCAGAACTGAAGCATAGTTTCAACAAGGGAGAAATATAAATTGGTTTAAGGTGGGTGGGGGGGAAGAGACACATTGAGGGTGTGGTGTGAGCAGATAATCAAAAGATGTCAGAGACAAAAGGGTCAAAGAGGTGTTGAAGGTGGCGGTCTTTGTCTGAGAAAAGTGCTAATTAAGAATGCAAGACAGGATATTCAAAGTACAGCTCTAGTGGGGGTGGGGTGGAAGGACTAAAGGTTTTAGTTTTAGATTTAAAAATAATGGAAATAGGTGGGGAAAGAAGAATCTATATAAATTATTGAAAAAAAAGGCGGGTGGGGGGGGAAAAGAAACGGGGTGGGGATGGGGGGAGGGGGGTTTTAAGATCTAAAGTTGTTGAATTCAATATTCAGCCCAGAAGGCTGTAAAGTGCCTAGTCGGAAGATGAGGTGCTGTTCCTCCAGTTTGCGTTGGGCTTCACTGGAACAATGCAGCAAGCCAAGGACAGACATGTGGGCAAGAGAACAGGGTGGAGTGTTAAAATGGCAAGCGACAGGGAGGTTTGGGTCTTTTTTGCGGACAGACCGCAGGTGTTCCGCAAAACGGTCGCCCAGTTTGCGTTTGGTCTCTCCAATGTAGAGGAGACCGCATTGGGAGCAACGAATGCAGTAGACTAAGTTAGGGGAAATGCAAGTGAAATGCTGCTTCACTTGAAAGGAGTGTTTGGGCCCTTGGACGGTGAGGAGAGAGGAAGTGAAGGGGCAGGTGTTGCATCTTCTGCGTGGGCATGGGGAGGTGCCATAAGTGGGGGTTGAGGAGTAGGGGGTGATGGAGGAGTGGACCAGGGTGTCCCGGAGGGAACGATCCCTACGGAATGCCGTCAAGGGGGGTGAAGGGAAGATGTGTTTGGTGGTGGCATCATGCTGGAGTTGGCGGAAATGGCGGAGGATGATCCTTTGAATGCGGAGGCTGGTGGGGTGATAAGTGAGGACAAGGGGGACCCTATCATGTTTCTGGGAAGGAGGAGAAGGCGTGAGGGAGGATGCGCGGGATATGGGCCGGACACGGTTGAGGGCCCTGTCAACGACCGTGGATGGAAAACCTCGGTTAAGGAAGAAGGAGGACATGTCAGAGGAGCTGTTTTTGAAGGTAGCGTGAGCATGAGCCGTCCGACGGTGTGTGTGTGTGTGTGTGTGTGTGCGCGCGCGCGCGCGCACGCGCAACGTTTCCGGCATGCGGGCAGATCGGCATCTGGAGTTAGTTTTTTTATTTATCCTAGCTCTGGATTTTTTCCCAAGTTATGAGGTAACCTACTGCAAACGTGTCAATTCAGAAAGCTATGCAAGCTGACTTGATACCTTGAAAAAAAAATCCGACACAAAAACTTAAAAACTGAAAAATGCCTTGAATATGAGCCGGAACATTGCGGAACAGAGTTGCAGTGCCCCACAGGCATGTCGGCTGCTGCTATTCCCAACAGACAAGCTTTGAAGGCTCAGGGTTTAATTTCCAACAGGGACCAGGGCCACTGACATGTCTGAGGAAGATATTGACTTTTAACGTTTCATTAGTAACTTCTTGTTCATCTTAAATGCTGTTACTTAATTTTGTTTTCAATATTTAATAAAGTGGGAACGTGTTTTTTTTGTTTTTCTTACGGCCAAACCAAGCCATCTTTTTCTGCAAAAGCCTCAACAATTGTTCTGCCTCCTTCCGAGACTGGCCAAGTTCACAGAGGGACATTTTCTCCTCCACCTTCTCACCTCTAAGCTACAAGCACATGAACCCGTTCAATACCTGGCAGCGCCTAGGCATCCAAGACCCCTCAGATCACACTGCCAATTGATGCTCTCAAACTTTACCCCCCTGACTCCTAGCATTGTTCCTCCAGCATTGATGTCAGGCTGTTGTGCTCTCCATTTCTTCCATTGCTGTCTTGGGCTCCCATTTCTCTGTCCTCCCCGTCCCCTCACCTCCCTCGCAGATCTCTCTAGTCCCATACCACCTCCAACACTACTCTGGGTCTCTTACTTTGCTTTACAGTTGTTAAACAATTGAGCACTGCTGAAAACACTGGATGCAAATTCCTTAGCCACAGCCTGGATGACATGTGATTCTTTCTCCCTTTTATTATTGTCAATGAGCAGTCGGTGCATCCATCATACAATAGTAAGAATCAATCATTACTTTCCGTAAAGTATTCTGCTGGATTATATACAATGGAGGATAAATTTAACGCTGTCTTCTGGTTTTGGGGCTCTGTTAATGTGCAAAAACCGCTCAAAAGTGACATGACATAATTTAAACCATTCTACTGAGTTTGTCATTATCCTGTCTTCTCATAATGACACCCATTGATTTTTCCAAAAACAATTGATCACTCAGCATAGCACATTTGAATAAAAAGAACCTTTCTATTGGTAATCTACTAAATTTAGGCCACTGAATATTGATAGTTTATGTCTCACCCACGTAGCCAGTAATTTTATCTAGCGTCGTTATTATTGGCTCTTGACAAGTTACATTAACATTGCTCAAACCTACGCAGAATAGAGGACAACACATGCGGTCAAGTTGTTGGATAATCTTTTGGTTAAAATAAATATTTTTTGAAACTAGAAATTGTGTTTGTGGAGCACTTTAGGCTATTGTGGTGACACAGTGTGCTTGTGTATACAATAATAAGATATAAGTTTTGTGATTATATCGTAAATTCCTGATCTTGCTTGGGATATCAGGAAGCATTGAGTGGTGGAGGCAAGGCATTTCAGCACAGAAGGTGAAAGTCAGTGAGTTATCTTTTACACCTCCTGGAGGCCAGTCACTGAATAACATCCTAAGGAAGATTTAATTACAGTAGTGCATTAAATCCAAGCAACAGTATATGCGGACGGGACATGACAGATTTTATGAGTCATTGACATAAAATATATTCCACAGCAGCCGCAAGTGCTAGCGATCAAATACTGGGTTATCTATCGAAATTGCAATTTTTTTTTACACAGAAGAGTTATGTTGATCATGGCAAAAGTGGTGAGCTGTGTTAAAGCCATACAGCACAGAAGGAGGCCATTCAACTCATCATGCCTGTGCCAGCTCTTTGAAAGAACAACCCAATCCTTTCCACTCCGCTGCTTTTTCCTCAAAGCCCTGTAAATGTTTCCCCTTCAAATATATATCCGATTTCCTTTGAAAGTTATTATTGAATCTGCTTCCACCAGCCTTTCAGGCAGTGTTTTACTCACTGCATTTTTTTCTCACATGTCACCTAGACTTCTTTTGCCATTCAGGCAAGTTCAGTACTTTTCCTTCGGTTTTACAGTTACCTTTACATTGTTAGCTTTACAAGTGAAATGTGATTTTACCATTTAGATGTTTCTGTCAATTCACAGTAACTGTGAAGTATGAAGAAGATAAATTTTGAATAATGAGATTTTGACGGTTGGGTGTTTGCAATCTAACTAGAATGTAAAATAGATATTGACCAATGATTGCACTGATAATATCACAGTTCTTGCAATGTGAAGTGATACACATTCAATTAAAGTACTGCAAGCAATGTTGCTTATCCTCTCACTAACATTGTACTACCTTTATTGTTCTTTGGGCACTTTTCAAATCAAGCTGGTGATAAGTCAACTTGAAAACTTTTCTCTATGTAGTATACTTTACATACTGATTCCAGCAATACAAAGTAGGTACTATTAATTTTTTGTCATAAATGGTAGAATCACTTGACAAATGTATCTATTTGTCCTATGGGCAGTCATAATTTGATTAACACTTAGGGCACAACTTCTGTATCTTAGCTAATTGAATAAACAATTTAGCCTTGTTATGTAGGCAATTTGTTTTCAACCTTCCACCTTGATGTTGGACAAGAGCAATCGACTTCCCTCTTACCTCTTGTTCACTTTCGTGTGTTAGCCACTCCGATCCACTTACATCCGTAAGATGTCATTTTCAACTGTGATCAACTGCAACAAATGTTTATAAGTTGCATTTTTGAGTGCTTATACTGTAGTAAATGCCCTCAAGGCACTTCACAGAAGGGATCAAATTTGACCAAAATTGACACAGAGCCAAAGTTGGAGGAATTAGGACATCAACTAAGAGCTTGATCAAAGAGGTAGATTTTAATAAATGTCTTAAAGAAAGAGAGAGAACGAGAGAGGTGGAGAGATTTAGGGAGGAAATTCCAGATATGAAGGCCCGGAAGGTGGAAGGCACAGCTGCCAATGCTGGAGTGAAGGGAGTGGGAGATGCACATAAATGCAGTGTTAGAAGAACATAAAGTTCTTGGGGAATTGTAGGGCTGTGCAAGGTATTGAGCATGAAGATGAGATTTTTAAGATGGAGGCATTATTGGATGCGGAAATCAATGTTGTTGTGCAAACACAAGGGTAATGGGTGAATGGGACTTAATGCATGGTAGGTTATGAGCAGCAGAGTTTTAGATCAGCTGAAGTTTATGGAGGGTGGAAGATGGGTGGCCAGCCAGAAGAACATTGGAATAGTCGACACTGGAGATAAGGAATGTGTTATGACCAAGTGAGGAGGGGTAGGTTGGCTCCATTCTCTTTTCTCGCTCCCCGTTTGACCGCAACAGCTTTTTTTTAAAAGGTTATGCTTACTACATCAGTGAGTGTTTAACTGTTTACGTGCTGTGACTATAAAAGCCCACACACGCATAGAAAAATAGATTACAGAGTGGGAGGATAGATTAAGCATTTTAGTGTCTATTAAACTGAAAGTGTATACAGCTCTTTGAGGTTGGTGACTTGTTTAGCTTCGGGTGCAATGGGATGGTCCTCCTGGGTTCAACATCGATGCAGTTTAAAAACGTAGATGCACAATTTATCTGTTCTTCAGAAAAAAGCAGCTGCTGAGTTGTTAAAAATCTCTGTCTACGGTGCCTGGATAGTCAACATCACCAGACAGGATTCAAACTTGCAAGTTGGATGGAGAGAGAGAGAAAGTAAAAGAGACTCAGGGTCTTGCTTTTTCAGCATATCAGTTACTTGTCCTGTTCTGCAGAGAAAACAGGTGCTTAAACACACAAAGAGCTGGCTTGTCGATGACCCTCTCTCTCCAACTTCCCAGTGACCCAAATATGGCCTTGGCTAATTTATTCCAGTTGTAACTTGATTAAATCATGTCTGGGAATTCCTCTCTCAGCCAGGGTCCCATTGTCCTTGTGGTTATGGCAAATGATTTATCTCTACGCAGCTGAGTGTCCAGGTGATCACATGGATGTTTTGTTAATGGGATAAGAGATGGCCTGGTGAGGCTTCCAGGTTGGCTCCACTTAATGGCCTTGGAATATAGAAGATACAGTGATGCAAAAATGTTCAGCCTCCTTTTACTGTGATCTCAAGTCCCTGGAATGTTCTTATAGTCTTTGTTTAAAATTTCAATTAGGGGTTTCCAGCCAGTGAATACAAAAATCATTTTTTGACATAAAGCATGGTTTCACAACAAAGGCATAGATGAGGGTTGCAAGCGCAGATAAACTGAGGAAGAGGTAGAGACAGGATAATATGGAGGTGAAATAGGTGATCTTTGTGATAGGATATGTTGTTAAGCTTAGCTCTGGGTCAAATAAGATTCTGGGGCTGTAAACAATCTGGTTTAGCCTGAAACAATGGCCAGGAAGTGGGATGGAATTAGTGTTGAAGGAACAGAGTTTATAGCGAGCCAAAGACAATGGCTTTGGCTTTCCCAGATACAGAAATGTTTTGACCCAAAATGGAACTTCTGCTTTTGATGATTTGTCCACAAAAATGTGGCTCAACCATTTAGGTTGGACTGTGTAAATTGTGAAGTATATGATATTAAAGTTGTTACCATTCACGATTAAAGAATTTTGTCTATGCCAAAGACTGATGAACCATCTAGTGATTGATGTATTTTTGCCTTTTTTGGGCTCTTTCAAATTTTTCCGAAGCTGACGCCCTATTGGTGCCAGTGGTTTTTATTTGATATGAGTAAGACTGAACACATGACAGTATTTGAGCAATAGTTTACAAGGTATGGTTTAGTATTATATTTCCCCAGTGTTCCTTGGGTGGAAACAGTGACGTTACTGTTCCATGCTTCTTCTGCAATTTCAGACTCCAGAAGCTTGCTATTGAATGTTCTACCCAGGAAATGGTTCCAGCCCACAGTTTATAATCCTCAAACAGTAACTTGCAGCAGAGTTTGTCCGATCACGTTTTCTCCCATATTCCCGCTAACCTACCAAGCATATTGGCAATATATACATGCATATACAGTGCTGGGGCCCCTTTTATCTCTGTTTTTGGTCTCATCACAAGCTTCCATTGTTTCTGAGTTAATGGTTCATTTTGGTGGGGTAGGTGGCGGTGATGGCCCCCCTTCCCTGCTGTCCCGGGGGGGGGGGGGGGGGGGGGGGTGGGCACCATTAAATATGCCCATTGTTTCTTTTGTTGTTCTTAAGATTTTGCTGATTCAGGTTCTTTCTTTTTTGTGTGCTAAGCTGATGGTGACATTCACAGAGCAGCATCAAAAAGATATTCAATGCTCTTTTTAGTGTTTTTTTGGAAAAATTATTGGAGTTGGCTACAGGAGATGCCCAATATGCATTATGGAATATTACACCCACTGAGTGAGAAGCACATATATTTAAAAATTCTAATGCGTTCTGATGAATAAAGTAAATTCAGTCATGTCCAAAATAATTCAATAGTTTTATTCTGTGGGCATCAATGTTTTAAAACATATGGCAATTGCTATGAATGTCATGAGTATATGATCTTTTCCTACAATTGACCTTGTGACAAATGCAGTATTGTAGGCGATGGTGATGATTTTGTGGTATGTAATATAATTTTTTTTTTCTCATGAATCATCAACACAAGGGAATGACAAAATTGAGCTAATATCTATTTGTAAAAATGCATGCTGCAGATTTGGACCATTCTTTTTCATTGTCCAGTATGTGTAGTTTTTTTTTCGCATGTAGAACCCTGCTGTAAAAGCATTTCCCTTCATTAAATATGCTCCTTCTTTTCCCATATGACATTTGCTCCTGACCCTCCCCTACTCCACTGACCATTGATAAACGATGCAGAAGAAATGGAAAAAGCTGATTTGGAAGCAACAAAGGTAAGATGACAATTCTGCCCAGGACCTGTGAATGTATTTAAATCATAGCTGTTGTCTTTACCAATCCAGTTCGCTATGCGGTTCAAGAATAGCATTGGCAGAGGCCTGCAGTTTGCTCACATGCCTACACCTTCAACTGGAAATTGTGTAGCATGGTGGACTCAATATTGTCAGAGGGGGGAAAAAATTCAAAATATAAATTCCTTATTGCTATAAATATTGGGTTTCAACAGATAACTTGTGTTATATTGTACAACTGTCCTGATGGAGTGCAAGATGAAAAGCGTGTGATTTTTTTTTCAGTAGTACTCAAGTTCTGTACTATACCAAATGACTAAATGCATTAAGATTTCAATTTACTATCTGATTAGTGGAATTGTGCGCTAGTTGAGGTATGCAACAAATGTTGCCTTGTAGAAAGCAGTGATAAGATAAATTAGTGTTGGCTTTTGGAACATCTTCGAGTGCTGTTTATGTTTCCAAACTCTGATCAGCTTAAGTATTCATTCATTCAATCCAATTCATCTATTTCCTTTTGGCCTTCCTCATAGTGCTTCTGGCTTTGTAGGCATGGAGCAGTGCTTGATTTCAGATGAGTTTATCTTATACCCCTACCAGTTTACTTATCCAATTGTGGATTTCACATTGGAAGATTAAAATGTTAGCGTCAAAACCTGCAATTCAAGAAAAATGGCAAATTGTTATATGTACAATTTTCATAGAAACAATGGTAAAATGATACTATGATCTTCGTTTGCTAGGGCATAAATGAACATTTTTTCCACTTGGAAAAGCAGCATGAATATTTAAAAAGGTAACTGTTTTTGTAAAATTTGTTGAATATTATTTTTAATGTAAATCTACTGCTGTAGAAGGATAAATTAGGACATATCTAAACATATTAAAATGCCAGCATAAAGTACAGGCTGATGCGGACAAGTTGAAAGTTTGTCCTTTTCATCACTTTTGAATCCAGTCCAGAAGTAGTCTGTTTATCCTAATGAGGAACTGATTACAATCCCAGGCTACAAAAGGCACCCTTGTATTCAGTACAGTTGGAATTAGTTCATTAATCACACCATAAGGCTGCATAGTATTAGAAGTGAAGCTGACATTCCTGTACATTTCGAGAAAGACCAGTTTGAAAAATATCTAAGTCCAATGTGTTTGCTTCCAGTGAAAAAAGGATCATTATGACACTTCGATGAATGATAATTAGGTTAGACTCACTTGAATACATGTTCCTGATCGGTGGTAAGCAATTTATCAGTGTTATCAGCCCAGTTCAAACAAATCAGGGGCACTGATGGTGTTGGAAGTGGAGCACTATTAAAATAACGTGTCACGTTGGGGAGGAGCTTATCAGAATGAAAGATTTTTTTTCTCTAGCGAGGTTTGCCCACAATGTTGCCACTCATTCTTAGCCACTTAAAGCCCCACCCTAGTCCTCATGAGGCTGCTTTAATTCCCTGTCCCACCATTAAGCCATTTCAAGATCCATGAATCAATTTCCAGATCCATACCACTAAATCCATTCAGATACTTTCTCCACTTAAACTCAGTGACTACCTTCAATCTCATGTCCCTGCTCACATCCTTCACTTCTCTAATATTGCCTTAATCATCTTTCCCCACCTCTCCACGCCAGTATTGCCCGCCAGTTGCTCTTTTAGCTGCCTTGCACCTGTCCATCAGAATTCTCCCCAACATCCCTTCACCTTCATCTTCACTGCTTTCAAAAGCCTGCCAAAAACTTTTCAACTGTTTTCTTGGGTCTGCCATTAATTAATTCTACCTAATCTCCTTCCCAGTTGATTTTCATTTATCTGACCACTTGATCAGACATCATGCTGATGCCAAATGCCGTAAAATGTGATTTGTTGTAAATTAATTTCTATCAATTTTGTACTGGGATGGGTTTGGGCAGAACTGTAGATTTCATGCCTGGTTATTCTGATTAGAAAGCAGCCGCATGCTGAGTCAGCATTATTGTACCATCAACATCTTGGTGTTAACATGTAAATTTGAGGATTAACCTGGGATTCCACTGAATTTATAATTTTGGACTGTATTCATGGTACATTTGGGGAATACTTAAAATGTTTTTGTTCCATTTAATTTTGGTGTTTTTTACTCTTTACGTAGGATTTGTAATATTTTCCTCAATTGCAAGAACAGCATTTAGACTATTGGGCCCAAATTTTCATTTGGTTATGGAGGCAGGATGAGAGGTGGATAGGCCTGCAATTTCCCACAACTGGCCAACATACCAGGCTGTTGCCATGGTCCTGCCTCTGGGAAATTTTTATGAAAGTAGGATCGGGGGGAAGGTGATGGCTACCCACTTGCCGGTAGTCAGTAGTCAATTGGGCCAATTAAAGGATCTAGTAAGGCCACTTTCCACACACTGATTGGAATTTTCCAATTGGCATTTGCACGCCACACCCCCCCTTCCCGTTGGAGCCGAAACATGATGATGGCTTGACATCTGTGGCTTCTTAGAATTTAAAAGTTTGTAAAATTTCTTCAGATGGCACTGCCATCTCTTCCTACTGTCTGCATCAAGAGTTCCCAGCTTAGACATTGGGGACCGACGACCCCTCAGTCCTGGAAGGCCTCCTATTGATCCTTAGGGTCCCACCCATCATTCTTAATTGGATCGGGCTCCTGAAGGCTGACTTGTTTGTCCCAATGCTGGGATCGGGAAAAGCAAATTAAAATCCAACCCATGAATTTATGGACACAGTTATTGTTTTCTGAAACACCTGAACTGCAAGAAGTGACTTTGAATCCCAATTTTGAGAAGTATTAACTTGTGCTTTCCTTATATTTGCTGAGAACAAAATAGAATGTAATCTATCCCCTGACTTTATTACCCAGAGGACAGAACACTTTTCAGCTTTTTAATGCTAGAGAAATGTCTGGACATTTGGCAAACTAGAAATAAGCTGTTGAACAAAAGGCTGCCATCTGGAAATTCATTTTATAAGTGCATTATCATACTCATTTATTCAAAGTAATTTTGTAATATTTTTGTTGCTGTTGCCAAGATAACTTTGATTTCAACAGGCATGCTTTGTCTTCTAAATAATAATGAGATGAAAATAAACTGATTGAAGTGCAAGTATCCCCAGAACTGGCAAACCTTTTTGAAATGATTTGTTCTGTTAATCATTATGCCTATGAGAAATTCTCTTGAGACCTGTTAGCATTCAATCATCATAATACAGCATGAGATCATTTTATCTAAAGGTGATCTGTCCGTCTGTTATGAGTTATCAGAATGAGAAGGTTTTTTCTGCATCATGACCATGATTTAAATAGTAAATGGAATTCTTTGAGGAAGTGACATGCTGTGGATTAAGTGGAACCGGTGATGTACTGTACTTAGATTTCCATAAGGCATTTAATAAAATGCCACACCAAAGGTTATTGGGAAAATAAAAGCTCATAGTATAGTGGGTAATATATTGACATGGATAGAAGATTGGCTGGCTAACAGGAAGCAGAGAGTAAGCATAAATAGGTCTTTTGCAGGTTGACAAGATGTAACGAGTGGCGTGCACAGGGATCAGCGCTGGGACCTCAACTGTCTACATTTTATATAAATGACTTGGATGAGGGATGGTTGCCAAATTTGCTGATGACACAAAGATAGCTAGGAAAGTAATTGTGAAGAGGACATAAGGAGGCTACAAACAGATATAGATAAGTTAAGTGAGTGGGCAAAGATCTGGCAGATGGAATTTAATGTGGGAAAAGGTGAAATTGTCCATTTTGTCAGGAAGAATAAAAGAGAAGCATATTATCAAATGGTAAGAGATTACAGAGCTCTGAGGTGCAGAATGATCTAGGTGCCCTCGTGCATAAATCACAAAAGGCTAGTATACAAGTAATTAGGAAAGCTAATAGAATGTTATAATTTATTGCGAGAGGAATTGAATATAAAAGTAGGGAGGTTATGCTTCAGTTGTACAGAGCATGAGTGAGACCACATCTAGAGTACTGTGTACAGTATTGGTCACCTTATTTAAGGAAGGATGTAAATGTGTTGGAAGCAGTTTAGAGAAGGTTTACCAGACTAATACTTGGAATGTGTGGATTATTTTATGAGGAAAGGTTGGACAGACTAGGCTTATATCCGCTGGAATTTAGAAGAGTAAGATGCGACTTGATTGAAACATATAAGATCCTGAGGGGTCTTGACAGGATGGATGTGGAGAGCATGTTTCCTCTTGTGGGAGAATCTAGAACTGGGGGTCACTGTTTGAAAATAAGGGGTCTCCCATTTAAAACAGAGATGAGGTGAAATTGTTTCATTTAGCGGGTTGTGAGTCTTTGAAACTCTCTTCCTGAAATGGTGGTGGAAGCAGAGTCTTTGAATATTTTTAAGGCAGAGATGGATAGATTCTTGGTAAGCAAGGGGATGATAGGTTATCGGGGATAGGTGGGATGCAGATTTCAGGTTACTATCAGATCAGTCATGATCTTATTAAGTGGCGGAGCAAGCTTGAGGGGCTGAAGGCCCACTCCTGCTCCTTGTTCGTATGTTCGTATTGAATTTTCCAAAGGGTTTTTCACACAAGACACTCATTTCTAGATAAGCAAACCCATCCACAACAAAAGCCATGTCAGACACAAAACATAGTAAAGTTTTGGGTTTCATTTTTATGAGACTATGTCATTATTATTTGAATTAACAGCAAAACTCCAATGTTTAAAAAGTCTTATAATCTTGTATGAAATATTATGATCAGATTGCAGTATGTGGAGATGTACAACTAGAGGCCTAACTGTGTATAATTTAGATTGAATTGAGACTGGTCAAGTTGGAGATTTGTCTTTTGAGTGGGAAATTTGGACTACTCCTTTACAGAATGGATCTTGAAGTAGAATCCTATACTTCAAAGGCTTTGAATCATGTTATAATCATTGGAATGCACTGCTAATAACATTTTTGCTGTTGAAGTTTAGTTATTAAGTTATTACTTTAACTGGATGGTTGTTAAAGCTCTAACTCTGGAATTGGATTTTGACACAATCACCCAATAGGAAGTGAATAATTTCCACTTTAAATGACTGTGTGCTATTGTATTGCATTCATTTTTCCTTACTCCGTAAAATAATATCACATTACGAAGGCCTGGGCCTCAGTTTTTTAGATGGTGGGGTCTCGCTTCCCACCATCCAAAGAGTCAGCAGTGAACACATCCCCACCGATTTTGAGTGCCCCATTTTACTTGGGAGGAAGTCCAGCCTTGGAGAGCTGCCATCCAATCTGATTGGCTGGCAGCTCTCCAGTCTCTAAATTGCAGGAGCTGCAGTGGACAAAAGAGGAAGTGCATGAGGATGCCTGAGACTAAGCCTGGACACTGGAGAACTAGGTAAGTTTAAAGGATCCCAGGACGGCGAGGGTAGGGAAGGCCTGGGAGTGGGGGTGCAAGGGTGGGCTTCCCATCTGAGGCCTTGCCCGCCCCAGCATAAAATCACTGTGTGGTTGGAGTGGGCGGGAACCCAGAGAGAATCCCGTTCCTCCAATTTCATGCTTCCCTCCCCTGCCCACCCCAAACCCCTGCCTGAAAACTTGCCAGTGGTGGAACGTAAAATTCAGGCCCTGATGTTACACAACCAATTCTGGCACTGAGTAAAAGTCACTAACCCTAAGCACTAGCCAGCTTGTAGCACACTCATTTGAGTCAGAACATTGTCAGTTCAAACCCCAATGTTGACTTGAGCATATAATTTATGTTGACATTTTTTGTGCAGCATTGAGGGGATACTTTATTTTCAGATATTCATCTTTCAGATTAGACATTAACTGAGGGTCTGTCTGTTTTGGTTGACGTTATTGAAAGAAAGCAGAGAGTTCACCCAGTGATCTGGCTAATCTTCATCACTGAGCCAGTATTCACAAGAACACATTATCTAGTCATTCATTCATATGTTCTTTGTGGATGTTGATATGTGCAATTTAGCTGCTATATTTGCATGTTTAAAAATAATGATTGCATTTTAAAAGTAATTTATTGATTGTAAAACACTTAGAGACATCCTGATAATGTGGGTAAGACTCTATACAAATGCAAGTCCTTTCTTTGTTTCTCTTTCAGAGCAGCAGGCAGCTCTTAATTGTGGGCTGACGTTGATCTCTTTGAAATTTTTCTTCCCCTTGCATTGTAAATCAAATGAGCAGTGACAGTAGTGCCGATTGATAGCACCAATAATAGTCATCTGTAGCTTTGAGATATGAATCAAAGTCTGAGCTCCACTCACTGCAGTGAAAGGTTGAACCTCAGCCAGATGAAAAATGTCAAGGACTGAACAATAAATGTGTTGGGTTCCAGCAGAATTACAGTTCATGTTAGAGCTAGCATTGGTGCCCATTTGGGGCTAGATATCGTGTTCTTTGTTTGTTTTGTACTGTTTAAGTAATTCATTCTCAGGATGTTGGCCATCACTGTCTTGAGCAGATGGTTTTAGACCTCTTTCTTCAACTGCTACAGTCTGTGGGGTAAAGAAAAAGCAGAAAATTCTGGAAATACACAGCAAATCCATCATCATTTGAAAAGAGGAAGGACTAATTTACGTTGTGGGGTTAGACCTTTTGTTAGAGCTACAAATTGGAAGATACACCCCTTATTGAAACTGAACAAAATGAGGGAGGTGGTTGAGATGGTAAGTCAGACTACAGACCAAAGACCTAGAGCTCTGGGGTTGGTTGTACTACACAGAGCATTGACCTGTCTCCCTATTGCCTATATCAGCCATGTGGTTGCACTTGCACGTCTGAGACAAAAAGGTTACAGATTCAAGTCTCACTCCAGAGACTTAAGCACATAACTATTCTGACACTCAGGGGACTGTTTGGTCTCCTGGCAGTAGCTATCCTTCAACTTCCATCACTAAAATGAAAACAGATTATCTAGTCAATTATCTCATTGTTGTTTGTGGGACCTTGCTAGGCACAAACTGGCTGCTGCATTTCCCCAGATTACAACAGTCATTACATCTCAGAAGAACTTTGTTCGAATGAGAGGTCGTCGACCGGAAACATTAACTCTATTTCTCTCTCTACAGATGCAGCTTGACCTGCTGAGTATTTTCAGTATTTTCTGTTTTGTTTTATTTCAAAGTATTTTACTTTTGTTTCAAAAGAACTTAATGACTGTAAAGTGCTTTGGGGTGCCCAGAAGTTGAGAAACACTATATAATGCAAGTCCTTTTCTTTCCTTTCTCTTTTTTGAGTTGTGACAAATTTTCTACATGGCTCCAAAAATTTCTTCTTTTATTTTAATTTTCAAACACTGTCCGACCCCCACTCCCATAAATGTCAAGGGATCAATATTAATTAAACACTGGCCATTTGTATGTCATAGTGTTACACTGATTCCATCGCAGCTAGCTTGGTGAAGTGATGCATTCAATGTGGTAGCTAGCACACCTGTTCATATTTTCAATAAGTGCCAAAAACAAAGTTAATTTTAATATTTAATTTGAATTTTCTAGGGTCATTAAATTGTTGGTTGCATATCTAGAACGCTGAATGATAAGCATATAAATAGAATCATCTTTATAATAGAATAGGCTACAACAGGAATTGTATTTTTTTATTCTTTCATGGAATGTGGGCATCGCTTGCCCACCCCCAAATGCCCTTGAGAAGGTGGTGGTGAGTATAAGTTGGTGCTGTTAACTTGGTGAGTTGCTGCAGTGCATCTTGTAAACACTGTGCATCGGTGGTGGAGGGAGTGAGAGTTGAAGGTGGTGGATGGAGTGCCAGTCAAGTGGGCTGCTTTGTCCTGTGTCAAGTTTCATGAGTGTTGTTGGAGCTGCTCCCATCCAGGCAAGTGAAGAATATTCCATCACAGTCCAGACTTTTGCCTGGTCGATGGTGGACAGGCTTTGTGGAGTCAAGAGGTGAGTTACTCGCCACAGAATTGCCAGCATCTGATCTGCTCTTGTAGCCACAGTATTTATATGGCTAGTCCAGTTCAGTTTCTGGTCAATGGTAACCCCTAGAATGTTGGTAGTGGGAGATTCAGTGATGATAATGCCATTGAATATCATGGGCTGATGGTTGGATTCGCCCTTGTTGGAGCTGGGCATTGCCTGGCACTTGTATGGCACAAATGTAATCTTCCACTTGTCAGTCCAAGTCTGAATGTTGTCCAAGTCTTGCCGCATTTGGACAGGGACAGCATCGGTATCTGAGGAGTTGTGAATGGTACTGAATGTTGTGCAATCATTTGCGAACATCTCCACTCCTGACCTTATGATGGAAGGAAGGTCATTGATGAAGCAGCTGAAGATGGTTGGGCCTAGTACACTACCCTGAGGAACTCCTGCAGCGATGTGTCCTGGCACTGAGATGATTGACCTACAGCAACCACACCATCTTCCTTTGTGCTAGGTATGACTCCAACCAGTGGAGAGTTTTCTCCCTGATTCCCATTGACTTCAGTTTTGCTAGGGGCCCTTAATGCAATACTCGAACAAATGCTGCCTTCATGTCAAGAGCAGTCACTCTCAGCTCACCTCGAGTTCAGCTCTTTTGTCCATGTTTAGACCAAGGCTGGACTGAGGCCAGGAGCTGAGTGGCCCTGGTGGAACCCCAACTGAGCATCAGTGAGCAGGTTACCTTTGAGTAAGTGCCACTTGATAGCACTGTCGACGCCACCTTCCATCCCTTTGCTGATGATCAAGAGTAGAATGATGGGGAGATAATTGGCCGGGTTGGATTCTTCCTGCTTTTTCTGCACAGGACATATCTGGGCAATTTTCCAGGGGTTGGGTAATCAAGCTGGTGGGGGGCCAGGGGGTGGCCAGTATGGCCAGCAGGGTGGTTGGGTAATCAATTTGGTGAGGAGTCAGGGTTGTTGGACAATTGATTCAGGCTCTAGGCAGTCAGGTCGGTGGGATCGGGAGGTGGGTAGTTGGATCAGAGCAGTTGGGGTTGTGGGTGGTGAGTAGTCAGTTTGAGAATATCCAGTGAGGTGGGCAGTCATGTCGGTCAGGTGAGGTGGGGGGGATTCGGGGAAGTGGGTAGTCAAGGTAGTTGGGGTATGATTGGGGTTGTTTGGGTGATAGATTGAGTTATGCTGTTAATCACTGAGTTACATCAGAGATTAAACAGTGTAACAATTAACAATTCTAGGCTAAGTATCAACTAAGTAATGTATATCTAGCCCAAGCCTCCAACACTGATCTCATTGTCAGAAATATTCATAGTGTCTGGGACAGTGCAAATTAGCCCATTGGAAATTTAAATTTCTTGAGCAATTGCAGTGTTTGTGTGCTCATCGTGACTTCCGTTAGGATCTAAAAGAAACATTTGCCATTGTTGACATCGGAAGATCTGGCCCATTACAGAAAAATATTTAATTGAACAAGTATTTGACACCAAACCATATAAAGAGATGTTGATTAAAAAAATAAGATTGGTTTTAAGGAGCAGCTTAAAGGAAATATGGAGAGAGAGGCAGAGAGATTGCCAGAGCTTAGGCCTTGTCAGCTGAAAGCTCAATCACCAATTGGAGTGATTAAAATCAGGATGTGCAGGAGGCCAGCATTTGCAGAGTGCAGAGATCTCAGGAGATTGTAAGGCTAAAGAAGATCATTGGGCTGAATTTTGCTGTTGGCGAGCAGGGGGCAGGGCCCACTCGCCAACGCGCAAAATGATGCGGGGTGATGTTGGGGGGAACCCCCGACGTCATCCCGCCCCATTTAAATTTTCAGGAAGGCGGGGGTACAGCGAAATCAGCTGTGCGCCTGCCGACCTATCAATGGCCAATTGAGGCCATTGACAGGATAATTAAAATAATTAAAGGCCCTGCCCGTCCAACCTTAAGGTTGGTGGGCAGGCCAGGAGCCCCAGCGGGCTTCTGAAAAAACATGAAACCTTATCCACCGGCGGGATGAGGTTTCATGTAGAGTTTAAAAAACTTCAGTAAAGTTTTAGTGGAATTTATTAACATGTCCCATCTCTTGTGACATTGTCACATGAGGGGGACATGTTAAGGATTTTTTTATT
Organism: Cetorhinus maximus; assembly: GCF_964194155.1. NCBI lineage: Eukaryota > Metazoa > Chordata > Chondrichthyes > Lamniformes > Cetorhinidae > Cetorhinus > Cetorhinus maximus. Next base: position 205,236,946 of record NC_135880.1, on the reverse strand, counting down.
TTTCTATTTTTAATCTTTGTACAACTTTCAGCGATCTCCCTGAGGCAGCACTTAGCCTCAGGGAGATGTGCGCTCTTTTGTGCGCATGCGTGAAACAGCACACTCTTGCATTTGGGGAATCCTCACCCGCCCGCAAGGGAAACACATTGCGCTTCCCGCTGGGCGTCACACTGGGCGGGCCTTAATTGGCCCGCCCACTTCTCTGGCGGGGATCGGCTCCCCGCCCGCTGGAGATTGGGTTGGGTCGGGCCCGCCCGCCTGGTAGGCAGAAAATTCTGCCCATAGAGTTAGGGAGGGATTTGATTACAAGGATGGATGAGAATTTTAAAATCAAAGCGTTACTTCATGAGGAGCCAGTGTAGAGCACAGGAGTGAGTGGAAGTTGGTGCAAATTAGGAAATAACCTGCAGAGTTTTGAATGACCTCAAGTTTGCAGGTGCTAAAACTGGGGAGAGCATATTAGATATCAACTACTGTAGCTGCTCTATTTTAGTTTTAATTGTCTGTTGAACATGGTAAAGATGTAATGTTTGTAACGGTCATCCAAATGTACAAATGGAATTGCTACAAAAAAAATCAAAGACCTCTGTTCATTAGAAGACCTCATTCAAACAGAACAAGTGTTGGGCATTGATCCCATAAACAGATAGACATAGTTACACAGTCATATATCCGTAAAGATGTAATTCAAAACTCTGCATGCTAGAAAATACCCAGCTACTTTTAACATTAAAAGTGGTGTAATTTGAAGATGTGAATCTTGAAACACAGTCTAACATCAGTTCCCGCTCTTCTCGCTAACCTTAACCATGGAGCTGGTGTCTAACGTCTCTGAACATTAAATGAATTTTGGTGACTGGAAAAGCTGAGCTACAAGTTCATTATTTTCACGTGAATTACTACAATTGAAATTTGCCTTCGTAGCCCATGCAATTGGAAAAACATTGATCTCGCGTTTTAGATATGCACAATACAACCATTCATTTTGCATGATTGTACAACTTGAATTAATGGAGATACTACTATGATGTAAATGCAAGATTGAATTCCTCAGAGAGTAAAATCAACTGTAATATTTTATTTAAGCCCATAATAGCTTCCGGAGTCTGATAAATTCTGCCAAACATGAGGTAATGCTGATGTACAATGTATGCCAGTATTTAAAACTCGGTTTGAACCTGGCCAAACATCTCAACTCCTTAGAGGTCGAATTTGGAACAAAATGTGTGGCACATGGTTCTGTGACAGGGTGCTAAATTTATTTCCAAATTAGGGTGCAACATATAGCTTTCTTTTTTGCTGTTTACTTTGTGTTTTTGTACTTTGGAACTCTGTTGTGCATAGTGTTTGTAAACTAACACAAACAATTCAGAGTGAGATAAATAACAAAGAAAACAAGATGTTGGTTATGTTTGCACATAGGCAAAATGCAGGTAAAGAGCTCAGGTGAATCTCTGAAAATAACCAGCAATCAGCATTGTTTTGAATGATAAGCAACTCTTCATTGTCTTTACCCTCCTGCTTTCTTTGGTGCCTTCCCCCCGTCCCCCCAAACCTGCAAAGGCTTAATTCAGATTTGATATTGGGAAAAGAATTTCTGTTTGTTATTTTAAAGAAGATCACTGTTTTCCTATTATTCATCAGTACAGTTCTGTAATTCTGCTACAAGTAATGAATAGAGAATTTTTCCTGTCCCTCAAGTACTGTCTCCCTTCAAATAAGGCGTAATCACATCTCCCGTCAAAAAAATTCCTTGACCGATCAGCTGGAACTCCAACCGCCCTTTCCTTTCCATAGTCCATGCTATCACCTCCCAAATCCATACCCAGCTTTTCCAAACTTCATGCTTGAACCCCTCCAATCAGGTTTGCACCTGTCATGGTGCTGGAACAGTTCTTATCAATGATACAAATGATATCCTATGTGACCGCGATAAAAGTAAACTGTGTCTCCTTGTCCTCCTTGACCTGTCTGCAGCAGTTCAAATTGTTGGCCATGCCATCCTCCTCCAGTGTCTGACTTTGTCCCTGCCTCACCTCCTCTGGTGCTGAAACCTTTACCCCTATCTTTGTTAACTCTACACTTCACTATTCCTATGCACTCATGACTGACCACCCACTGTCTACCCTCCATGAACTTGAGGTCATCCAAAATTCTGCTCCCTGTATCATAATAAATCGTATCAAGTCCCATTCATCTATCATCTCTGTGCTCACTTTCCTACATTGGCTTCCTGTTAAGCAATGACTCAATTTTAAAATTCTCATTCTTGTTAACAAGTTGTTTAATCGCCTCACCCCTCCCTATCTCTATCACCACCTCCAGCCCTACAACCATAGAACCATAGAAAAGTTACAGCACAGAAGGAGGCCATTCGGCCCATCTTGTCCATGCCAGCCCGAGGACACCCAGGTGCCCTTTCTAATCCCACCTTGCTGCACTCGGCCCATAGCCCTGCAGCTTACAGCACTTTAGGTGCAGATCCAGGTACTTTTTAAAAGAGTTTAAAGTTTCTGCCTCTACCACCTACTTGGGCAGCGAATTCCAGACACCCACTACCCTCTGTGTAAAAAAAGTTCTTCCTCATGTCCCCCCTACACCTTCTGCCACTTATCTTGAATCTATGTCCCCTGGTTCTAGAATTCTCCATCAAGGGAAACAATTTTATCCTGTCCGCTCTATCTGTTCCCCTCATAATTTTGTACACCTCAATCAAGTCACCGCTCAGCCTTCTTTGTTCCAAGGAAAATAACCCCAACCTATCCAATCTCTCCTCGTAGCTACACTTTTCTAACCCTGGCAACGTGCCTCGACAGAACCCGCCACACTTACAGGCAGTGCATTCCAAAACCCTAACTACTCACTGTGTGAAAAAGGTTTTTTTCCCACTTTGCATTTGCTTTTCTTGCAAAACACTTTAAAACTGTGCCCGGGGGGTTCCCTCTTTCTCTGCAACCTCTAAATCCTGGTACACGGCATGATCGCCACATCTTTCACATCCTGCAGATGAACTTTACAAAGCTGCTCATCTGCAGAGGATATATCCCGTTTTTTTCTCCCCACCCATCCAACTCCTGCTTCACCCAGCCAGAAAGAAACTGGGAGCTATGTCAGCCAGCATTGAGAAATATTCTGAAGAAGAGTCATATTCAACTTCAACGTTAACTCTCTTTCTCCCTCTGCCGAGGCTGCCAGAACTGCTGATTATTGCCAGCACTCTGTGTTTTGAGTTTGTGAAATGCTCCGTTTATTGCTCTTATCTTGACTTGGTGAAGGACTGAGCCTCTGGACACTTTCTAAATGAGCGCTGCTCCCCCCCAGCCTCACCAGTTGTGCAGAAAGAAGGGCACCGAGGAATACTCCTCCTTCCTGCATCCAAGTGTCCTTCCCAGTGAGGGGCTGTGGGACAAAGGGGAGGGGGGGGATTTGAACAGAGAGATGAAGGTGAGCTACTTTCTTTCGGTCCCTTAACTGCGTAGAGTGCACGTGCAAAGGATGCTTTATTTTGTTTTTGAGGGTGAAACTGTGAAGTTGGAAAACATGGGATATCTGAAGACTGACATCTTCACCTTAGGTTCACTGGCACTGCGTGAACGATCGACCACATTGACCATTCCAAAACATTCTTGCAAACAACGTTGTCTATCTGCACCCTCTGAGATATCTGCACGCTTCCAATTCTAGCTTCTTGAACATCCCCAATTTCTACTGCTGCACCGTTAGCCATAAACCCCTCTTTTCCCTACTCACTCTCCTCTTTTAAGATGCTGCTTAAAACCTACCCCTTTGAGCAAGCTTTTGGTCATCTGCCCTGTTAATCTCCTTACGTGGCTCAATGTCAAACTTTGTTTGATAACACTCCAATGAAGTACTTGTAGTTAACAGAATACTGCGACTTCCAAGACATTTTAAACGATATGTTGCGGGACTGATTGATATGTGGAGTCAAGGACGATGTCAACCAGCGCCGATTGCTTGCTGAGGTCCAAATCGATTTTAAACGCACCCTAGAAATCTCCCTCACCATGGAAAGTGGTGCGAGAGGCTCGCAGGCTTTGCAACACATGGATATGGTGCCATACTTAATGTTGGGCAGGAACCTGCTGGCAAGCATGGCAAGAAAGCCAGACCTGCAGAATTAAAGCGCAATTCAATAGCCACTGTGAGAAACATTAAGAAGCCTAACAGAAATGCTTCATCATCGGTTTCAAGACAAAATTGCTGTAGATGTGGAGCAGATACCTGTAAATCCAAAGAGGCAGAATGCCATAAGAAGGGTCACCTGGTTAGGCAATGCCGGACAAAGTTGAAGCAGTCTGCAAAACAGCAAACAAACATGATGGAAGTGACGGGTACAGCAAAGGCCAAAGCTGCTGCTCCTGACGTTTACTCCTTATATAATGTGACTGCTGTGAAGACAAGCCTATCACGGTGACGGTACAAGTGAATTAGAAGCCACTGACAATGGAAGTGGATATTGGTACCTTAACTGCGGTGGTAGGAGAGCACACCTTTCAGGTACTTTAATGAAGGAAGACAGCCAGTAAACCTGGAGCAGACAACTGCTAAATTAAGAACTTTACACGGGAGAATCTATTCAAGTACAGGGCATCACACTGTCCCAGTCTCTAACAAGCAACAGACAGCCCAAATGCCTGTAATAATAATGAAAAGAGAGGGCCCCAGTCTTTTAGGTTGGGATTGGCTACAGAAGATCAAACTCAACTGGTCTGAGATATTTCACCTAAAATTAGATGGAACCCCAGAACTTCTGAGGAAATACAACATGGTTTTTCAGGATGAATTAGGGAAGTTAAAAGGTATGCACGCCAAGATACATGTTGATCCTCAGGTGACAACATGCTTCTTTAAGGCCAGACCTGTGCCTTATACATTGAAAGAAAAGGCGGAGGCATAGCTGTGCAGTTTAGAAAAGCTGGGTATCAGCCAACTTGTCCAATTCTCGTAGCGGGCCACACCCATAGTTTCAGTGGTTAAATCTGACCACACCATACACATCTGTGGAGGCTATAAATTGACTGTAAATATGGCAGCAAAACTAGACAAGTACCCCATTCCAAGGATAGGTGATTTATATGCCAAGCTGGCTGGAGGCAAGTCCTATATGAAATTGGATATGAGCCATGCCTACCAACAATGAGAACTGGATAGCATGCCGAGAGAATACATGACTATTAACACACACAAGGGCCTGTATCAGTACACTCATCTACCCTTTGGAGTCTCGTCAGCATGCACTATTTTCCAGAGAGCAATAGTCTTTTGCAAGGAGTCCCACGATTGGCAGTATATTTGGATGATGTTCTCACCACTGGGTCAACTAAGACGGAACATTTGGCCCAGCTGGAAGAGATGCTAAAATGGTTCATGGAAGCCGGCATATAGTTAAAGAAGGAAAAATGCACATTTCAAGCACCAGGAGTCACTTATCTAGGTTACAAGGTGGACACCATGGTTTACATCCGGTAGAAGATAAAGTTCAGGCAATAAAAGATGCACCATCACCATCCAATATAACAGAGCTCAAGTCCTTCCTGGGTATGATCAACTACTATAGCCGCTTCTTACCCAACTGGTCAACTGTTTGGGCACCATTACACTCACTACTAAAAAAAGAACCACTGTTGGTCATGGGGTTCACAACAGGAAGAAGCCTTTCTGAAAGCAAAGAAATTGCTGCACTCATTGTGTTTATTGGCACACTTCAACCATCGAAAGAGCTGGTATTAACTTGATGCCTTGCCTTGCGGCGTATCACATAAAATGGAAAATAGATCAGAAAGGCCCATTGGCTATGTCTCGAGAACCCTTTCCCAAGCCGAGAAGGGATAGTCCCAGTTAGAAAAAGGATTATCAGTAGTATTTGGTGCTAAAAGTTTCACAATTACCAACATGGATGACATTTACCATTGTGTCGGACTATAAACCATTAACGGGGTTATTCAGCAAGGATAAGGCCATTCCGCCAATGGCATCAGCAAGAATACAAAGCTGGGCTCTGACATTATCTGCGTATGAGTATACTTTTATGTACCATCCTGGCCTACACATTGCAAATGCAGATGCACTCAGTCGTCTCCCGTTAGCAGATAGTATTGTAAATACTCTCGTTCCACAAGAATGAGTACAATTACAGAATTTCTTAGATTCTTCACCTATGTGTGCAAATCAAATTAGAAATTGGACAAACAGAGATCCAATATTGTCGAAAGTCAGAGACTTTGTTTTGCAAGGATGGTCAAGCTCGCCTGTATCTGAAGAATTAAGACCATTCCATGTCAGAAACACGGAATTAAGCTGTCAAGACAGAATTGTGTTGTAGGGTTCAAGAGTTGTCGTACCATCCCAAGGTAGAGCGCCACTCTTGACAGAGCTTCACAGTGTGCATCCAGGCATATCAAAGATGAAAATGCTTGCACCATACATAGGTATGGTGGCCAGGCATTGACAGTGACATTGAAAGCATGGTCAACACTGTCTCCACTGTCAGCGATAACAGAAGTTACCTATTTCAGCTCTCCTGCATCCATGTGAGTGGCCTGGTTGACCCTGGGTTTGATTATATATCGATTATGTAGGTCCATTCTACCAAGTTCGTGTTAATTGTAGATGCACATCCAAAATGGGTGAATGTGTACAAATTTAAATCACCAACGTCGAACGCAACTATCGAGAAGCTATGTAATTGTTTCAGCATTCATAGCCTACCTGAGTTTGTTGTTTCTGATAATGGTACAGCCTTTACCAGCACCAAGTTTCAGAAATCTATTAATCTGAATGGAATCTGACATATTAAAACAGCCCTTTGGCATCCCTCGTCGAATAGTCTAGCTGAGAGGGCAGTACAAACTTTTAAGTCTGGTATGAAAAAGTTATCGGAAGGCACTCTATAATCTCCACTTTCCTGGTTTCTCTTCAGTTATTGTACAACACCACATTTGACGATGGGTTCAACACTGTCGGAGTTATTAATGAGGTGCCGTCTGCATACACATTTACACTTGGTGTTACCAAATTTAGAGGGGAAGGTAGCGCAGAACCAGAGGAATCAAAAATTTACCATTACATACACAGTAAAGCTTGCACATTCAGTGTAGGTGACACAGTTTACGTGCAAAATTTCTGCAGACCTTGCTGGGCTCCGGGAGCCGTTGATTCAGAGACTGGTCCATTATCTTTCCAAGTGCAGGTGGGAGATAGAATCATCTTGTAAGCACGTGGATCATATCCGTGCCAAAGAGACATTCCAACAATTAACTGATCAACCTGTGATTAACATTGAACCATCGACTTCTGAGGAATGTGATCAACCTAGAACAGACAATTTAGATGTTTCAGAAGAGTTCCAAATCCTGAACTGCCTAGTTCCGGTGACATGTCTCACAGTGCAGCTCCAGATCCTGTCGATCCTGATCAGGAACCTCCAGTGGTAGGGCTACGTCGCTCTAGCTGTATAAGAAGAGCACCTCAGAGACTTGATTTATAATCACCTGAGATTGTGTATATGTCTGTTGGGGATTGTTTAAATATTTTTCTGTAAAGAGTACTTGTAAAAAACTAAAGAGGGAGGAAATGTGGTAACTGGATGTGTTGTCACTCCCTTCTGTCAATCACAGGTCATGTGATGTACTGTGGGGACTGTGACCAGTGAGCTCTTGGCGCAGGCAATCTGCAGAGTGGGGCTTTCTCTGATGAGAGATCTGGTCAAGCATGAAAGCACTGAAAATGTTTCTGTAATAAAGCTTAACTATTTCTTGACAAAACCAGTCTGCTCCATAGAGTCATCACATTTACGCACTGGCAACTCTGGAGTGATCTATTCAGCAAGTTGTAGTTTTGCAGAGGGTGGCTTTTCTCTATCTCTCATTGTCAACATAAGTAGATTGATTTGCTAAGAAATAGGTAGCTGCCATGTCCTCAGGATATTTCAAAACATTATAGCTGCCCATGAATTACCTTTAAAATGTTGTCATTGTTAAGTAAGTGAATGAGGCAGTCATTTTTACACAGGAAGATCCCACTAGCAGTAATGTTGATGGCCAGTTAATCTGTTTTGTTAGTGTAGATTAAGGATAAATGTTGGCCAAGATACCAGGAGAATTCCTTGCTCATCTTCAAATAGTGCCATGTGATCTTTTACATCGCCTGGTAAATAGAACTTTGTTTCATGTCTCATCTGAGAGAAAGCACCTCTGACAACGCAGAGCTGTTCACAGCAGTATTATGGAAACTAGGACAATCATGGAGGACTGGCACCCCCACCCACCTCACCCTTTGCTCCCTGCCCTAATTGTCTCTTGCCACACTGCTGATTTCTGATCTTGTGATTTATGTGTAACTAGAGAGTAGAGTATAAAGAAAAAAAAACTGATGCAGATTGAGGCTGTCATTGTTGTGTATCTTCCTACTCCATTTTTTATTATTAGAAACTTGCCTGTCTAAAGCTCTTGATGGTTGGTGCTTTCGGTTAGGTCATTTTGAATTTAACTGAGAAGATTCCTGAGTGTTTTGATGTTTCTTTAAAATCAGAAGAAAATTGAGTAATTTGAGAATCAAATATAACCTTCATTTAGAGAAAATGGGCAAGGAGCACTTTTAAGAAGGCATGTTTGAATATTCCTGCCTTGAATCGAGAGCCCATTAGTCACCATGGAAACAGTTCCTGGGGCAATTGCATTGAATGGTGTCAGTAATCAGGAAGCCAGGCCTTGCTTAATCATTCAATTACTGGAAAACACTGATAAAAGTTCCATTATGCAAAGGGATTCGTCCTGGAGAGAGAGAGAGAAACAGAAAGATAAGGGAAAATTGAATGGTCTGAACAATTTCAGAGAAGGCTGTTAAGTTGTTGGGAAAAGTGCTACATAAATAATAATGCAAAATATGATTATTTAAATTTTAAGTCTTACTTTTAACCCTGTTGCCAGCTGCTTTTGCACTTTTCCATATGAGAATTCCAATGTTAATTTTCCTCCCATTTCAGAGCGAATGTTCTGCAATAATGAAGCGCCTCTGATGACCCAACACATTAATTGAGAGGAATTCGGGGATTTATTTTTGCCATGCACCAGTTCACTTGGCAGTGGTCAATCACCATGCTAGTGACTGAGATTTGAACCCAGATCCATAAATGGGAATATATAGTGCTCCATCACTGGTGCCCAGTAAGTCAAAGATATGGCGCTGTTTTCAGATTCAGTCAGAGGGAGATGGCAAGCAGAGGTCATGGATTTATGCACAGGAACCAAGGAAAACCAAATCAGAAGTAAGTCATCTGGACTGCCGTTACATACCTCCTTGCAGCTAGATTCATGAAGAATGGTGTGTGGACCTTGAATACAGTAAGTAAAGGGATGATAGAGCAAACAAAATCAAAGGTGGTTCCAAAGTTAATAATTATTCAGACTAAAATGTAATCTAACAGATTTACTTGAAATGGTTGCCCATAATTTGGGATGACACTTCAGTACAGTACTAAGGGTGTGCTGCACTGTCAAAGGTGCTGTCTTCATGGCAATACTTCAAACATGAGCTGAAGAATTACCCCAGTGTTACTCCTAGTCAACATTTAACCTTCAACAAACATCGTCAAAACATATTTTATATCATTGCCGTTTGTGGAAGCTTGCTGCCACATTATAAACGTGATTACACTTCAGAAGTACTCCATTAGATTTGGGACATTCTGAAGTTGTGATACAGTGCAAATTCTTTTGTTGTTTCTTTCATAGAATCCAATAAATTTAGTTGAATAATTGAATTGTATTAAGTAATGATGGATTGATGTTTTTGTACTGTTCCAGGCAATTGGAGGTATAAATAGCAGATCAAAGGAGCAATCATACTTCATGCAAATACATTACTGATATTCAGTTATGTCTTTAGAGTTGTTGAGAAGTACTCCTTTGATAAAGCAGATTTTCATGTATTAAGTTGGATGTGTTTTGAACTTCATTTGGAATTGGGTCAGTTTGCAATGTAGCCTCATTTCATCCAACCCTTTCTTATTTAAGTTTGAAAATCTGGTATGGATTTGTACTGAATTTGGGTATTGTTAAATACATAACTGATTTTTTTTGCATGCATCCCAAAAAAGAACTGGTGTTATTTTCTGTTTGTATCTCACATATTAAGGGAGACTTTTTTTATCAAGATAGGAACCCAATCAAAGCTTCACCAACTTTCCTTAAGCAACTACTGCGTAGCAAAGCTTGTTGACTCATGCCACCCCTTATAGTATTTGTTTTTATGTCATAGTCAACAACTTTTCAACACATCCTGATGTAATAAAAATATATATCTATCAAAAATGTTGAACATCAGAATTTTAGACTATACAAGGAGAACAGAAAGCAATAAACTACTTGGCCCTTGAGGAACAGTTGTGTGTAAACTGATCTGTTCCTTTTAAGGATTCAGAATCTAATTGCTGTATTATGAGGTCGATAAGAGGCTGATTACTTTTAGAGAAAAGCTGGGTGACTTTGAGATGATAATATTACAATGATATTGCTGCCCTCGTCTTTTATCTCTCATTAATATTTTGGACTTTGTCACTACTGTATATAGTTTTGACTTTATACGTTCTCTATATAATAATATTAATTGCCAGTTGGTTTTGGATGTTTGATAGTTGTCAATTATGTGTTTTGGCAAATACCACTCACTTTTTAAAGTTGAGAATTTATGATAAATTTGTAGTATTGAAGATTATGAAGTTGTCCAGTATCTGTAATGGAACAAGTTTATGGAAAAACACATGTTATGACAAAGGATATTTTATTTTCTGATGCTTTAATTCAAGTTGATTTCAAATTTCTGAATGGTGAAAAATATTTGTTCGTTGACAGCTGTTAAAAATTCTCTTCCCAAAAAGTGAATAGTCCTTTGTATTCAAAATGTTGTAGACCTTATAGGCCCATGTATATGTTTTGTAAAGCAACTTTTTCAAGACTTTTTGCAGTGAGTCTAGTAATTAACTGGTGTACCTGATGTACCAACTAACTCCAGTGTTGGTTCTTGATCACAATTCTTTATACACCAATTTCTTCGTCTTGGCCTTGCTGAAAAAAGGCTTTGAGCAAAGGATAAACTCTGTGAAGACAGAGTAATTAGAAAATTGTTCATTTTCATTTGAGAATTTGCATCGGTTGCAAAGTAAAGCCTAGCTTGATTGGACCTGCTTAGCACATACATACAATGTGGTCATGGTTTTGTAGATGATCAGTGATGTTTGTTGATTCCTACTCTCATGTACTATAGAACCCAGGGCTGACAACATTGTGCTAGTTGATTTTCACCCTCCCGCCCCCGCCATCTCCCCATCCCCCCATCCCAGCTATAAGGATTGTGTTTTTCCCTGTGTGTGCCTTTTATTATCATATTGTGTGGCAAGTCCCTGCCACATTTATCTATTTATCTATCAGAGTAGTTTATATTAAACTATCAAGGAGCAATTAAGGGTTTACAAGGTAAGCAATCTGCCTGAACTGCCACTTCTTGTTTTGGAAGAAATTGCACCCAAACATTCTATTTTACCATCTACTGAGTGCATTCCTAAGGCTCAAAATTTTGAAATTGCATAATCTAACTTTGCTATAAGTGGCTGATTAAAATTCATCTTCAAGGCTTTATAATGCGTTTGCTTGTACTCTTCCTATTAACAGGAATTACATGCTACAAATTTTAATTCATCGCATATAAGTAATATGTTCTGTTTTTCTTGCTTAGAAGTAGTCACAAATGGCCTTAAAGCTTAGAAGTAGATAATTCCCCCCAATATATTTTTTAAAAGTAAAATATAATGTTGAGATATTCAGAAGAATATTTATGAAAACTAAGGTAATAGAAGTGTTATACTTGTCTGAAACCTACTTCATAATTCTCTCAAAAGTCCATCTTTTCTGTTTCCCCATTTGTAAACTGGATTCTCATGATCTCTAGTTTTTTCTGTCATTGAACCCTAACCTGTGTTCAAAAATTGTGACCTAATGTAGGGCAGGTCGACTTACTTTGTAAAACACCTGAATTTAAGCCAGTTGGGAGACTTTAAATATAGATGTGCCTATTCTGTTAAAACACTGATGAAGTTCAGAGGCCAAAGGCAGAATATTCCAATCTTTTTTCTATCCCACCTTTAGTTTAACAGCAACACAGTATGTTCAGGATTATGCTAGTTCATGAGCTGGTTATTTATAATTAATTTCTGCTGCAGTGAGGTCGATATTTACCTGCTATTTATCCTATGTCTGTCAATCCAAGACACTTGATAGACATGACCCAATTCAAGTGATGAAAATCAAGCATTTGTAAATCTGTGCCAATAATTCCCAGTCTGACTAAAATGCATTTTCTCTTTTCTTGCTCTTAGATGCAACACTTTCAATATATAGCCAGTTGTTCTCCTGTGGTCTTTTTAGTTGAAGTGCTGTTGATAAGAGGGGAATATCATTGAACATAGCTGTAACTGCATTGCCTTCTGATATTCATGCAATCTGTGTTTGTGTTTATATTTCTATTAAAGTTACTATCTACTTTTTTGAAATGGTGACCGTCCTTGAAGCTCAACATGCCACAATTATACTCTCCTGTCAGTGATGGCGCTGCTGTGCATCTAATGGCAGGAACATATAATTACTGTCAGTATGGTAGACAGTTTCCATTAGAAGTATGGAGCTAGGAATTTAATTTTTAAAAAATTGATAGGAAGTGTGTGCAGGTGTAAAATTTTAAGATACATATATGTACAACAACTTATATTTATGTCGCACCTCTAACGTCAAAAAATGACTCGAGTATTATGAAACAAAATTTGACATTAAGCCAGATAAAATAGATATAAGGGAAGATGGCCAAAAGGTTGGTCAAGCCAATAGGTTTTAAGGAGCATTTTAAAGGGAGACAGAGAGATAGAGAGGTTTGGAGATAATTCCAAAGGTTAAAGCCTAGGCAACTTAAGGCACAGCAATCAATGGTGGAGCAATTAAAATCAGAGATTCTCAAGATGCCAGGATTGGAAGAGCACAGGCATCTCAAGAAGATTGTGGGGCCAAAGGAGGTTTACAGAGATATTTTACTCCAAGATGAGCTTTCAACCACATATCCACACCGTCACAGAGACAGCCTATTTCCACATCCGTAATTGCCTGCCTCAGCTCTTCTGCTGAAACCCTCTTCAATATCTTTGTCATCTTCAGTCTTGACTATTCTCCCACATGCCACCCTCCGTAAATTTGAGGTCACCCAAAACTCTGCCGCCTGTGTCCTAACTAAGAACCATGTTCAATTCGTTACCAGTGTGCTTACAGACCTATACTGGCTCCTGCTTAAACAGTGCTTTGATTTTAAAATTCTCTTCCTTGTTTTCAAATCCCTCCATGACCTGGTTTCTTCCTATCTCTGTAAACTCTTCTAACCCTACAACCCTCCAAGATATCTGTGTTCCTCTAATTCTGGCCTTTTGAGCGTCCCCAATTTTAATTGCTCCACCATTGGCAGCTGTGCCTTCAGCTGCCGAGGCCCTAAGCTCTGGAATTCCCTCCATAAACCTCTTCACCCCTTTATCTTGCTTGCCTTCTTTAAGACACTCCATAAAATCTTCCTCTATGGCCAAACTTTTGGTCATTTCCATTGTAGCTCCTTGTGTGGCACAGTGTCATATTTTGTTTAACGCCTATGTGAAGTACCTTGGAACATCTATTGCTTTAAAGGTGCTATATAAATACTGGTTTTGTTGTAAATCCAGGACTATTGCTTCTGCTTGATGCAGGCACCAGTCTGTACAGATTTTGTATTTCAAATTCACCTCCAGTAAGATTGCTAAATGTCAATGGATTTTAAAGAGTGTTTTTGTTGTTTATTGCCCACTTTAAATGTCAGATGTTTGTTGGTGAATTACATCCCTCTCTGCAATAGTCTGAAATATTATTATTAGAGTTGTTAACCAACAGTCTGAAGTTACTTATTACCCTTTCCCCTTAACTCTGGAATGTCGGGATTTTTATGATTTCCTAACTTATATTTTTCCAACACGGTTGTACAAGCATTTTGCTACTAGACTTGGGTAAGGTTCACAACATTCAGATTATGCTCTGAAATGAGTTTGTCTCATTAGCTTTTCCTGGATAGTCTGGTGTCTTGTATTTCAGGAACACATGGTGTCTCATTGTACCAAACAAATGATAAACTAATTTTTCAGACTCTGAGGGTACAAAGGCAAGCTACAGGTTTCTATTCGGTTAGGAAATTACAATTCTAATATCTTTCCATCCCTCCACCCCAGCTACTTTTCAAATTGAGGGATTTATGAACATAATCACAGCTGCTAACTTCACACGCCAGTCCAGAAAGACCTGGTATTATATGGGCACATTTGGTTTATTAAGTAGCAATTCTCCTTATTGCCCAGGATGACCACACTGCTGTTTTAATATCATGCATTTCAGACAGAAGTTCAATTCTTGTCCTACTTCAGTTGGTCTTGATGCCCTAGATTAGGAAGGGGATTAACAGGCAGGATTGATATTCTTGACTACTGTCCAGTGTTAGAAATTATGTTGAATGAGTACAATGTGGGTTTGAGTACACAACCCCCCTCTCCACCCCCACCGCCATGTCAGATTGCCATTTACTATTCACTGTCATGTGAGAAAAGTTGCCACAAGGCTCATTGCTGAATGACACTGTATAACAGTATTTGCAGCACGATGTAGAAATTTAAATTGTACCCTGAGGCATGTGCACACTGCGTATCCATGGCAGTTTGCAGTATTACCTTTATTTCTTAATTCAAATGATTTCATTTGAAGATTACTGAATTTTGTCTGATTCTTAATATGTCTATCAGAAAGGACTGAGCAAGCTAAAGCACTTTTCTCTAGAAAAGGGAAGACTGTGCGGTGACCTGATAGAGGGCTAAAATTAGGAAAAGGTAAATGTAGTAACGATGTTTCCATTTGTGGGGAAGGCCAAAATTAGGGCCCATGAATATAGGATGCCCACTAATAAATCCAAGAAGGAATTCGGAGAAATGTCTTTACTCAGTGGTGAGAATGTAGAACTCACTCTCATATGGAGTGGCTGAGGCGAATAGCAAAGATAGATTTAAGAGGAAGCAGGTAAGTATTGGGGGGATAAAAATAAGAACTTGCATATATATATATATATAGATATATATGTATATATATAGAGCACCGGTGTTTTACAGGAGCTTTATTAAACAAGATTTGCCACATAACCACACAAATAGACATGAAGTGTATTCGATAAGGTGCCATATAAAAGATTACTGAACAAGGTGAGAGCTCATACTGCTGGGGGTAAATTATTAGCATGGATTGAGGATTGCCTAATTAATAGAAAACAAAGAGTTGAGATAAATGGGTTATTTTCAGGTTGACAAACTGTAACTAGGAAAGTGCCACCCAGATCAATGCTGGAGCCTGAACTATTTACAATCTATTAATGAATTTGACTCAGGGACCTAGTGTATTGTAGCCAGATTTGACAATATTTTTTCCTCAAAGATGAGTAAGGAGGAAGCAAAGAGACTTCAAGGGGATATAGATACGTTAAGTGAGTGGGCAAAAAACTGGCAGATGGATTATAAAGCGGGAAAGCAAAAACAACCCTGCATGGACTGTTGGTTGGGCTGAAAGATCTGTTTCTGTGCTGTAAATTTTATGTATTCAGTACTTGAGATTAAGATAAAAACAGAATTACCTGGAAAAACTCAGCAAGTCTGGCAGCATCGGCGGAGAAGAAATCAGTTAACGTTTCGAACCTTCATGGCCCTTCGGCAGAAGTTCTGCCGAAGGGCCATGAAGGCTCGAAACGTTAACTGATTTCTTCTCCGCCGATGCTGCCAGACTTGCTGAGTTTTTCCAGGTAATTCTGTTTTTGTTTTGGATTTCCAGCATCCGCAGTAGCTTTTAGCTTTTTGTTTTTATCTTGAGATTAAGATGTTTTGTTTCCTTAATGAAGGTCTTGTGATGCAATGGTAGCGTCCCCATAGCTCTGGGCCAGAAGCTCCGGGTTCAAGTCCCATTTCAGGACTTGATGACCATGGAAGGTGTGTGCATAATGAAGCCAAACAGGTTGATTATCAGCCTGTAAATCCTTTCAATACTCTGATGGCAGGCAGTAAAGAGCGGGAGAGTTTCCTGGCAAGCCATGCTGCAGAAGGCAACAGCAAAATGTTGCAGTACTTTGCCAAGCATAATCATGGACCAATCAAAGGGAAGTCCATGGTCATTAATGCCCTCTTAGGCTAGGGCATGGTACCTGAAGGAGGAGGAGGTTCCCATAATATCGAGTGTGTCAAGGTCTCAGAGTTCAGGATTTTAAGGTGTTACAGCTTCCAAAATTGTGCCAACTACACAGCTTTCAACATTGATTCAAGAATGATGGCCCTGAGGTAAGTGTTTGTTCTCAGCAATCCAGCATAGTACTTTGGCTAGAACACCAACCAATCTATGTCAAATGTTTTAAAATACTTTGTGAAGTTTAGATAAATTTACTGAACTGAGCATTAAAGGCTTTTTGAGTTCTTGATCATTGTATAATAAAAAGCAGATCACAGCCATATAATGTAGAAATCTCATTTGACCCTCAAGAGCTAAAAAGCATCAATTACCCACAAAGATCAAATTAAGGAAAACATAAGTCCTGTTTCCATTTTAATTACTGTAATAATCTTTGAGAAAATCAAGTGCATGTTTGTGTCTTAATAACAATACTTAGTGTCAGCTGTTGCGAATTTTTGATGTTTTATGTCTGAATGTCAGCGTGAAGAACAATACCATACAGTCAATTGACAGAATTTAATTTAAACCTACAGCGTTACCCAGCTGAGCTCTACATATTCCATTACTCGTCCTTTATTGCTAGTATGCAGGTGGGAATGTGACTCCATACAAATCCAAGTAGAGCTTCTTTCCAGTGCAACTAGTTTTTTTTTTAAATGCAGGTGGAACCTGGTGGGAAAGCAAAACCTGTGTCAAAAGTGTAGGAAGTGTAACCTGTAAAGTGGAGAGAGTAATACTTGGCATTTATGATTTTCTTATCCATTATCTGAGCTATCCTCCACCTCCTCTCCAACCTAATTTGTAAAAATAAAAGCCTGATTAATCCTGGTTAATAATTTTTCTGAAGTTTTTACTTTTTAGAATGATCTCAACACCATAAGATCATAAGATGTCAGAGCAGAAGTAGGCCATTCGGCCCATCGAGTCAGTTCCACCATTCAGTGAGATCATGGCTGATCTGATAATCCTCAACTCCACTTTCCTGCCTTTTCCCCATAACCCTTGATTCCCTTACTGATTAAAAATCTGTCTATCTCTGCCTTGAGTATACTTAAAGACCTAGCTTCTATAGCCCTCTGTGGTAAAGAATTCCACAGATTCACTACCCTCTGAGAGAAGAAATTCCTCCTTATTTCTGTCTTAAATGGGTGACCCCTTACTCTGAGATTATGCCCTCTGGTCCTAGACTCTTCCACAAGGGGAAACAACCTCTCAGCATCTACCCTAATTACCCTAACTACCTTGTATGTTCCAGTAAGGCCACCTCTCAATCTTCTAAACTCCAGTGAGTACAGGCCCAACCTACTCAACCTCTTCTCATAAGAAAATCCCTCCATACCCGGTATCAACCCAGTGAACCTTCTCTGGACTGCCTCCAATGCCAGTATATCTTTCCTTAGATAAGGGGACCAAAACTGTTCACAGTTTTCTAGGTGTGGTCTGACTAGTGCCTTGTATAGTTTTAGCAAGACTTTCCTATTTTTATACTCCATTTCCTTTGAAATAAAGACCAATGTTACATTGGCCTTCCCTATTACCTGCTGAACTTGTATGCTAGCTTTTTGTGTAGCTTTTTGTGATTCATGCACGAGGACCCCCAAATTCCTCTGTTCTGCAGCTTTCTAAAGTCTTTCTCCATTTAAATAATATTCAGCTCCTCGATTCTTCCTGCCAAAGTGCATAACCTCACATCTTCCCACATTATATTCTATCTGCCAAGTTTTTGCCCACTCACTTAACCTGTCTATATCCGTCTGTAGACTCTTCATGTCATCCTCACCACATGCCTTCCCACCTATTTTTGTTTCATTCACAAACTTGGCAATAATACATTCACTTCCCTCATCCAAGTCATATATATTGTAAATAATTGGGGTCCCAGCACTGATCCCTGTGGCACTCCACTAGTTACAGGTTTCCATCCTGAAAATGCCCCCCTTAACCCAACTCTCTGCCTTCTATTAGTTAGCCAATCCTCTACCCTTGCTAATATACTACCCCAAACACCATGGGCCCTTACCTTATTAAGTAGCCTTATCTGCGGTACCTTATGGACTGCCTTTTGGAAATCCAAATATATCACATCTAATGGTTCCACTTTATCATGTTCTTTACCTCCTCAAAGAATTCTAATAAATTTGTCAGGCACGATTTCCCCTTCATGAAGCCATGCTGACTCTGCTTGATTATATTATGTATTTCTAAATGTTCTGCTATTACATCCTTTATAGTAGGCTCTAACGTTTTCCCAATGGCGGATGGTAAGCAAACTGGCCTATAGTTACCTGTTTTTTGTCTCCCTTTTTGAAAAGGGTGTTACATTGGCAGTTTTCCAATCCTCTGGGACTTTTTCAAGAATCAAAGGATTCTTGGAAGCTTATTACCAGTGCATCCACTATCTTTGTAGCTACTTCCTTTAATATCCTAGGATGCAACCCATCGGGTCCAGGGGACTTACCAGCCTTTAGCCTCATTAGTATCCCTGGTACTTTTTCCTCTAGTGGTAGTCATTGTATTTATTTCCTCCCCTCCTTTGCCCCTTGATTATTTCATATTTTTGGAATGATATTAGTGTCTTCTACTGTGAAGACTGATGCAAAGTATTTATTCAACTCCTCTGCCATTTCCTGATTCCCCATTATTATTTCTCCAGCCTCATTCTCTAAGAGACCTATGTTCACTTAGGCCTCTCTCTTCCTTTTTATATATTTAAAGAAGCTCTTACTGTCCATTTTTATATTACTTGCTAGCTTACCCTCAAAGTTTATTTTCTCCTTTTTTTTTGTCTTTTAATTTTTAAAACTTTTCCAATCCTCTGGTTTACTACTAATCTTTGCCACATTTTATGTTTATTCTTTCACCTTGATATGATCCTTAACTTCCTTGGTTAACCATGGTTGTTTTATCCCCTTCCTAGAATCCTTCTTCCTCACTGGGATATATCATTGTTATGAGCCATGAACTATTTTCTTAAACATTTGCCATCGTTCATCACTGTCTTTTCTGCTAAACTCCTTTCCCAGTACACTCCAGCCAACTATACCCTTATTTAATGACACTTATTTAAGTTTAGTACAGTTGTTTCTGACCCAGGTTTCTCACTCTCAAACTGAATGCTAAATTCTATTATGTTATGGTTACTGTTTCCTAGGGGATCTTTTACTCTGAGATAATTGATTAAAGCCTCATTACACATTACCAGATCCAAAATAGCCTGATCCCTGGTCGGATCCACAACATAATGTTCTAGGAAACTGTCCCAAATACACTCAATGAATTCTTACTCGTGGTTACCTCTGCCAATTTGATTTTCCCAATCTACATGAAGATTAACGTCACCCTAAATTAATGTAATGCCTTTTTAACATGCCCTCATTATCTCCTGATTTATTCTGTCCTACAGTATAGCTACTGTTAGGGGACCTATAGACTACTCCTACCAGTGTCGTCTTCCCCTTGTTATTTCTTATCTCCACCCATATGGATTCCACATCTTTCAATCCAAGATAATTTCTTGCTATCGTTCTTATTCCATCTCGTACTAACAAAGCTACCCCACCACCCTTTCCTTCCTGCCTGTCCTTTCAAAAAGTCACATTGCCCTGAATATTTCCCTGCTTTGATCTCCTAGTATCCATGTCTCCGTCATGGCTATAAGATCATACCCATTAACCTCTATTTGTGCCGTTAATTCATTTATTTTGTTCCAAATACTATGTGCAGTTAAGTAAAGAGTCATTAATTTTGCCTTTTTACCATTTTTCCCGCTTTGACCCTATTTGCTGCTTTTTTTTATGTTTGTACACTCTGTCACTTCCTGTCACGCTCTGGGTATCATTACCTAAATAGCTGCCCTGCACCTGCAATGCTGCTATATCCTTTTGCTTTGTAAGCCTACGTATCCCCTCTCCAGAACCCCCCCCCCCCACCTCCACTCTATTTAGTTTAAAGCCCTCTCTAAAGCCCTAGTTATTAAATTCACCAGGACACTAGTCCCAGCACAGTTCAAGTGAAGCCTGTCCCAACGAAACAGCTCCCTTCTACCCCAGTGCTGGTGCCAGTGCCCCATGAACTGAAACCCATTCCTCCCACACCAATCTTTGAGCCACGCATTTGACTTTATTTACCCTATGCCAGTTTGCATGTGGGTCAGATAGTAATCCCAAGATTACTACCTTGGAGGTTCTGCTTTATAATTTAGCTTCTAATTGTTCAAATTCTTTCAGTAAAACCTCCTTTCTAGTCCTATAGATGTCATTGGTACCAACGTGGACGACGACACCTGGATCCCTCTCCTCCCATTCCAAGTTCCTATCCAGCACTGAGGAGGTATCCTTCACCCTGGCTCCGGGCAGACAACACAGCCTTTGGGACTCTCACTCAACGGCTGCAGAGAACAGTATCTATCTCCCTAATTATACTGTCCCTACCACTACTATGTTCCTATTTCCACCCCCCACTTGAATGTCTCCCTGCACCACAGTGCAGTTCAGTTCGCTCATCTTCCCTGCAGTCCCCGCTCTTGTCCACAGCTTGCAAGACCCTCTTAACTGTTGGACAATTGCAGGACAATACTTGCTTGAATACTGATTTTTATTTTAATGTTAATATGTATTAGTTTTTTATGGGCTGTGAAAAGATTTGGGGAAATCAGTGCTATCATTTGCACATGATCTTTTCATGGTGTAAATGGTCGCAGCTTTTCTAAATCATCTTCCTCTCTGAACAGGAAGTCATTTTGCCAAACATATTTTCTTGAAGACTGGGTGTCTTTAAAAATAATCTTCTCTAGGACAATTAGGGATGAGCAATGATGTGGCCTTTCCAGTGGCACACTCATCCCATGAATGAATTCAAAAAAATAGGCTGAATATTGATGCTTTATCACTCCTATCTAACTACATGATGAGAGATATCTTGACTGACATAACCAGTGACTTTTACACTTTCTCTAAACATTTGCAGCATGCTAGCCAGGCATTAGTTTGCTGAATCAGTGAGAATTATATATGCAATTTTTGGCCCTTCCAATGGTTCAGTGGGCGCCAGTATTCCACTTGGTGTCAAAGCACACTGACCAAGAAGTTTCCAGGTTAAAGGCTTGGTTTGTGCCAAGTTAGTCGATCTCGGTGGGTGTTTACAGGGGCAATATAAATAGACCTCTGTGCCCTGAGCTGAGGAACTAAAAATTTACCTGAAGTTTCTGGCTTTCCGTTCCTAATTGGCATTCAGGGGCCATTCTGTGTGTGTGGATGAGAAAAGAGGACAAAATCAGGCCGAGCTGTTTTACCCCAGAGTGATTAAATGGGAAAACTGAGCGGCATTCAGAACATTTTGATCTTGATTATTTGTTACAATCTTTCAAATTTTCAATAAATGTTTTAGTTATCTCTCCACTTTGATGCCCCACTGCAATATATTGTGCATCCTAGATGATCGTGTTACTATGTAATTTGAGTTCAGGCCAATTAAGTTGGGGGTAATGGGTGTGCAGGCCTTAATACAACATATACAACTGTTGGATTAGTTGGAATTTTTAGCAAATGGGATTAGAGGAATCAAATCTAGAGGTGGGAAATGTTTTGAGGGTAGAACAAAGTGCTCTTGGAAATGGATAGGTCATGGGATTACAATTTTCGTCGAGCAGATGGTAAGATTTCATTTGGAGGCACCAGAGAAAGTTATCCCACGAGTCATAGAAACATGGAAAATAGGAGCAGGAGTAGGCCAATTGGCCCTTCGAGCCTGCTCCACCATTCGTTATGATAATGGCTGATCATCCAACTCAATAGCCTGCTCCCGCTTTTTCCCCATATCCTTTGATCCCTTTTGCCCCAAGAGCTATATCTAACTCCTTCTTGAAAATATACAATGTTTTGGCCTCAACTACTTTCTGTGGCAGCAAATTCCACAGGCTCACCACTCTTTGGGTGAAGAAATTTCTCCTCATCTCAGCCCTAAATGGTCCACCCCGTATCCTCAGACTGTGACCCCTGGTTCTGGAACCCCCACCATCGGAAACATCCTTCCTGCATCTAGTCCTGTTAGAATTTTATAGGTTTCTATGAGATCCCCCCTCATTCTTCTGAACTCCAACGAATATAATCCTAACCGACTCAATCTCTCCTCATATGTCAGTCCCACCATCCCAGGAATCAGTCTGGTAAACCTTCACAGCACTCCCTCTATAGCAAGAACATCGTTCCTCAGATAAGGAGACCAAAACTGCACTCTATATTCCAGGTGTTGTCTCACCAAGGCTCTGTATAATTGCAGCAAGACATCCCTGCTCCTGCACTCAAATCCTCTCACTATGAAGGTCAACATACCATTTGCGTTCTTTACCGCCTGCTGAGTCCTGATTTAAAAATCTCCTGATCTAACGCATTGTTGAAAACTTGCACAATGGCATATTGATTAACCAGAAAACACAGGAAACAGCAGAAAAAGACATTAAGCAGCAATCCTTAACAGATCTTTGAGAAAATACAATGTCAGATAATGAACAGATTAGACCTATCGTGGCTCAGCATATCCAATAAACATATTAACCTAGTCAGGTGCAGTACAGGATCTTTTTTCAGCATTCATTGCTGAAACAGCTCTGGTAGTAGAGCCTTCAAGTTCTCTTCAGTTGACCTATTTGAAGTTGCAGTGTACCACATTTGTGGTAGTTTGTTTTGTTGCAAGTGTATTGTTTGGAGCAAAGAAAGTTTACACAGTCTCCTAGTTTCATTGATCTGATGTTCAGATTTTTTCAATGAATGTTAAGTTTATTTATTCCACTCACCTTTACCTCAGTGTTGTGGCTCTGATTTTCAGAAACCAAGGTGCAAAGTGCAGAATAACTACACAAATCGCCACATCACTGAGATTGAACTCCACTGTAAAAGCACGAACATTGTCATATTAATCTATATTAACAAATCTCTTGTAGTGCTCTTCACAGTAATTTGAGAGCAATAGAAAAGTTATACCACGCAACACACCATCTGCATTATAAATAGGGAAATATTTGTATCTTGGTAGCTCTTGGATAATGAGCATTTGGGGGACTTCAGCAAATCTGGATGTTGTTAAAGTGCAGCTGTGTCTTTAAGGCCACTAATCATAATTAGAACAGGGCAGCAATCTGAAATACCTGCACATTTACACTTGGCACATCCTGGAGTTATTGGCAGCCACTTGTGAATTGCCATTGCTTAATTTACAAAGGGGCCAGTTATCAAGCTCAGCAGAAGCAAGCAGGTTTATAAAAGCAAAGAACTGCGGATGCTGGAAATCCAAAACAAAAACAGAAGCAGAAATACCTGGAAAAACTCAGCAGGTCTGGCAGCATCGGCGGAAAAGAGCACAGTTGACGTTTTGAGTCCTCATGACCCTTCAACAGAACTAAGTAAAAATAGGAAAGGGGTGAAATATAAGCTGGTTTGGGGGGGGGGGGAAACCCCCACCTTAAACCAGCTTATATTTCGCCCCTTTCCTACTTTGACTTAGTTCTGTTAAAGGGTCATGAGGACTTGAAACGTCAACTGTGCTCTTCTCCGCCGATGCTGCCAGACCTGCTGAGTTTTTCCAGGTATTTCTGTTTCTGTTTTCGTCAAGCAGGTTTATAGTTTTATTTAAAATTTCTATACTGTGCATATGATATTTCAACAACGATAAAATACACTTGATGGGTGTAATACTTTTGTGCGTGTGATATGTGTACTGCAAACAACTTTTTCTATATAGGTGTGTGACATATATTTAGGTGAATTTTTTACTGATTTCAGTATTGGAAGATTAAGCACTTCATTCTACTTTTAGAAACCAGTTTTATTGTCATGTACTGTTTATGTAGAAAACAGTGCAAGCTATAATGAATGTGTTATTCACTTAGTGCCAATATCCTGCTTTTTCTCCCATACCTTTTCCTATTTCAGAAGAGCATTTATCAATATTTTTCATTTTCAATTTTCAAGTAAAGGTGCATAAATTCAGCAAAGTATCAAGAAACTTAAGATATAAGTAGGGGAATTCGATGAGAAGTGCAGAATGTTATTCTTCATTTTTTTCTGTTCTTTACAGGATGTAAACACTGCTGACAAGATTAGCATTTATTGCCCTTAACTGGTTGATTTGGTCATTTCAGGGGACAATTAAGAATTAACCACATTGCTGTGTGTTAGAGTAGCAGATTAGTGAATGGTTTTTATGATGGGTTTTTATGATAATTTGGTAGCTTCATGGCCACTATTACTGATAGTAACTTTTTAATTCCATTATTCATTCATTGAATTCAAATTTCCCAGTTGTCATGTTGGATTTGAACTTGTATCTCTGGATTACTAGGCCAGTAATATAACTACTATGCTAGCCTACCATATCTGTAGTTTGATCTGTGTTGTTCAATAGTTAGACTGAAGTTCATTCTACACCAGTTGCCTTGGTTACAGCTGGAAGTTGATGAGATAGAACTGATAGGGTTGGTATTCAGAGGGCACTGATTTAAATTATTTGCAAAAGAACCAAAGGGTAGATGAGTAGTATTTTATGAAACAAATTGCTGTACACTATCTGAAAGGGTGGTGCAAGCAGATTCAATAGTAACTTTCGAAAGGAAATTGAATAAATTCATGGAAAGCAAAAATTTGCAGAGCTATAGGGAAAGAGGAGGGACAGTGAGACTAATTGAACAGCTTTCAAAGGCCAGCAGAAGTACGATGAGTTGGATGGCCTCCTGCACTGTATGATTTTAAATGATGAATGGTTAATTGTACTCTCTATCCTGTCACCATGTTCATTATTTGCTTGTTCTACTTCAGGTGTGTTAATTTTTTATAAATTTATTCTTTCACGGGATGTGGGTATCAATGGCACAAGGGTGACATTTGTTGCCCGTCCCTAATTGCCCTTGAATTAATTTACTTACTCGGCCAATACAGAGGGCAGTTGAGAGTTAACCACATTGTTGTGGGTCTGGAGTCATATGCAAGTCAGATCAGGTAAGGATGGCAGAATTCCTTCCCTAAAGGACGTTCGAGAACCTGATGGGTTTTTACGACAATCAATAATGGTTTCATGGTCACCATTACTGAGGCTAACTTTCAGTTTATTAGTTGAATTTAAATTCCTCCAGCTACCATGGTAGCTCTGGATTTCCGGCCCAGTCCAGTCACATTACCACTATACCACCGTCCCTATGCTATTTGAATTATATAGCTGCAAAGTAGCTACGAAATGTGTTAACCCTCACCCTTTGAATAAACATTTGCCCAACAAATGCAGTGCCACTGTTTTAAGAAATAATATAAGCACTTGTTGATATTTTTCAACTAGCTATTTATTATTTTGTTTGAATGAAATCCCATTTCCTGGTTTTCTTGCACTATGTGCCAATGACATCAGTGGCAAACTGAAACCGAATTACCTGGAAAAACTCAGCAGGTCTGGCAGCATTGGTGGAGAAGAAAAGAATTGACGTTTCGAGTCCAACTTGACCCTTCAACAGAACTGAAGTATAGTTAGGAGATGGGTGAAATATAAGCTGGTTTAAGGTGGGGGCGGGGGGAGAGAAGTTGAGGGTGGGGTGGTTGTAGGGACAAGCAAGCAGTGATAGGAGCAGAGAATCAAAAGATGTCACAGACAAAAGGATCAGAGAGGTGTTGAAGGTGGTGATATTATCTAAGAAAAGTGCTAATTAAGAATGGATGGCAGGATACTCAAGGTTCTGAGCTGGCTGAAATATCACCTTTAACTCCACTCCATGCTGTTCTGAATCAGTCATAATGTTACACTTAAGACCAAACATGACTATCTCTTTGGGAAATGCATAGCTTCCTGTTATCACTTCCCACAGCAATATGTACTAAAATTAGAAATTTGGCTCATGAAAGATTAAGGATTTGAACTCTCACTTAGAGGAGTTCCCTGTGACGTTGGATTATTGGGTTCCAAAATTATTGATGTTTAAAACTGACATACCCTAATAGCTCCTTCCGTGGTTTGGTGTCATAAATTGTTTCATAATAGTCCTGTGAAGTACCTTAGGATGTTTTATTGCACTGCAGGTGCTACATAAATATAAGTTGTTGTAAGGGGATGAGCGGTTTTGATCAATCTCAAAAACCAGTCAAAACGAAGCTACTTGAAAGTACACAACTAGCATAATTCACTAATTACATTTTTGTGCTGTTTTATCTATTGTTCACTCGGATTATCCATAATGGATTGGTGTAATTTAAACAAACGTACATATGTTTGAATTAGGAGCAGGAAGAGGCCACTCGGCCCTTCCAGCCTGCTCTGCCATTCAACCAGATCATGGCTGGTCTGATTCGTAACCTCAACTCCACCTCTCTCTGATAACCTTTCACCCTCTTGCTTATCAAGAATCTATCTAGCTTTGCCTTAAAAATATTCAAAAACTCTGCTTCCAGCACCTTTTGAGGAAGAGAGTTCCAAAGACTCTCAACTCTCAGAGAACAAAAATCTCCTGATCGCTGCCCTAAACGTGGATTATTTAATGGCATAAACTTGGAAAATAAAGCCAACGCAGTTTAGAACAAACTTGAAGCCTGGCATTTGTTCAATTATTTGAACTGAATCACTGGTATCGTTTGTGGTTTTTTTTTGAACAGTTCTCCCCCCAGAGAGATTGTACACCCCATCCCTGAGAGGAAGTGTCACCCTTTGTTCGTATTTTTGAGGTATGAAACAGAAATGACACTCACTCCCTGTCATTGACGAAATTCACAAAATTCTTACTGTTTCTTGTCATTTCTTTTACACGTGTGTTGCGGAGAAATCTGCAGTGGATACGGAAATTGCATTCCAAATACGTCTCTTGCAGTGGGGGCTGTATTTCAGTTTTGTTGGATATATTCCGTTAAAAGTCAAAATGTGCTTACATGGACAAGATTCCAATGAAAAGAGTCGTAATGAGATAAAATTGAGTGGATGTTTCTCTCCTAAGCTGCGTTTACTATTGAGACTTGGACAGCGCAGTAGTTTCTGTGTTCAAGTTCCCGTGCAAATTTAGTGAGGGGAGTTAAAATCTATAGTGGATCACGATCTCAAGGTGGGGGCTGGGAAACGCATCTGATCCCCTTCCCTGCAGCATTTCTGCATTGATTAAGAGATTACACTCACAGCTGCCACCAGCGATTTCCAGTGACGTGTGCTCTGGATGGCTGCACTAGGTGCGCATTTAATCCTTTACTCATTAGCAGGCATTCTCAGAACAGGAAGGTGGGCAACCGTGATAACATGGGTCTGTCGTTACTGCATCGACCAGCTCTCGTCAGCCTGCTTCAGTCATCCATGCCCGGTGTGGAATGTTAGGAGCAGAGTTGGGAGCTGCAAGACTGTGTGAGCCTTGGTCCCGCGTAGAACTGTTGCCAGCCGTCAAGTGTCAAGTGCGGGCGAGGCACTTCTCTCTTTTACAGCACAGATTGGGAAGCTCTTGCTGCATCCCTGTGAATGAGCCCCCGCCGTTGCATGCGAGCATGTTGTGGCGCGTTCATCCCGGTGACTGGGGAGAAGAGGCAATGGATGCTGGAGACTGTGTGCTGCACTGATGAAAGGCTTCAAGCTTGCCTGGTAAGTGGAAGCGGCAGCATCCGCAGCTCAGTCCAGCCGCACAGAGCGCATACCGAGAGGATTAAATCGGCCCAGTTTTTTTTTTCTGGGAGAGCTACAGAGTAAAGTGGGAAATAACTCATGGTAATTAGCTTCCCCGTTGTTTCCATTAAAACTGCAAAAATATTATCGGCGGTTATCAGTGCACATCCTTTTAATCGACCAGCTAAATCGAAAAAACTTTTGTTATTAAGGGCAAAATATAGTTTGACTTTGTTGCCGGTTCTGAATGTTGTCAGGCGCGTAACTGTTTACAGTCAGGCAGTTTTATGAATGTATTTGTTGCAATAAGACTAGGTGTATTTTTACAAGCAGAACATGATAAAACTTTGCATTTGTACAGATGGAATAACTACATGTTGTAGCCTATCAGATCTCGTTCTGAAGTGTGACAATCTGTTAAAGTATTGCCCAATTAGGAACTGTGTGTGTATTGCACGGAAGTGACTTGAATGAAACTGACAGCACAGATAAATTATACTTTCCCGTTATTGAATTTTACATTTACGGTTATACAGACACGTCTACTGCCGCCCCTAGTTTGATGAATGTAAGTACATGCTGGCGACTGGAGTTCCCCTCTCTTCCCCCCTCCCCCGTAAAATCATCTTGGGACCAAATTTTTCAAACCGTGTCACTGCATTAATTTAGCCCAGCATAAGTGTGCTCTATGTTTTATGATTGCCCGTTTCATTTAGTAATAGGGTTCTCAAATTTGGACACACTCCTGGAGCTATGGCCACGTGACATTTGATCATGTAATTGTTGTTTTTAATCTTGTGATGGTTGGGTCCCTGAAGTTGAGGGTCTTGTTCCTTGTGAGACTATGATAAATCTTTCTTCTCATTGGTTAGGGACAGGCTGAATATCGGGAAATTTCCCAAGTTCCCCAATAAACGATTCCCTACCATTGCCCTGATTTACGCTCCCTGATAACCCAGCCTTCATGCATTTTATTTTCTATCATGGTCCTTTGTAATCTGTTTAGATGTTTGTTGTTTGCACTATCCCTTCACCAGGTCTGCAGAGCTGTGGTAGTGGAACCTGGTCCCAGCTGCCCTCCAAGTAAAGCACGGTGATACATCTGAATGTTTGTGCCTTCAAGGAAAACATTATCACTATTTGATTTGAGTTCATTTCCAACAAAATATCATTAATATTCCCAAGGACTATATTAGCTAGGCAAAGGAGCCATTGCATCTGTTCAGTAATGATCTACTTTCGTCTTGATGTAAAGGTCAGATGGTTTTCACTGAGTCACTGGGAAATTTAACATTTTCCATTTAGGATATTTTTAGTGTTTTTTTTTTTACAGATTAATGAATATAATTTACTACTGTCAAAGATGTAGAAGCAGACTTGAGAATGAGTACAAACTTTTGACAAGTCATTAAAGTAAACAATGTACAGACATACGAACTGGAGTCCTTTGGAACACCAGTTTCAATCAAACTTGTGGTAGAAGACCTTTTGGTGTCAGCCATAAAATAAAGTTGAAACTATTTTTTATTTGAAGAGATAAATTTTGTATTTTATTGAATGGTTGATGGAGTCAGTTTTCCCAGTATGGCAATCGGTTCCATTTTTAAGCAAAGCTGCGGTAGAATGTTTTTGTGGAAAATGGAAGATGGATGTCTGCTTAATTTCTTCCGTGTATTATAATAACGCAGTTGAGAGTGCAATAGTTTGTTGGTAATTGTAAATTCAATCAATAGTGACATAATACAGCTTTTGAGTGGGAAATAATGGCCTTGATGTTAACTGTAGTGGGGAGGAAGAGGCAAATACACTGGCTGCCACTTCTACAGTAGCAGGCTGCAAGGTATGTAAATACCCTGTTTTGGAGAGATGAAATACTTCATTAAAATATTCATATAAGCTCCCAAAGAGCTGGGCACCTGATTTAAATTTAACATTCGCTGCGCAGGTTTCCCAGGGCTCAGGAAACCTGACAGCAAGATGGAGGCAGAAGCTGGCGGTTTCAGACCCCCCCCTGTCCCCTGGCCCCTCAAGGAAGCCTTCAACCTCCCCTCTGCCAATTGTGGCCTTTCCAATCCCTGCTACAGCTGGTGACCTGCCCCAACCCAAGCTCCAATCCGCAACCACATGATTGCGAGGGACTTTCCCCATGGTTTCCCAGCTACATTCTTCTGCTGCTGGTTGTTATGGCACAGCAGATGGTAAATGCTGAGCTGTTCAAACCCCAGAGGGAAAATTGAAACAACTGTCACAACTATATTACAAATTGTATTTACTTTGAGATGTGCGCCTTGAGTTCAGTAGTAATAAAACCACCGAGTCTTATAAGTTTCTTACAAAATTAAATTAAACCTTTGTTAAATAAAAAAAATGATTTTAAACACATACATAGGTTTACAAATTACTATTATGATAACTCCCATCTCCCCTAGTTAATCTAACTCCCAGTTACACCCCAGTTAAGACAACAGTAAAACACACAAGATTTTAAAAGACCTGGGCAAAGTAACATGATACCCTGAACAGTTGAATTCAAAGTGAGTTTTCTTCACTTCAGTTTGTGTAGACAGCAACTTGAGGCTTGGAGGTTGGAGGCTTTTCAGTTGTTAGTTCTTAGAATTCCTTCTTCTTACGCACAATATCATCTCCTTTATACAGGTTTCTCCCTTTTTAACGTAAATCCCATTGTCCCAATTTGTCTTTTCAACTCTACTTTTCTAATAATAAAAATCTTTCATGGTATCAATTTTATCAGTAAGCTCTGGGAAAAATTAACACACGGTTTGGCTTCATTCTGGCTATTTGTAATATTTCACCATCTCTTTTGAAATTCAAATTACTCTGGTTTATCTAAAAATCAAAATTTTCCCTTTACACCTCACATCCTAAAACTTCAGTCATGTTTACCTATTTAACATTTCAAACCTAGCTTCTCTTCTGATGCATCAAATCTTTCAGGCTAGCTGTCTTTAATTCAATTAAGTCACACACATACATTATTCCCAACTTACAATAAATTCCAATAACTTTATGAAAATTATTATATTTTCCTGACACTGGTTTTCTTACCTAATTTGGCAAGCTGCCAGCATGAAATGGGAAGAAAAAATTATAATGTGATTCTGCCACTAAGCTTGGATTGACCTTCATGTCCCCGGCCTTGCTGGATTTCTCTTGTACTACCAGACTCCCCTGCATCCCTCTGTCGCCCTTGTAGATATGTTAAAGACTCACTTAACCTGACAGATCCAACATTACAATAAAATATAAAGTTACAAATGCCTTCTATAATAGTTTTGTGAAATCCAATCTCCTTAAAGAACAGGCATAGATTTAGATAAAAACAAAAAGCTAAAAGCTACTGCGGATGCTGGAAATCCAAAACAAAAACAGAATTACCTGGAAAAACTCAGCAGGTCTGGCAGCATCGGTGGAGAAGAAATCAGTTAACGTTTCGAGTCTTCATGACCCTTCGGCAGAACTGAGTATAGTTAGGAGAAAGGTGAAATATAAGCTGGTCTAAGGTGGGGGGTCGGGGGGAGAGAGAAGTTGAGGGTGTGGTGATTGTGGAGATAAGCAAGCAGTGATAGGAGCAGATAATCAAAAGATGTCACAGACAAAAGGATCAAAGAGGTGTTGAAGGTGGTGATATTGTCTAAGAAAAGTGCTAATTAAGAATGGAAGACAGGACACTCAAGGTACAGCTCTAGTGGGGGTGGGGTGGAAAGACTAACAAAGTTTTAGTTTTAGATTTAAAAATAATGGAAATAGGTGGGAAAAGAAGAATCTATATAAATTATTGAAAAAAAGGGAGGGGGGAGAAACGGGGTGGGGATGGGGGGAGGGGGAGTTTAAGATCTAAAGTTGTTGAATTCAATATTCAGCCCGGAAGGCTGTAAAGTGCCTAGTCGGAAGATGAGGTGCTGTTCCTCCAGTTTGCGTTGGGCTTCACTGGAACAATGCAGCAAGCCAAGGACAGACATGTGGGCAAGAGAACAGGGTGGAGTGTTAAAATGGCAAGCGACAGGGAGGTTTGGGTCTTTCTTGCGGACAGACCGCAGGTGTTCTGCAAAGCGGTCGCCCAGTTTGCGTTTGGTCTCTCCAATGTAGAGGAGACCGCATTGGGAGCAACGAATGCAGTAGACTAAGTTAGGGGAAATGCAAGTGAAATGCTGCTTCACTTGAAAGGAGTGTTTGGGCCCTTGGACGGTGAGGAGAGAGGAAGTGAAGGGGCAGGTGTTGCATCTTCTGCGTGGGCATGGGGAGGTGCCATAGATGGGGGTTGAGGAGTAGGGGGTGATGGAGGAGTGGACCAGGGTGTCCCGGAGGGAACGATCCCTACGGAATGCCGCCGGGGGGGTGAAGGGAAGATGTGTTTGGTGGTGGCATCATGCTGGAGTTGGCGGAAATGGCGGAGGCATAGATTTAGAATGCATATCTTTGTGATGTTTAGACAGTGGATAACCTGATGACTGATATTTCAGACAGTGAAGCATGAAAATGACAGACCAAATAGCTGCCTCCTGTGCTGTTCCCATGCCATAAAGTTGGAAAGATCTCCCTTTTCAAATGGAAAACAACGGTTTGCTCCTCATTTATCAACAACAGTTGCTCACACTGGGGGTTGTTGAACGACATTAGCTATGAAGATGAATCATACGGACTTGAACCATAAACTCTGTTTCTCTCTCCATAGATGCTGCCAGACCTGAGTTTTTCCAGCATTTTCTGTTTTTATTTCAGATTTCCAGCATCCACAGTATTTTGCTTTTATCTTAAATGTGACGTTGTTGTCTTTGATTTCTAAGAAATCCACTCGAGGTGGTTTCCAGGTATTGGAGGTCCTACCTTTTTGTTGCCAATGACAGTAAAAGTGGTGGCAAATATCATGGCCACTGTCTACTATAGTACCTGAAGTTACACAGACAATGGAGCAATCTAGCTTGCTTACTGTATTGCATTCCCTTGATCTTTATTGGAGCAGAGGAAAACAAATCCTTCAAACTTTTCTGAAATTGGTTTGTTTATAAGCTGTTGCTGAATTTTGTAAGTGTAAGAATTTTGGGTTGCTTTATGTTATATTGGCTCTACACAGGTGGATTGTGGCAAAACCACTTCACTATCTGTACAAAAGGAAACATATGGCTACATTCTGTCCAAGGAAGACCTTGTGTCTGACTGGCTGCAGAAGTGGAGAAGGCTGTAACGGCAAAGTGTCCCTGGTCATTGCAGTTTGGCACGTCACCTAAATCTGATCATCCACTTGTCAAGATCACATGGACAATGACTACACCCCAAGGTCCCCATGTTTAAAAAAAGTAATGCTCAGGTTTCAATCAGGATTCACTTGCCAAGTTCTGTGGTAGTGGAGGACAGGTGACGGGACAGAGTTGTGAACCTGGGAGCCTTTTGTCAAGAACCTGAATGCAGGCAACAGGTGTGTGAAGGTCATTGGACACCTGCGTTGGAACAGAGGTGTCTTTGGGCAGCAGCATCTGTGACTGAGCTGCCCTCTTCAGGAGACCCTCTACTCACCCCAGCTGGGGAGGCATATAGAAGAAGGTGCTCTAAAAATAGGTTGTCTGACTTTCTCCTGGTTGGGGAAGCACATCCTGCAGGATCACCATCTTTATGAACACTCATGGATAATCTCAGGAGTGACTTTCCAGAAAGAAGAACTGCAATTATAACAAGTAAGCCATCAGGACTCCAAATTTATATTGCCACCCTCGGCGAGATCTGCTTCCCTGGGGAGGGGCAGCTGAGGAACAAGCAGAGGGATACACCTTCTACTAAAGGAAAGATTGACAGCAACCCTCGTGCCCACGGAGTTAGTTTTGACATCCTGAGTAGAATCTTGAATACACTGCCAGAGCTCCCAAATTACATAAACGAAAGACTCGTGACACGTCACCTACAGTTCAGTCGTAACTAGTACACCACCATCATCGGTGCTTATGCCCCGATTCTTGACTCAGAAGATGTTAACAAAAAGTTCAATGCTGAAGTCCTCTGTGCCATCCCAAAAGAAGGGGAAAATAAATAATTCTTCTGGGGGACTTTAAGCCTGCGTTAGCCTTGTCTCCAATGCCTGGAACTGAACCACTGGAAAAAAATGGGGTGGGAAAAGCCAATGCAAATGGTGTCCTTCTGCTGACAAAGTGTGCTCAGCATGGCCTCATTATAACAAACACCATCTTCTGTCAGAAGAACAAATACAAAACCACATTGTGGCACCCTAGATCAAATCATTAACACCTCCTGGATTATGACATTTTTTGGATCAAAGATCTAAGTGATGTCTGTATCACTCGCTCCATGCAGGGAACTGATGTCTGCAGGATAGCTTAATGACTTATTTGGTCAGTCATGAACATCCACATAGCACCAAAATGTCACAGGGCCAAAAGGCCCAGGGGGAATAAGTTCAATGTCTCAGCCCTAAAGCAGCCCAACTCGAGAGTAATTCCAAGTGTTGCTCACAAACCTGCTTGTTCCTTCAGCAGCTCTCGACCAATTTGAGAAATCTTCACACATCCAACTCAATTCCAGAACAGTAGGATCAAATAAGTCAGCTGTACGAGACTCCTGTGAATGCAGATTGGGTTTGAGCATCGTTGTCACCAGGACTGGTTTGACAAAAATAATGTTGAAATATGTGACAACCTGGAACAAAAACAAGCAGCCTTCCATTATCTGACAGGACCACCCAATGACGCTAGTCAAGAATGCAGCATTCCAACAGCTCAAGGCTGATGTCCAAAGACAAATCTGAAAGATGCAGTACATGTGGTGAGACGAGAAAGCCCAAGAGATCCAACAATATGCTGACTATCATGACATGCAAAGCTTTTTTGAAGCCACCTGGGCCATCTATAGTCAAATAGGCTGATAATGAGAGGTGTAGAGGGAGTGCATGTTCACAGATCCCTTAAGGTAGCAAGACAGGTCAACAAGGTATATTTAAAGATGGAATACTTTCCTTTATTAGCCGAGGCATAGAATATAAGAGCAGGGAGGTTATGCTGAAGCTATACGAAACACTAGTTAGGCCACAACTTGAAAAATGTGTGCAGTTCTAGTCATCTCATTACAGAAAGGATGTAATTGTAGCATAGAGGGCACAGAAGAGATTTACGAGAACGTTGCCAACACTGGAATATTGCAACTACGAGGAGAGATTGGATAGGCTGGGGTTGTTTTCCTTCGAACAGAGAGGGCTGAGGGTAGATTTGATTGAGGTGTACAGAGTTGAGAGGGGGCTGGATAGGTTGGATGACAAGGACTTATTTCCTTTAGTAGAGAGGTCAGTGATTAGAGGGCATAGATTTGAAGTGATCAGTAGAAGGATTAGAGAGATATGAGGAAAAATGTTTTCATCCAGAGGGTGGCAGGGGTCTGGAATTCACTGCCTGAAAGGGTAGAAACCCTCAACTTATTTAAAAGATGTCTGGATATGCACCTGAAGTCCAATCGCTTTCAGGGCTATGGACCAAACACTGGAAAATTGGATTAGGCTATGGGGCTTGTTTTTTTGGCTGACCCAGACATGATGGACAGAGTGGCCTCCTTCTGTGCCATAAATCTTTCTACATTTTTATAAATTTTCTAAATATCTGATAAGGAATGTGCAAGGGTGTGGGGAGAGGGTGGGGGAGTGGTGGTACATGAGTTGCTCTTTAGGAGAGCCAGCACAGAAATGATGGGCTGAATGGCTGCCTTTTGCCTTGTGATGATTCAGTGATTCTATGGACAAAATTAGATTTTGTTCACAAGATGCTGTCTCTCTTAAGTGCGTCAATGGCATCCATCAAAGCTGGAAAGAACATTTTGAACTGTTCCTCAACCGTGAATCCACAGTGACAGCTGATACTTCCAGGCTTTCTCCGAGTACCATTTGGTAGTATCCATAGATGAACTACCATTAATAAGAGAGCTGCAACAAGCAATCAAACAGATAAAAACCAAAGATGCCTGAAGCCCCGATGGTATTCCAGCTGAGGTCTTCAAAGCTGGTGGACTTTTTCTTGCATCAAGACTCCATGCACTCGTTCTGCAGATTAGGGAGGGGGGAAGTACTCCCCACTGACTTCAGAAATGCGACAGTAGTAACTATCTTAAATAAAGGAGATAAGTCTTGCCGTGGTAACTATTGAGGTATTTTGCTCATGTCCATAGCAGGGAAAATCCTGACACCCATTCTCCTGAATTGCATATTTCCTGTGGCTGAGGAAATCCTCCCAGAGAGATAGAGCGTGGCTTTAGATCTTTCAGAGGAAGCTCTTGTTTATCTTTGTTGCCAGACAAATCCAAGAAAAATGTCAAGAACAAAGCTAGAAACTCTTCATTGCATTCATCACTATGACCAAAGCATTTGACTGAGTCAATCACGTAGCTGTGTGGATTGTGCTGCAAAGATTTGGATGTCCAAGAAACCTCATTGTAATCCTGCAAATGCTTCATACTGATATGACTGAAACTGTCTTTAATGGGAGATCTGAAACAGACAACTTTAGGAATCTGGCCCAAAGTCAAGCAAGGCTGTGTGATAGCCCCCATACTATCTGCTATTCACCTCGTCAAAGATCAACTCCCCTCTGGTGTCAATAGTAAATACCGTCTAGATGGAAAACTCTTTAACCTGAGTTGCCTCCGTGCCAAAATTAAGCTGACCACCAAAGGTATACATGATCTACAGTTTGCAAATGACTGCAGTGTCATTGCCCACTCTGCGCTAGATTTGCAAGTCACTCTCACTCTCTTCAATACTGCATATAAGAGACTTTGCCTATCCTTATATGAATTTTGCTTTGGCAACACTTATCAACCTATACCTGGTTAGCCAAATATTCCACCTCCTAAATATGTTGGAGGAGAGACTCTGGTATGTGTTGAGCACTTCCCAGCCTTGGCAGCTACCTCTCTCAAAAGGCCATGTTGACGATGAGGCCCAACACTATCAGCTGTGCCAGCTCAGCCTTCTACAAACTACAGTAGTGAGTGTTTGACAACAAAGAGCTCCGCAAGTCATCAAAAATCTTAATGTATAGAGCAGTTGTCATCACCACGTTTCTGTGCTGCAGTGACACACAAGCATGCTAGAGAAATTCCTGTCAGTAATGCCTTCGCTGCATCCTAAGGATTCAAGACAAGGACCATTGAACAAATGGTAGTGTCCTTGGACCAGCTTCACAAACATTCAGGCAAAACTCCTGCAAAATCAACTTCACTAGACTGGACATTGTGTCTGAATAGCCGAAAACTGTCTCCCCTGCCAGATCTTATTTTCTCAACACTCAAATGGTCAACATTCCAGGCGTGGGCAAAATAAAAACTTCAAAGACACTCCAAAGCTCTCCTTGAAGTGTGGCAGCATTGACATTAATGACTGGGAGGAACTTGGTACCAATTGTTCAGATGGCAACTTGCCCATCAAGTTGTATCACACTTTGAGTCACAATGTTTTAATGATGAGGCAGAGTGGCGGCAGAGAAGGAAAGAAAATGAAGCAAATCGTGCACTCTGGATTCCAATGCCTGTTAGGGCATCTTGCCCACGTGTCCAATGACTTGTGGGTCGATTCAGTCACATGGGATCCATGGCAAAAACTTGCGACCATGAGTAAACGTCATCCTCAAATTGAGGGGCAGCAAATGACGATGAGTAGCCATATTACCTTGCCTCTCTCTTCCCCCCCCCTCCCCCCCCACCCCTTCCCGATTGCTGTTAAACACCCTTGTACTATAAACAGGCTGGTTTAATGGCAGAAGATAGGAAGTCTTTAAATATATTCTGTTTTACAATGAAAAGCCTTTGAATTAGTGGAAAGATAGACAAACTTCAACATCCTATTGTAGTTTTCACTACTTGTGTGTTTGTATACTACTTATAGCCTTGCAAGTGCAAGCATATGCGCATTTGTTGTACATCTGTGAAACAATGATAGCCAACTGGTGGGGAAGTACAAACAGCTGAGATTATTTCCTCTGATCAGATTTCAAACTAAAATCACGATCTCCTTATCCTCAATGGCACTTGGACTGTTGTGAGTACAGAATGAGACTAGCAAATGTTAAGATACAGTTCAGCCATGATCTAATTGAACAAGCTCAAAGGGATGTATTACCTATTCCTGTTCCTGTGAAATGAGAATGCCAAAATGTACTCAGACTAGATGCTCACTTCTGATT
Organism: Cetorhinus maximus; assembly: GCF_964194155.1. Lineage (NCBI taxonomy): Eukaryota > Metazoa > Chordata > Chondrichthyes > Lamniformes > Cetorhinidae > Cetorhinus > Cetorhinus maximus. The sequence continues at coordinate 205,198,830 of NC_135880.1, read as the reverse complement.
GCTTTTAGCTGTAAATTGATGTATGCATTCGGCAAGTATTTTGGAAGACCTTAGTACATGGAAGTGGAAGGATATGTTGAGAACTGAACTAGAAGTTATAGCCCCTCATTTGTGTTAGTTTAATTTGCTCATCAGTAGCTGATGTTGAATTTCGGTTTGGCTCTGTATTTCATCGACAGATAGAAATTTCAAGCATTGGTGATGGAGTAATTGCAGATATGGCACTAATCTGCCCCAGTCAGATTCTTGAAGTGTGAGCACTATGAAGTTTTTATTATGTCTGACCTGTTTGAGTAGTGTACTTAGTTAAGGGTCTTTGATTTCTTGTGATAAACTGTTACTCTTAACGTATTCAGTTTCATATAAGAAGTAAGCAGAAATTACTAGAAGCAACCTGAGATTACTTCCTCTGATCTGATTACTTCTCAACAAATTACCATCAGGAATTGACTTTTCCAGTGTTTACTTAACTTTACTAAACGGGTTATAATGCTGACTGGCTTGCTTCTGGATTCAGATTCCAAAATTTTCCAGGTCCTCTTTAATTAATGAAAATTAACACATCCCAGCTCATTTTAGGCCTGGCTAGGTAGCTCACAAAATGTCAAATGGGGGTTGGGAAATAGGATGTGATATCAGCCTTTAAAGGGGATGGACATGCTACAACCTTTATAAAGGCTATAAATATTTTAAAAGTATACTTCAATGAATACAAAAGCTGCTTGAGGCAATTAAGTGGCCGGTAGTTAAGCGACAGAATGATATAGAACCTTTTGTTAGATGCTGCTGAAAGAGAGGTGTTACACTATGACATTGGAGAAAGGAGGGTTGCTCTGTTTGCCATTCCAGGGCAGCATGTCTGGCAGCAGCTGGTGGCTAGGCTCCATACTGTTTAAATTGCCCACAGGCCTTTGAACATAAGCAAAAAAAAATGGCACGCTTTTAGAAGGCTCGACAGATAACATTACCCAGCTGTAACATCTATCCAGTAGATGGCTGACAGGCAATGCTTTGTGGCATGTATGCTATCAGGCTGCTTCTCATTTACTCTTAGCCCATGCCAAGCTCTCACATAACCTAACAGCTCTGTTTTTTTGTTTATTGTGTATGCCCAGAAGGGATCACGTTCAGGCTGCAACCTGCACCCTTGGCCAGGGTCCAGGAGAGAAACACAGGCCCTGGTGCTTCTCCTGTTTCTGGGTCCCTTTAGTCAATCCAGAAAAAGATGTTTGCACATCACTTTTTTTCAGGAGGCCAAACCCTTTAAATGCCACAACGGCATCAAGAAATATTTTTAAAGAGACTCTCATCCCAACCAAAACATAGGAGTGATGTACCTGGAACTTATTGTGTTTGTCATCCTGATGTCTCATGTTGATGAGCAATGAATGGGACAGGGGGCTCCGCATTTTCCTCAGCTGCAGGAATGCAGAAAAGTAGTAGAACAGGAGTGCCGCGTGCGTCAGAACCATCTGGGAATCCTGGGGAAGCCTCTCCTCTGTCTGAGCCTGGGCATGCCAGGCGAACCCACCCTCTCCCCACTGCACGATCTCCCTCATCCCTCCTCCCTGGCAATCCAGGGTCAACAGGGTGTAAAAATTTTGCAAATATAGGGGAAATGTAGCAGCCCCATGGCAAGCACCATCAGCAGAATTTCAACAAAATTAAATATGAATCTCAGCTGGGTGTCGACGCCTGGGCACGTGGCCAACCTTCCAGCCTGAACCTCAGCATTTTAAATGTGTTACAGCTTCAGGTGAGAACCTTATCCCTCAACTCAAAACCCTCAATGCTCCCCAACACTCTTCACTCCCCTTCTATTTAAGACTGACTTGGTTATTGTTTTAAGGCTCTCCCTGCTCCGAGATGCTTCATACAGCCTATTGGCTGCACCCTCCCCCACCCTCGGGGATCTGTTGAGAGTTGACATGTGCCAGAGGTTTGAGAGTTTAACATTGTGCCCATTTTCAACAGGGGAGATGGAGCTAACCTGGGTAATCTTTGATTAAAGATAAAGTTAATAAGATAAAGAATAACCTGTAGCAGCCAATGTCGACCTTAGAAAGGAAGATCAAGCTTAACAAAGCTGATAGTTCTCCACGGAGCTGACAATTATATTGGATGTAGGAAATGTAATAGATGCCTTTGACAATATACCACACAATGAGACTGTTGGGGAAGATCAAGGCAAAGGAAATTAGTGGGAGGGTAGTGAATTGGACTAATAACAGGTTGGAAGGGGAAAATAGACAATAGAGGAGTTAAGGGCAGTTTCTCAGAATGGTTGTAAATTGTGGTGGTGTACCATAGGGTTCTGTTCTGCTGCCACCTCTATTAACCATGTACATTAATGATTGTGCTGTACATTGCTGGCCAAATTTGTGGTTAATAGTAAATCATTCAGAGGATCAAAGGATACAGGGGATACTGATTAGACGAAGGAATAGGCTAAAATAGTGGCAGTGGAATTCAATGTCAGCTGGTGCATTTCAGTTAAAAGTTGAACACTTGGCACGGAGAAAGTCTGGGTCATGTGGAAGAGTGGAGGGATTTTGGGGATTCAGCTCCCAAGCTATTAAAAGCAGCATCTCAAACAGATGCAGCCTAGTCTTGGTGGTAAGACGTGTAGAATGTACAAATTAAAATCTAATGGTGGGTCTACAAAAATCTTCACAGGGCCACAGTTGGAGTATTGTGTGGAGTTTTGGGCTTCAAGAAATCTGTTGAAGTGAGAGAATGGGTACAGCATAGACTTTCTAGGTTCTAGGGAATACAAATGATAAAGAAAGACTTGAAAAACTGAAGCTATCTTTTCAGTAGCACAGATGAGATTCTGAGGAGGTTTGAGAGGGGGGTTTAAGACTATGAAGAATAATATGTTTTGCATTGCAGCATGTCACACTCCTGTCTATGTAAAAATAAATTCTCCACTCCGGCTTACGTTGCTGCGGAAGATGTGCGAGCTATGTAATTTTTGCAGGAAATTTAGTAGCTGTAAGATATACAAAACAATCTATAGGAGTGTTGACATAGCACAGAGGAACATTAAAATTATATAAAAAATACTTAAGTATTAATCTCTTAAACAGTGCTTTAACTTGTCTCCCATGAGCAGGCAACTTATAAACCAGATCTGGTCCATGTTGCAAAGCACCCCCTCTTATTTTGTTTAAGTGTACAAACCAAAACGTCCGCACTCTATCACTGCACACCATACCTTTTCTGTAATGCTACTGTGTTATCCAATTAACCAAGGTTTCACAGTATCTCTCACCTCATCTGGTCTCTGCTGCTGTGGACTCAGCTCCAATAAGTGTACTGGAAACCCGGTCTGGAAATCTTCCTAACAGTGAGTGTTATGAAGCTGTATGGAAAATCTCCCCTACGGTTAACAAGACCACCCAGTAAAAGTGGAGCAGTTGCTGAAAGATTTCATTTAAAAAAAAAAGACATTGCACTTCACTTAAAAATAACTGTCAAGTAAAGTCAAGGCTGTAGCTGCGTCTCTGGTCATGGACGGTTGTGTAAACATTTCCAGTTTATGATCATAACTTGGTGAATGTCCATACTTTCTCCCCCCTATTCACATTCTTTGTATTCTTGGGACTGAAACAACAAGCTGCCGATATCATTCCAGGTCTCGGAACTAAACAGTGTGACCGATCATACTGTGGCAGACCGGATCTTAACAGGGTAGACCCATCCCATGTCATATCAACTGGCCAGAGGCAGCTGGTCAATCAGATGGAATCATAAAAGTACACCTCAGAATCATATGGCACGGAAAATATTTGCTTGAGGCCTATTTTGAACCTTGTGCACCCTCCTCTCCCAAGCCCTGCCTTTGGCACATACACACCTACAAAGGGCTTTGCACATAAAATCATTATATCTTTACCTCAGTACATGATGCATAATTGCTAGCTGACAAATGTGATGGACTGCAAGATGGACTCATGCCCATCATCTCCTTTAAAAAGAGCAGTTGGGCAACTCTGTCAAGCAGAGATAGGAGATGGAGGTGCCAGTCATGCTAAACTATGAACCAGCGACCTATTGAATATAATTAATGGATTTCCTCATCCTGAAAATTATCCTGTTCCAAGAGGTAGAGGAAGAAGTTAGGAGAAGGAAAACATGATTCCCACAGATAGTGACATCTTGATACAGATGCCCTGAGAGCAAATGGTACACACTTGCGATGACTCTGCTTGCAAGTTAATTTCCCCTGGCCAGTGAGGTAGGTGTGCCAAGAGCCATGGATCTGTTTAGTAACAATTTGGTCAGTTATAGGTGAAAATAAACTGCGTAAAATTATAAACAGCAATTCATGACACAAGCCAGTACTAAAAACAAATTTTAAAGTTGCAAGAATAATAAAGGATAAAAATTGTATACTAAGATAAACGCAAAGTACTGCAGATGCTGGAAATGCAAAATATAAACAGAAAATGCTGGAAAAACTCGGCAGGTCTGACAGCATCTGCATTGTGGACTCAAAATGTTAACTCTGGTTCTCTCTCCACAGATGCTGTCAGACCTGCTGAGTTTTTCCAGCATTTTCTGTTTCTATTAAAAATTATATAATTTTTTGTATTGTTCATAGTGCTTTGCTTAGGCCCACTGAAGCTGATTGAAGCCTATCCCATCCTCTTCTGAGCAGCTGGAAAATTATGCAAGGTCTTGTTCCAATCCATTATAACGTTTAAGCTCCTTTTTGGAGAGATCACTTCACAACTGACAGAAAATTGCAATCCACACTAAAGCTGTGTAAATCTGGTTCTATCAGGAGTGTTTAGGTTTTTTACCCTTCATCTGTTATGTTAGGTTAAGGGCCACGTAAAAAGATTTAATCCATACTCACATGCTCACATTAATTTGCATAGCTCAAGTTGCTGATAGTAATAGGTCTGAGCTTTTTGCCAATATCACTAGAATCAGCCCTTTCTGAACCACCAGGTCACTAAATTCAAACAAGACATCCCAACAGATAAGAAATATCAGCATAGATACAACTAAGTTGACCATCATGGGCCAGATTACAGAGTTTGGGGGTAGCATTATTTTGATATTCTTGGGCTATCCAATCTACCTATACAATTTAATCTTGAATCTTGATGGAGCTTCTGCCTCACTTGCATAATCCTGGAACTGAATTCTACAGCCTTGCAATTTTCTGTGTATATCAAAAAAAAATAGCTCCTCCTGCTCTCTGATCTAAATCTCTTGTCAATGGCTGCTTCTTCTAGACCTCTTAGCTAAAGAGAAGGCAAGAGGGGAGAGAATAATTCTCAGATGTCTGCCTTTGAGAGTAATGCAAAGAATGTGTTAATATGAGAGGTACATTATAAGCACACTTCATTTTATTTCTGAAGAAAGTTAAATGATATTGGTCAGGTCACAGTATATTGGTATGTTAAAGTAAGGGCATACACTAGTTTTTCTTTAAACTTGGTCCTTCACTTCAAAGGGAATCTGTTGTTGAAAATTTTGCAGAGCAGCATTGTTCTTCAAAAAAAGATTTGGGCTATTACCAGCTTTTGGTGATTCCTACCTCATGGGGCACAATTTTCTCTCTTGTAAGCAATTTCAATTGCAATTCTTTATTGTGTTTTGCTGCATAGCAAAAATGCACCATCTGCAGCCTAATTTTAATCTGTACCTGTACAAGTTATTTGTTCATTTGGATTGAAATTGTGCAAAAAAAGCCCTGTACGATTTTAATAAAATTACTTGCATTTTGCTACTGGTTAGATTGAATTTACTCAGCAAAAAATGACTGAATATAAGTATATCTAAAATTCAGATCATGAAGGCATAAACAGTTGCATTACCTCAATCAGTGCTACTGTTGTGTCATATCAACAGTTTTCACCTGCTTCATTTTACATTGGTGGAAATGTAATTGTCATTTCAAGCATATCAGGAGTGACTGAACATTGCTCAAATAAATGCCAGAATTTAATTGAAAAAAGAAAGTTCTGAGAATACTCAGCAGGTCTGGCAGCATCTTTGGAGAGAGAAAGACAGTTAACATTTCAGGTCAAGGTCCTTTCTTCTAAGTTCTTGTTTAATAGCTTTGCATGCGCTTCTTAAGATCTTCTTTCGGCATAGTTACTTCCTTTCGTGGAAGGTGTTGCACATCAGGTCTAGGAGAGTTTTTCAGGGACTGATATTTCTTTTTCACCCTTATATTTTCATTGCATTTGCTGATGAACTGTTTAGATCTACTTTGCCTTGGAAAGGTGTGAGAATATAGACTTTTCTGCACACTCCATTTAGGAGCAGTCTAAGATAACACAAATAGTATTAATGAAAACATTTCCAACATTGAAGGATACCCTTGATAATGTATGTCAAACATAATTTGACAACATTACCAAACATACAACAATATTACTGACAGTTTCTGACAGGTTTAAATTTCAAACAATGCTTGGCAGTTAACTGTCAGTCACCATTAACTGGTGCATTCTTCATGGCAGTGTTTCTACCAATCAGAGTCCACTTGCCAACCAATCCGTACTCTCTTCTCATACAATATAAAGTTGTTGCTTCCCCTGGCATTGGTATTCCTGCGATTGTCCTGATGCGTAAAAGACAAAAAACTTTGAGAAAATGTATTTTTTCAGCAAAACTCAAGTTTAAACTAGTGGGACACCTTGGGATTTGAAATTGAATCCCTCCGCATTCAACTGTTTGACTCTATGGCCAGGTTGACACAAAATAGAAAAATGTTCTATTTCCTATCATAGCCATTTATTTAACCAAGTTAGCACAAATCCAAATTAGACCAAACTCTGGTATTTCTAATTTAATTTTGCTTCTTGTTGTTTTTCCAGTCACTCTGGACTCCCAGGGGTCCATAGATGGCAGTTTGGGAAACTGCCCTAGTTGGCATGTGTGGGTAAGACATTTGAGGCAGAAAAGCATCACACCTAAGCCTGACCCTATCCAAATAGATGCACTTTCCAGAAGGGTTCACTGGTCAGTGATCAGGAATCCTGCCTTTTTTTTTTCTCCCTAGCCGAGGACATTGCAAACAATTGTAGTGCCCTATGACTGATCAAATCAGATCAATAGCTTGTATATGGATAACATGTTTAAAATGTATTTGGTGTTACAGATAAGCTAAGGAAGTTGGATGCCAAGCCAGAAAGCAAGAGATGATTTGTGATGACTGAAAGCTTGATGGAGGAGGTGGATTTTAGGAAGGTTTTTAAAGGAAGAGTAAAAGATGAAGGGGCAGAAGCATTTAAGGAGAGAATTCCAAAATGTAGGTCCCAGGCAACTGAAAGAAAGCAGCAGAGACTTGAAATCACACCTTAGACCATCTGGTCCATTTAGCTCAGTTATATGCCTAATGTTCCAACTGAGTCTACAAGGGGAGCTGTTTTATTCCATTGTTTTCCATGCATTGAATCTGCAGATTTTTGGAGACTTTAAATTGATTTTAACTACTGAACATTAATCTCTATCTAGAAATGGCAGCTGTGGTAATGTTTGATTGCAGTATTGCTGTGCTGGAAGACAGTGCATCTTGTATTATTGCCTCCTTTTAATTTTTCAGCTGTATTAGTAAATAAATATAAGCTGCTACATCGACTTGTCATTTGCAGGACTGGTACGTACATTTGTAAAGTCTTACACTTTATTAGCAGTGCAAAGAGATTTGCACCCATATTTGCTAAGAAACGTTAATTGTCCAGTACTGTTTTGATACACTGTACTTCTCAAGCTGGAAGCTGCATAATTATTTTTGTTTTCCTGGTAAAATATAACCTTGGTCAGTTTGTTCTCTCTTCACAAAAGATAATTGTGTTTTTAATCAGATTGTCTTGATTTGTTCATGTCCACTTCCCTCCCCTTCACACACATGCACTCGTGCGATGAGGCAACCCAAGCTACTGATTTTTCAAGCTGTAACAGATTAGATTATAACAGTCAGCATGAAGGGATGTGGACAGGTTTTGACAGTGCAGGCACTAAATTTGACTACAGCTAGTGATTTAAAGGAAAATTACTTAAAATGCAATTTTTAACACATACAGCTATCCTTAATTTAGGAGCTTGAGAGAATATATTGTATAAATGCCACTTAATTAAAAAAGCGCTTGCACACTATGGATACAGGCAGAGAGGCATTGGATATTTCATTAGGTTAAATACTGCCTTTCTCCTCTGAAACTGGAGTTCAGTTCCAGCCTGGACTAATCAGATAGGAGAATTCCTCATTCTGTAAATGGCTGCTGAAAAGGGAGATAATGAAATAGTCATTTTTTCTAGTAATGCAGTTTCAGTTGAGGTCTTTTAGAGCTTTAGTTCACAGTTCAAAGGTCATCATTTGGAAAATGAAAATGTCACGCAGGTGCAGCCGGATGATGGTGCCAACTTTTCAAAGCTCAAAAGATCCAAGAAAGTTACATGGTGACACAGAACCACAAGCTGCTGTTTTCAGCATAAGAGATCTGATTTCCCAATGCGCAGATGTGCTGCCAGTTTTCTATACTTTGCAACCCATTCCAAATGATGTTTGATAGATTTGCACCTCCTGAGCAAACTTAGACTGAAATTGGAGGTCAGGGAGCCCAACGATTGGATTAATTTGATACCCAAGCACTACACCTAAACCACAAAAAGTGAGTCACATAACAGCCTAACTAAGCCTAACCTGTTAAGACTGCTATTAAAAACTCAAAATAACGTAATAAAGGCTGAGAATCCCCTCACTCTAATTAAGCATTCAAAGTTATTTAAATGCAAAAACCACACAACATTTAACTCAGTTATTAACCTACCCAGATTATCTCAATTTCATGTTGGCTCCAAATTACAACCCTGAAATGAATCGTAAATGAACAAATTTTGATCCTTTTCCGCTCTATTAATCAAATTCTGAAGTATGGAAAAACTTTATTAAGAGAGGCCATTGTCACCAAATGCATTTGCTGATGTGCACATTGAAAGAATGAACAAACTCTTCTATGCTGCAGCATCTCGCTCCCTCTCTGGCAGTTAATCCTGCTCATATTTTCAATCCCTGGAAAAGCCTGATCTGGGCAAGACATTTCCATTAGCTGGGCCAACAAATCAGAGTTGCCCAAGGTAAAGATTAATTGTTGACTTGTGTTATTTCTAGAATGGTATTCAAGAGCTGTAGCTATATGTAACCAGATATATGCTGCCACAGTAGAATTACAGAACTAAGACCCTTTGTTGGAGTAATTGCAGAACAACTTAGCCTTGTATCTTCATTGTACCTGACCTAAAAATGGGTACAGAAAGTGAAAATATGTTGCATTCCTTAATATTGACATCCTCACTATTAATGGCATAAAATTCACCTCTTCCCCTAAATCACAAAATAAAAATGAAGTCAGGAATTTCTGTAGAAGTGCTGTCAACAAATGGATTAGTTTAGTGAATCTGGATGAATAATAGTAGTAATCAATCAATTTCATTGAATCTGTCTGACTCTTATCAGTTGCTATAGGTTTTGCCCTTGCAGTCACAATATAGTATGGAGTTGATGCTAAGGTAAAAATCTGAGTAAAAGAACCTGTTTATCAATAGTATTTTTAATCCCATTATACTGTGAGGGATATTTTTTCCAATTGTCATATCTATCCACAAATGCCTGGTCGTCTCATTTCAAAGAATGTTATTTTGTTTGAAATGAATATGCATTTATTTCCTTTTATTTAACTCATCGTTCTCCTCAGTTCAGCTACTTATCAAACCTTAGAGTTCCACCTGAAGAACATTTTCCAAAGGAACTGCATCTCTTCAAAATAAGCTCTGCAGTATATGGTGCACAAATTGATTCTCAAAATGTTGTAATCTTATTTCATTTTTTTATTTTGGTACAGTGAATATTGTTCTCTGTGTGGTTGTCCACCAGAAAGCAGGACATGCTAGGATGTATGGCTGTTTGGATTTGGACTAATCAAAATATCCAAAATGGGACTCAATTTTTTGATGTTGGTCTTCCAGATGTATCTGATTGCACCTCAAAGTTGTGGAATGTGGGTTCACACCCACACGTTCACTATGCTATAATGGGTGCTGAGATGGTGCCCCAAAGGAAGATGGAGAAAATTGGATCAATTAACTAATTGTGAAATCAGTGACAGAAGTCTGGAAATATTAATGGTGCTTATCATGAGCAATTTTGTATTTAACTTGATTTTGATTTGTTCCTTTGAAACAATTTCATGGGACATGATTTTAAATATTAACATTTTCAAGACTGAGATTGCTAGATTTTTGTTAATTAAGGGTATCAAGGGATATGGGTGAATGGAGTTGAGCTATAAATTTTCATTATCCAACAGATTGACAGAACAGGCTGGAGGGGCTGAATGACCTACTCCTCGTATGCCTTGGGTGTCTAATTTCTGTAAAGCCAAGGATATGTGAAGCAACCAGAAATATTAGGTAACATCTTGAAATTGGCATGAAGAAAATTCACTGCAAAGAATATTAAAATTTGAATTCTGGCTATATGCCCCACAGGCAAAGTTCCTGACCTTGGTCATAATGCATAATTCAAGGGGAGCTGTTGACCAGAGTTACAATGAGGTGAGGCAGTGAAAATTAAGTCTTTCCAACTCCGCAGCTTTGTTTTTTCTTTATTCTTTCATGGGATGTGGGCCTCACTGAGAATCCCAGCATTTGTTGTCCATCCCTAATTGCCCTTGAACTGAATGGCTTGCCAGGCCATTGCAGAGGGAAGTTAAGAGTCAACCACATTGCTATCAGTCTGGAGTCATACATAGGCCAGCCCAGGTAAGGATGGCAGATTTCCCTCCCTAGAGGACATTAATGAACCAAATGGGTTTTTAGAATAATCGATGATAGTTGTCACGGTCACCATTACTGAAACCAGATTTATTTGAAGAGTGGCTTGGCAGAGTCCTGAGAGTGGATTGTCTATAACGGTTCTTGACATAGTGGTTAATGAGGGAAGAACAGTTAACATCTGATGTGTTTGTAATGTCAGTAGACTTTGAAAAGTTCAGTGCACAAATTGCACAGTTCCCCACGTCGCTATAGTGACTGTACTTCAACAATAAATTTTAAAGCATCCTGAGGTCTTGAAAGGTGCTACATAAATGCATGTTATTTAATTGTTCTTAATTGTTAGACTAGCTCCTTCCAGGTGCTTATAAATGACGTGATATTAAGTTGAATCAATGAAACATCAGGCACAGCACACTAATATTAAAATAATGTTTTTTCTTTTGGGTTTTTTCTTTATTTTAAGTAAAGATTTTTCACTTTACTCATACTTCCATTTCCATCTACATTTCTCCGTCTTATGCATCAGGGTAGGTCACACATTGACTTTCAAAATGTACTGCATTTTTTTTAGATTCAGCATTGTATTGCTTATAAGGAGCTCATTCAATTTCAAGATATTGTCGTAAAGATTAAATGAGAGCCTTAGATCAACCGGCCAAACACTAGCATAATTACTGTTTGAAGTCACCTGAAAAATTTTATATTTATGTCGCAAGATGATTTAATGGGTAAATTCATAGACTGCCTTGGTACTGAGCCATATAGACCAGGAAGGATTCAGGTTGCTGATTTATTTGATAATAAATTGAGGTGCTATATCTGGCCTCTGCATCCCTTGTTCAGCAAGGAGAAACATCAGCAAGATTACTGCTTTGATGAGTTGACAGCCAGGCTGCTAAAAGGAGAGCATCACATAATGGCCTTTATTCCACATTATCTAGATATGCCTCCTGCTAATTTATTCTTACCCAGTCCATTAATGTTGGAACCTATGGAACCCAGCGCAGACATGATGGGCCAAGTGGCCTTTTTCTGTGCCATAAACTTTCTATGATTCTATATCCTGTTTGTCTCCTCTGGGACATTCCTCTTAGGAATGACCGTATTGGCATAAGGGGCAAAGATGGAATGTAAAAGGAAGCAAATGATATTTTAAATGAATGGAAAACCATTTGGGATTGATGACCATATACGAATAATTTTTTTCTAATTTTAAAAGTCCTTGTCAAACATGGCCTTTATTAATATAATTAATTTTGTGATTTATACTTGTTTCTTACCACCAGTTGTTCCATGTTACCTGTATATTTGAGTTTCAACTTCAAGAGCCATTCTTCCCTTAGGGTCAAATCTGGGCTTTGTGCTGTGCCTCTACTATGTTGTGAGCTGTATTCCAGGTCCATTCACTTTTCCTTAAGTTGATCATGTCAGGAACAGCTGCCAAAATCTATCACATGTTGATTGAAGCTGTAGGTTTCATACATATCTGGTAGTTGAAACTCTAACTAAAGATTTATGGTCTTCACTCTTCCATTAATGTCAATAGAAAGGAAAATCATGTGGAGTGTAACATGGACACTCGACCAGCTTGATGCCCATCTCTTGTTTGGCAGGACCACTGCTGACACTGTGCATCGGTGGTGGAGGGAGTGAATGTTTGTGAAAGGGGTGCCAATCAAGCGGGATGGTGTCAAGCTTTGTGAGTGTTGTTGGACTGCACTCATCCAAGCAAGTGGAGAGTATTCTATCACACTCCTGACAACACTACCATCTAGAAGGACAAGGGCAGCAGATACACGGGAACACCACCACCTGGAAGTGCCCCTCCAAGGCACTCATCATCCTGACTTGGAAGTATATCGCTGTTTCTTCACTGTCGCTGGGTCAAAATCCTGGAACTTCCTCCCTGACAGCACTGTCAGTGTACCTGCACCACAGGGGCTGCAGCAGTTCAAGAAAGCAGCTCAACACCACCTTCGCAAGGGCAGTTAGCGCTGGGCAATAAATGCTGGCCTAGGCAGCGAAGCCTCACATTCCATAAATGAATAAAAAAAGGAGTTTTTAAAATTGACCCCCAGGTGTCTGAATTCCTATACATCTAAGACAGTGGGAAAGTTACTGTGTTTATTAAATGTTTCTATTTTTTTCTCATTCAAGACTGTATTTTTAGGTGAAATTGCTGTGTAGCAGCAATGTGATAATAGAGTATTAGTCATTTGTTGGCAAGACCTCTGGACTTCACAACAGGCGTAATGAGTAGGCACTAGGAAGCTGGCCAAATACCGCTGTCAAAGTATGCACTGGTGTGCAGCCACCCGTTCACTGTATACAGAGACCTGAATGTGTGTTTGATCCAAATGCTTTTCCACAGTCAGTGATTCCCATGAGAAATTGAGAGGACTGATTGAAAAGTGACGGTCTTCACATAAAGATCTTGCGCTTCCTCACTGCGGGTTTGCCCATTTGAGAAGATAATGCATATTTGATCCTTTTATCTAACTGTCATTAGTGATCTATATATAAATGTATAGTCTTAAATAATATATGATTTCGAGTGGAGAAATATTGTGTTGTTGCACATTCAACTCATCACTACTACACATTTAGAACATTTTCTCCACACCAAGCAGTGTGGCTCTTGCTTTGCTGGTTAGTTGGTTAATTGAATCTGTCTAAACATTTTAGAAGTTATACACAGGAATATTGTCAAGGTGGGGTGAGAGAGATGAATTAATTTTATTGTTTGCTCCCCTCTTATTGCAAAGGGAATGACTCATGCTGGAGTATAATTCCATACACCTTGCAGTCCTTCATCACCTTGCTCAAATTACTTTTTGTGTTAATCTAGACAGTGAATGCCGCAGGCCAACCCAACTAAGGAAGATAACATAGCCAAGTAAGATAACTGGATAGCAATCAGGATCAAAAATCATGACTTTTTGTTTTGCCCTTCCCCACTCCAGCATTGTTACATCAAGGTCAACTTTAGCACGTCGCCTTGCCTTGGCTGAGAACAGCTCAGAATAGACCTGAAATCCAACTGCTACCTATATATAAAAACAAAAAAAACTGCGGATGCTGGAAATCCAAAACAAAAACAGAAATACCTGGAAAAACTCAGCAGGTCTGGCAGCATCGGTGGAGAAGAACAAAGTTGACATTTCGAGTCCTCATGACCTTTCAACAGAACTAAGTAAAAATAGGAGAGGGGTGAAATATAAGCTGGTTTAAGGTGGGGGGCGGGGGGGGGGGGGGGGGTGGGGAGGTGGTTGTAGGGACAAGCAAGCAGTGATAGGAGCAGATAACCAAAAGATGTCACAGACAAAAGAACAAAGAGGTGCTGAAGGTGGTGATATTATCTAAAAGAATGTGCTAATTAAGAATGGATAGCAGGACACACAGGGTACAGATAGCTCTAGTGGGGGTGGGGTGAAATAAGACTAAAAGAGCATAAAAGGTTTAGATTTAAAAATAATGGAAATAGGTGGGAAAAGAAAAATCTATATAAATTATTGGAAAAAACAAAAGGGAGGGGGAAGAAACGGAAAGGGGGTGGGGATGGAGGAGGGAGTTCAAGATCTAAAGTTGTTGAACTCAATATTCAGTCCGGAAGGCTGTTAAGTGTCTAGTCGGAAGATGAGGTGCTGTACCTCCAGTTTGCGTTGAGCTTCACTGGAACAATGCAGCAAGCCAAGGACAGACATGTGGGCAAGAGAGCAGGGTGCAGTGTTAAAATGGCACGCGACAGGGAGGTCTGGGTAATGCTTGCGGACAGACCGAAGGTGTTCTGCAAAGCGGTTGCCCAGTCTGCGTTTGGTCTCTCCAATGTAGAGGAAACTGCATTGGGAGCAATGAATGCAGTAGACTAAGTTGGGGGAAATGCAAGTGAAATGCTGCTTCACTTGAAAGGAGTGTTTGGGCCCTTGGACGGTGAGGAGAGAGGAAGTGAAGGGGCAGGTGTTGCATCTTTTGCGTATGCATGGGGAGGTGCCGTAGGTGGGGGTTGAGGAGTATGGGGTGATGGAGGAGTGGACCAGGGTGTCACGGAGGGAACGATCCCTACGGAATGCCGCCAGGGGGGGGTGAAGGGAAGATGTGTTTGGTGGTGGCATCATGCTGGAGTTGGTGGAAATCGCAGAGGATGATCCTTTGAATGCGGAGGCTGGTGGGCTGATAAGTGAGGACAAGGGGGACCCTATCATGTTTCTGAGAGGGAGGAGAAAGCGTGAGGGCGGATGCGCGGGATATGGGCCGGACACAGTTGAGGGCCCTGTCAACTACCGTGGGTGGAAAACCTCGGTTAAGGAAGAAGGAGGACATGTCAGAGGAACTGTTTTTGAAGTTAACATCATCAGAACAGATGCGACGGAGGCGAAGGAACTGAGAGAATGGGATGGAGTCCTTACAGGAAGCAGGATGTGAGGAGCAGTGGTCGAGGTCCAACTGCTACCTCCTTTTCCTGTGTGGCTCAGCTATTCCTTTCATGTGACCTAAAACATGCGAGAAGCCTGGAACCTGTTTTTTTTATCTGATCTGGCTGCAGACAGCATGACTCGGGTTTGCTATTCAGCAGAAATCAGTATAGATTTTGCCAGTGAGCAGTTAAGCCATACAGAACAAAAAGGTCCTAGGCTCAGCTATTGTTCTCGACTCCGTTATCTGACCTCAGCTGGGGGAGCTGCAGGAGTAATACAAATAGTTCTGGTTCCCCAACAACACCCCCCCACCCCCACTCCCCACACACAACACCCCTCCCCCAAATCAGAGAAAAAAAGCTGTGAACTTTGTTGACAATGTGCCTGTGTTCACATCAGGCAAGGGGGGGTGGCGGGATTGGTGTTGGCTGTGATAGATTCTCTGATGCATTTTTTTTTTGTAATAATTTTTTAATTTCACGGAGTGTGAGCATCACAGGCTCGGTCAGCATTAGTTGCCTTTCCTTAATTGCCCTCAAGGTGGTGGTGAGCTGCTGCTTTGAACTGCTGCAGTCCATGTGGTGTAGGTACATGCACGGTGCTATTAGGGAGGGAGTTCCAAGATTTTGACCCAGCAACAGTGAAGGAACGACGATATATTTCCAAGTCAGGATGGTTTTGTGGCCTGGAGGGGAGCTTGCAGGTGGTGGTGTTCCCATGCATCTGCTGCCCTTGTCCTTCGAAGTTGTAGAGGTCGCAGTTTTGGAAGGAGCTGTCGATGTAGCCCTGGTGAGTTGCTGCAGTGCATCTTGTCGATGGTGCACATTGCTGCCACTGTGTGTCAGTGGTGGATGGGGTGCCAATCAAGCGGGCTGCTTTGTCCTGGATGGTGTCAAGCTTTTTGAGTGTTGTTGGAGCTGCACTCATCCAGGCAAGTGGAGATTATTCCATCATACTCCTGAATTGTGCTTTGCAGATAGTGGACAGGCTTTAGGGAGTCAGCCCAATTCATAAAATGTATTTTCTGCTCCATCAGACTTAATGACCAATTCTCAACAATTGCAACGCTGGTGATGAATGCCGTATATTGAACTGTTGCCTTCCCCAATTCTTCAGCGTTGCATTTACTCCATAAATTGCTGGAAGAGTAATTCAAATACGCCATAGGAAACACAATGGATCAGGAGCAGTATGGCCAATGGACAATTAAGAATCATTTTGATTGTTGATTTCTGTGGGAATTTCAACCTAATTTATTTATATCTGGCAGAAAATTATACAAATGAATAAATATTAAATAAATATTGCCCCAAGAGCAAACAGTTCTTTTGTGACTCTTGCACTGTCATGAGGTTATGGCTGGCAGCTGAGGATTTTAAGATTGCAGCACTTCACCAGTGATTGACACCATAGAACAATTTCAGAAGCAATCCAGTCATGTCAAGAGGCAATTTCAGTCTTTCAAGGATTGTCCTAAGTGTTTTTTGATTATAATATTTAGTAATGTCAGAAATAAGTATAAATAACAGTCACATTTGCATCATGTTAAACCTTCAAAAATGTGGGCCCTGCTTTTATCTCTCTGATCAAGCAAATTTCGAATTCAAACAGTAACTCTATTTTAAAGCCTAGAAGTAACGTTTCCTCTTTTAAACATGTTCCTGTTCTGATTCTTGTATACTCTGCCCATCAGCAACATTTTATGATAATCTAACTGACAGTGTCCATCTCGGTTGCCTTAATCCAGCAATTTCCATCTAGCTATTGGGAGTGGACCTATGATAACTAGCTGTTCAACTGTTTCGATGAGGGACAGGGCAGAGTAAAAGTATCAGTAAATTTGGGTGTTATGAAACTAATGGCCTAAGTTTCTTGTGTAAGGAAATCAAGTCAAATAAATGATTCGCTCTGTTTCAGGCTTGAGTGTATTGAGCAAATGCAAGTTTATTGCCTAATAACTGTTAAAAATGTTAACACAGTAAACTCATATAACCTGGTTTCCTGCAGAGCCAACATGATCAAATTTGGTTTCGGTAGATGTTGGACTTCCGACTGTCCCATGAGCTCTAATTACACTACTTTTTCTTGCATATCTCTCTTTACCCATTGTCACATGTCCAAAAGACCCTCCAGACATCATAAAGAACCTTTTGAGTTCAGGTCATGACCTGAAAGGCTAACCCTGTTTCTCTCTACACAGATGCTGCCAACCTGCTGAGTATTTCCAGAATTTTTTTTATCTTAAAGTATCTTTTCTTTTTGATGCAGTCATATCAAATGATACTCAGAATGTATATTGAGGTGAGGTGCTTTTCCATCAAACCTCCAGACCTTTACACAATGACCATCTTGATGGTTTGAGTGCTTAACAATTTAATCTGATGTTAGCTGCCTGACATTGCAAAGGATGCCTTAGATCATCCCAAATAGTTAATGTGATTACGAGTTAGTCTATTCATTAGTTTTCTACCGCTTCATTGTTCCAGCTAACCTCCAATATCAACAAATATCCTTATTGAACAGTGACCTTGAGATGTGATTAACTTTGGGACATTTGGCATAAAGCAAGCTCCTACATCATGCCATACTTTCTTGGAAATAGCAATGGTGTGTGCAGCCATTGCAATGGTGCAAGTTTCCAGCAAATTTAGGCCCAATATTCTATTCCATTTCATGTTTCGGGCAGGACTCAAATGAGTTACTTTAGTAAGTAGTTTGTCCTGACTGTTCTACTTCAAATATTTAAGCCTTATTACACACTTTGAACACGTTTAATGGTTTAGACCACTTGGATTTCTTGGTTATGGGTTTGTAACATTTCACCAGGCTAAATCTGATTGTAACTGGAAGTATCTTGGTGGCTGCCTTCCAACTCGTAAGATGATGGTTTGTGCCATGGTGGTCAGTTCTCTGTTAAGCATCGCCTGATATGGCTCAGGTGCCCCACTCTGGCATGGCAGTCTCTGCCACATTTGCTGCAGAGAAAGACATTGGGCTGAGAAAGTGCGCAATTTGTTGGTCTCTGTTTTCTCTGGGTACTCTTCTTGGCCAGCTGAGCTTTTTGTTCCTGCTCACCTCTTCCAATGCCCTTCCAGTCAGCTTCCAGAGGCCGTGACCATTGGCGACTGTCTCCCAGTTCCCAGTGTCAATGCCTGCCAACTTCATATCTAGCTTGCAGGCGTCCTTGTAGCAGAGGTATGGACGCCCAGGAGGTTGTGACTGAGTGGCCAATTCACTTGACAGAAAATCTTTGGGTATACGGCTGTCATCCAACTGATGAATGTGGCCGAGCCAATGTAAACATTGTTGGCTTAGGAGTGGGTGCATGCTGATGGAATTAGCATGCTCCAGGACCTCTGAGTTGGTGACCTTGTCCTGCTAAGAGATGATGCGGGCACATCTGGGCAGCAAAAGTGGAATCTATTCAGTTTTTGCTCCTGCCTATCATATGTTGTCCATGCATCACCACTTTAGAGGAGTCTGCTGAGGATGGTACACTCGTAGCTTATTCTCAGTCAGGTTGCAGTTGTTCCACAATCTCCTACTCAGCTTGGACATAACAGCTACAGCATTTGTGATGTGTGTGTTGATTTCAGCATCAAGTGGCAGTTGGTGGCGATTGTGGAGCTTGTCATGAATGGTGGTGGACATTTAAACAACTCGCTGGAGGAGGAGGCGCCACAAATATCCCCGTCCTCAATGCTGGAGGAGCCCAGCATGTCAGTGCAAAAGTTAAGGCTGAAGCATTAGCAACAATCTTCAGCCAGAAGTGCCGATTGGATGATCCATCTCTGTCTCCTCCCCCGGAATGCCCCAGCATCACAGATGCCGGTCTTCAGCTAATTCGATTCACTCCACATGATATCAAGAAACGGCTGAAGGCACTGAATGCTGCAAAGGCTATGGGCCCTGACAATATTCCAGCAATAGTACTGAAGACTTGTGCTCCAGAACTTGCCATGCCCCGAGCCAAACTGTTCCAGTATAGCTACAACACTGGCATCTACCCACTATGTGGAATATTGCCCAGATATGTCCTGTACACAAAAAACAGGACAAATCCAACCCAGCCAATTACCAGTCTACTCTTGGTTATCAGTAAAAGTAATGGAAGGTGTCATCAACACTGCTATCAAGCGGCACTTGCTCAGCAATAACCTGTTCACTGACTCCCAGTTTGGGTTCCGCTAGGACCACTCAGCTCCTGACCTCATTACAACCTTGGTTCAAACATGGACCAAAGAGCTGAACTCCTGAGGTGAGATGAGAGTGACTGCCCTTGACAGCAAAGCTGCATTTGACTGCGATTTGGCATCAAGGAACCCTAGCAAGTCTGGAGTCAATGGGAATCGGGGAAAACTCTCCACTGGTTGGAGTTATACCTAGCACAAAGGAAGATAGTTGATGGAGATCAGTCATCTCAGCTCCAGGAGATCACTGCAGGAGTTCCTCAGAGTAATGTTCACGGCCCAACCATCTTCAGCAGCTTCATCAATGACCTTCTTTCCATCATAAGGTCGGAGGTGGGGATGCTCACTGATGATTGCACAATGTTCAGCATCGTTCGCGACTCCTCAGTTACTGAAACAGTCCATGTACAATGGTTAAAAAATGTTTCTTTTTCATGTAGAAGGGCTGCATAATCCACTTAGGCTAAACTACTCTATGCCCAATTCTGCATTCTTCACTGGATATTTAATTTTCAAAACATTTATAACATAAAGCATTAGAATTTTGATTAAATGGCCAAACCTGGAAGAGACTTTTGTTAAATTGCTTTCCACTGTGTAAAATTATGAGGGGCATAGATAGGGTAGACAGGAAGGAACTATTCCCCTTGGTGGAGGGATCAATAACCAGGGGGCATAGATTTAAAATAAGGAGCAAGAGGTTTAGAGGGAATGTGCCGAAGAATTTTTTCACCCAGAGGGTGGTGGGAACCTGGCGCTCACAGCCTGAAAGGATGGTAGAGGCAGAAACCCTTATAACATTTAAGAAGCATTTGGATGTGCACTTGCGATGCCATGGCATACAAGGCTATGGGCCTAGTGCTGGAAAATGGGATTAGATAATTAGGTACTTGTTTGACTGGCGCAGATTCGATGGGCTGAAGGGCCTTTTTCTGTGCTGTAGGTCTCTGACTCTAAAATGCAATAAGACCTGGATAATATCCAGGCTTAGGCTGACAAGTGGCAAGTAACATTTGTGCCGCACAAGTACCAGGCAATGACCATCTCCAACAAGAAAGAATCTAACCATCACCCCTTGACATTCAATGGCATTACCATCATTGAATCCCCCCACTATCAACATCCTGGGGTTTAGCATTGACCAGAAACTAAACTGGACCAGCCAGCCATATAAATACTGTGGCTACAAGAGCTGGCTGGGCCAGCATTTATTGCCCATCCCTAGTTGCCCTTGAGAAGGAAATGGTGAGCTGTTGCCTTGAAGTGCTGCAGTCCATGTGGTGTTACCACAGTGCTGTTAGGAAGAGAGTTCCAGGATTTTGACTCAGTGACAGTGAAGGCACAGCAATGTATTTCCAAGTCAGGATGGTGAGTGTCTTGGAGGGGAACTTCCAGGTGGTGGTGTTCCCATCTACCTGCTGCCCTTATCATTCTAGATGGTAGTGACCATTGGTGTGGAAGGTGCTGTCTAAGGAGCCTTGGTGAATTCCTGCAGTGCATTTTATAGGTGGTACACACTGCTGCTATCGGTGGCGGAGGGAGTGAATGTTTGTGGGTGTGGTGCCAATCAATCGGGCTACTTTATCCTGGACAATGTCAAGCTTCTTGAGTGTGTGGGAGCTGCATTCATCCAGGCAAGTGGCAGATATTCCATCACCCTCCTGACTTGTGCCTTGTAGATGTTGGACAGGCTTTGGTGAGTCAGGAGGTGCGTTACTCATTGCAGGGTTCCTAGCCTCTGACCCGCTGTTGTAGCCACAGTATTTATATGGCTAGTCCGGTTGAGTTTCTGGTCAATGGTAATCCCCAGGATGTTGATAGTGCGGGATTCAGTGATGGTAATGCCATTGAACATCAAGGGGCGATGGTTGGATTCTCTCTTGTTGGAAATGGTCATTGCCTGATACATGAGTGGCGCGAATGCTATTTGCCACTTGTCAGCCTAAGCCTGGATATTGTCCATGTCTTGCTGCATTTGGACATGGACTGCTTCAGTATCTGAGGAGTCACGAATGGTGCTGAACATTGTGCAATCATCAGAGAGCATCCCCACCTCCTACCTTATGATGGAAGGAAAGCCATTGATGAAGCAGCTGAAGATGGTTGTGCCTAGGACACTACCCTGAGGAACTCCTGCAGTAATGTCCTGGAACTGAGATGACTGACCTGCAACAACTACACCATCTTCCTTTGTGCCAGGTAAGACTCCAACCAGGGGGTTTTACCCCTGATTCCCATTGACTCCAGTTTTGCTAGGGCTCCTTGATGCCACACTGGATCGAATACGGCCTTCATGTCAAGGGCAGTCACCTCACCTCAGGAGTTCAGCTTTTTTGTCCATGTTTGAACCAAGGCTGCAATGAGGTCAGGAGCTGAGTGGCCCTGGCGGAATCCTAACTGGGCGTCAATGAGCAGGTTATTACTAAGCAAGAGCCACGTAATAGCCCAGTTGATGACCCCCTCCATTACTTTACTGATATTCGAGAGGAGACTGATGGGGTGGTAATTGCCTGGGTTGGAATCATCCTGCTTTTTGTGTACAGGACATACCTGGGCAATTTTCCACATAGCCGGCTAGATGCCAGTGTTGTAGCTGTGCTGGAACAGCCTGGCTTGGGGCGCAGCAAGTTCTGGAGCACAAGTCTTCAGTACTATTGCCGGGATATTGTCAGGGTCCTTAGCCCTTCCAGTGTTTTCAGCCGTTTCTTGATATCACGTGGAGTGAATCGAATTGGCTGAAGACTAGCATCTGTGATGCTGGGGACCTCCAGAGGAGGTTGAGATAGATCATCCACTTGGCACTCCTGGCTGAAGATTGTAGCATATGCTTCAGCCTTTTCTTTTGCACTGATGTTCTGGGCTCCCCCATCATTGAGGGTGGGGATATTTGTGGAGCCGCCTCCTCCAGTGATTTGTTTAATTGTCCACCATCATTCACGACTGGATGTGGCAGGACTGCAGAGCTTAAATCTGATCTGTTGGGTGTGCGATTGCTTAGCTCTGTCTATCACTTGCTGCTTATGCAGTTTAGCACGCAAGTAGTCCTGTGTTATAGCTTCACCAGGTTGACACCTGATTTTCAGGTATGCCTGGTGCTGCTCCTGACATCCCCTCCTGCACTCTTCATTGAACCAGGGTTGATTCCCTGGCTTTATGGTAATGGTAGAGTGGGGGATATGCCGGGCAATGAGGCTACAGATTGTGTTCGAGTACAATTCTGTTGCTGCTGATGACCTACAGTGCCTCATGGATGCCCAGTCTTGAGTTGCGAGATCTGTTTGAAATCTATACCATTTAGTGCGGTGGTAGTGCAACACAACACGATGGAGGGTATCTTCAACATGAAAGCGGGATTTCGACTCTACAACGGCTGTGCAGCGGTCACTCCTACCGATACAGTCATGGACAGATGCATCTGCGGCAGGCAGGTTGGTGAGGATGAGGTCAAATATGTTTTTAACTCTTGTTGGTTCCCTCACCACCTGCTGCAGACCCAGTCCAGCAGCTATGTCCTTTAGGACTCAGCCAGCTCAGTCAGTAGTGGTGCTACCGAGCCGCTCTTGATGGTGGACGTTGAAGTCCCCTACCCAGAATACATTCTGCACCCTTGGTCCTTACTTCAAGTGATGGTCAACATAGAGGAGCACTGATTCATCAGCTGTGGGAGGACGGTACATGGTAATTAGCAGGTTTCCTTGCCCATGTTTGACCTGATGCCATGAGACTTCATGGGGTCCAGAATCGATGTTGGGGACTCCCAGGGCAACTCCCTCCCAACTACACCACTGTGTTGTCACCTCTGCTGTGTCTGTCCTGTCAGTGGAACAGGACATACTCAGGGATGGTGATGGTCATGTCTGGGACATTATCTGTAAGATATGATTCCATGAGGCTGATTACGTCAGGCTGTTGCTTGACTAGTCTGTGAGACAGCTTTCTCAATTTTGGCATTAGTCCCCAGATGTTAGAAAGGAGGACTTTGCGGGGTTGACAGAGCTGAGTTTGCCGTTGTCGTTTCCGGTGCCTAGGTCGATGCCGGGTGGTCCGTCCAGTTTCATTCCTATTTTGAGACTTTGTAGCGGTTTGATACAACTGAGTGGCTTGCTAAGCCATTTCAGCATAAAGCACGTTGCTGTGGGTCTGGAGTCACATGTAGGCCAGACCAGGTATGGCCAGCAGATTTCCTTCCCTAAAGGACATTAGTGAACCAGATGGGTTTTTACAACAATGGTTTCATGGTCATCATTAGACTTTTTAATTCCAGATTTGGATCTCGGGTGAGGCAGGCAGCAAATTTTCTCCAGCACCTCCGTTCACGTGGTCGAATACCTTGGTGAGATCAATGAGGGCAATATACAATGGTCTCTTTTGTTCAGTTTTCTTGCAGCTGCTGGACTGAGAAGATCATGTCCATTGTAGATCTTCCAGTTCTGAAACCACACTGGGATTCGGGGTGGATGTATTCAGCTAGGATCTGCACCTGACAAGGATAAGAGAGGCAAATACTTTTCCCACCATGCTCAGCAGGGAGATGCATTGATAGTTGTTGCGATCCATGTGGCCCCTCTTGTCCTTGTATAGGGTCACAGTCTTTGCTTCACGTACATCCTGGAACACTGCCACTCTCTCCAGCAGAGTCAGAAAAGTTTGTGCGGATGCTGCTGGAGTGCTGGTTTCCCATGTTTCATGAGTTCTGTAGATATAGCATCAGGACCTGGAGCTTTGCCCATGACAAGCGAGTCAATAGTTTTGCTGAACTCCTCCATTGTGAATTTGATATCCAGCTCTACTAGGACAGGCAGGCTTTCGTGGTGTCTCGTGCTTCCACGATGACAAAGTACAACTCAAGGTAGTGTTCCACCCAACTCTCCAACTGTTTATTGCAGTAGGTGATGACCTCCCCTGCCTTTGTTTTCAATGGAGCTATTTTCTTTGCTGATGGAACTGTTGCCTTTTATTCATCTGGCCATCTATACATTTTTTTTTTGCCCTGTTACTTTTGATTTCTCCCATCCCACCTTCAGCTGAAAGACGATCTATTTCTGCCAGCAGTACTTTTGGAATCACCTTTTTTCTGGGATAGATATGAAAGGGTAGCCTTTCTGATCTAAGAAATTTTATGCCCTATTTGTAGGATAAGGGTCTGCTCTTGAACTATGACAACAGCAAGACAAACACATGCACTCCCTTGTATTAAGCATCAATGAACCATACCTCCTACCACTCTTATACAAAATTGTTAAATTTACAAAGTCCAACTAATTTCAATTAATCCTTGAATTTTGGCTTTGAAATTCTTTCTGTAAGTTATTTAGTTACTTTGCATTTGTTGTATTATTTACCAGCTGCCTGTTGTCTAATGCAAGATCATATTATGTATAATTCTATACTTTATAGCTAACTGCAAAGGTCTAATTTAATTTATTGAATTGAATGTTAAATTTTTTTTCACCTAATAACCACAAAGAATCTAGCTTTATTTTTAATTTTCATCTTTATGATTATAGTTAAGTGTAGCTAACTCTTAGCTGTCACTTTGTGGCTTGCCTAGGTGTACCGTAGAAGCTTGGAGTTCACCTATGTCTCCAGCTGTAGACACTAACAGATCTTTATGTTCTGATTCAGAATTTATCCACCAACTTTGTAACAGCCTTATGAACAGCTCATTTCAAACTTCCAGGCCCACAAAATATAAAAGGGACAAACCACCAAGGGAGAAATATAAACAGAAGTAGACCTGAATTGCTTGGTGTTCACAGGCCTGATTTTTGGGGCTTCTGGACCATTTGACTCTCATTGCTACAACTTAAACACCTTTGATTTAGTGCATGTATATATAAGTTTTGAAATCTATTAACTGTGTTGTAGTTTGTATGAATTTTAAATCATCATACAAGTTTTGGTATTTAGCTTTTAAACTATGAATCAAAAGTATCTTCTAGCAGCTCTGCCCTTTTTTAAAATGTTGGGAAATATAGATTTAAAATCAATTTTTCTTCTTTGTCAGATATTCTATAGCACACATTCATCCTTAGGCAACAAGACAGGCTGTTGTCTGTAACTCTCTTGGTCTGTTGGTAGTAGGTATGTGAGAATGATCTGAAGTGATATCATCTTGGTGTTTCACCTCAAAGTCAAGACTGGGATCAGTAATTGATCCAGTGTGTAATGGGAGTTATAACTAATGGTTTACCATGCTATCACAAATGTGCTTCTAAATACTTTGTCAGTTCCCTATCATAGTTCTGAGGAAGAGCTACGTTCTCAGAGATGGCTTCTTTTGGATATGACATTAATACAAGGCCACATTTGCCATGTTCTGGTAGTTCAGGTTGACGTTAAAGATTTGAGGAAGAGCAGGGAGTTATCCTAATGCCCTGGACAACATTAGTTCCCTAATCAATGTAACCAAAACAATGTAATTCATCACACAATTAATTTGTTGTTTGTGGGTCCTTGTTATATGCTGGTTGGTTGCCTGTTTGCCGACATGAAAGCAGTGATGGCTCAACAGAGAAAAGCAACAAAGAACCACTATCTCTCTCTCATAATACCTATTCAATACAGATACAAAGATATATAAACATTACTGTACAAGTTCTGAGCACTTTACCACCAGTGAATTACTTTTCGAGTGAAGCCTGTTGTATGTTATCACAGTAGTCAGTTTGTAGTCTGTGCACAGCAAGGTCCTACAGAAAACAAAGAATGGATGATTAGCTAAACTCTTTTTCATGGTGCTCATTGAGGGAGGAATATTGGCAGAGTTCTGGGAGGGCTACCTGTTTTTTCAGCAAAAACTTGCCACTGGATCTTTAATGCCCTCTGGAGCAGATAGATGAAACCTCAAATTACCATGTCATCCAAAAGGCAGTTGAATTTAGAATGAGACCTGAGCTCTCAAATTTCTGACTGAAGCAGCACTGGTATTGATGGCGTCAAGTCCACACCTAATTCATTGATTATAAAGCAATTTGGGATGCCGTGATAACATGAGATGCCAAATACATTTACAAGTTTTGTATGACATCTTGTTGAAGGTCATTAAATGAAAGGAAATGTATAGATTTCACAGAGCTGGAGCAATATCAAATAGCAGATTCATAATTGAATGTGAGGCTGTATCATGGATGTAAGATTTTGCACTTGAGCCACAGCTGGTATAATCTTTCAGATCCTTACATGGATTGCATGTAAAAGTATGTACATCAGTAAATAAAGAAACGTTCAGACAGTATTACAGGCTTTTAGTTTTATCAAGTAATGAAATATCCATATACAGTATATTTTATAAGTCTTGCACCTGCACACACTGTTATTCAGCATTTCCATTGTAATTCCTCTGTGCATATTTAATCATAGAATGGTTGCAGCACAGCAGGAGGCCATTCGACCCATCTTGCCTGCAACTTTTTTGCAGGGTAATTCAGTTAGCCCCACTTCCCCATCCTTACTCCGTAGCCCTGCAAATTTTCTCTCTTCAGGCATTGATCTAATTCCCTTCTGAAAGTTACAATTTAATCTGCCTCCACTACATTCTCAGGTAGTGCATTCCAGATCCTAAACACTTGCTGTGTAAAGTTTTTCCCTCATGTCACCATTGATTCTTTGCTAATTGGCTTAAAACAGTCTTTGAACATCTTCTGTTTCTTGAACCTTCCACCAACAGGAGCAATTTGATTTCCCACCTCTTCTCAACTTCCTCTTCTCTAGGGGGAACTGTCCCAGCTTCTCCAGTCTATCCACGTAACTGAAACCCTTCATCCCTCGAACCATACAACATAATTTACCTTTGCCATAGGATTTTACAATGGAAACATGAGAAGAGGGTGAAACATATGACTTCATAATGGGGATTGATTTATATTTGTACGCTCAATACAAGGATCACTTGGCCTCCAAACCTGCTTCATTTGAAGAGTACAATTAGTCTTGACTCCCCATTTGCCATAGTATAGGAGTTTGGCGTATAATATATTAGCAGTCATGCATGTCACGCACACTTCTATTAAGTGACATTGTGTATTGTATGTCAATGTCTTATCAATTACATAGTTAAGTGAAACAGATAATGGTTAGTTGAACACTTATAAATTGGGGATAGCTGGGACACAATGTGTAGGTGAGGAATGTTGACACGGAACAAAGTCAATAAACTCTCTGAGCAAGGAAAGGCTCTTTGTTTTAGTTTTGACTTCACCAATTGATGTGGATTTTGTTAACATTGGAGTCTATGAACAATGCCACTTGAGACCTGCTAGTTAAAACTAAAATCTGCAGTGTTATGTCACTTTCTTTTTACCTTGCATATGACAAATATCCTGTCCTTGCACTTTTATATATGTCATATCTATGATTGCATCAAAGGTTATTGTGGAAAATAAAAGCTCATGGTATAGGGGGTAACATATTGGCATGGATAGAAGATTGGCTGGCTAACAGGAAGGCAGATATGGGTCTTTTCCAGGTTAGCAAGATGTAACAAGTGGCGTGCCACAGAGATCAGTGCTGGGACCTCAAATGTTTACAATTTATATAAATGACTTGGGGGAAGGGATGGTTGTCAAATTTGCTGATGACACAAAAATAGGTCAGAAAGTAAGTTGTGAAGAGGACATAAGAAGAC
Source organism: Cetorhinus maximus (assembly GCF_964194155.1). NCBI lineage: Eukaryota > Metazoa > Chordata > Chondrichthyes > Lamniformes > Cetorhinidae > Cetorhinus > Cetorhinus maximus. The sequence continues at coordinate 205,170,796 of NC_135880.1, read as the reverse complement.
TACAAACAGATTTAGATATGTTAAGTGAGTGGGCAAAGATCTGGCAGATGGAGTATAATGTGGGAAAATGTGAAATTGTCCATTTTGGGAGGAAGACTAAAAGAGAAGCATAATATCTAAATGTTGAGAGATTGCAGAGCTCTGAGGTGCAGAGAGATCTGGGCATCCTAGTAGATGAATCGCAAAAGGCCAGTATGCAAGTACAGCAAGTAATCAGGAAAGCTAATAGAATGTTATCATTTACTGTGAAGGGAATTAAACACAAAAGTAGGGAGGTTATGCTTCAGTTGTACAAGGCACTAGTGAGACCACATTTGGAGTACTGTGTACAGCATTGGTCACCTTATTTAAGGAAGGATGTAAATGCATTGGAAGCAGTTCAGAGAAGGTTTACCAGACTAATGCCAGGAATGGGTGGGTTGTCTTATGAGAAAATGTTGGACAGACGAAGCTTGTATCCGCTGGAGTTCAGAAGAGTAACTTGATTGAAACCTTTAAGATCCTGAGGGGTCTTGACAGGGTGGATGTGGAGAGGATGCTTCTTCTTGTGGGAGAATCTAGAAAGAGGGTCACTGTTTAAAAATATGGGGTCACCCATTGAAAACAGAGATGAGGTGAAATTTCTTCACTCAGAGTGTCGGGAACCTTTGGAATTCTCTTCCTGAAAAGGTGGTGGAAGCAGAGTCTTTGAACATTCTTAAGGCAGAGGTGGATAGATTCTTGGTAAGCAAGGGGGTGATAGGTTATCAGCGGTAGGTGTGGTGCAGATTTCGGGTTACTATTGGATCAGCCATGATCTTATTAAATGGCAGAGCAGGCTTGAGGGGCTGAATGGCCCTTTCTTGCTCTTTGTTCATATGTCTTTGTCAAGTGAGAGTCTACATTCTTTCAGATTTTTTTCCCCTTCTCTGGCATTGAAGCTTGACTGTTCCTGCAAGTTTTGGCCTTTGTTTGGTTAGCACTGAGCTATTACATTTGGGGAGGACTACAATTTTACATGATGAGGAAATTTGAATGCTGACCACCTTAGTGATCCGTAATTAAATGAAGAGTGTAGGTCAGACAGGGTGCTGAGAGTCAGAATAACATAGTGGTAGGGAATCACCAGGAAAACTTTCAACTTAGTCCAACTTCCCATTAAAGGACAAGTCACATTTACCTGATTCTGATAGTTACAGGATGTGTAAAAATTCTGAACTGCAATCGAACATGAAATGGCTTGTGAATTATTAGCAGGCAGGAAATTTTAAACTAATTTGCTGCTTCCTCAAAAGTATGTAGTTGTGTTTTAAAAATAACATTAACTTTTTGGTTAAATAGTTACCTGAACTTAGTGGAAGAAATTTATCTATAAGGAAAAGGAGAGAAACTAGCTGATGGTCGAGAGGAGAATAAGCTGCTAAGTATCTGACCAAGCAGACAACTTGCAGCAAAATGATGAAAGATTAAGATGAAAAAATTCCTATGGAGGCATTATTTTTCTTTCTTACTAAAGTTGGTGTGTAATTTGCTCTTGCCTTGTTGGAAAATCTATTATTCAGCCTTGCCAGACCAGATGGTTTGAACTTGCACTTGGCACCCCCAAGTAACAGGTCCAAAAGCTCTAAAATGGTTAACGGTTCAATTATACTGTATTCAAGAATCAACATTAAGAATTTGTGTACTTAAACAAAACTATGCTTTTTAATACATGTTTAACTACACATATTCAGACTATGGTTTTCAATGGTTACAGGAACATAAAAACTGACAGAATGTATGTGAAGTGCCATATGTACGTAACAAGCATTGGATGAGCTAAGTACTTCTCTGAGATTTGCATGAGATTATTTGCTTGGCCTGGGGGTCAGACTTGCTCCAGAATTTCTGTGCTGACATGATAAAACAATGGAACCAGATGTACTCTAAACAAGGATCTTGATAGATAATGAGAACTTGGGATACATTAGCTCCTGCTAACATGAAATATGAAAAAACTGCTGCAAACATAGACTGTGACTCCAAACTGAGTTTAAGTATAATTAGGATATCAGGCACATTTTTGTGAATCTTTTCTAACAAATTAATTAAATTGTTCATTAAAACAGAAAATGCTGGAAAAACTCAGCAGGTCTGACAGCATCTGTGGAGAGAAAGACAGAGTTAACATTTTGAGTCTGTATGACTCTTCTTCAGAACTAAAGAGAAGTAGAAATGTGATGGATTTTATACTGTTTAAGAGGGTGTAGAGCAAAATAGAAAATCAGGAATAGGTGGGAGCTAAGGAAAAATTTGATGAAGATGATATGGACACAGGACAAAGGGAGTGTTAATGGTAGTGTTAAAGACTAAAGAAGGTGCTGATAGTGGCTCAAAGGTAAGATAACAGAATGTGTTCATAGCAGAACAAGGGTCAGTACTCTGAGAAAGCAAAACATAAAAACAAGTGACAGATGGCCTTAGAGACTGTGTGGCAGGGGTGGACGGGGGTTGGGGGAAAAATAAGAAAAATAAATTTTAAAAATATGTTTTAAAAAATACATTTTTTTTTCTTAAATGGAGGAATAGCATTTCGTCTTCCAGTTAGGCAATTTACAGCTTTCCGGACTCAATATTGAGTTCAGCAACTTCAAACGATGCACTCTCTCCTCCATTTTTATCCAACTTTTTAATGTTATTTATTTATTTTTTTAAAATAATTTTTTAATAATTTATTTTTCTATCTTTTTTCCCCAACTGCGCCCTCCCCGCCACACATACACACGAGGCCATCTATCAATTGTTTTTCTGTTTTGCTTTCACAGAGCGCTGACCCTTGTTCTGCTATCAACTCATTTTTCTATCTTGCCTTTATGCCACTATCATCACCTTCTTTAGTCTTTAACACCACGATTAACACTCCCTTTGTCCTGTGTCCATGATATATTTGTTAAATTTCTCCTAAGCTCCCATCTATCCCTGACCTTCTATTTTACTCCACCTGCTCCACCACCTCTTAAACAGTAGAAAATCCATCACATTTCTACTTCTCTTTAGTTCTGAGGAAGAGTCATATGGACTCTAAATGTTAACTCTGTTTCTCTCTCCACAGATGCTGACAGACCTGCTGAGTTTTTCCAGTGTTTTTGTTTTAATTTTGGATTTCCAGCATCCACAGCATTTTGCTTTTATTTAATTAAATTGTTCTCTCTCTCATTAGTTATAGGTGCGTTATTGTTAGCACATTGGTGCTTAAGAGTTTGTTTTGTTTTATGGTTGGCTAAGTATGTGATTAGATTTTAGTAATGCACATTATATTCATTTCTTTCAATACTGCAATATATGAATTTTCCTTTATGCTGTTTCATAGAGTATTGTACTACAACATGCATATGTCAGTTACAAAATCATATTGCAATGTCTGTGTCAGCACAGTTACTGACCCCAATCTTTAAGATTTGTTGTTACGGCAAAACCTATAGCTCACATGTTGCACAATTAAATATTTTCATAAGTTCTCCCTTTCTCTTCTCCATGATCATCTGTTTCTATGCTGCAGCTCCTATTTCCCATGTCAGCAAAGGGGCCTGTTTGGCTTGGAATAGGATTACAAGATTACTTTGCATATTTTTGGCAAAAGTGGCAATTACGAATAACTTCAGGAGAGATGGTGAGAAACCCTGTGAGCAGAATGTTAGCCAGTTATGTGGATATACATGGAAGCCTTTCAGTACCTTCCAAATTGCTGCCTAGTAATTAATAAGAAGGCTGAGTTTAGTTGCACCACTGATATAACTAATGGAGTGTAATTTGATGCAGTCAGGCTGTAGATTGACAGTGCTGCATTGAAGTTCTCTGCACGGCTCAGTGTAGAAGTCAACAATGTATATAGGACTTGAACACAGCACTAACAATTGAACAACTATGGATGTGATGCTTTCATGTCAATGGTTTGGCGATGGTGTCAATATTTACTCCAAATTAAATAACGTTACAATAATGAAAAATAACTGGACCTCATTTCAGGATTCTGCAGTACCAGTGCTTTCCATTTAGCAGAGTGATAAAATTATGCGTTTTTTGCACTTACTTCAAAGGACCAGCTCTTAATGCCCTGTATGTGGGGAGATTATTTTTGAGTCAATAAATATTCGGGGTGAATAACAAATCATCTTGTTATGGGAAACTAGAACAATTTGTGCTGCCAAGTGGGAAGCGAGTTGGCACTGGGCAGCAGTTTGGAAGGTACCTGAAGGTGCCCATGTGTATCCACATGCGACTGGCTAGAACATTCTGTAGAAATTAATTAGATCAGCATCTGCAGAGCAGTAAACCAGTCAGCAGCCATGCGTGCCATGATACATTGCAATAACAATATATCCATGTTACCATGCAGTGCATTTTTATATAGTAGAAAACTAAAACTCTCCCTTTTGGCTGTTCATCTGTTAGTGAGTTGGAGAATTCACGGAACCAAGGTGCCTTCTAACTCCACAAGCTTAGCAACAGTTCCAACTCAAACTACTTTGCACCAACACTAAACTTGAAGGTGCTGATGCCTGACCTCATCTTGAAACAAAGCAGAGTCACACTGCCTAACGTGAGACTTCTCACTAGGTTCAGTCAGGTTAGCCCATGGTGCTAGATTCAGTCTGTACATACATGGTAACTGCTACATCAGTGTGATGCTGCACTGCTTTACAGCAACACTATAGTTGTTAAGTGAAAGTACCCTAAAATGGTTAAAGTGAACTAAGCTGACAAGTTAGAGGTAGTAAGCAGAGGTAGTAAGCAAAGAAAGTAACACCTAAAAAACATATGGGTAAGAATTATAAAAATATTGATTTTAGGCCTTAACTAAAATCTATGGGGGTGATTTTCACCCAATACTTCAGGTGCCAAATAGCCGTTGAGGCAGCCAAGCTGAAGTCATAAGCTGTATTGCTGTTGTAGCCCGCCTGCAATGCAAGGTACCAGTTTGGTAAAGGAGTTGAAGCCAATGCTAGAAATGACCGCCTGGTTAAATAGTAAAATGCCTGCTGGCGCTCATCAAAGTGGCTGGATGGCATTTTGTGGCTAGCGTTTTATTTAACAGTGATCAGCTTTTGGGGGTAAATATAGCATTGATGTCAAAAGGGAAACTCACAACTTAAAGGGATACTTGCCATTTCGTGGTCATTGCTGCTGTGAAGTACCTCTGTAACACACTGAGAGACTTTCTGGGACACTTTGTCAAGATTCAGCCAATACTTGAGCAACATTTATTCCAGAAACACTCGAGGGCTTCATCTAAAAAGAGTAAATGCTGTACTGCTCCATCTTAGGAGTCACCAGGAGAAAGGGAATGTTTGATCATATGCACCTTGCTAGGGATTGTACTTTGTCTGGACCAGGCAAAGTACCAGCTGTTGCAGAAGAGAGGGACACAAGGATGAAGTGGCATTCTTTATCCACCTCCTGTATGTTTAGGGTATTCCCTCCATCACTGGATCTCTTCCACCAGGATCTCCAGTGCCGCATCCAAGGACTTGCAATGGTCTCTCCCTCGATCCCTGTGACATCCTGCAATGTGCTGTTATGTGCCAGCCAGACCATTTTTAGTGAAAGTGGATGTTAAGGGACCCCACCAAATGTACTACTGCATGCAAATTGCTTTAATTATCAATTGAGTGCTAACTTGCAGGTTTCTGGCATAGCACCTCCAGGCAAGTTTCAGCTGTGGTAATCCGTAATTAGAGCCAAAATTGGGTGCTAAATCCTTCAAACATACATGTCTATTTTCATCTTTTGGAAAATAATAACTTTCTATATGTGTTTTTACATTTAAAGTATAACCATGGACACCAGTTTAACCAATCAAAGTGACAGGTTTCTTTTTTACGTACCGCCCCTTTTGATAAAATGTTATTCAGATCCTGTGAAAATAGTGGCCCTGAATATAAGGGTCATCAAACAGTTTGGATGGAAGTACTTGTTGTGCTGCAGCTGTAGCCTTCATGATAATGCACTGCAGAAGACTACAGATGACCTGAATTGATTTGTTGTTGCGTCATGTGTGGAATTCTGTTGTAGCCAGTATCTTCACGAGTGTTAGAAATGTGAAACTTACCAGATATTTGGTAATGTTATATAGAAAACACAAAATATTTTAAAGTGAATGGTATGGTTTCTATTCTAAGAAATTTCTAAAAGAAACTTACATTCTCGAAGTTAGTACAGGCAAAGTAAGTTTGTTTATCCTTCATTTCTGAAATCACTGATTAACTATTGCTAGCTGTCTAACTATTACTAAGTCTAATTGAATTTGTTCTTCTACTTTGCTGCTTTACTCTCTCAGGTACCTCTACCCTGCTTGGGCTGTTTTTTCTCTGCAGTTTGTCAGATAGCTTTCCTCCTCCTCCTCCTGCCCCTGATTAATAGTTATTCCATATATTTGCAGTGTTAATGCCACAATTAGTGGCAGCTTATAAAATTGTTTTCTACAAGTAGAAATAGAGCTAGTTTTACAATAATTTTAGTAGACTTGTGTTGACGTAAGTCACAGGCTATATACAACTTGGCACCTTTCATGAGACTGCGTAAAGGTTATAAATTCAAAGTTTTTGAAGCTTGAATAACCTGTCCCTCAGAGTAATCTCTGAATCCTCATTAATTACAGCAGTATGTATACGAAACTACACAGCTTCAACTTTTCACTTAAATGGACCCTAGGATATTTGACAAACTGGATGTCTACAACCTATGTGAATAAAACCTTAGATAAATGTATCACTAAAAAGAGATGAGTGAATTGTTTATGACAATATTATCTTTTATCTTAATCTCTTAAAAGGCAGATGCCAGCAGGAGAAGTTAGACTGCAATCTACTTGTGCTGTGCTCAATACATGGGCCAACCTTTAGAGAAGTTGCTGTTACACTGTCTAAAGCAGATAACTGCAGCAACTCGCATGATTTCACCAAAATATTGTTGTCTTTACTTTGTAGCTCAGGATGGTCAGCACTTGGTCGACAGTGCTGGAAACCGATCTTCAAGTAAATGACCTAGTGGACTTATAGAACTCTGTTGCAAAGAAGCATTGGAGAGAACACATACGCTGTGGTGTATGAAAGATTTTTAAAAATGGGAAAAGGAATATTTTAAAGATTACAAAAGAAATAATTGTGGTTAGGTAAAATTTAGAAGAACCTGAACTGTCTCTATTTCAAACTCTCTTGGATTTGAAGCTTTCCCCTATTCTATACAAATGGAATGATATTAGAACGCCACGAGTGTAAAGGAGATCAGAAGCCCCGTTGTGCATTGGTCAGTGCTGTTGGGCCATTTCTACTGTGAAACAATAAGTACCACAGTCGTCAAATAACTTGATTATTTTGTGTTACCAGGCCACACGTAGCACTAAACAGGATCCATAATATGTTGAAATGCAAAATCATAAAATCACTTTGGCCCCTGATAAATAGAGTGTGTAGCTGAACTGGCCTGCAAGGTGTCTATTAGCTGGTGTACATTTTGGTGGTTCATGCTGTATCTGTCAGTGAGTCAGCTATCAGGAAATGGATATTCTTTTCTGTTTTTAGCACCTAATCTTTCCTAAATCAAACGTAGCAGTAATTCACCCTCTGACCTGCCTCTACATCTCCTATTTTTATCCACAATAGTCCTGTGACTTCTCGAAGTCAGATGTAAAGTTGTCTTCAATTGTGGGCAGATTTTGTGCCGTGTACATATGTCCCTTCTTCTGCCTCCATGACCCGCTCCCCCCAGAACTGAATCGAAACTGCATCAGTTGATGTGGCATCCCAAAGATAGACGTAGAGAGAAGGGCTTCATCCCATTAGTCCACACTGCATTGAAATCATGTCCCAGAGGTGAAGGAACAGTGCAAAGACTGATTTAAAAGCAACTTTTTAATGAATTCTTTATGAAGCTGATAAAAAATTCACACTGCTGCAGGTTGACTGGCTTCACATTGGTAATTTTTAAATGGACTTAAAATTGTAGGAATAAAAGCAGAGCTACTCAGTATTTTGAGGTCTATGTGGAATTGCACAAGCTTAAGAACAACTGCCACCACAAAGCTAAAGCAGAAGTGAACAAATGCAACCACCCCTCATATTTGGCTTCCCTTGTCATTTTTATTTCAAGCTGGATTTGCAATCAATTGGTCTGCATTGAACTGGAAAGCATGCCTGTCAGCTGTCTCGCATTTTTCCGGGAAGAAGTTATGCAGTAATGCTTGGCACCAGGTTACTTCAGAAGAAGCACTCATGTCCAGTCTAATGAATGATTCATTTGTTGTTGGATTTGTTCCCAAACTACTTCCATTAAATTGCCAGGCTGTGTGGGATGTATGGTGATGCTTCACAATACCAATGTTTCTAAATGTCTTTCCAACACAGAATGCCCCTTGTAAGATTGGCATTCTGTCATATGAATCATTTAACTTTGATGGTGCAATAATGAGTTTATGCTTTTGTGAAACTGATCCAAACACTGGATAAAGGTCTACTGAATATCATCGATCCAACACCATGAACCTATTTAAGGATTATGGTCCAGAAGATCACGTGTTTTGCTTGCCAATTTACTGTTTTTATATAAATGGACAAGTGGAGTGCACAATGATGCTGTTATTTACTAAGAATTAAGGTATCTAGTCTGGTGCCGTGCACGTAGACCAGTTATGGTATTTCTAAATCTGAGGTATCAGCCCTGGTTGTTCCAAGAACTGGTTTAGCAAATACACCCACTGGGAATATACTGCCTGTACATCTGTTCGAAATGACATACCATGAGGATTTACTGATAGTATTGGTATACTGTGCCATTTGATTCAAGTATCAACTTTTTATCACCACACATTTGAAAAGATTTTTCTGATCTATCATGAGGAGTAAAACAGCCAAATAGGCATATGTTTGTATATCAGTGCATTCTTATGTTTAGACATTCATAAACAGGGTCTAATGTTAACCAGTTCTCTGGTGTATCTATTTGATTGTCAGTCAGTTGGTATTGAAGGGTGAGGGGGAGGGCTAGGAAGCAGAGCAAGGCTCTTCTCAGCTTTGCAACAACACAATTTTTTAAAAAGTGGGCATCAGTGGAAGAGGTGAAGTAGGATTTGCTGAAGTTGAGAGATATGTACGAATTAGGAGCAGGAGTAGGCCACTTGGCCCCTCAAGCCTGCCCTGCTATTCAATAAGATCATGGCTGATCTGAATGTAACCTCAATTCCACATCCCCACCTACCCTCGATAACCTTTTACACCCTTGCTTTATTAAGAATCTAACTACCTCTGCCTTAAAAATATTCATAACTCATTTGGTCAACTGAATACTTGAAATCACTCCTGCATGTGTGCAAGAGTGGCAGAATATCTGGTACAATTAGAGGTATTGGAAATACCATATGCACCAGAGGATTCTAGCTTTGTTAAGAATAAGAGAAAACAAATTGTAAGTTTACTGGGCAGATTCATCCATGCTTGGTGATGTGGAAAGGTAACAATGCAAATTATGCAGTGTAGATCCCTAATCAGGCATGCAAATTCCAGCTATACAACATGAGCATACTGCAATCTTACCTTACCCCGAGGGTGATTCTATATGTTATACCCATTGCAGAAAGATGCCATTATAAACATGATTAACCTTGCAGTCCAGTTAACCCATAAACCAGTGTTTCCCAAAACATTTTTCCACTGTGACCCCATTTTAATGTTTCTAAATTGTCGTGACCCCAGAGTCAAAGTGGTGTGGGTTAGGGTGGAGCACTGTCAGAGCAGGAGGGAGGTGGAGAACTGGCAGAACAGGGGGGTGGGGCGGGGGCAGCTGCTGGATAGCTGCAATCATTTTGCAGGTTAGTGGAACTCAGTGAAAATTTTCTTCGGATGCATTATTCCGATCACAGAAATAAAAACCTGCATGCGCACATCAAACCTTCATGGAGTCAGTCCCAGGACACTCCAATCAGTGCCTTCACTCCACAGTTGCCATATCTTTCTTGGAGCTCACGACTCCTCCCTGGGCGTCATGATCTGTGGTTCAGGTACCCCTGTCATACAGAGAAATATAAGGAGCTTTGCTTAGACTTCAGTGACCATTCTCAAGCAGGTCAGGTTATGTACAATAGCTTGTGCTGCATGTCCGGTGTACCAACGTTCTTTCTCATTGTTGCTGGCATGAGGGAATGCAAAGCCAGGAACATATAGATGTTCAATTCGAAGTTAACATTAGAAACTTTGGTTCCTAAGAAAGAGAAATCTATGCAGTTCATTATTGCCCAGCAAAAAACAAAAAGAGGCATTCCCTGCATCTCGCACTGGACAAGATCATTGAGAAGCTAGGGGCCAAAAAAAAGCTGACAACTCTTGACCAGAACTGACAGGTATTATTAAAAGGTGGAGTCCACTTACGCTCTAAATTTGTCACATTGTCAAAATTGTGCTAGTTTATGCTCATATCCTTTGAGATGAGAAATGTTTCTGCTAAATTTTAGCAGCGGGTGGATTCAACCCTGACAGGCTGGACTTTACAAGTAGAAATACATACTGCCATGGGTTGAGCACCTTAACCGCTTCACTGGCATGCTAATACAGTTTAAAGAAAGCTAGTTTAATTGTCAAACCAACAAGTGTATGTTCAGCAGGCTGAAGTATTGTACCTAACTCACCATAGCGGGTGGTGGCGGGGGGCACCATTGCTCATTGGGGCTGCCTAGCAACTAATGAAATGGCTGGCGATTATAGCAGGTTCATCCCTAACTAAAATAATATAACTTCATCATCAATGGACCCAAAATATGCAGCTAAGCGAGGTGATATATGATCCTTTGGTGACAAGAACACATTTGTTAAACTGCAAGTTCTTGTAGTTCATGTGATGCTATTGATATGTTTGGATATTCAAGCATATGCTGACTCCTAGAAATTAGCCAAAATATCATGCCTATATCTTGATTGGATTTGCAACTTTTAGACTATCTGACTAGGACAGTCAAATTTGAATTTTACATGCATGATTGTAAAAAGTAGTCAAATAATTAATGTTATCTACAGATATTGTACAAGCCAAAACACACGGAATATCTGGGAGATATCCCTGGTGTTCTGCTGTTATATTGTACATCCAGCAAAACTATGACTGAAACCCATATCGGTCTTCCAATCTGACAGTCCTATTTTACTTTTTGTGTTGACATAAGTTCACAAGCAGCTCAAGCTCTAAGCAATTTATTATTTGGGCCACATTACTGATTCTGACTATATACTGTAAAATATGGGCAATTTCTGTAATTTCACTGCTGAAAGCTTTTTTTTCACCTTCATTTCTCTTATTTTTCTTCCCTTTCACGGTATTCTTGCACCATTGGCAACTGAGAGGACAGCATGGGACCTGCTCCTGGTGCAACTCTGCAGTGGCTACCATGCAATGTACAAGTAAAGTTCAAGGATGACTCTTGTTCTGATTTGCTTTCCTTTCTCTGGGGAAAGCAAATGGCCACCCCTTGTGCCTTCCCTCTGCTACAGTTAAAATGGGTAGTTTAGAGGATGGTTCCAGATGTGCACTGCACGATGAGGTATCTTGGAGCTTCACTGTGCAGTCTTTGAGCTGAGAGTTTTATTTGCTTATCTCTGAGTTACGCCTACTACTTCTCCTGTTTTCTTTGTTAATGGTCAGTTCAAAATGGTATAAAGTTCATATTGAGCATCTCCTTTTATTATGTATCTATAAGACTTTTTAAAGGGCAGATAAGAAAGGGTAGCGCAACTAATTGTTATTCACTGGTGTGCAGCATACTCAAAATTGTTTTGCAACTTATGGATCTGAGAATTGACTGCAAAATAGAAACAATACTCCAATATATTGTTACCCACTATAATCAATAGTAACACAAATTGGAAAGAAAAACTCCAGTTCTATGTGTCTTAGTTACCAAATACTTGGAATCTATGCAAAATTTCAGATTTTACAAAATTAATAACTGGATTATCATTCAGTATTAAACTGAAATTGAAGTATTTTTGACTGTATGCACAGAAGTTTTCCTAGGGTTAACACATTATACTAATCCAGATTTAGGGGCTTAAAGATATTCAGCTTTCCCTGTGCCCTAGTTAAGATGCTGACACATTTAGTTCACTGGAGAGTTTAAACACATGACTTCATTGCTTTTAGTACAAGGGCTACCACAATTTTTTGGCAATGGGAGTACTTCACATAAAAAGCCATTGTAAACCCAACTCAAGATTGTAATGGATAATAGTCCAGAGAACTGTTCATGTACTCCTTCAACTGTGGTGTTTTCTAGATTGATGTGTGTTTTATTATTTTTCACAGCTTGGGAACAAAGTTGAGAATATTTTTTTTTTGCTGCAGCAGTTTCTAGGATCAACAGACACAGGCAATGCTGATCCTGTCTTTTTTTTCAAAATGTGTCTCATTTAAAATGTCTTAAATTTATTCAAACTATACATGCAATTTATAGAAATGAATTGTGTATTAAAAAAGAAAACCCTTCACTGTTTGTGTGAAAGAAATAGATTTGAATTGGAAAATTCAGTTTTCTGTACAAAATAGATGTAAATTAGAAAATTGTGCCAGGAATGAATTGAATGGGCCTACTTGTGAGTTGAAAAACAGACTGGTTTGAATGATATATACACAACAACACTGTGTGGAACAGTAGCATTTCAGTGCAAGATGCCTGCAGTAGACAAGGTCAGAGAAAGGTCTTTTGAAACTTCTTGCATTGTGTCCAAAAATACATTCAAACACATGATTGCGAAGTTTTATGATTGCAAAAGTGGCATTATTAATGAAGCTATTTTAATGTAGTTAAACATGATCCTACTTCTGGACTGATTGCTCTTACACCTTCCAATGGCTTACACATCACCAGCCAATGTACTTTTACTGCACATTTCCATGCCTGCAAGTCCCAAGTACTATGAAGATCAAATGGACACAAGTTGCATATCTAAGCACTTAATTTTCTGTATAATCTAGATAGATATATTTTTGGCCACTACTTTCCAAGAGATTTGGCTTTGGCTATTTGTTTGGCAGTCATGCAGAGCTGCTTGAATTTCATTCATAAGTCTTCGGCTCTCATGTGTTGGTCAGTCTGATTTATGAGAGGCTGTAACTAGCTGATTCATAACTGTGTTGCAACTGGTGCGTATACAACTCGCACATAGTGGCTTGCCTCTGGAAAGTATGAGTAGGTTAGATTACAAAACATCAGAGAGGAAATCTACATGCAGTAGTAATGAAAAGCAGAGAACAATCAATCCAATTTGATTTCAAAATGTTCCGTGCAAAAGAACTAAATAAAAATCTCTCAATGAATATAACAAGAATACGCAAGTCTAGCATCAACTGTGCATTTATTTGGGCAATTTTATATACAACCCACTGAATCACCCAATATTTTCAATGCAAAATTTAACTGTTTCATATGTGCAGAACTTTTCCATTTATAACACATAAATATCAGAAGGTCAAATATCACATTTCTTTCTTGTAATTTTGCAGTTTTAGTACTGTATTCAATCTCGTATCTCAACTGATGGCTACCTCACCTATGTACAGAACATGGTTGTAGTGTTCTCAAGTTTGTTACTGTCCCCCACCATTGGCTTCAGTCCTTCACTCGAGCTTCTTTACAAGAGGTGATGCAGTGCTAGCTATTTTCTACAAAAGTAAGTATCTTAAAAACATATAACTTGCGCATATCCTCTTTGATAGGATATAGCCCAGGCAAATTCATTGATTTACATGCTAGAGTTGTTGTGAGTTTTCCATAATGTAGAAAATGGAAGGAAGCACAGGGGTGTGTGACCTTAAATATAGCATCTGGGAATTCCTGGAGCTCTGCTCTGCTGGTAAATGCAGCTTGAGTATAACCCTTGCCTGTTCTTGTACAAGGCTGGAGATTCCTTTACCAAATTCCAGGAATTGTGTCATTTGCAAGGGTGCACAAGCAGTGATACTTACACCCTCACGAGGCCTGCAGTGGATGAATTATTTTGTTGTTGTAATGATTTGGGACCCTGAGAAAGGGCCCATTGCAGGTTTAAACCTGCATGAGTTCTGCTGAGGCCTTTCAAGGACATTAAATGAACAATTTCTTTGAGAGCCTGGGAACTCCCCTGACGTGTTCCCATGATGTTAGAGAGCAAATGGAGGATCAGGCTCATAAATTTGACTTGTATCTTATCAAACCCTAGGAATTTCAGGCCCGCCATATCCCAATGATCAGAATTTCTGTAAACTGCAGTAGTTGTCAGTTTTGTACCATACTATTCCCTCAGCAAGTCAGTCTTAAAAAGAAAAAACTGAACCAAAACTTAAACTTTATATGGAAGTGATCACATAATGCCTCAAGCAGCAGATTGTGTTTAGTGCTGTGCATTATTATGAGTATTGCACACGCGTTTGAATGTTATCAGCAAATCAGGATATTTGTACTTTGGACTGAATGAGATGTCTAGTGTTTTAGCTTGGTTCTGAAGCTGGCTGCAGAAAGTGATGGATGATTAGGAATTGTTCATTTAATATCCTTAAGGCCTCAGCAGAACTCATGCAGGTTTAAACCTGCAATGGGATGATTAGGAATGATTTTCAGATGCATTTTAGGCTTTGATTTCATTTCTGTAAATTGCAGACCAAAATAACCTTACCCAATTTTAATGTACCATAAATCAGCCATTGTTCTTTGCATTGAGTGAAATCCTCTCATCATAAGCTCTATCCTTCATGTACAGTACCATAGTGCAGAATCATATTGATGATTTGTGTCAGAAATCCTTCTGTAAAAAATCACGAAGCTGCTCCATGGTGGCAATCTGGTGTCCTTAAGTGAATCAGGTTTATGTATATTATGTTTACTACTCCAGTGTGCTGCAAAATTGCATAACAATGGCACAATTACAAGGACAAATATCTGGTAAATGGACACCCTATTTCCATCATGTGAAATTCCAATCTCAGTAATTCTCTTAAGCACCCTTTATCCCTGTTGCTATTTTACAAAGTTGAATTTAAAGCAAGAGCATATTAACTGGATTGTTCAGAGGTCTCCAGAGTTATCAGATGAATAGAGCGCATACTTTGTCATATTAAGTATAATTTAACCTTATATAGCCTGCTGCCTGCTTCTAAACTAATGGCAAGTAATAGAATGGATAATTCAATTCTATCCACAAAAAGTTACTTTTAATCAAAGGTACCCTTCCAAGAAAATTTGAAAGGAATATTGAGAGGAGCTGCTCTGAAAGAGCGGAGAGCTACCATGTTGACTCTCCTGAGTAGAATAAACCCACTCGGATGAAGTATCTGATAGGTCAGTGTATGGCTGGCTGCCATTGAGTTCAGTGTGGATCAGCATCTTTCTTGGTCTGGGATATTGATCCTGGTTTTGAAATCCAAGTCATAGGTGCAGTATCTGTCGGCTCTGTTTCTGAGCAGAGTAATTTGAATTAAACAAACTCTTTTTCTTTTTTACCTCTGTCCCTCCATAAGAACGTAAGAAATAGGAGCAGGAGTATGCCATTCGGCCCCTCAAGCCTGCCCCGCCATTCAATAAGATCATGGCTGATCTGGCCCAGGCCTCAACTCCTCTTTTATGGCAGCTTCTCATAACCCTCAACTCCTCGATATTTCAAATTTCTTTCTACTTCCTCTCTAAATACTTTCAGTGATCTGGCCTCCACAACTCTCTGGGGTAGAGAATTCCAGACATTCGCTACCCTCTGAGAGAAGAAATTCCTTTGCATCTCAGTTTTAAATGAGTGCCCCTTTATTCTGTCACTATGTCCCCTAGTTCGAGAATCACCCGCTAGTGGAAACATCATCTCAACATCTACCCTGTCAAGCCCCCTCAGAATCTTGTACATTTCAATAAGATCACCCCTCATTCTTCTCAACTCTGATGAATAAAGGCCTAACCCATTTAACCATTCTTGATAAGTCAATCCCTTCATCCCAGGAATAAGTCTAGTGAATTTTTCATTTGGACTGCCTCCAATGCCAGTATATCCTTTCTTAAATACGGGGTCCAAAACTGGACACACTACTCCAGATGCAGCCTCACCAAACTCTGCACAGTTGTAACAAGACTTTCCTATTTTTAAACTCCAACCCCCTAGCAATACAGGCCAAAATTCCATTTGCCTTCTTAATTACTTGCGGCACCTGCATGCTAGCTATTGTGTTTCATGCACAAGAACACCCAGATCCCTCTGTGCTGCACTTTTTTGGAGTCTCTCTCCATTTAAATAATAGTCTGCCTTTTGATTCTTCCTACCAAAGTGCATGACCTCACACTTTCCTACATTAAACTCCATCTGCCAAGTTTTTGCCCACTCACAACCTATCTATATCCCCTTGCAGATTCCTTATGTCCTCATCACAACATGCCCTCCCACCTATTTTTGTATCGTTAACAAATTTGGATACATTACACTCTGCCTCCTCCTCCAAGTCATTAATATAGATAGTAAATAATTGAGGCCCCAGGACTGATGCTTGTGGCACCCCACTAGTTACGTCTTTCCAACCTGAAAAAGACCCATTAATCCCGACTTTCTGTCTTCTGTGTGTTAACCAATCCTCAATCCATGCTAATACATTACTCCCAATACCGTGAGCTCTTATGTTGTGCAATAACCTTTTATGTGGCACCTTTATCGAATGCCGTCTGGAAATCCAAATACACAACATCTACCGGTCCCTGTTTATCAACTCTGCTTGTTATATCCTCAAAGAACTCTAGCAAATTTGTCAAACATAATTTCCCTTTCACAACACCATGTTGACTCTGGTTTGATAGTATTAAGCTTTTCTAAATGTCCTGCTATTTCTTCCTTAATAATGGATTCTAGCATTTTCTAAATGACAGATGTATGGTTGACTTGGCCTATAGTTTCCTGCTTTTTGTCTCCCTCTCTTCTTGAACAGGGAGATTTTCCAATCCACTTCTCCCCTCGCACCACCCTCCCTGACCATTATTGTGTTGTTCCCTTTAAATTTTAAAACTTCATGTTACCAATGCTACCAACAATTTATTAGGAAGAGTGAGACCCAGAGATGGTGTAGACACTTCATCCGCCATCAGTGGAATATGTTTAGTTACACAGGCTTGATTTGCTGTAAAACTCTAACAGAAGTGACATTATGTATACTCATTTCACTTCTCCGTGCAAACACCCTATACAGTATTTCTCAGGCTACAATTAATTTAATAATTTCAGAGTGAAGTGACTGGTTATCTTCATGCATTTGGATTGATTTGAGAAGTGGATATGAAAAACTGGATTAATAGGATGAAAGCATCAATTTCAAATCTGCATATATCATTGTTAAAACTCATTAAGGGAATTGCCTACTTATTAATGCTGTCCTTCCTGGGGGAATGAATTTGGAGGAACTGTTACGCTGTGTATTTAAAGCAGTCAAATTACTTCATGTAGGCCAAAAATACAGGGTGAATGATGTAACCTACTGATTTTCAGTTTCGTATAGAAACTGAAATGCATTGAAACACCAGTGGGTTGGATTTCATTGGAAGCTGACTTTAAGTCCATGATCTTTCAATGATGAGTTTCCAATCTCAGTTCTCCATTACTACGGAAGGAGGTGCTGAATGTGATGCAGGACTTTCCCAATAGCCGGACACAATCAATGTGTGTATCGACCCCATGTTATCCTTATGCATTCCAATTTAAGCACACATTGACAAAGGCATGAAAGTGGGTTTCTCAAATCCCATTCCAAAGTTAGTGGTTTGGGAGACCAAAGAAAGGAGAAAATTAACTAAGAGAGAGCTGCAAGCACATTTAGTAATTCAACCCTGTCTCTTATAGATGACTGGTACTTGCACTGCATGGTACCACACTGACTTACAAAGTTTCGTAATAATGGAGATCTGAGATTGGAAACTCATAATTGAAAGATCATGGACTTAAAGTCAGCTCCCAATGAAATCCAACCCATTGGTGTTTCAATGCATTTCAGTTTCTATACGATGTATTCAGCTTCAAACCCTGGGCCATAGTCTTCTCAGCTGGGTAAGTGGAGTTGAATTTCCTGTCTCCTGCCGAGAGAGAGTTAAAGGGTTACTGCTCCTGATAGTGGATATGGACAGATGTTGAGTGGGATATAGTCAGCCAATGTCCAGTTTCTGCCAACACTTACTATCTGAACCTTTTCATGAAGCATGATCGTTTTGACAAGTTATCCAGCAATAACACAATTCTACTTGACAGTAGAAAGCCAGACAAAAGACTAAGCTCATGTCATCTATGATACAAGCTGCAGTTATAAGTTTGGCTAAAAAATTAAACTCAGTTGAAGGCCAAATGTTTTGGTGTAACTTTCAACTGAGTCACATTTGCTAAACTGGCTGAATAATAAAAATGATGATGCCTGCAATTTGAGCAGCAATAATGGGCTGAATTTTACAGGGTGCCGTGGTTCCCGCCTCCTGACTAAAACATCAGGGGGAGCCCGCTGATCATCTCAATGGCTGACCAGCAGCAACTTAACAGAGGGAGAAGTCTTAATTAGTTTAGGGCAAGACTTTTGCCTCTGTCACAGGAGGAAGTCCTGCCCTAGAGGGCTGCCGGCCAGTTGAAAGTGGTGACTGCAAGAATCCCCCACTGCCGAGGAGCCTGGACTGACGGGTAAGTCAGGGGTCTTGACGAGAGGGGCGAGTAGGAAGTTTGGGAGAGTGGAGTCCAAGAGAGCAGGAGGGAGGCTTAAAGAGGGGAAAAAATACCTTTGGGTGAGTTGCCTCCAATGGCCCCAAAAGGAGGTGTCTCCTTTTGCTCGACACTAGTCCGTGCAAATAAAGCTGCTGGGCTTCCCACATGACATGGGCCTCTCCTGCAGCAGGAAAATAGCAGCAAAAGCGGGATGAGGCCCTTAAGTGGACATTAATTGGCCACAAGGGCCTTGGGCGGGCCACCTGATGCCTACCCCCCACCTTAAAATTTCAGACAGGTTGGAGAAGGCAGGTAGGCAATGGGCAGGCCACACACTGGATTATATATGCAACCACCCTGCCTTCAAACCCCGTGGCAGGCTAGTGTAAAATCCAGCCCAATGTATGCCCTATCTTGTTAGATGGATAGTAATGTGCACGATGGAACAAGTTGGCCTTTTGGCCTTGTGTCAAATTTCATGATTAGTCCCCAAGCTGGCAGGGTGATGTGCTTTATTGCCCAAATGAAATATAATGCACTAAGTCATCTTTATAATGCTAGAATTGATGCAAGTTCATATATATATTATGTTATATATCATTCCCTGCTTAATAATGTAATATTTTAGGTATTGCGCAATGCCTCATTACATATTTTGAAAACTGCTAAGGGCTCTTACACTTCAGGGCTAAATGAATTAGAAGCAGTTACCATAACCCATCTCGGATCTGGAGACACATATTTGACTTTTTCGTTTATTATCACCTTACATAACATAGCATCCTATCATTACTTTTGCAAAAGTGTAAAGATTACTGTTTTCCAAACCCCTTTGCCCTCCAGGAAACATAATTATTCTCTTTAATGGAAGTTGTTCATTTCCAGGAACTTAATTGCTTATCATATTTTAATTACTACGAATATACTTGAATGGTTTCTAGTTTGTTTAGTGAAAATAATTCACTTGTTTTAGATCAGCGGTCAGCTTAGTAAACAACTACAGTGGCTTTCTGCACTGGATTCACAGGAGAAGCTATTGTTTTCAGTTGTAAACTCAGCATAAAAATTATAGTGGAATTGATAGATCTCATGAACTGAGCTGATTCACCAGTGGGAGGAGCGTGTGAATATTTAATACTCAGAACAAAAGAGGGCCACGTAATTGAGAGAACCAAATGAGTCAGATGCTTAAGGTTTTATTCTTCATTCAGGACAACATCTGTCTTACATTTCACCATATTGTACATACCAGACAAGTCGACGTATCAGATAGAGAGTGATGCCAAAATGAACTTCTTTCAGTCCCGCTGATAGCAGAACTTGGTGCGGCCATTAGTTATTCTTTAACTAGTTACGGGTCCAGTTGTACTGCAATCTACTCCTGTTAATTCAAATTATTGGTTAATGCAAAGTTTGCTTTAGCACTAGAAGGCCATTGTTGCAGTTTTAATTAAATTAGGCAATGTGAATTTGCAAATAATTCAATTGGTGCAAAAACGACTTTGCATTAAAAGCAGACTGTATAGAATTGTAGTCCAGACTATTTAATCAAAACCACTTGTATGCCTCAATACCATATACTGAACTTTGTTAATAGTAACAGATTTCCAAGTTTTCTGTGAAACTATTTGTATTCATTAACTACACTTCTAATTCCCTTTCCATTTTCAGCTCTGTTCGGAAGTAAGGGAAATGTTGGTTTAAAACTCAGATTAAAACTCCTATCACTTTGGTGGTGTGGTTTCACATTCCATCATTCCCGGTTCTTAGAATGATTTATATAAACCCAGAAGAAAAAAATGCAATGCCTTCTTTGAAACTAAAGTTAAAGACACAAAGTAAGCAAGGAAGTCTGTTGAATGGAAAAATCATATAATACAATCATCAGAAGGTGGAGTTGGGACTTCTTGTGGAAAGATTATTGAAACCATCATCCCAGTGCCAAATGAAGTACCTGTATTGGATATCTTCATGGATAAAATACAGATTGGAGTTGGGGGGAAAGATGGCATTTTTGTCTAAGGTAGTGATTGTACCCTGTCTGGAGTTGTGTATGTAAAAATGTCACCACAGCATGAGTATGAGGTACAATCCACAAAATAGATTGTGCTTGTTTTGACTAGCTGCATCTATAGATCGCTATCATAATTGAATTCCTACTCCATTAACCCTTGTGACCACCTCCAACAGCCATGATATCTAGGTAACTTTTTGGCAACGTGCCACAGGATAATGAACAGAACAACTTTTCATTAATGATTTAAATGCTAAAATTATCCCATGTCCTATGGCACATCTCCCGTTTTCAGTGAACATACAGCACCACAAGTTCAGACCCTATTTTAAATTTAAGTAAAGAAATTTTACATCCCAAAAGATAAACAGGTGAATAACTAAATGATTTAGAAATACTTTTGTCTAACTCCTTGATATAAGGTTATAACCTAACTCTAAATAATTTTTTTGTGGAATACTTTTATTATACATCGTGTTCCTTTCATTATATTTCTTCCAATAGCAGAACCTGATGAAAGTTTTTTAAAGTATCTCTGACAACAATTACCAGGACCTCCTGCGTTAGAATAGCATTCTGAAATGACTGGTTGTTACGCATGTAACTAAATAAATCATACATTTGTTTGAAAATTTGGCTTCTCCCTCAAATTTGCAGATAACTATGGAACTTGAGGCATTTGTATCAAGTGAAGTTTGGCAAATGATTCTGGCAACTGGCTTTTAAATGCCTTGCATATTAAGCTAGATTTAAAATCACTACCACTAAGTCAAAAATATACAAAGACAAATTTGTGTTTCACATCATAACTACAGTTCTGAGCTGTATTTGCAAATATTCCTGGTGTCATGAGAAAGATTATAAGCATATCAAGAGGTGAGTTAAGCATTTCCTGATGATGGCATCATATTGTGTGGTGGGGTTTGTGGGGGAGCGATGGTGGTTGGTCTGTCATCAGTTTTGTTCAGTGACTCGAGATAGAAGCAGAACTGTGAAAACTGCCCCCTTAGTGAATGCACTTGGAGAGGCTGGAATTCATGTGAACGCTATGCTTGTGCAAAGTATCTAATAGTACAGTGATGAGTGTTGGTTTGTCTAACCACTTTAATGTTATGTTATTTACAAACTGAACATCCATTTAACAATGAGGCTTTCAGCTACAGAGCAATGATCATTAATCTGATTTGGCCATAATGTTGTTAAAGACATCAGGGAGATGTTCCCACCAATTTTGATTATAGATTCCAGCGCAATCCAACTGAAATTGGCTGAACCAACACAAAAGATTAGGGAATTGAAAGCACAGGTGAGTTACACCCAAAGTTCATGTTTCCTGTAATCTTTTATGTTGATTCAAGAGTTAATTTGCTCAAATTTTAGCTTGTTACAATTTAAGCTTGTTATGGACAAAGAAATAGACAAGTTGCAAAAAAATGTTTCGGATTGGGGGAGAGCGGATTTTAGTAAAATAAGGCAGGATCTGGCCAAGGTAGACTGGAAACAGCTACTTGTGGGGAAATCTACAGAAGAGCAGCGGGAGGGTGTTCAAAAAGGAAATGGGGAGGGTACAGGCTCAACATGTTCCCTCTAGGGTGATAGGAAGGAGTAACAAGCCCAGAAAACCATAGATGACCAGAGACATTCAGGATACGATGAGAAGGAAAAGAGAGGCTTTTAGCAGGTACAAGGGGAGCAAATCAGCAGAGGCATTAGTGGAGTACAGAAAGTGCAGGGTGGAGCTTAAGAAAGCAATTAGGAGAGCAAAGAGGGGATATGAGAAAGCTCTGGCTGGTAAAAGTGGGGAAAATCCCAAGATATTCTATAAGTATATCAATGGGAAGAGGATAACCAGGGAACGAGTAGGGACCAAGGGAGAAACCTATGGGTGGAGCCAGAGGGCATTGGTAGAGTGTTGAATGAATACGTCACATCCATCTTCATCCAAGAGAATGAGGATGAAGGTATGGAACTTGGGGAGAGAGACTGCGAGGTTCTTGAGCAAATTGACATAGGGAGTGATAAGGTATTAGAGGTGTTGGCAGGCTTAAAAGTGGACAAATCTCCAGGTCCGGATGATTTGTGTCCCAGACTGCTGAGGGAGGCAAGGGAGGAGATCGCAGGGGCTGTGACCCAAATTTTTAATTCCTCTCTGGCCACGGGGGAGGTGACAGAGGACTGGAGAACAGCTAATGTGGTTCCGCTATTTAAGAAGGGTTGTAGAGATAAGCCAGGGAACGACAGACCAGTGAGCCTCATGTCAGTGGTAGGAAAACTATTGGAGAAAATTCTGAAGGAGAGAATCTATCTCCACTTGGAGATGCAAGGTTTGATCAGGGATAGTCAGCATGGCTTTGTCAGAGGGAGGTCATGCCTAACAAATTTGATTGAATATTTTGAGGAGGTGACCAAGTATGCAGATGAGGGTAGTGCAGTTGATGTAGTTTATATGGATTTCAGCAAAGCCTTTGACAAGGTCCCACATGGGAGACTTATAAAGAAGGCAAATGCACATGGGATACAGGGTAATTTGATAAGGTGGATTCAAAATTCGCTTAGTTATAGGAGACAGAGGGTGGTGACAGTAGGCTGCCTTAGTGACTGGAAGTCCGTGTTCAGTGGCGTACCATAGGGATCTGTGCTGGGCCCCCTATTATTCGTCATTTATATAAACTACATAGACGACTACGTGAGGGGTAGGATTAATAAATTTGTGGATGACACAAAGATTGGCCGGGTGGTTAACAGTGAGGGTGAGTGTCTTGGGTTACAGGAAGATATCGACAGGATGGTCAAATGGGCAGATAAGTGGCAGATGGAATTTAACCCTGAAAAGTGTGAGGTGATACACTTTGGAAGGAGTAATTTGACAAGGAAGTAGTCAATGAACGGCATGGCACTAGGAAGTTCTGAAGAACAAAGGGACCTTGGCGTGTGTGTCCATAGATCTCTGAAGGCGGAGGGGCATGTTAGTGGGGTGGTGAAAAAGGCATATGGGACACTTGTCTTTATCAATCAAGATTACAAAAGTAGGGAGGTCATGTTGGAGTTGTATAGAACCTTGGTGAGGCCACAGCTGGAGTACTGTGTGCAGTTCTGGTCGCCACATTATAGGAAGGATGTGATTGCACTGGAGGGGGTGCAGAGGAAATTCACCAGGATGTTGCCTGGGATGAAACATTTAAGTTATGAAGAGAGGTTGGATAGACTTGGGTTGTTTTCTTTGGAGCAGAGAAGACTGAGGGGCGACCTGATCGAGGTGTACATGATTATGAGGGGCATGGATAGGGTGGATAGGGAGCAGCTGTTTCTCTTAGTTGAAGGGTCAGTCACAGGGGGACACAAGTTCAAGGTGAGGGGCAGGAGGTTTAGGGGGGATGTGAGGAAAAACCTTTTTACCCAGAGGGTGGTGACGGTCTGGAATGCACTGCCTGGGAGGTTGGTGGAGGCGGGTTGTCTCATCCTTTTAAAAAGCACCTGGATGAGCACTTGGCACGTCATAACATTCAAGGCTATGGGCCAAGTGCTGGTAAATGGGATTAGGTAGGTAGGTCAGGTGTTTCTTACGTGTCGTTGCAGACTGGATGGGCCGAAGGGCCTATTCTGCACTGTGAGATTCTGTGACCTGTGATTCTGTGAAATTAAGCCCCACTCTCAAAACTGGCCATGTCCCCAAGTTAATATTGCAAAAATTCTATAAACTGCACTGGTTGGGAAGGCTCTTCAAATTTTGTTCATTTTCTTATATGCGCAGGCACTAATAGGCATGTTTTAAAAAATTTTCATCTCAAAAATATTTAGTTTACTAGGAAACTGACCAGGGCACACTAATGAAGCTAAGTAAATGTTTCAGTATAGTTTTCCTTTATTTCCAGTGATTTTTAAATCTAGCTACTCTCAGG